>NC_057854.1:66010051-66635051 GCF_015237465.2 Chelonia mydas | reverse complement strand
ATTCTTTGATAACTGAGCCATAGTCTGCCTTGGATGTATTCATGAAATTCCCATGACCTGAAAGAGTTTCTCATGTGAATTGAGTGCAGTATGGTCTTATGGTTAAAAACCTGACTCAGGGGATCTGAATTCTGTTCCATCCTCTGCCACATGCTTCCTGTGTGACTTTGGGCAACTTAGGGGTAATCACTCTGTGTTCCATTTCTCCATCTGTAAAATGAATATAATATGGTCCTGCCTCACAAGACTACTTCACAGGAGTCTTATGATAAAGTCATTAATTAAACAATGTGTTAAGATGCTGCAGTAATGACTGCCATAAAAAGAATATACACAAAAATTGAAGTCAGTGGGCATTTTGCCACTGAATTAAATGATGCAGGAGAGGGCCCTAAATGGCTTTAAAAATGTAAAGTATTCTCTTTCCTTTACTGAAGCTGAACTTTCTGAATGCTGTAGTTAGCAGGATAACAGCAGATACATCGACTGTAAATTATTTTCTAAGTTAGGAATGTTAGTTTACAAGAATGAGGAACCACTTATTGTGAAACAGAAGGACAAAAATCCTTTCATAGCGTAATTAAATTCTTATTGAAATGCACAGCCTACGCTGATGAAAGCCAGCATTGCTATGGGGGAAACCCTTCCAAATTAGATATTTTATTGCAGTGGCTTATCTTTTTTTTTTCCCCTTGTCCTGGTGAAATACTGAAAATAAAATTAATTGAATATTGTAAATCTGAGTGTCAGTCTGTGAGGAAAAATAGGATGGTGTTGGGAATGCTCATTTGAAATTAACAAGTATAACAAGGTCTAGCGCATTAAAAATTGCTCTAAGCTCTTGTGACTATTAAAATTCAGGAGATGTTACAACATTTCAAAATAGTTTTTCTACAAGTTTATTTTTCCTTATTCCTAAAGATGAGGTTCTCTCATACAGAGAGCATATGGGTAAACTCATACCCCCCCCCCACTATCATGTCCATCATCTTAGTAGTTTATTATCATCTTAATAACTCAAGAGACACTGTAGTGTCTTGCACATTTTTCATTCTAACACTTATTTAAAAACTATTAATCTGTTTATTAATTTACTTGGTGACTCCTACCTAGCACAGAAACAATATTTTTTAACAAATCAGTCTCTTCAAGAATAGCCTTGATAAGAAGGAAGTGATCCAGAAGAGAGGAAGGATGATCTTGTGGTTACGGCACTAGTCTGGGAGTTCAGATTACCGGACTCAATTCTCAGCTCTGCAGTGGACCTCCTGTGTGGGTTGGGGCAAATTATCTAATCTGTCTAGCTCCAGTTCTAGAAAGCTTTAAAGCACATGTGCAAATTTAAGCATGTGTTTAAGTGCTGCTCTTAAATAGGGATGTTTTCTTGAATCAGGGCTTCTATTCCTCAATTTTCCATTTGTAAAATGAAAACAGTAATGCATCCGTTCTTCAACCCCTTGACTATTTTGTTAATTTAGGACCAGATTATCTCATTGGAGTCAGTGGAACTATTCATGAAGCAAGCTACAGTCGAATGTGAATAAGTGTGGCATAATCTAACCCAGACATTGTAAACGTCTCATGGCAAGAACTGTCTTTTTCTAGGTGTATATCACAGTGGGGCTCTGCTCTCAGCTGGGCTTTGAGGCATTACAGGAATGTCAACAACAGTGAATACTATTTTCAACATTTTTTTGAGACATAATGGACATAGCTTTTCAGATACAGACTCAAATAGTTAGTGTGAGTTGCTGTCAATAGTACAAAGTACTTTTCATACCCTACTGTGCTATAGACTTCAGATACATGGCACTGACCACAGCTTTGTCTGCTTCCCTTTTGAAGGTATCTTCATTCTGACCTTTATTCTCTTGTGGTCAAATTCTTAATCCTATACAACCTGATATAGCAAGGGCTCAATTCAGCACAGCTCTTAAGTACATACTTACATCCATTCCTATTCAGCAAAGTACTTAAGTACGAGCTTAAATTCTATTGACGTCTATGCAACTTAAGCACATGTGTAAGTGCTTTGCTGAATTGGGGCCTAACCAGAACAGTGGATGGGAAATCAACATGAGTGAAGGAGGGGCAGAATTCTTCAGCACAAAGAGAGGGTCTGGAGCACCTATACAGACAGTTTGTGATCACTACAGCCTATACACCAGTTCGTGGTTAATTGAGCCATTCAATTCAATGGCAGTGTCCCTACACTCCCTTACCTTATGTGCTTCAGTGGGGCATGGTCACCTATGGATCCCCTGGGTAGGCCCAGACACCAACCCCCTAACCCCTCCCTCATGTAGAGGAAATATGGTGGCTCCTGCATTTTGGGTCTTCCAAAGCCCCTTCACAGCCAGGAGGATTTCCCTTTCTACTCTACCCATTTGTCTTCATTACTAGTACCACTACTAGGCAGAACCTAAAACCAACCAAAACAGGTAGATCTTGTTTGCAAGAATAAAAAAATCATCTTGCCATTAAAAAATCAAAATAGGAGTTAAAAATGACTGGTACAGGCAAAGGTTTACCATTATTGTCTTAAGAGTGACTCATGTGGTGACATGGAGGGACTATCTTGGCTACCAAATGGCAAGAGTACACTAGTAGCTACGTAGACTGTGTCAACATAGGCTTATTGAACTCCAGTGGCTTCACAGTGTATTTTTCTGGCATGGTGGCAGCCATCATGCTTACACAAGATGCAGATTTTCATTTGAGCAAAAATAACACTTCATGTCCAATACACATTTTTCCAGAAGTGGGAGGAAAAGTTGCAAAGGTGACCACTAGGGATTGTGAGAAGGGCAAAAAGAAAGAGGTAAACTCAAGGACAAAGTGAAACAAACAGAGTGAATGGTCTGTTTTGTAGAAATATCCTTGAACTGCATTTTACAAAATAGAAAAACTAGATAGACAGAATTCGTTGTTCACAGATTGCTTTACAAATTCTAAATGGCAATGGGTAAATGAGCTATCAACTCATTTGACATTGCTAAGGTTAAACCAAATGCCATTGCTCAGAAAGTTGTAAACAATAGTGTCTCTTATGTTTTACTGTTGATCTTTAGCTTAATGTTGCTGTCCTAGAGAAAAATACTTTTAACCTGCAGTAAAACAAGACTGGCAGGGGGGACGGGACTAAGCCCGGGGGCATCAATAAACTGTTAATACACTGATTTCCATATTTTCCAGGTGGGATATAAAATGTACATATTTGGGGTTTTTTTTTAATAAATGCTTAATTTAAGCATTAACCATAATTTTAAGACCGTAGAAAATCTAGGTTAATTGGAAACAAATACCCAGTGTGAAATGTCATTATTCACTTTCTTATGTTCAACTTGCTAACAATTTTGTTAAAAATGTAATTTTTTCTACTATAATCTTACACATTTCTTAAATTATTTCCCTGTGGAGACTTGAAATTAAGATACTGATAGATTAGGTTGAATAACTCCACAAGCTTCCAACTGTCTTTTTGTATATATATTTCTTGTTCACATAGCTTCCTAATGTTTTTAATATTTACAGGAAGCTCCACAATAGCAACCTTTCCACATAAATATTTTGATCACTAAGAAAAAAAGAAGACAGCACACGTTTTTCATGTTCATAATTATTGTATCAGTTGACTTACTTTTCAAGTAACTACTTATCAAGGCCAGATTTTTAATTAAAGTGCTCATTAGGAGACAGCTGAAGTGCAAAAGCATGGATTTTATCTTTGCATATCATCATACAATTCCTTTGGCACGTTACATCTGTCAGCCTTACCTGTATCTACAAGAGTGCATGACAACCGTCTAAGAGTGGCCAACTACTAAACTGGACAGGAATTTTTTAATGAACCGTTTTTCTATGAGAAAATGAAGATTAGTTGAAAAAAACAAACAAAAAAACCCTGTTCATAAGAATGCACTGCGTTTGATGAAAAACATTTCTGAAATGAATTTCTGTTCAAAACCAGAGAGAGAGAGAGAGAGAGAGACACTGGAATATCCTGGTGGTGAGGGCACACACCTGGATTCAATTCTCTGCTTTGCCTGATTTAGAGCCACCTACCCATCAGGTTATTGGCTATTGTGGAGTGGGCTAGGGATGATTGGTCTCTTCGCCTGCATCTAATTTTAATTTGGAAGGTCTCTGTTTCATCCCAACGCAAAACAGGAAAAAATTATAAACTTTCAGAAATATTCATGGGATGGGAAAACCATTTCCCACCCAGCTCTACCAGTTACTTTCAATCACAATCAGAGACTAAGATTTTCACAATTGACTGGTGATTTGGGAGTCTCTCAGTTTTTGTTTCCCAGCTGGAGTTGATACATGGCCTGATTTTCAGAATGCGTGGAACACCCATCCCTTTACAGTGTCTCAATTTGGACATCCAAAATTGTTGCCAGGTTTTATGATACTAACCCGGGGGCAAGGGACTAAGACTTATTACAGATAACCCCTATTCATCTCTAATTAAAGAAGAAAATAGGTAGTTAATGGAAATCAGTGGTCCAGGATCTGATCTCATTTACACTGAAGTAAATGCAAAGTAACTTCTCTGAACTCTTTGTAACTCACATCAGAATCTGGCCTACTGTGAAATACAAATAACCTTTTTTGCCAGTCTGCCTGAATGTAAGCATATCTACCAGAGTGTTGAATATAATTACTCACTACAGGGGTCCTTTTATCAGATGATTTTATCTTTGTTTATTCAGTGTATTGAGGTGTATTTCTTTTTAACTTAAACCTTAAATATACAGATAATAGACATAAGTGGTATGTTCCTGCTTCCCCTCTGAAGTTGGAGGCTAAAATCCCATTGGCTTCAGATGGATCATAAGCAAAATGCATTCCCTCTATTTCCAGCATGCATTAACTAACCTATTAATGAACCTTTCCTATAGCAGCATTCCCTGGCTATAATATGTAACTTTTGTTGTTATTAAAAAGCACTTGATTGACTGCCCTGGAGACTGAAGTCCTCTGTTTATCTACACAGCAGCTATAGCACATGTGGAAGTACTGTTTGCCCACAATTCCTCATCAACCTTTAAAGCAGGACTGGGTAACTAGTAGCCCAAAGGCCACATCCAGTCTACCAGATAATTTTATTTGGCCCAGCACAGCCCACCTCAGGGCAAGCAATCCAGGAATGCCAGGCCAGGAAAGTGGGAGGCCGTCATGGGAGGAGAGTCCCATCCATGTGCAAACAGACATTTCACATAACATTGTGGTGAGAGCCAATGGACTGGAGCGGGGAGCACAGCCCTGTGGAACAGGAGCAGCCACTGTAGGGTGAGCATGGGACAGACCCACTCAACCACATCAAAATCCTAGCCCAACAAAGGGTATTAGTGGATTTCATGGATCTCTACCTGCTTAAAGTTGCCCATCCCTGCCTTAAAGAATTCCCCTGCCCCTTCCATGCTAGTAAATTCAGGGTCAGGATGCAGAATCACAGACTTGGAATGTTTCCTAAGTCATTTGATGACAGGTGATTCTAGAACTGCTACGAAGACGATGACAAGAGGCTGGGTTTGTGAGAGAAACAACCGTCTAGAAGAGACAGAGAAATATTTCATAAAAATGGAACAAAACAAATACAGGCCACATGAGCAGGGAACTCTGAACAGCAGAGTAAACCTAGATAGAGTTGATAAGTGAGACCTCTTACTAGAAAATCTCTCTCATCCTGAATAACTTTCAAACTATTTTCCTTAAAACCACTGCAGTGAACAGGTCATGTCACAGCTGAAGATTACATTCAGGAAACTGCTGGTTTCTACACATTTATGTATTAATTATGACCTATTAGGTTTGAGTGTTTGCTTTCTTCTGGGGAGGAATAAAGAAAAGGAAGTTTACCAGAGGTGGTGTTACAGGCAGCCTTCAGGGAGAAAAGTCTTTGTTTTAATCTTTTCTGATTTTTTAAAGGGAAGTTAAATTTACAACTGACACTTGTTAAACAGGTCCTGCCAGATGTCCCAGTAGCTAAGAACAGAACTAGACACAAAAGGATAGAAGGGATACAACTCACTACATGACTGAAGCAGTTTCTCTCGATGATATTATGGATGTAGTTTTGGAGGGCAGAGATGCAGGAAATCGGGGGACTAGATGAGACCATAATCACATGAGCAAAAAGATGGTTATAATGCAGAGCTCAGGAGCCGAGTAGCAAGCCAAATCCTGCTCTTTTCAAGTCTTTGAGAGCTTTTGTTTTCCTTTAAGAAACATTTTAATTCTTCAGTATCATTTAAAGAGCCTTCACTCTGAACAATGAGATCACTTCAACCTCTCTGGTCACTCAGCAACAGACTTAAAGGTGGCAATTTTGCAACAAAAAAGCTTCAAAAACAGACTCCAATGAAAAACTGCTGAACTGGAATTAATTTGAAAACTAGATACCATTTACTTGGGCTTGAATAGAGACTGGGAGTGGCTGGGTCATTACACAAATTGAATCTATTTCTCCATATTAAGTATCCTCACACCTTCTTGTCAACTGTCTGAAATGGGCCATCTTGATTAACACTACAAAAGGTTTTTTCTCCTGCTGATAATAGCTCATCTTAATTAATTAGCCTCTTAGAGTTGGTATGGCAACTTCCACCTTTTCATGTTCTCTGTGTGTATATATATATATCTTCTTACTATATGTTCCATTCTATGAATCTGATGAAGTGGGCTGTAGCCCACGAAAGCTTATGCTCAAATAAATGTGTTAGTCTCTGAGGTGCCACAAGTACTCCTGTTCTTTTTGTGTTTTCTTTTGAGATATTTCTATATCTCCGTGGTGGGGAGAAGAAATGTTCTCCCCTCTCTCAAAGTCCACAGGACCCCTCCACAAAACCTCTTTGCATCATCAGTATGTGTAGGGAGAAGGGGAGGAAACATGATGGAATGAGGAGCAGAGATAGTGAACAGTCACTTGACACAGCATGATTCCCTCATTTCCAAGCAGGAACCTGCAAAGGAATCATTGCAGGTCAATATGTGTTAACTACCCTCCAGGTCTCAACCCCTTTGCAGGATCTGCCTCCGTTGTTTGTGGCAGAAAATACTTGATGCAATCAGGGAATGTGGACCTGGGGAGATCTTCAGAGTGGCCAGCCCCTATCAAAGACAGAAACATATCCATAGGGTTTGGGTCTGGTCTTCTCCTCTGTCATGTAGGGTTTCCAGGTTTATCCCTGTATATCCACCAGGCTTTTCCAATGGAGGAAAGTAAACTGAGGAAATTAGTTTCATGCAAGGCTGGATTAAAGCATAGACACCATAGCTCTGTTCCTAGGGTCCCAGACCCTGATACCAGGCTGGATTAAAGCATAGACACCACAGCTCTGTTCCTAGGGTCCCAGACCCTGATACCATGCAATCAGCATTTCAGCTTTCATTGTAACAAAAATAGCTTCTAGCCTTCATCAAAAACTTGAAAATCTGACCTAAGTGTAATTGATGCAGGGACTTCTGCCTCAGCCTGCAGATAGCCAGAGACAATAGTTCTGAGAAGTGGAAGATTCCCCATGCACCAGTGTGTTGGGATCCCCTGAGTTCCTCTTCCTCTTGATTCCCCAAAACTCAGTTCAATTCCAGAATCTGTCATTCAGGGACCTTCATTTGGCACACAGCCACCCTATGTACATGCTGAAAAGGCTCAAATGTGGGGGATGGATGCAGGGTACATCACAAGTCCAAAATTACACAGCAAAATTTTTCCTCGTATACATCTTTCCTAACATCCACATTCTTAATTATGCACTTCATCACATACTTCATGATTGGCTTGGTTACTTTTCAAGAACCAATCCCTATACAGCATGCTCTGTCCATGTACTGTTAATGTAAATTCAGATCTTTATATTCCAGGTTTATCTTGTCCATTGTCCCTAGTACCAGGGTATTCCTGCTTATCCTAGCTGACTTCACCCTAATGAGTTATGCCCGTATTTACAACTTTCCATTCACCTTCCCAATCAAAACCACTGAGAAATGAGGTCTCACTTATGTTGAGATACTCATTTCATGTTAGACCTACTCAGTGGTGCCAATTTCCACAGGCTAATGGAACCAGAGGGGGTAGCTATGGCCTGACCACTTTCAAGCAGTGGTCCTGTATTAATTCAGTATGGCTGCTGCCAAAGGAGTCTGGAACATCAGTCCAGACACATGGTCACAATGCTACTGACATCTGACTGAGTCACCCTTCTTCCCGATGGAGGGGAGGCCAGGCCAGGCCAGGCCAAATTTCAGTGAGTGGTATTGCGACCTGGTGCATAGGGTCATAACGCCACTGAAATTTGGTCCGGTTGCCCCTCTGTTCAGAGAGAAGAGCAGCCTGGCCAAATGGCATTGTGACCTGGTGCATGTGGAATCTGTTCCAGTATGACAAAGCACAGGGGAGTATGCCAAGAGGTGGACTCCTGTGGGCACCAGCTCATGTACTACGTGGGTAAGAGAGAGACGGGAGACTTAGGTTCCTGAGGAAGGTATGGTAAGTGGGGACCAGAACAGAGTCCATGTTGGGATGGGGGGACAAGAACAGGAATTCTCCCTCCTGTCGTCCCCCCCCCAAAAAGTCTGAATTGGCACCTAAAAGGAGTGTGACCGCCAAGGCACCAAATCCACTCCAGCAGAGGACTGTCTGTGGTAGAAGGAAAATGCAGTTTGCCCAACCCACCCAGTTACTGAGGTAAAGTACCTCAGTAGCTGGGGATTATCTGAGTAAGTGTAAAGAGGGATCCCCCACTGCCACGCATGGGAAAAAGACTGCCTCATGCTGTTGTTGCCTCATGTCTGTCACTCCAACTGGGGCCACCATGTGAGGGTGCAACCTGAGGCAGCCCCTGATGTGTTGTGCCTAAGGCCCTAGATTGTATGTTTATCTCTTACCCTCCTATGTGATTTTCCTTAGCAGCGGAGCATTTAATCTTATATTGTTTTATTATAATAAGTGTTATTTTAATGTATTGTTACATAGTATATTATATAATTGCTGTGCAATGAAATTGTATTTTGATGCAAAATGCTTAGGGAAACTGAAAATGTTTAATTGAGCATAAAACCGATCACATGCACTAATGTGTTTTAGAGCAAGTTTAGTACGATGATTATTTTGATTTGAAATGAACTGAAGTAGAAAAGAGCAGTGGAAGTCTCTCAAGATTAAGGTGACCAAATAGCAAGTGTGAAAAATCAGGACAGGGGTTGCGGGGTAATTGTCACTTATATAAGAAAAGCCCTGAATATTTGGACTGTCCCTATAAAATCGGGACATCTGATCACCCTACTCAAGATACATCCATAAACTTGCGCTGACCACTAAAAGTTAAATACAAAGTTGCTTATACTGAATGGAATAATTTGTAAGACTTTGGCGGGCAGGCAGAAATATTTCACAAGATTATTAGTTAAGATTGTAGGTGGGTTGAAACTGCATCAGATGCAAACCCCTCTGAACTTTGTATAAATTTAGAACCAAATCTGAATATGAACATACTCGGCTTAATCTTTATAACTGGATAAACTGGAACCCCACATAATCTAAACACCCTCACAGCTCAGATTCTGATCTGAATCTGGATCCAAACTCATGGGTGTTTCTAATTAAAACAGAATGACCCTGCTTGTGATCTCATACTAGTGTGAAGAATAAATGCCATTGTAATTAATAATGTTACACCAATATAAACCAGAGTGGGTGAGCAGAGAATCAAGCTCACTGTATCTACACAGTAGAGGAACAGGGAATCAGGAAACAAAATATGGTAAAACATAAGGATCCAGATCCTATTTCCATTAAAGTTAATCAAAAAGCTCCCATTCATTTGAATGGTAATAGTATCATTGCATACAAAGCTTATTTGGAGAGAGCTTTCTTTTAAAGAGTCTTGTATCTTCTGTTTGTATTTTCCTGAGAGCTAAATTGTTCAGGCCCAACCATACACCTGGGGTGGGGGAAGAGTGATATCTGACATCAGACTATATGAATTATTGGGGCAGGCCTTTTTGACCACATGGTTGATCACCATGATAGTAAATGACTTGGTTTGCTACCTAAATTAAAGCATAAAAAACCATCAGGTACCTAAAAAGGTTTCAGATCAATTAGATTTTATGTCTTAACCATAACCAAGATTTCCCACTTAAGCACCAATGACCTATTCAGCCGTTAGTATGTTAACACTGCCAAAAACAATGCCTACTTCCACAGTGTATTTTATGAGAACTACATTTGTTCTGCAGTAGTCATTAACATAAGGGAGCCAGAACAAGACAGAATGCTATTCCAGCAGCTATACAGAAACAAAATGGCATCTTCTATGCAGCTGCATAGAGGTCACCACTCTGTACAGCAAAACATCATCCCCCACACAGTTTGACCTCGCATGCACGTTGTGTGTGAGGTCATGCTGATAAGGGTGGGATACCAGTACTTCAACAAATCAGGGTTACATGACTACTAGGAACTGGACTGACACAGAAGTTATCTTTCCCAGCTCACAACCTAACCTTTATTTGCTTTCCAACTGTTGTACAGTGCAGTTAATGTTCGCTCAGTCAATTCTCCAATTTGATACTGGTCACCATCAGATTCCTTTAGACCTTATTCTTGCAAGAAGCTTTATATCTTCTTCTAGGTGCCAAGTTTCCACAACCCCGATTGACTTGCCAACTTTTCTCTCAGGTTATTTACAAAGCAGCTTCTTCTGAGCTGAGGAAGACCATTTTAGGCTGGCATACCTGATTTCTTTTACAGTTCTGCTAAAATCCTTAATTCTTTTTACATTCCATTTGTCATTCAAAAATCAAATAAATAAATCTGTGAGATTACAGTTGAATTTAGCAGATTCACTGGAACCTGCTATTCTGAGCAGATAGAATATATACACACACACAGTGCTAGCCACATTAATATAAGTAAATCAATTGGCCTGATGTTGTGACTGAACGTCATCTGAAAAACTCCAAAGTTGGACTGGTCAGTTGTATATCTAATAGTCTAAAAATTAGGACAAGATACAGTCTAGCACAAAAATCTACCTCTTTCTGAAATTTTAGTTCTGCTCTGAGGTGTCTCATATGGGGTACCACAGGTTACTCTTTCATCCCTTTATTCCATGCGCACATGAGGCTAGTAGGAGAGTTGCTGAGGAAACAGATTGCTTTCAATATGCTGATGACATTTGGCATTACATCTTCATTTTGTTTAGCCTGAAGAATATGGTTTAGTGTCTTCCCCCACTTTCTGTGCAAGACTGGAGCATGCATGGGAATGAGTTGGTTGAGACTCTATCCAAATAAACGAGTGGTTATGTTGGACTGGGGGGCAACTACAGGATACGACTGAAATTATATTGGCACTCCTGACTGAGGAAGCACTTCTGTCATTTATTACTAACACTGAAATTGGGGGCTGGTTAGATTCCCAGCTGCTATATTTTATGTATACAAAAATATAAATTTCTTTATTTTTGAGAAAAGCCACTTGCTGACCAGCTTTGCTCAGAAAACTCATACCAGAGTTCTGTCCCCTTCATGTTACCCAGAGAGAATACAAAGTAATGGATGGTAGTTATACACAGATGGCTGCTTGAAATATTCTTGAGCAAAGCTGAAGTATGTTTTAACAAAAATGTCTACAGCAAACCGTTTACACCAACTTTCAGTATTTAAAAGTTTCAGTGTTCCAATGCATCTGAAAACAAACACTTTTATAGAGATTGGTCTTGTAGCTGAGCTGAAGAACCTTCCATTGTCAGACAGAGGAACTATGGTATAGCAGCTGTTAAGGGATTTGGGTTTACCATACAAGCAAAGGATTCACTGGAACTTTGCATAGGGACAAAGGGCCTATCTTGCAGGTCTGTATGCAGGGTCATAATTTTGACCCTGAATGGAGATAAATTTGCTGGAGAATGAGTTGCACAGCTATTTGAGCAGCACTGCTAGTACCTCTTCATACCAGTAGATACAATAGAGGCTGGTTTCTGCCTAAACAAGATTGAGTTAAAACTAAAACAAAATGGGATGAAATCTTTCCCTGCGTTGGGAGAAGGAGATCACATAGAACAGGCTCACACTTGTCAATCTAGTAAGGACGGAAGAGGGGAGTGGAGCCTAAAGAGGCATCATCTCTCTGCCCTACAAACAGCAGGCACAATATGGGATTAGCGCTCTGAAGGTGTTGGGGAGAGGGAAGAGAAACAGCCAGTTGGAATAAGGCTGTAAAGTCAGGGGGGTAGGGACTTAAGGGCTCCATGATCCCATGGCGAACTCATGCAATTCCCTTAAGAAAGTCCAGCAGGAGATCCTTTTGCTGGTTGTTGGGAGAGTGGGGATAATAGAATGCAGGCATATGTATAGATAAGTGCCATCACGGTTCCTCACAAAGTCTTTTTGCCAGGTAAGAGGGAGCCTGGGAAGAAGTACAGAGGAGCTGTCTCTCTCTGCGCATGCTGATATGACAGATTTCCTTGCAGAACTTGAGGGCATGTGATTAGAGATCATGCCCTGCATCCCTGTTATATGACCAGCAACACCTTCCCAAATGGTTCAGCTGCCTACATGCTGACCAGTACTGTCTCATTGTTTCCCTGTACTCCCCTATTGTTCTGTCTGTATCCACAATTATCCTGTATCAATTGTCCTGTATGTAGATTATAAACTCCTTTGGCCAGAAATGGTATTTTTGTTCTGTGTTTGTACAGCATCTAGCACAGTGGGGTCCTGATCCATGACTAGGGCTCCTTGGCACTATGATAATACAAATAATAAATGATAATATACCTTTGAACATACAGAAATATTTGATAATTTCCCCCTTCTGCGTGATTTAGTGGGGGAGAAGATGTAGCATGTGTTTTTGGCATAACATGATCTTGACACTGAAATATCCTCATCAGATAGTGATTTACTTTCAAAGCGGCCCCTTGCAAGAACAGGAGAGATTTCTATGTAGTGATTTTCCAGCCCCCTGCTGTTGATGTTCACATCTGCCATGCAAACAGTAGGAAAACCTCTGCTGTTTTCTGATCATTTTTGATTAGCGAGTACCTGGAGAAATGTGAACAGCAGATTGAAGTCATTGCTAAAATTGATAACAATGGACCTAAAAACATTTATTTTTGATACATTATATTGCATCCTATGAGATAACATGGTCACAAAGCCATGCCAAATACATCATCTTCTAAACATTAGGACCTACCGCTCTTTGATATAGTTGACCCTTCCTCATATGTGTAAAAAAAGGCATGTGGTAATGTTTCAATTCTTTGGGGGCAGTCAATTATTGCCTTATAATTATAGGCACATAGTGTTTATTTTGTGATTTTTGTAAACTTGTGCAGTACACGCCATGCAGTAATTTGAGTAAATCAGTAAATACAAACATATTTTCCTGGACTATGTTGTCTATCTACAGAAATCTAAAGAAGTGAAAGGAAAACAGTAAAATTGAAAAAAAAAAAAAAAAGGGGGGGGGGGAGCATTTGATGTGTTTCTTTAGCACAAGTTAGTAAAGATTTTACTAAAAGACTTACACAGAAATTTCAACTTGACCTAAAATTATAAAATTTGGGAAATAATTAAAAAGTAAAATACAGACATTTTAGTTATGCTTTACAGACCTGACTCCTAGGCCAGTTAAGTCAGTGGGAATCTTTCCACTGACTTCCAGGAGCCGTGAAACAGCCCCAAATTCCAAATCCTACATATACCTACACATGTTTAGCTCTACTGCTGTGAGTAGCCCTATTTATTTCAGTGGGACTACTCAAATAATTAAAATATAAGCACATTTGTAAGGCCTTAGTGTAATTCTCAAAACAGCCTTAACTAGGAGTCATTACCAACACCTCCGTAAGTTAACATCATAGTGATTAATGCACACCAATTTCCAAAGATAAGGCCTCCAAACTACAGAGTAACATGTGATCACTTCTTATATGAAGTTTAATTTCTTGCCACCCATCAGATGCAAGCCTGACTCTCCTCTTACACTAGTGTAAATCAGGAATAAATCCATTGACATCAATGGGTTTAAACCACTGTAAAATAAGACGTAACTGGGGTCAGGGTCAAGCTCAGAGTGAAAGGTTTAGCATCCAAAACAAATTTATTTTGGATCTCTCTTTCACTTTCCTCTATGATACTCCAACCAAAAAAGTCTCAGACAAATTCAGCATCTGGCTGTTATTGTACAAAAAAAAGGAGAAATGCATCAATTTTTAAGCTTAATTAAAAGATGCTGCACCAAAGAAGTTTTCAGTAAAAAGATCTCATCTCTCTCATAAGTTCCACTGATTTTCATATAGATCTGACGACTTTCCTTTTTCTGTGGAATTGAAAATATTTGCATTAACTGTATTTCAGGTTTTTGGGTTTCCTGAAATGAATATCTTAAAACATTTTATGCCAGTCTAGGATTGAACTATAGGGTACAATGAAATAGAAAAATGTCAGGTGTACTCATGGTAGCACCATGCCAGCACTTACAACCAGTATCCTGGAACTTCTACACAGGTACAGCCAGAGCACCCATTATCTTCCAAGTACAGTACTGCCATTATGGCAGGAGGCAGCATTTGTGTCACCACCTTGTATTAACCTGAATATAGCAATTTTCAAATGTTAAAATACAAGCTCCAAATAATGCTAAACAGCTTGCTTTGGAATGAGTCTGGATTTAAAATATATATATCTTTTCAAATTATAGATTGATTAAAAAGGTTTCCTCTTGGATGATGTTGATTTATTCACTTTGATTATTAAAACATTGATAATGATATCTTCACTGGAAAAAAATGTCTTATAATAGTTTAGTCTCCTCTGGGCTTCAATACTTTGGTCTAATTTCAGTAGTTAGGTTTAGTGTGCAGTTCCTGGGTGGTGGTGGTGGTCTGGAGGTCAGACTAGATGATCTGGTGGCCTCTTCTGGCCTTAAAGTCCATGACCCTAAAATATTATCGGTAGAAATGTTTGTGTATGTGTAGAAACAGTAATCTAAGAGAGTGGAATTGTTTACACATTGAGTAAGGAAGAATTTTACAGCACTGTCAATACCATTCGTTTGTAATTTTGGGCTGCTCTCGACTGTTGCCCTCAAACATGGTGTTGAAATACGCTGAACATTAAAAAAGGCACGCTAATACACACTGCAGAGTTTTAACAGCAAAGGAGGAAGCCTGCACATTAAAACAACACTTCAGAGTCTACAGTTTGATTTTGAGATCCATCTATCAAGCTAAATACTGTAGAACGACAAGCAGTAAGTTTCTAGACATTGACCTTCCAAGGATGATCGCCACTTGTTATGGAAGAGGAGGGAAACAACTAGAAAAAAAGGAAATTAAACTGATCTCTCAAAATTCCAGATCAATGGCTGTAACTGGCTGTCTGCCTTTAACATTTTGGGAGAGTAGCTGCTAAAGACCAAATTGCTTACTAGCTTCAAATACAAAAGAAACACATAAAAGAGAATGTGGGGACATAGAAGAAAAAATAACACTGAATTACAGTGTGTTGCTTTAGTTAATGCATGCACGGAGGGGGAGTCTGTATAGTTAGGTAATTGTCTTAAATTGGTTTTCCATTCATATATGGCATGACTCATATTATGGCATTAACAGATTGACTGTGGTTACAGTACAGATACATTGTAACTCAAATGCCTTCAGTTCACAGCGGCATATTGAATTGTTGTTCATTTGCCCTCTCTCTTGAAGTATTATTAAAAGAAATAGAGCCACAAAGCAGTACTTTATTTTCAGCGTTAGAGTGTGAGAACACCGCTCAAGAGGTTAAACATAAAGCTCTGCAGGGCTGGTTTTTGGGTCCAGAAAGCCCACACCCATGGGACAAATTCTGACAGATACTGAAGGAAAAATTCATTTTTCATTTTTAATGAATCAGTAAAGCTAGATTCTCAGTCAGTATGCATCAGTGAAGCTCCACTAAAGCCACGAGAGTTATCTTGATTTACATCAGTTGAGATTAGGACCTCATGTTTCTAGCCCAACTCTTTTAAAATGTATACAGGTGTAAAAAGATATGAATAGACTTTAAGGCCAGAAGGAACCATCATGATCATCTAGTCTGACGTCCTGCACATTGCAAACCACAGAACCTCGCCCGCCTACTCTTGTAATAGACCCCTAACCTCTGGCTGCCACTGAAGTTCTCAAATCATGATTTAAAGACTCCAAGTTATAGAGAATCCACCATTTACACTGATTTAAACCTGAAAGTGACTTGTGCCCCATGCTGCAGAGAAAGGCAATAAAACCCCAGGGTCTCTGCTAATATGACGCATGAAAAAATTCCTTCCCGATTCCAAATATGGAGATTAATTAGACCGTGAGCATGTGGGCAAGACCTAGCAGCCAGACAGCTGGACAAGAATTCTCTGAAGTAACTCAGAGCCTTCCCCATCTAGTGTCCCATTATCGGAGATATTTGCTGCTAGCAGCTGCAGACTGGCTACAGGTCATTGTAGGCAGTCTAATCATATTAGGCCCTCCATTAACTTATCAAGCTCAGTCTTGAAGCCAGTTAGTTTTTTTGCCCCTACTGCTCCCCTTGGAAGACTATACAAGAACTTCACTCCTCTGATCATTAGAAACCTTTGTCTAATTTCAAGCCTAAACTTGTTGATGGCCAGTTTATATCCATTTGTTCTTGCATCCACATTGGTGCTTAATGTAAATCACGCCTCTCCCTCCCTGGTATTTATCCTTCTGATATATTTATGGAGAACAATCATATCTCCCCTAAGGCTTTTTTTGGTGCATCTAAACAAGCCAAGCTCTTTGAGTCTCCTCTCATAAGGTAGTTTTCCATTCCATAGAGCTAAAAGGAACAAAAAAGCTGAACTTGGCCTCTGCAGCAGGAAGATAGATGTGTTTGTAGGACTTAAAGATCTCTCCTGTGCATACACCTTTAGCTAAAATCAGTCAAATGACTTTGAGCTACACTCCAAAGAACCACCACAGAAACCCTCCTCAGAATTCTTAGGCCAGCACAAGGCTAGTGGCATGATCAAACATACAAATCATCTGGTATTCACAAACAGGAATCATGTGCACTTGTTAAAATGCTTTATTTTGAGATGACTTGCTCCATCATGTAATCTCAGGGTGAATCACTCCTCGTATGATCAGCAGCATTGATACATATACATTTTGGGGAATACAAAGAAAAAAGATCTCTGCATTTTAGAGGAACAAAAGCAAAGAGAAGTGCTCAGTAATCTACAAAAAAAATGTAAGATATTTTTCTCTTTTATTCTTAGAAATGAAAATCTGCAGTTGAAGAAGGCTCAGAGAGGGAAGTTGGGAGGAACCATAATTGTGCCAAAGAGGAAAAGGAACAGCAGATGGTACAAAATATAGTATGAAGAGTAGCACTAACAAAGCCCCCGTCACCCATCATAAAAAACGAATTCCTTCATTTCTCAAAGGATGAGCATAAGCAGGAATAGATGCTGCTGCTAAAATGCCTGAATAATAACTGTAATCGGCACTTCTATAGTGACTTTCATCAGAGAATCTCAAAACATTTTACAAGCACTCTTCATTTCCAGTATGGTATAATCAGGCCAAGTGCTGAGTGTCTTCTGCAATGGAATTTGGGGGTGTTCAGCACAAAGGAGGAAGCACTTAGCAACTTGCATAATCAAGTCCTTTGGATTTATAACACTACTGTGAGATAAACACACATGTTTTAGAGCAATAAATGCAGATTAAAAGCCTAGGTGGACAGTCAGATGTAAGTAGAGTTGGGGGCATATGCTGAAATAACACACATCTGATCAGGTTTTCTTTGAATACCCGCATTTTACATTGCCACTGCTTCCTGATCCATACTAACTGAAGTCCATTGCCTCGAGTCTCATTTTAGGAGTGCAAGGTATTGGCTGATTGGGACTCGTCACAGCTGTTCATGTGGTTTAATGTGAGGTCATAGCTAGAACTGGTCAAAATTTTTCCATCATGAAGATTTTGATGGAAAACAGCTAGGGTGAAAACTAAAACTTCCAAGGAAAATGTCCATTTTGACTTTTTTTTTCCCCATAGAAAAAAACAAAAACATTGCAGTTTTGGATTTTTGACAAAACACCTGAAAAAATTGAGAAATATTTAGATAAAAGATTTTTGGAGGCGAGGAGGAGTTGAGAAAAATTCTCAAGGAGTGCTAGATGAGGCATCTGGATTTTCATGTATAAGCTAGACCTGTCTGGATTCAGTTTTCATCTGTACACCAGCACTGTGGCTATTTTAATGAGTTCTAATTTCTGTTGTGTGGCTGGCAAGTCACTTAAAACTGCACCCATCTGTGCTTCTCTATTTTCTTAAATGAGTTCTCTGTACAGTAAATGAATAATTTGTTATAGTTCTCTGTGCTTTTTTGTGGATTACCTAAGTAATACTGCAAATACCGAGCTCCCTAAGGCAACTGACAAACTTTGATGTCTGACTACTGCATGAACAGGACAATGGTTGATCTAGTCCTCACTCCTGTCAAAGTGCATGTAGGATGCCAAACTGTGGCTGACTCAGGAAGAGATGCACATACAAAAAGGTAGAAGGGCACAAGAAGCAAGCTCTCCCTGCTAGAGCCAGGCACAACCATAGACTACCCATGCACTCCCTTACTAGTGTCCCAGGAAGGGTAGGAATGATCCTGTGCTCTCTCAGCCCCTGCTGCACTGGTCAGAAGAGCAGAGGAAGGCATTGTCTGAGTTTCTAATCTGGAGGGGCACCTCCACACCACCTCCATTGCGATCCTGTGTGTAACAGCCACAGTCTGATCTAATAGGTCTACTTCATATGGTCATAATTAGTATGGTAGGGTACTTGGCACAGAAACCAACTAGGTGTCAACTATGATAGCCATAGAAACAGAAGTTACCATCTATTCAAAACTCAAAATAGGCTAAGCTGTTTGGATATAAGCAGCAACCCCCCACATGCTCTCCCCTCACACACACAAACATTTGTCAAAAACAAACTAAACCTGCCTTTCCCCAGGATTTTCTTTTCTGTATCTGCTGGAAGTGGCGTGGGCCGAGGGATGTACTGACCGCCGCTTCCAGCAGCTCCCATTGGCCTGGAGCAGCAAACCGCAGCCACTGGGAGCCACGATCGGCCGAACCTGCAGACACGGCAGGTAAACAAACTGGCCCGACCCGCCAGGGGCTTTCCCTGCACAAGCGGCAGAAAAGTTTGGGAACCACTGATCTAGACCATCCCTGAAAGGAGTTTGTCTAACTTAGTTTGTTTAACTGCTCTTAAAAATCTCCAGTGATGGAGATTCTACAACCTCCCGAAGCAATTTATTCCAGTGCTTAACCACCTTGACAGTTAGAAAGTTTTTCCTAATGCCCCACCTAAACCACCCTTGCTGCAATTCAAGTCCACTGCTTCTTGTCCTTTCCTCAGAGGTTAAAGGAGAATAATTTTTCTCCCTCCTCCTTGTAACAACCTTTTATGTACTTGAAAAGTTATGGCCCTTCTCAGTCTTCTCCAAAAACCCAATTTTTTCAAAGATAATGTTTTCTAGACCTTTAATCCTTTTTGTTGCTCTTCTCTGGACTTTCTCCAGTTTGTCCACATATTTCTTGAAAAGTGGTTCCCAGAACTGGACACAATGCTCCAATTGAGGCCTAATCAGCACCCAGAAGTCCTATGCAGTGAACTGTTGGTAAAGCGTTTGGCTTTACAGATAGAGGGAGACAAAAATGGTCCATTACCAAAAAAAAAACATTCTTAAAAACATTCCTAGTTCTTCTGTAATGCAGGTGGCATGTGCAGAAAATATGATGGTATGTACAGCCTACTCATGAGTAATCCAAGTGTGCCAAACCATGCTGATTAATACCCTTACACTGGCTTCCATTTTACATGAATATAAAAGCGTAAGATAGGAAGCAGCCAAGAGCCACAGAAAATCAACCACTGGTGGAAACAAAAATACCATGCTCCTCAGGCAGGGGGGAGGAATAAGTGTGGTTACACCTCACTAATAGCAAGAAAGAGAGAGGATGTCATGTGGCATTAACATTTTAAGTGTTGTGAATGTGTCTGCTCTTTCTTATGCCTCACCCCGTTTGAGGCTACATGTTTATGCTTCCACTGATGGCTGGTGTCCTCTTCTGCTCTTTGACTGCCACCTGGCTTTTGCTTCTGTATTTAAAAGTGTTATATAATAAAAACATATGATGAAGAGGAGGTGAATGGCTGTCTTGTCTCACCCTCATAGAAGTTATTTCTGGTTTGGGGCACACTGCTGTCTCTCTTCCTCCCAAAATCCTGGCAAATGATTCATCAACAAGATCTGACATTTTTTTCATTGCAATTCTGCATATGAAAATGTTAGTTTCACAACCAGAAAATGGAAAAGAATAAATGAAAAATTTTGCCCAGATATAGGATTTGATTCGGCTCTTGCTCACAGGAAAATCATGAGTAAATCCACTGCGGTCAGTAGTTACACTGCTGTAAAACTGGTGTAGTAAATGAAATCAAATACATGCCTGAGACTCATTGCTTAGTAAAAGTGAGGTAGGGGCAATGGTGGCCAGGTCAGCCCCAGGTGTTTTACCGCAATGTAGACATACCCTAAGTTTCCCTACTCCACCTTGCCCAGATTGCTCAACTATGAATAGGAGGGACAGATCACCTTTAGATCTGCTTGACATCTCTGCTGAAACAGCCATCAAGGGTTAGTGCCAAGTGCAACATGGACATTTTCTCGCTATGGAGCAGACTGAAGCCATTAATATATTTTACACAGGCCACTGAAAAGCCATCTCATACAAATGACTTTTGGTCTCTGCCAGCCTGGGCAACATTCAGAGTAGTCACCTAGAGGTCAAAGTCTCTATATCCCATTTCCAATTCCAAGAGCAAAAATGTCCCATTTGTGATGAGCTAATTTATTTAGTTGTCCATTGAGCTGAGGTGCATCATTTGTATTTAGCAACGTCAGTTCAAGATTTCTCAAAGTGAATTTAAGTGAGCTGTAGCTCACGAAAGCTTATGCTCAAATAAATTGGTTAGTCTCTAAGGTGCCACAAGTACTCCTTTTATTTGACAGGTGCATCTATAGGCAAATATTTTACATATGTTTGAGAAACAAATAGAGAACACAAGGGCCTCTCAGAAAGGAGGGGGGCAAGATACAAAAATATTGTCTTCTGAGAAGGGAATAAAGAAATCAGGCTTATTTTCACATCACAAGCATGACAGAAATTGCCAGTGCAAGGGGCGCCCATGGCCTGGTGTTCAGGAGTGCTGCGTATCTACAGCACCTATTTACAGCAGCCTAGGATCTGTGTCCAGAGTGTATGTCATGCCATGACCACAAAGCCCAGTTCTCTTTCCACATACACTGGTGTCAATCAAAGTTAACTCCATAACATTAAATGTGGGTACACCAGTGTAAAATCGATGTGACAAGCAAACAGATCCAATGAACTAACTAAGAAGTTATATGTAATTGTACTTATAATTGTGAAGGTTTTTTTTTAAAAAGAAAATACACTAAGCAAATCCACCTGAAGGGACTGTTTAAAAAGGCCTCTTGATTCAAGAGATATGTGACCAAATGTGCCCCCTTGTATTCTTACCCTACACACCATTGTAATAATATCTGTACAGAATATGCCTGTGCAGTCTCATTTGAAAATGTATAACTTGCTGGTTAATATTATCTTGGTGAAATGTATGTAGCAGTACTATACGTAAAGTCGTGAATTCCCTCTGGATGATGTTGGTAGCATATCTTCAAACGCACAGAGCCGTGGTTAGGAAGGAGTAGTTAAACAGGTCTATATTTAACAAAGGATTATATGTTGGCCTAAATTTATATATAAGTAGTAAACAGGGTCCTTGAAACAGCGAGAGAGAAACAAGGCAAATCTTCATTTCAGCATATACTGGGAAGAGGAATGAGCATGAGCCCACCTTCACCATCAAACTCACCACTGTTTGAATAAACTTTGCTTTGAAGGGTAATCCTCAGAAGAATCCACTTCAAAGGGGGACTGGACTATAAAAGTGAGAGGCAAAAACACCCCAGGAGTTCTCTACCTCTTGTTCTTTCACCTAAGACAACAAAGGAGCCAATCCTTTGGTCTTTGGGGGCAAAACCTGACTTGAGAATTTGGTCAGTTATGTTGCTGGGGACATGTGCTAAGGGTTTTACCTTAAACCAACTCTTGTTTGTTAAGTCTTAGCTATTAGGAAGTGTTTTATCTTTAATTCCTCTTGTCCTCACTTAAAATATTTTTGTAGTTACACAAACTTGTTTTCTTCTTTAATCAAAACAAATCCAGCATTGTATTTAAACTGAATTGTTTGGTAACTCCAGTTAAGGTAGCAAATTATTGTATATTGACACCTTACAGGGGCAATGGACCTCTAATATTGAAACTATCCGGGAGAGGACTGGACAGTGCGGAGCACATATTTTAGAGGAAAATCTGGGACTGGGAATTTTTTGGAGTCACCTTGCAAATAGAGTTGATACCAGGCTGCATCTACATACAGACACTCAGAACTGCATGCTGTTTGGCTGTTTCCGAGGGACCCAGGTTGGGAACTACAGCAGCAAGTCATTGTGAGGCACCAAAGGTTGCAGGGCAGGTAGTGACACAACCCTTCATTAGTCTGGATTGCACTAGTCTGGAATGTGATATGCACCTTTCATGAAATATGTGCCTACATGTGATGAGCAGTTTAAATGGAGCAGAAATAATTCATAACTAGAGCTTCCTGAAACACTCTAAAAAAAACCCCCAAACCCTGAACATAAAGGAAACTTTATTTCATATTGTGTCAATCAGCATGGTATCTGATCACCAGGGTTTTCCTGATTTTGTGTTTCAGTACAAACTTGCAACTCTGATTTGTTCACTAAAGTTTGTGTGCCTTTTGGTAAGACAGACACAGTGCCTCACAAACTTGAGCCTATGAATGGTTTTGCATCAAAATCATGGGATTTTCACAGTTTTGCATGGTTTTAACATGAAGCCAGGTAAAACACAGCTGAAAACTGAGTTTTGCTTTACGGCTGTTTGTTCAAAGTGAAACAGAGGGAAGAGGAGGAGGATGTGAACCCAGATGGTTTAAATCAGAGAACATGTCTTCACAAACCCTTGAAGTGTTAACGTTCCAAGTTTTCCCCAGCTCTATTAAGCTCCTCTTTAAAAAAGTTCTTTTCCCTTTTGTTCCAGTCATTGCAATTCAAGCCACAAACTTTAGTGAATCTTCAACTCAGTTTAAAATAAAACAAAACCCCGCAGTTCTTAACTTTCAAATACCAGTGTCTGCATTCAGACCCTACCAGCAATAAGATCAAGAGCTTTCTTTCTCCTGGCAGACTTATACAGAAAAGGCTGTGGGTTGTGGCGAGGGATTCGGAATGCGGGAGGGGGCTGCAGGTTGAGACAGGGGGTTGGGAGAGGGTGAGGAGTCCGGACGGGGGTGCAGGCTCTGGGGTGCAGGATGGGGCTCCCGGTTGGGCTGGGGTAGGGGGTTGGGTCGTGGGCCTACCTCAGGCAGCTCCTAGTCAGCACTGCAGCAGGGCTAAGGCAGACCCCTGCCTGTCCTGGCACCGCACTGCACCCCAGAAGGAGCCAGCAGGTCTGGATCCTAGACGGGGAGGGCCAAGAGGCTCCAAGTGCTGCTCTCGCCTGCAGACACCGCCTCCCACCCCGCTCCTATTGAGTGTGGTTCCTGGCCAATGGGAGTGTGGAGCCAGTGCTCAGAGTGGGGGCAGCACGTGGAGCCCTGTGCCCCCCCGCCTAGGAGCTGGATCTGCTGGACGCTTCTGGGGTGCAGCTCGGTGCCAGGACAGGTAGGGACTAACTTGCCTTAGCCCCGCTGTGCTGCCAACCAGGCTTTTAGTCAGATGGATGCACAAGAGGACAGAAGAAAGATCACATGGGCAATCATAATAGTGACATTTCCTAACATTTTGTGTGTGTGCATGCATGCACACATGCACACACACTTAAAAACAGTCTTGTACATTGGATGTATCCTGCAAGGTTTCTGTTTTCAGAAGCTGAAGTCAGAAAAACAGACTTTGGTAAGAATTATTCCATGTTTAAAGTAATGGGCTCATTTTTTAATCAAGCTGACTTCTGAAGAATTCATGAAATGCTTATCAAAATTTGATTATGTGCTTCATGAATCTCTCAGTTTAATACTTTTTTTAAAAAATGGGAGGCAATAAATACTGACTCCCTTTGATGAATCTGGTGCAGTGTAAATGGAATATACAGAGGTTATAGAATAGTGGCCTACAGGCAGGATGTGAGTGCTGAGCTGAAGGCTGAGCACTGTCTTTCTAAGCAGGACACATTTATCCTCTGACAGCTTGTTGTGTGAATTTAGGGGCTTGCAGCTGTGCTGCTGTCGTGCTTCAGCGAAGACACTACCTATGCCAATGGGAGAGGTTCTCCTGTAAGTGTAGGTACTCCACCTCCCTGAGAATATTCTGTGGGAGAAACCATCCTGCCAACAGAAAAAGAACTAGATAATTTCATGGAGGACAGATCCATCAATGGCTATTAGCCAAAATGGGCAGGGATGGTGTCCCTAGCCTCTGTTTGCAAGAAGCTGGGAATGGGCAACAGGGGATGGATCACTGGATAATTACCTGTTCTGTTCATTCCCTCTTGGGCGCTGGGAATTTGCCACTGTCAGAAGACAGGATACTGGACTAGATGGACCTTTGGTCTGACCCAGTATGGCCACTCTTATGTTCTTATGACATAGCACTGTCTAGACTGGGAGTTAGGTCGGTAAAATTGCATTGCTCAGGGATGTTGATTTTCCACTCTCCAGAGCAACATAATTATACCAACATATGTTGCTAGTGTAGACAAAGCATAGTTCTGGTAAAGAGGTGCCACATTTGCCAGTCCCAGAGACTGAAATGCCAGAAAAGCTTCTCCATGCTACAGCCCTAAATCAGGTGACTCAATCGGGAGGAAATACATACAGAATATTTAAACCCATGATTTAGCAAAGAAAAAGCCTCCAGGGATGAAAGGTGGGACAGCTACAATGCCTAATTAATTCTTAGCTTCTCTGCTAAAGGGAATGGTGGAAGACCAGCTTTGAGAATACATGAGAACAGCACTATGTTGAAGGGACATTATCAGAATTTTTAAAATGGGGGGAAAACAGCTATTCTACTCCATTCAGGTTCACGGTAGTATCCGAGCACCTTCCAGGAGTGCATTAAATGAAGTGACTAACATCTGTCATACATCCTTTCTACCACCCTTAGCCCTCCCACCACCTCAAAAAAATATTCTATTGATGGAGTTGGGCTGAATTCAATGAGTTTTGCCGGAGTTAGGATTTGATTCACCATGGGCTGGCTCCCTTAAAATTCAGCCATAAACACCATGTGCTGTCATTATAATCAATGTCCATAGAGTAACCTTTTAATAATTATCAAAATATTTGGTTCCTAGTGGTCACATAAAAGAGCTTCAAGGAGTTATCATTGTAAGGTTTTGCTCTCCCATTGCAAGAAAATAGTAATTCTTATTTCCTGTTGTGGGGGCAATGCAATAAACTAACTTGTGTTTAGCATGTCCTGTGACAACAGGCAGGGTCGCATCCACATGTGCAGTGGTCACTTCCAAATTGTACAATTCACAGTATAATTTGCTCATTTGTGAGAATAAACAATGGAAATATTTCCACGTTGCTACTGAAAACAGATGGTCTACTAAACCAGGGTTCTCAGACTTCTGCACAGCGTGGACCATATCTCAAAAGAGAGATTTTATCACACACAACATCTCCTTCCAATCACAACTACACGAAACACTCCCCATCCCATTCGCACCCAATAAAATCCCTGTGGCAACTAAAACAATTGCTTACATGGAAACGTTTTTCATGCATTTATCCTACAATGTAGTTTAGCAGCTAAAAATGAGGAGTGTCACTATGTGATCTATCCGCTCTCTACAGACCAGTGTCTCTCAACCTTTGCAGTCTGAGTTGTTTTGCATATCGCCAAGTTACAACTCACTTAAAAACTACTTGCTTACACAATCAGACATAAAAATACAAAAAAGTGTCACAGCACATTACTGAAAAAATACTTACTTTCTCATTTTTACCATATAATTATAAAATAAATCAATTGGAATATAGATATTATACTTACATTTCAGTGTACAGTATATAGAGTAGTATATAAATCATTGTTTGTATGAAATTTTAGTTTGTACTGACTTCGCTAGTGCTTTTTATGTAGCCTGTTGTAAAAAACTAGGCAAATACCTAGATGAGTTGATGTACACCCAGAAGACCACTGCGTACTCCCAGAGGTACACGTACCCCTCGTTGAGAATCACTGCTATAGACTACCAACAAGAGTTTAAAGGAAAGCCAATGGCCCACAAAACAAACAACAGAGAACATCTGTACTGAAGTATTCAGTTAGGCTCCAAGGTCTAACATAATTACACTTAACAGAGCATTGTCTATGTTACTGATTGTTTTTTGAAGCGTGTACTACGTACAGTAACTGAGGCCACATCAAGAATCTCGTGGAATTCTACAGCTGAATTTAATAAGTAGGATGGAATGAGTACTCCACACCATGTTGAACTTTGCTTTTCTTCTTCAAATGAAGTCCACTGTTTATAAATAAGATCTAAATCCCTCCTGGGGTTAATCCAATAACCACAAAATGCAAACCCAAAGGAGAGAGCACCTTCAAAGCTGATATTTGCTCAAAACCTGCAGCCGTTGCCATGGAAATCGTATTCTTTTGATCCATAAATATAGATAAAATAGCAGGAACATCTGAAGTAGGACCAGTCAATGTGGAATTGGAAAATAAACTGGAAGTGACAATGGTGAAAGGGAAAGGATTCTGAAACTTCCCAATACATACAATTTAACCCCAGCACTTTGCTTTTCCCCCTATTAAAACCCATGTTTAATAAAATTTGCTTGCTGCTGTTCACAATGGAATATACTAGAGTGAAAAGCAGCTTAAAAAACTCCACAGAGACCAGAAATCAAACAGGAAGTATGTTGTATATTCCACAAAATAATCCTACATTAAGAGAGTATTAATATTTTACAATTAATTGAAAAATCATTGAGACTCCAATTCAGCAAGACACTTAAGCATCATGCCTAAATAAATGTTTGTAAATAGTTCCCGTGAAGTCATTGGCAACGATGAAGTCAATGGGACTAAACAACAAAGATAAAGTTGTCTCTTAACTGTGCCTCTTTTGGATGTACGCATCACAGCACAGTCATTTATACATGGTTACATACTATTCCTATGATGTAGTAGAATATATATTTTTTTCTACAAGCTTAGACATGTTTAGAGTCTTCAAATATTTGTTTTTTCTTTCATCCTAAGGAAAGTCTAAGGGTGGTGTCCAGAACATGCATGCAAACTGGGGAAATGTCTGGGAAGTAATCAAAACCCCAGGTGAATACTTGATTTACCAAGCCTACACCAAGAATATGTAGCTGACTGATACACTAGAAGCTTGACTTGGTACCAACACGACTGGCAGTCCATGAGCATTTAAAATAGGCATATCAGATGTGAAAATGGCAAAGCATCCCAAAGCATTCTTACAGAACTGGATCCCACAGACTTTGAAAGTTTACTTCTCAAATGATCCTATTTATGCCAAATGACAAGAATGCCACCCATGAATGCAAACTCATTTTAATATTAATCAAACTACAAGACAAGGAATGTATTTTAGCAGAAGCAAAAACCTTGAAAAACATCTTTTAGATGACTCAAAGTTTTTTGTTTTTTTTCCCCTTAGTCCGAGCCACAGTAGCCAAACACTAGGGGTATGTCTACACTGCAATGTAAAGCCAGGCTTAGTAGAACTTGAGTTAGCAGATCCTGGGCTTAATGCAGGGATTGAGCATCTACAATCATTTGTAACCCCAGGTTAGGAATTGATGAGCCCTGGGTCCTAATCTGGGGCTTCAGTGTCTACACTGCATTATGCGGGCTGGACCTAGGGTGACCAGATAGCTAGTGTGAAAAATCAGGACAGGGGGTGGGGGGATAATAGGAGCCCATATAAAAAAAACTCCAAATATCAGGACTGTCCCTATAAAATCAGGACATCTGGTCACCCTAGCTGGACCCCAATCACCCATATCCCAGATTTCCTAGTGCCCTCCCAAAATGTGGCCTCTCTAGCCGTTTGTTCATGGTGCAGCGGGAAAACTTGACTGTCTACCTAACTTGACTGTCCAGAGGACAAAATGTCAGCCTATGGGACTGCGGAATTCTTTTTGACAGACTCACAGAGCATGGGTCCAGTGTGCTGCCTCTAGATTGCAGAGCAATAGAGCTTGAACCCTGGTCCTAGCTTGACTCAGGCTCAGACTCTCCATCCCTGTGGACCACGGGACCCTAGGTCAGCGTGATTTGAGTGTAGAGGGAAGGGGGTTAGGCCTGAGCCTGAGTTCAAGCCCTGGGATTGTATTGCAGTGTATACATGCCCTAGAGTGCCAATTCAAAACGCTTTCAATAAGACAGACTTTACAGCAGCTGTCCTTTTCCCAACAAAGTTCCTAATATTACATTGGATGCATCAGCGGCCACCCTCAGAATACAGGACATCCCCTCAGATGCATGAAGTTCCAGAATGGCATAGTGTCCCCCACCGGGGTGATCTCAAATGAAGTGTGTGTGCAAGGTCACACTGGCAGGAGCAGGGCAGCACCCTTCTTGCATCCATAGGGTTGCCAAGCACCTAGTTTTTTACCAGAACACCTGGTCGAAAAGGGACCCTGGTGGCTCCAGTCAGCACTGGTGACCAGGCCATTAAAATTCCAATCAGCGGCACAGCACGACTAAAGCAGGCTCCCTGCCTGCCCTGGTTCCGCACGGCTCCGGGAAATGGTCACCATGTCCAGCTCCTAGGCGCACGGGCGGCCAGGGGGGCTCCACACATTGCCCCCACCATGAGCACCAACTCCGCAGCTCCCATTGGCCAGGAACCATGGCCAATGGGCACTGCGGGGACAGTGCCTGCAGGCACGGGCAGCGCGCAGAGCCCCCTTCCCCCTCCACTTAGGAGCCAGACATGGTGGCCGCTTCTGGGAGTGGCATGGAGCCAGGGAGCCTGCTGTAGCCCTGCTGTGCCACCAACCGGGAGCTGCCTGAGGTAAGCACTGCCTGGCTGGAGCCCACACCCCAACCCCTTGCGTCAACCCTGAAACCGCTCCCACACTTCAAACCCCTTGGCCCCAGCCTGGAGCCCCCTCCTGCACCCCAAACCCCTCCTCCCCAGCCCCACCCCAGAGTCCGCACCCCAGTCAGAGCCCTCCCCCCCACACCCCAACCCCTCCCAGACCCTGAACCCCTCATTTCTGGCCCCACCCCAGAGCCTGCACCCCCAGCTGGAGCCCTCTCCTCCTCCCACACCCCAGCCCACTGAAAGTGAGGGAGGGTGGGGGAAAGCAAGCAACAGAGGGAGGGGAGATGGAGTGAGTGGGGGCAGGGCGTCGGAGAAGGGTTGGGGCCTCGTGAAGGGGGTGGGGTAAGGATGTTCTGTTTGTGCGATTAGAAACTTGGCAACCCTAATGATGATACAGGACAAAACCACATCCAGTTCTATATCAGTATGGGCCAGGGACAAACTTTACAAAAATAGGACTGTCCAGATTAAAAACAAAAAAAAAAAAACTGCCTAACATTACATGATGACTGAGAATACTTGGCCTGGGACAAGGATTCAGTCACTTAGCATACAATAAACTGAAACAATCTTCAAGCAATTGACCCTGGGTGTGGGCTCACCAGAGCCTAAAAGATTTACATAATTACCACAAGCATCCTCAAAGAAGAAATGTATAACCCTCATAAGAGATAAGTGCTTTCAGTAACTCAAGTTCTGATTTCTTCTTACTAATTTGTTAGCTGTGCTATTTTCAAACCTTTTAATGAATGTGATGAAGCTTTGAGCTAATCCAGCATGGTGATTTTACAGTAATGTTCCTTTCTTTATTCTGAAAGACACCTTTTTGGGGGTGGGGTGCGGAGAGGGGGAAGGCTAGTTAATTCACAATAGTGCCTAGTATTTCTCCTAAACCTGAGACTAGCATGTTTAAAGTTTCTAACCACTATCCCCTCAAATAGAATACAGATGTGTTAAACATTTAATACCATTATTTAATATTTCATAATTATATTACAATTGGGCTTGGATGCCCCTATCAGGATCAAGACTCCACTGTGATAGACACTATGACATCCTTACAAAGACCAGTGGCTCCTGGTCACTGACCTTGCAGTGAAGCACTTAGAGTCAAGAGTGGCAGGGGAAAGAGGGATACAATCAAATACACACAACATTAGTACACTTGCATACATTTTCAGACTTCTTTTCAAAATCAGATAGATAAACTGGCAACTAACCTCCCCCTGCCTCTCGAGTCATTGAAAACTGACTCGTTTCCTTATAGGCATCACAAAATCATTGGGTCTTGAGGAGCAATTTGAAAGACACAGTCGGTTGCAGTCTTACAAATCAGTTAATGGAAAGGGTTCTATGCACTGGGTAGGATAGAAAGAGGCATGAACATTTTGCGAAGCTGCCAAAGGCTGGCATAGCAGAGGAAGCAGGGGTGATGTGGTGACAGACTACGGCAGACAATAGGGAGTCACAAGCTGAATTTTGTATCTATACCAAACAGCAATATGCTGACTAACACGGCTACCACTCTGAAACCTAGATATATACATTTATGATTTTTATGACATATCTGAACTGTTATACATTATAGATATAAATAATTTGTTCTAGTGGTTTTGGAGCAAACATCTTCCAAAGGTTTGCTTAGTTAACATGCTCAGATGTTTATGATGTTAAAAGTGTATTGGAGGTCAGTCAGAAGATTAAAGGGTCATCTCAGAAATGTTATGAGAGGATCACTGAAACAAATGGCCATGCCTGCAAGACTGTAATGATGCAATCAAATGGGAGCTATACAAGTTAGGGGCTAAGATGAAGCAGCTCTACAATAGTTGCAAGATGACCTAAGAATTTTATGTGGTTTAGACAAAGATCTGGTTTTCCTATAAATACAAAGTACTTCTTGGAATGACAGAGCTTGTCTGATTGTTGCACAGACCTATATCCCTGGTCTAACAAGCTTGTCTAAAGAAACACAGTTTTGGGCCTCCATCCAGCAAACACTACACATGGGAACACAATGGGAATTACTCGTGTGCAAGTGTTTGCAGGATTGGGACCTTATGCCGCACCTCATCCGTAGCCATTTTGGCTTCACCTCCAACTGTAATGTCAAAACTTATACTGACAGATTTTCAGGGCTTTAACGGTCTTTTATTTGACGGTAAAGTGCTACGCACAAATATGGTGCTGGACAAATGATCAATAATCTGCTTGGTACATCAATGAACGTTCATGCATGTTGGCTTTTCATATTCTTGACATTTGTCGTCAAAGAGAAAATATTTAAAATAAAATATTTTAAAAAGAATGGTGCCTCAGCGGCTCTTGATGCATGTATTATCTCCCTGCTACACATCCCTGGCAAGTGTTTTTGTCTTGTTTTGTTTTTAATAAAGTGTTTGAATAAGCTATATTTTTTGTGTAGCTGAGGAACTCCAGATTATTTCCATTTTATTAGTATTGTGTGAATATTCTGTAAACAGGCTTCTGCCTTTTATTCTCTAATGAAAATTAAGGCCAAATGCAGCCTGGAGTAAGCAGGCCACGTTACTATGGTGGTTTAAATTAAAGGTGGTGTAAATTAAAATGGGTGCAGATGGCAAGATAGCATAAGGGCTTGTCTTACACAGACACTTAATTCATGGGAATCTGGGGTGTAAATCTATCCCGCATTAGCCTGGCGCACACTAAGTATCTGCCTGGACCCTGCTGCTCTGTATTAACAGGTCCCTAGTGAGCTCTGATCTACAGCACTTGAAAAGAGGAGTAGTTCCAAAGTGTACTAGGGAATTGTTAGCATGCAGCAGCAGAGTCAGATACTTAGTGTGCGGCAGGCTAATGCAGGGTAGATTTGCACCCAAGATTACCACAAATTAAATGTTCATGTAGACATGCCTTAATTTATACTGATTTGTAAGTTACATGCCAAAGGAATACACAAGATTCTTACAGGAAAAGTAACTAGGAGGAAGTTGCAAAACAAAGCAGGGCCTCCCCTACCACTTTAACTTACGCTCACAGCATTTCCAATATTCCCATGGCCAAATTCAGTCCCAGGAAGAAGCAGGAGAAATGCCCATTGACTCCAATGGAAGCGGCAAGTGCTTTTGCCAAGGTCTGACTTTGGTCCACAGAAAATACCAAATCGGTATAAATTAGACTTTTGCACATCCCTGGGCCTGATTCTCCTTTTTTTTACACCTTGTGTAAATTGGGGTGACGCTGACAACTATTTCCCAATGGTATGCTGTTGTCTCAAGCTCCTTGTCATTCCTTTCAATGCTCCCCATTACACCTGTTCTCTTCTATTGTTGAAAACACCGTCCTTGTCTCCCATGCCTGCAAATGTGGAATCATCTTTGACTCCTTCCTCTCTTCTGCCCACATGCAGACAACAACTAAATCTTGCCACTGCTTCCTTCATAACATCTAAAATCCAACCCCTTCCTTTCCATTCCCATGGCTAAATCATCTGTTCACCCATAACAATTACTGCAATATCTTCCTCTCAGGTTTTTCGACAACAACCTACGCCTCTCCTCCAGCTAATCCAAAGTGCTGCTGCCAAGAACATCTTTCTTGTCATTTGACTTCACCATGTCATCCCCTCTGAAAGGCTAAACTGAATCTAATCTCAAACTCAATTTCTTTGTTCCTTGTTTTCAGAGCCCTTCGTTACTCAGACCTGATCTACATCTCTGATCTCATCCGCTTTTGCATTCTGCCACCTCTTCTGCTCTGCCAATAACATGATCCCGGAAACCCCATTTGTAACCTTCTCACACAAATGTGTCTGTGCTGACCTCATGGAATGGTCTCCCGAAGCCTATTTGCCAAGCCTCCACTTGTTATGTTCACTGCACACATACCAGGAGATGGTCCAGACTCTTTCTTTATTCTGTGGAGTATACTTAAGAACATCAATCAGTCAGGGCAAAGTCCATGTACCTGAAGAGTACACAGAAAAAGGGGTTATATTTGGCTGTGAACTCGGGTGTCTGACCCCACCTCATTAAGGGCCTGATCCTGTTCCCACTGAAAGTTAATGGAAATTTTTCCACTGATTTCAATGGGACTAGAACTAGGCCCCAAGAGAGAAGAGTTGGCAGTGGTGCAGAGGCAGAGGAAAATAGCCTCAGGAACTTTTTCCAGGACTGTTAAATTCATACCCTGCTGATTGCTGTTGGCGAGGCAAAGCCAAAGCATACTGATTCCAACCTTTCCATTGCTGGCAGGAACAGCATCAGCATCAGCTGTTTTGCAAACAGTAGGCCAATGTCTGCCCAATTCTGGGATTTCTTTTATTTATGAATTCATGGCTTATAGTAACGTGGAGTGTTTAAACTCACGTCAGGCCAAATTCTGCCTTGATTAGCCCTCCACGATACCTCAGTCATTTCAATGCGAAGTTTCCCCTCTGCAGCTGGGATGCTCATAATGGAATAAGTATATCCCTTCCCCCATTAAGTAATCCTTGCCCTACTTCTAGGACTGCGAAAGGAATAACATTAAAAAAAATGCTAGCCCAGCACAGCAAAACTGTGAATAAGAGCACGGTATAATCCCGCATCCCCACAGCAGAAGTACACACAGAATAACTTCGCGAACAAGCCTCTATACAGGAAAAGATTTAATATACATTCTGACTAGAGTTCCTATCAGATGGAATGCTCCCTCTATTTGATAGTTACACTCACTCACCAGATTTAAAAAAGAAACCATCATATAAAATGACAGTTGGATACAATCAAAGACCTGATAGCTATTTTTTCCTCCAATGTCTAAGTGCATCCAAACTGAAATTGGCAATATATATATTTTTAGACAAAAACATTTTGAAACAGACTAGTCAGATTTATCATTCAGTTCTTCAGGTTTAGTGTGGCACTGACAAGAATAAATTATAAAAACAGAAAAAAATTATATTGAAATATATAAAACACATGATCCAGTAGGGCCCCCATATTACAATAAAATCACAACAAAAGGGAATCTATTTATAGTGAACACAGCTATAGTGAACCTTCAGTGAAGAAGAATGGAAGACCGATGTTTTTTCATTGTTATTGTAATATGTACATCTTTTATAACAACCCTCCTCTTATACAGTGAAATTTCTCTGTAGGAAAAAAATGGCCATTGCCACTGGGCTTGATCCAATGCTCATAGCAGTCAACAGAATGACTTTGATGATGGGCTCCAGTGGAATAAGATTTAGAAGAGGTTTCCACTGTCTATGAGATACCAAGAAGTTTGCAGTTATTAACTTTCCATAATTTAATCCTCAAATCAGCATAATTTGTTACTTCATGTACACGTCAGACTATTATTTCAGCCATTTCTGATAAACACATGAAAAGATTCTCACTATTTGATTTTGATTCAAGTTAGGAATTTTTCGGCTTACTTACTGGTCCCAACAGAGGTGGAGTAGCTACATACAGTACCTGCACCTTCACAAACGAGCAAAAGTAAACTCAATAAGCAAAGGAACATAAAAGTAGGCATGATTTAATTAAAAACTATGAACCTTTTAGCAAATTGCATTGTTTTAAGTTTCTCATGCTTCATCAACTATTTTCCTTTCTTTACAATGCCTAGTTGCAAAATGTTTGCACATTGTTTTGCATTATATTAGTTTAAAAAACTGAGAACCCTAAAAAAAAAAAAAAAAAAAAACTTAAGTAGGTCACTTATACCATTCCCAAGTTTTATAGTTTATAAAATAAAAACTTTATCACACTAACTGTTATAAAAAAATTACAAGCGTATGGATGTTTGAAAGGTTTGTTTACTTTTCATAACACTCTGGAGGGGCAGTTAAAATAAGAGATTTAAATTTGTTAAGTAAATCTCTGTTTTGATTGAGCTTCATTAAATGATTTATCATATTAGTCATAAACATTCAGAGCATACACTATAATGGCTCCTTGGGAGCTATAGTGGGATATGCCGAGAATGCATAACAGCGGCAGGGAAACCATTATCTTACAAGTTCTTAACCAGCCGGAGTGTGTCTCTTTTAATTTCCCTCACTCTTTTTTAAATTGTTTCACAAAAACACAAAGCAACCATATCACAAAACAGTATGTTAAAATAACAGGTAGTGTCTGATCTGACCTACAACATCCAACAGCAAAGAAGTTCAGACTGTTAAATGCAAGACTTTCCTTACTCCCTGTCTGTTACTCCTTGGTACTGACAGAGCCTCCAGTCTGGGGATGATAATACATGCAATCCACAATCGACAACAGAATGAGTCAAGGATAGAGCTTCCCTGCCTGAACTCTGTATTCCTTTGTTCTTTTTGGTCAGGTTTGGAATGGGTTACAGCGTTCTGTAAAACTAACTTAAGTTCAGGAACCATTTTCCTTGAGTACTTTAAACTATATTCTGCCTGACCTGAATAAGAGTGATACAAGTGGGTTGGCCTGTATTCCATGTGCCATTTTTCCCCATTAGAATTGCTCTCCCCTCATTTTCTGTCACAATCTATTTTATTTTCACTCTGTCCTCTCTCTGCTATTTTTCTTGCCTTATTTTTCCAGCATATGTTTGCCCTGTTTTTAAAGTCTCTCCTAAATGGAATTGAACCTTCTGCCTCAAATGTTATCAGGAGTTTGTCCGTTTAAAACAAAAACAAACAAAAAATCCTCTTCTCCACAAATATTATAGCAAACTCGCAAGAGCTGTAAGTAGCAGTTAATTCTAAGCAGCTAACTGAGAAAATGAGTTCCAGGTGTTGATCCCCCAGTTTGTTTTGCCCTCTTTGTACCCGCTTTTGGCCCAGGGTGGATGGATTCTAGCAGCAAGGATTTCTTTTTGCACAGGGGAGCCCCATGCTGGCATAAAGCTTCTGTTCCAACCATGCCAACATCCAGCTTGGGAGAAGGAAGAGTAGTGGAGCAGAGTTCTATCATTTCTCTCCTCCGCTGGCGTAAATTAGAGCAGGTCTCCTGGGAGCAGAAAACTGTAAGTGACTCCATATGTACCCATGCTTTCCACTGCATCTGAGCAGATTTCTGATACAGTGGAGAACTGAGTCTTGAATTCACCAAAACTTAATTTCAAAGATTACACTCATTTTATCCACTAAGGAAACACAATCACACCATGTTTCCCAGAAGAAGAGTCCAGTCAAGACTCACCAACACAGCTTAAACTTCAAAGACTGAATACTTGTAAGGAATCTACAGAGCAAAAAATACTCTCAGAAATTATTCAATAACTTAACACACATTCATTTGAGAAAACATTAAGCTCTTCACAGAAAATTTATGAATGGGAAAAGAGGTGAAATTCATCATGTACGTTATTGAACAAATAATTTTTAACAGATAAGCCCTCATAAGTGTCATAGTTGGGATTCAAACCTCAACAAGTCACAACACATTAATATAAACGGAAACACTTTATGTCTTTTGAATGTCTGAAAATGTAATCTTGTATATCCTTAGGGTACCTGAACCACTGAACTTTCACACTTTTAAGAATAAGACACTGTTAGACAGAGGTGCAGAAGCACTGTCATTTATACACAGTGGGTGAAACCCACACCATCCACAAAGCCTAAGTTGTTTGCAGTCTGTAAGCATGGAGAAGCTGGAGAGGTGAAATCTTGTCCCTTCTACCTGGGATTAATGCACAAAACTACTCTTTCCCAGCGCAGAATTTCTATTCCACCACCTATAGGCTAGAAATGTCATTACAGTCCCTCCAAGCCAGGACAGGGGGCGTTGTGTTTAGATGGACCACCCTCCTTGCCATGTTCCATCCTACTCTATAATGGGCTGGTGCAAGAATTGGTTCCTTAACTCATGGGAGGCACCTGAGCAGCACCACTCCACAGGGGATGAACTCACAGTTCCCTTACACAACCACTACCAAACCCTCTGCATCATGGAAGAATTTCACCCAGTAAGATTTACAGTTTAAAGATCCAGATCGTAGCCCATTATTCTGGTAAATACTGGTAAGAGCCATCCTTGAAACAACAGACTTGGATCCATTCCTAGTCTCTTGCTTCCTGTACTGGCAGGTATGGAATGTTGTGGAGGCAGCATGGGTTCCAGGGGTGAGAAAATGCCACCTAGGGTAACCATCTGGCTGGTATTTGACTGGCCTGGCCAGTATAATGGATTTGCGAGTTGCTAGAAAAATAGTTTAATCAGCCGGGTGTTTTTATGTGGGTCTAAAGATATGCATTATCATCACAATGCACTGGGATATCTAATGTTAAAAGTTTCTGTGTCCAGTGAAAGATGCTATGCTGTTCCTGTTTCTGCAGTTTAAGCAATAACAGATCAAAACTGCTGAAAATACAACAGCTGTCTGCCCACCAACACGCAAGCGCACCGCACATGTAAGAGAGAGGGTTTGAGTCACGCAAGAGTGAGGAGACGTGCAATGTTATCAGTCTTATCTACGTGCGTTCTCTCTCCAGATGTTATAAGTCACTGTTGAAGGAGAGGTATTGAGGAGTTGCCTTGTGGATGGGATTTCAGTGGGCTTGCCTTGTGGTGGGGGGTGCTGGTTTTTTGCATTTCAAAAGTGGTAACCCTACCGCCACTTCATCTGGCTAATTACAAATATTGATAGTTTGAAAGGAAGTTCTGTGTAATGCTCCTTGAACAGAAAGGTGATGGTGGCCATAGGAGAAGTCCTTGGAAAAGAGTGCTGTGGTGGCTAAACGTATAAAATTGTGATGTCTTATTTTCTGTATGTGCAGAGTTCAGCACATTGTGTACTCACTTCATGGAGGCTTCACCTTTACCCTCTTACTCTGCTGTATTTTATATCAACAGCATCCATTTGCTCGTGTATGTAGAAATATAGTGGTGTAACAAAGAAATTAGAATGGAATCTCTTAAGGCTCGAAGAACACCATCTCTGTACCCCAGCATAAAAACAGGCAAGCACATTTATTTCAAAGTAGATACAACAAAATCATCCCAAAAAGAAACCTTGTATGTCAGGATTCTGCCCTCATTGAATCTTAACAGATGACTTTTAAACTCCATAAATCTGAGATTTATATTTTGTACTACCGATGCACCCTTTCATAGCAGCAACAACAAGCACTGTTGTTTATTCATGCCAATAAGAGACATAACAATTATGATCTAAAAATACTAGTTACTGCTGTAACTTAAGAACAATTATTTGCACATATATTGTATAGTACAATTCAATATAAGCCAACTTTGAAATTCCTAGTCATTATTTTGCTGTGGTTTCTCTCATACTAAAGTTTTCCAGCCCTCATGTAAACCAGAGATCAGATATTCATTCTGGGTTGAATAGTTCCCTAATCACTCTATTTGCATTTTCTTGTAAATAAACCATGAATCCCTTGCTCAGTTGACTGGGGCATTAATCTCCCAATAATTTGGCCTGAAACCATATCTTTAGTATTTAAAAAGAACACAGAAATTCTCCTGCGGGCCCTTATCTTAGTTTAATTTTTTTATCAATACATGCAATGTTTGTGAAATGTAGGAGATCGGCACTTTGTGAAACAACTGCTTTAATAGTACCTTACACTCCTCTGACTTTTTTTTTCTTTACTTCAAACCTTGTTCATTCAACTGAATGCTCATTCTCCTGTACTTTTCGTTCCAGGTAAATTAAGAAGAAATTTTATTTGATGAAGCAATATGGCCTCAACAAACTCTCTGCAATTATGAAAACACACACAAATGTTTTGACTGATTAAACGAATACAGTACATTTCAGGCATTCCAGTTATTCAGAAGTTTCTGGGACACTAGGCCATCATACAAAAATCCAGGACTGTCCCCAGAAAACCAATTAATATAATCAAGTTAGTCATGAGAAGGTAATAATGTTTCTTTCACTACTGAATTATTGCAGTCATACAAGCATTCCAGAGGTGAAAGACTCCTTAGCCAATTAACAATTTCTTAAGGCCAAGGGGAATACGCAGTTGGAGACTTATTTTCAGAAAGTGCTGTGTGCTCACCTTCTGAAAATCGAGCCCCCATTAAGGGGTCAAGTTGGGCACGTAAAAATCACTTGTCCCTTTTCAAATTGATTAAAGCCATCCAGTCACTGGATTTAAACATTTCTAAAGCTGTTAGTGAAATACCCAAATTGTGTTCAAATACAGACTAGTTCCTGGCTTAAAAGTAACCTGTTTTGAATTTTCATGGCAGTAAATTATAGCATGGGTGCTGACGCAATCAAGTAATGTTTCAGAAATTAAAATTTCATAAGGACAGTTAACATTCAATCAGAGAGAATCTGATGTGATGATCCGTATTTATCCTGGTTGGAAATGTAATTAGCTGAATCAAAACTAATAATCAAGGCCATTCATAAATTGCATTTAGATATTTAAGCCAATTTTGTTTCATATCTTCCAAAATAACTACATTCATTCCCTCAAGTTCTTCATTTCACATGGTTCAGATGCAACCCCTGTAGGTTACAAATTTTGCATAATAAAACCATTACAGCTAAAAAAAACTTGGCCAAAGTAATGTGGCTTCAATTAGTCACAAATGGTAAGTATAGTAAATCAATGTTTAAATTAGGCAGGTATTTTGCTGCAAGACATTATATTACCTGTCTTGTGATAAGGGAACAAAGCAAACTAATTTGTCCCTTGCCACACTTATCGCCATTTCTAAGGGTACTGCCTGTTCAGACATTATTGATCTGTTGTAACACAAACTTTTGTTCCAGAGCTGGGCATTTTTGAAAATCCAGTCATTTAAGTGCTGAAACATGGACTTAGAGAGCATAATTTTAAGCTTCCTACTTTTTGAAAATCTTGGCCCATAAATTTAAAAGGGACATTAAAAGGAGAAAAAGTTACAGGTTCGTCTGCTCTTTTGGAGGAAATTTTAGGCCCTGATTCTGCAAATACTTGTGCCTGCACTCGCACAAAGGCCGTTACAACAGATCAGGGCCTTGGATATTAAACTGAATTTCCTCTGACTAGTTGAAAATAGGTTGACTATTCCCTTCAGTTTTATAGTGAATACTAATTGGGAACTTGGAACAGAATGTTATTGTATAATTTTGATAGTTTTTCATTTTGTGCATTTGTTGATTTTGAATGAAAAAAAACCCTATCTTATGGAATTTTATTAATATTTTTCATTCTTTCTTCCTTCAAATCTTGTCTTCCAAATCATAGCCCCAATTCTGCAAACATTTATATATGTTCTTAGCCCATTCATATGCACTTTTAGGTCTGGGGTCTAAGGTATTATTATTTTTGTGATGTCCCAGCTAATGGTGAATTGTGGTGAAAAAGGCACTATTAACAGCCCATGGTGATATTTTTTTTAATTTGACTGTGGATATATGGATGGACCTACATTTGTAAGACAAATATTTTAGTTATTTTTTCAAAACTTAAATACACTTTTAAAAATGAAAAGCAGGCACTTGAAGATATTCTATCTTTTGCATCACAGTTTATCAGGTAAAAGTACAGATCCCTTCTGTGCAATTAAATTAGGATCACTAACCCACTGGGTTCAAAATAACTTTTTATTGAAAAAAATGTTGTCATTCCTAGATCCAGCCATGAACAAAAAAGAACTTGTGCCTACTAGTGTGGCTGGCGATAAATTTGCATCCAACAATTTAATGGACTGAAGGCCAAATATTTACTAGTATTCATGAGGGCAGGATAACATGAGACACTGAAATAGACTTGGGAACAGAGATGACTTATATTTGAGAAAAAAATGAGGGAAGTTTGAATTCTTGCAAACTAAACATCTCACAGAGCCAAAGCAAGAAATTTTCTCCATCCATCAGTTCAGTTTCCCAGCATCGCTACAGGAATGCACTAACGATCAGACCAGCAGAAGACAGCCCATGGTATTTTAGCTTCTGTCAAACAAGTCCTAGAAAACCTAACAAGGCATAAGGGATTCCAAACATCCACAGACCGGTTTCTTAATAGGAGAAGATTAATGACATGTAGTGAGAATGAAGACTGCACTACCTGGCAACAGGAAAGAAAGCAGTCATGAGTGACAGGATAGTAATTCATTGTAAAGAGGCAAGTTATTTCTGGGATCTTTGAGAGAGGTTTCTCTTACCTTCTGATATCAATGAAAGCAGCAATCATAGATGCAGTTATGAAAATGAGGGATGTTAAAGTAAAATGGGTGCATGCACAAGTAAAGACAGTTGAAATATAAATACTAGGAAGTTACTTGGAAGCTGTGGTCTTCTTTCAGAGAGCCAAATCCTCCTATCCCTCCTCCTCCAAGGAATCCCACGGAAAGTGCCCAGTGCAGGTTTGAAACTTTGAGTTACACAATTATAAAATTAAAACAAGTCCAAGTAATCTTTACTTTCCAGTCATCATGCTTTAAAATCAAAGGGAGTTAAAATATACACCTATCAAAATAACCTAAAATGTTATTTTATTGATTATTGATTCTTATTAATAATCAGTTTATTGTGAGCAAGCCTTGCATTCAGTCAAAATTTCATACTGTAAATCAAACAAATCACATTTCTAAAAGATGGTGTAACAACTTCATAATGTTGAGAACAGGGAACTTTTGATTTACTTCAACCACCAGGTAGATGGAAGTTGCTAGGCCCCAATTATTTTACCACAACAAACATACCTAACAAACCAATTAGCCACTTGATCAGGATAAATAAGGAGCTAACCCTGCAAATATTTACTAAATAGGATACACAAAAACTATGTTCAGCAGTAAATAATATCTATTTGCTTTCACACATTCTTTAAATAAAAATAGAGAAAAATAACCAGCAAATAGGATTTGGGGGAATCCCAAATATTCAGAATATTTTAAAACGGCCAGATTGTGAAGTTCCTAGTCAGTGGTCAGTCAGTCCTTACTAACTGACATTTCTGAAAGATCCTTATAGGATTTGGTCAAAATACATCTTATTAAAAGTATACTTACTGCAATGACATTATCTAGCTAAAAATACTACAGTGATAAAAAACAAGTAACCAAAACACCCATTCCAAAACATCTCCCTGAGAAACAGATTTAGTTATTTCTCTAAAAATAAAACCTTTTAACCCACAGGTAGTGTTTTGGGTTTGTTTTCTTTACCTCTTGCCAGGAAAGTAAACAGCCAGACCAAAAATATACAGCAGCTTTACAAAGTCATAGAAACCTTTCCATCCTAACCTCTTATCAGAGACTCTTCAATATTCATTTTAGTTTAAATCACTTTAAGAGCCACTTAAACAGTTTAAGCTTGTCCAAGATCTTTAACCTTGGTCAAAATAAACAGCTTAAAGACTGTCAAGGTGAAACCCTTGTCAAGCAATATTGTTTTGCTAGTGGCTAACTGTAGACTATATTTGAATAGTTTTGCTAGAGACTAATTTTAGAGAGTATGTGGTAAACTCCATGCCAGTTCGTGTTCAGTTACCATTCACCCTTAAGTTACTTGCAAAACAAATTTAGTTCAACCCATTTTGACTAAACCTTCACTTGTTTGCATTATTTTTAAAATTAATGTGAATCTCACTCTTATTTCTCTACTTCCACCATCTGTTCTTTATGGGTTTGCACTCCCTGTATTTTTTAAGCTTGGTAAGTCCTGTAATGTAGGTGGTTACTTTCTGCACTTTTGGCAGCTGAGAAAGGGACTGTTACGGTGTGACAGGCTGCCTATTATTTTGATTCCACTTCTCGGTGGTCATATACTTCGTGAAGGATTAGGGCCCCATTGTGCCATTGAATGGAGGATTAATATGCAGGGAAACTTCCAACACCGTTTACCCCTGTACGCTGTATACTTAATCCAGCGATTGCACTCTGCATCCAAAAAAAACAATGCCCTTAGAGCATGTAATCATGTTTCCTTCCAGTGGTGCCCCAGCAAGGATACGAGCTTGTTGTTTACTCCAGCTTGCCAACCCAGCCAGGTTCTGTGGTCTGGCTGAATAATACTTGGTGCAGAACACAAAATATTGTATGAGAAAATGTAAAGCCATTTTACATTCCCTTGAGCCTGGTCTCTAGGGCAAGTTACAGCTGAAAACTATTCCACATTACCTGTGTACCCAAGGGTGGCGAAGCATACGGACACTACTTTTCACCAAGGACACCTGCTGCAATAGGCACTGGGATGGTGTAGCATATCAACCGCTAAGGCAGCTCTGCGCCACCCAGAATCCCCTTAACCAAAAGGAATGCTAAGCTGGCTGGATCAGCTGGCTGTCTAGCTACCCCATACCACTGCAAAGGCACAAAGCCCCCATTCCATAGCATGTCTGAGAATCTGGCCCTGTGTGTTTTCCCACAGATCATGGATTTTCAGAGCCATATACAGAGGAAATTCTAATCTCTTCTTAGCTGCCACCTCTTGGGAAATGCAGCCTGTCACAGCTCTTGGCATATTCTCTCTCAAATACAGCAAGATGTTAGAAAGAGAGGAGGTGAGCCACTCACACCTAATCAATGCGCCTTCTCTTCCAATTTCATCCCTGGCAGAACGGACTAAAACAGGCGCACCAAAGTGCCAGCCATGGGAGAGAGGGCTAGGTCGATTTAAAAAGCCTTTGTTTTTCTAAGAGAGCTTGAAACTGCATCAACTCGTTCACTTTAAGTGAGGAGCAAATTTCCATTAGTGATCTTAGATTTAAGCGTAAGCAGAGTCAGGATGAGCTCCACCCTGACATCTGATGGTGAGGTGTGGCAAGTTGTGGAAAAGAACTTCAGGGGCTGATATCATTTGCATAGGCACACCCACCCCGCCTAGAATGAGGCCATAGCTGCCCAAATGGTCACTTTGACTGCTGTGGGATCCCCAGTGTCTCTGTTATTGGGGCAGGAAGAATAAATTGTTATTACCCTGATTATCGGAACTGTGCTTGGAACTGTACTTGGCCTTTTGTTATGATGGAGGGACTCACCATCAACTAAGTAGCACTTGCTTGGCAAGGGACATGGGTTCCAAAACTCTGTGAATTGAGAGAGGCTTGAGACAGGTATTAGTACCTGGTGGTGTAGGCCCCTTTGTGAGGGCCTGAAACACCAATTGCACCTCTGTCTCTCTCAATTGTGGAATGTCAGAGCTAATTTTGGGTCTATTAAGAGTCTTGCTACAGGTACTGTGCTGAATTCACTTTGGCCTTATGGTGCACCAGCACTAAGGCTCCCACTACTATGAGTGGAAATCACTGAGCACTGTGTCAAGTAGTGGGGAGCCGGAAGATCTAGAGTGCAGTGGTGCTGTTCATGGATAGGCTGGTGGAGCGTTCGTGAGATGGCGAGCTGAGCTGTGCAGAGCGGAGCTGTTCGGAGCGGAGCCGTTCATGAGGGAGCGGAGCAGAGCCCTGTGGGGCAGTCAGCTTCAGGTCACGTAAGGTGCCCCTTACCTCTTTCCCCCCCCCCACAGGCACATTTTTAGCCAGACTGGGGAGTAACTCGCTGCAGATGAACTTTTGAACTGTGGGGCTGGACTTTTGGACTTTGGGTGATTTGTGGATTGCTGGACTCAAGAGATGTTTGGGTTCTGGGACTCAAGACCCGGAGGGAAAGGATGTGGCCCAATTTGCTGGGGTGGGTCTTTGCTCATAGTTTGGTTAATGAACACTAGTTGCGGTGTTTCCCCAATTTAATGGTGATGTCGTTTACCTCATGTTATTAAAGATTCTCTGCTACACCGAGACTCTGTGCTTGCGAGAGGGGAAGTATTGCCTCTTTGAGGCGCCCAGGGGGTGTGTAAGATTTTCCCAGGTCACTGGGTAGGGGCTCGAGCCAGTTTTGCATTTGCTTTGATGAGAGGAAACCCCTGTGTACTGAACCCGGCCCTTGCTGCTATCAACTTGGCCTGGCAGAAGGGTTACATAAGCATTTACCACATAGTCTATTCTAAATGATTCATTATCTATCAGTGTGATTAACATGGCTACCTCATATGTACCGCATTCAAAATCAGATCAGCACATCAGTCTGATTACCTATAATGGGAGTTCTGCACATACAGAAACAGCACCTCCAATACTTTACTTGGAATATGTAACCCTATTGCATACTTTTACACAGCAATCTATTATTATTATTATAAAGGTATGCACTCTGGATGAAGACGTATATTAGAGAACAATTTCTCGCATGTAATTAACTCAGAATTGCAGAGGCAATAAATGTTGTGACTTAATTAAATTTGCAAGGAGTGTGTAAGTATTTAATTAGCATTTGATAAGAGTGTTTTTGAAAGGAAGTTATAACCTTCCAAAATATCAATTAGTAATTTTTAAGCAATAAATTGTTATTTTATGATCTTGCTATACTGCCTTTGTTAAATGCCATTTGGAAGATTGCCATCTTTACAGCCAAGTCTTCAGATTGCAAAGCATTACATTTTCCATTGTGAAGTTGTGCAACATTACCCATAAAAACAGGAGAGGGGGAGGTGTTTGTTTACGAAAGACAGGCTAAAGGTTTGGAAGTTTCGTTTGGATGATCATTGAAAGGTCACATGATTCCCTAAACCTATAAACTTACAAGAGTTCCCTGCCTTTCAGCATCCTAACTTCCTTTTTCTCCCTCTTCCATTCAGGTCTTGTAAAACCAGGTCTTCCAGCCAGCAATATTACCTCCCCCCGCCCACCTGCTCTAAAACAATCCTCCTTCCTTCTACACCAGTGATTCTCAACCTGTGGCTCAATCAGCACACAACTGCAGCCCATGTGACATCCTCAGAGCCATACAGGTAGTGTGTGTGTGTATTTTATATATATATATATATAGGTGGAAGCAGCCCACGTAACACAGAGAGCTGCATATGCGGCCCACAGTGATAAATAGGTTGAGAACGTGTACCCCGGGAGTATGCAGCAGTCTTCTGCAGGTACATCAACTCATCTAGATATTTGCCTAGTTTTACAACAGACTACATAAAAAGCACTAGTGAAGTAGTATAAACTAACATTTCATACAATGACCTGTTTATATTGCTCTATATACTATACACTGAAATGTAAGTATAATATTTATATTCCAATGATTTATTTTATAATGATATGGTAAAGATGAGAGAGCAAGCAATTTTTCAGTAATAGTGTGCTGTTGTATTTTTACGTCTGATTTTGTAAGCAAGTAGTTTTTAAGTGATGTGAAACTTGGGGGCATGCAAGACAAAACAGACTCCTGAAAAGGGTTCCATAGTCTGAAAAGGTTAAGAGCCACTGTTCTATGCCCCTGATACATCCTCTTTGCGTGTCTTGACAGCTACATTGTCGTTGTCCTACCATTACGACACTGAAAGTCTCCCTCTACTCCTCAATGGCTCTGCTCGAGGGAAAGACTTGTGAAAGGTTCCATGTGCTCCAGTGGCAGCTTGAAGGACCACCCTACCCCCAACCATCACTACAACACACACACACAGGATCCTGTTTCCTCTGTGGATTCAATTCCTCCACTACCCCTACAATTCAAATTCTTGCAGCAAGGAAACTCCCCCGCCGTATTTGAATCCAACTGTGAGAATGGAAGGACACCAGGGCCCTGCTCCTCTCCACCCACCCCCAAGTGGACTGGAGGGTGCTAATTAAATAAAAATTTTATAAGGGTGTCTCTACACTAGAGTATAAAAGGAGTTAACTGACTGCCAATTAGTTCAAGTTAGCTAAAATATTTGCATGTTAGCCTGCATGCTATATAAATGTTTGTGATTTGATCTAGGGCAAACCACAAACATTTCTGCCCTAGAATAACTATTTGTGGAGTGTCCAAACTGAGAGGTGCAAACGTATTTAGTTAAAAACATAAGGCAAGTCCTAATAGGAAAAATATGTGTGTAACTAAACAATAACTGCACTCTCTGGCTGTGTTCCTATTAGCAAAGCTTCTCCTTTCAGAATCTGTTCCAACCAATTCTTTGTGAATTTCACCAGGAACTGCTCAACAGTCTATAAATCTAGTAACAAACAAACTGACTCATACATGCTACCTCTTTTGCCTGACCCATCTGCTTTGTCTATTGTTAGGTTTACACAGTAAGTAATACATTAACCTTTAAGCTAATTTTTTCAGATGAAACATGGTGGCAACTTGGAAAAATAAATGTTTCTTTGGACTAGAGAATTTAAAGCCTTGCACAGTGAACACTGTCGTGGGATGTCAGTTTGTTGGCCCAGTAGTTGCTTTGGCAATGGTCCCTTGAAAGGAAGCAAAATATGTTGTGAAGACATCTAACTTGATAAACACTTTTGAGTTCACTTCTGCAGATCACTGACAATATGACCCTTGTTATTCACCTACATACTACTCACAAGAAATATGCTAATTGCTCCATCTAAAAAAAAGGTAGCTAATGGGAGGCAATATTTAGTAAAAGCCAGTAAAATAAGGACATTAAATCTTAAAACACCAAAGGAGACCCAGAGTAAGTTTGCAGTTGCTAAAATGTGTTTACCATTTTTGTTATCTGACCTGACTGTTTTTCTGATGTACCTCCATCAACAACAATGTTGTTGAGAAACTGTGTTTTTGCCTATGGGTGGACTGTGAAAACTATCAAGAACATCATCTCCTCATTTACAAAGTCACAAATTTCGTTCTCTCTTCATCCTAGGCAGAGACACTGTCTTGCACAATGTGAGAGAAAAGGTGGTGTCATTTACACATTCACAGAATGTCACTTCAGAAAAAGTTGGTGATTCTTTGACTGAAAAATAAAAACGAATCTGGAACACTGAGCATGGGATAACGTCACTACACTGTCTCATTAGCTTCCAACTGAGCAATTTTGTTCCTACTGCAGACCTGGTTAGCAGCATATTAATTATAAGGAAACAGAGTAGGAAAGTCTCTTCTAACTTGCTGATATGCCTGCATCAGGGGAAATATTCCCTACAGACTGGCAGAGAGCAGTGTACTTCCCAGAGTCCCCCAACAATCACATCGCTAGAAGTAGACAAAAACATGGAAACATGGAAACCTAGTCATGGTTTCAGCAATATCCTGCAGTGGTAAGTTCCACATGTTAATTATAGTATTTCCTTTAATTTGTTTTAAATATGTTGCATTTTTAATGTCAGTGTCTTTTTGGTCTTGCAGTATGGGAAACAGTACCAGAGGAGAACTTGAATGGCCTTCTCTAGACTATATATATTTTTATATATCTGCCATACCATCTTTCTTCTCTCCTTTCCAACTGGATCTGATCTCTCCTTGCACAGATCTCTTCCTTACCACCCTCATCCTCCATCATGCCTCTGATCACATTATTCTCTGGATCTTTTCTGTGCCTACTATATCTTGTACAGCTTCCCCGGAACCATGTTTCGCTGACCTTATCCAGCTTTGCTCAGTGCAAGTGCCCCTGAAGGGAGAGCATTTTAAGATTCTTTGCATTTCCCCAATTCTGGGGCTGCCAGATGCTAGCCTGGTACCCAGTGCAACCCCAGAATTGGGGAAATGCAATCTGTCTTGTACCAAAGGACTCCATATGCTGTTCAGGTAACTGGAGATCAGCCAGATACTGGGATACCCAGCCACATACCCTTTTCCTCATACACATCCATTGTGCTGGGGGCCAGGAAGTAGAGTGGCATGGGAATCATTATAGTGGCTCTACGTCTCCCAAGGATTTGGAAAACAAGGGAAATATTTACATGGCTCGATCCACTGGCTAACAGGTTGCTTTAAGCCACCAGTGTCAAAAAAGAAGCCAGAGCATTGGAAAACAAGGGCCTATATATTCCATTCATACTAGCTTGTTTTAAGATTTCCCTATACTGTGATTCCTTTTAGAGGCAGTACAACATTTGCATAATTCCAGCCATGTGCTAGACACCTAATCAGAATAAAAAGTAAGCATATATTCACTGCAGAGTTAACTCAGGCTCTTACCTGGGTATTTCCCCAATCCCCTGCCCATCCACACACACAAACTTCTGACCCAAGTTTGGTGGCACTTTCATGCCAAGCTAGCTGGCCTGTGGTAGGCTAAAAGTTGAGTGAGGCTATCATTCAGGCTGGCAACTCATCCATTTTGAAGTGGCAACACAGACTAAACCACTCGAGTTCTGCTAGTCCTCCAAACCCTTCCGCAATGTGTATCCAGAAGGACAGACAAGTTCTCCCACAATTCACTGGGAAAAGAATCAGAGTGACTCAGCTTACTGCAGCACAAAGAACCATGGGATATGCCCCAAGAAGTTCGAGTGACACACTCAGGTGACTGCAGCACCAGTGACTACACAGTAATTTGTGTATGGGTTGGTAGCATGGCTGCTCACACCCAGGCTAGGCTAGGCTAGGCTAACCCCAGAAGTGCTCAGACCCAGGTGCCAATCATCCAAGGTAACTCTGCAGTGACCGCATACCCCAAATGTGTCCGTGTCCGGTTCTAACTGCAAAGCACAATCAGAACCACGTTCCCCATGTGTTTCTTACATTGCATTAAAATTCAAGCTCTCAGACTATGTGCTTTTCTCCAGCTACTTCCATCCCAGCTGCTTCACACAGGCTCAACTGGACTTATGTTGAACACTGTGGCAGGTTCAGAGTTCTGCATGTGTTTTGCAGCTAAAGGTAGAATTCCCTGGGTTTCACCAGCCTCAGCGGTGATCCAGTTTTCACAGATTACAGGTCACTGATATTACTGTTTGCTGGCCTGGCTGTGATTCATCTTCAGCTTACTAAATTTGTGAATGATGGGGTTAAAAAAATGTTGAGAAGAGGAATTCAGAATCAATAAGTATTGAAAACACTTTTAAAATGCGTAAAACCAAGCCCTATTTTCAGCAGAACTTCTTCAAAATTAAGAGAAAATTAACTGTAGCCTTGACCTCAGCATCTTGTGTCAAGAATAATAACACTTATGAAGAAGTCTAGTAAAAGACAAGTAGTACAGGGTAAAAATTGATTTTGTGTTTTCACTTTAAGCAAAGAGTTTAAAAATGTTGAAGGTTCACCATTTAGAGAATTCAGGGACATTGCAGCAGCTGCCAAGTGATTTGGAGAAGCTGGAGGATTAGCCACAAGCTTGTTATTTTTGTTATTGCAAAGTTGTTTTTGTTGTTAAGAAAAATTCAAAACCCATTATCTAGAAGTACAATGAGAATTCAGAAAGCCAGGAGATTCCTCTGTTGCCAATAAAAATCAGAACCAGTGACTGGCAATGGAGAGACATCCCTTCTTGTTGCTGTTTGTCAATGAGGAAACAAACCTTTGAACCAGCTGTAAACCACTTATTCACATCGGTGAACTGTTACTCACACGTGAAGCTCCATTGGCTTCAGTGGGACAAGGAGTGTGAATAACTATTGCCCAGTGAGAGTAACAGGTTCAGAATCTGGCATGTCAAATCTTTACCATATACCACTTGTTTTTTACCGCTATTATTTGGCATATAGAGATTGGAAGAGAACACTCAGTAACAGTACTAGCCTATGCACTGTGAAACATTGTTGGTGAGTGTATTATATTTTTGTACATAGTTATATGGTATAGAATGATGGTAACCACTCATGATAGCTTACTATTTTAGACAAATTTTGGCAATATTCTTCATATAGTGTGTTCAATTTATCCTATTAGACTAAGTCTATTAACATTCTAATGTGGGGTTACGTAAGTGCTGTATTTCTCTCTCATCTGTGTAAACATAAATAGATGTTTACTCCCTAGCTAAAGGATGGCTATAGCTGACCAGCCTTTCACAGTGACAGAATATAGGGGCCCTCCTCACGCTGCCAATTTTGAGACTATGAACTACTACATGCCTCCTAGGAAGTGCCAACTTCTTGGCTTGTCATTTGATGAGAAGTAGCGACAGAAAAGCAGGCCGAATTCAACATCTTGCAATTGTCAACCTTAGTGGCAATGGGATAGGAGGGAATCTTCTCATCATAGCTAAAGATCCACCTGCTCTAAATCTAGAGGGCCAAATCCCACCCTTACTTATGCCAGTTTCAATCCAAATCATCTCAACTGAAACCCATGGAGTTACTCCAGCATCCCACTGGTCCAAAAGAGCACAAAATCTTTTCCATAGTATTTTAATACTCTATAATGCCATTTTTCCAAGAAGAGATTGTATGAAAGTGAACACTGAGGATCACACACAGCACTTAACCTGCATGCCAACAGGGACAATGTACATGACTATGAAAGTGTATGTTGATGACATGGCATTCAAAGAATCTATGCTTTATAAGCAAACAGCCAAACTGAATCCTGGTTTATATTAGGTTAAATGCCACAGAAATCACACAAGGGTTAAAAATAACACAAAGCAAAGGTTTCCTATGGTATCAATAGATGGTGCCATACTTTTTAAGCCGTACAAAAACGTAGAATAGAGTTGCCAACCCTCCAGGATTGTTATGGAGTCTCCAGGAATTAAAGATTAATCTTTAATTAAAGATTATGTCATATGATGAAACCTCCAGGAATACATCCAATCAAAATTGGCAACCCTACAATACAATGATAATAGTAATAAACCCTACAGTGGTTGAAAAAAATCCAAAAGTCTTTATTAGATTTAATAACTTATGAGTATTGGAAAGCGGAGACCTATAGGAAAAATAGTGTCACTTTAACTGATTGTTGGAAATTTTTTTGTATTGATATTTAAAAATATATAGGCTGTAGTTTTATTAGTATTTGGTCAGTTGTCATATGCTGAAGTGAAGTCTTGCAGGCAACAGTAAACCATACTACTTTGACCTTTTCAAAATTTGAAAATTTTAGTTGCTGGCCATTCCTCCCTCCTGCCTGTAGCCTTAATATTCTGTGAGCAAAAGAAAAATGGAATGGTCACCTATTCAAAACAAATATGTTGTAAAGGTCAAAGTAGTAAAAGAGATTGGGGCTGTCCTTTGCAAGCAAACAACATAGGGCATCATGATTATGTGGTATTACTCAGATGACAGAGAACATAATGGAAATAGAAAATGGCAAAACTTTAATCCATTTTCAAATTGATGAGTTTAGAAAGTACTAATTTAGGTCCAAATTCAGCAACATACTTAGCATGTGCCTAACTGTCAGCAAGGGAGTAGCTCAACTGAAGTTAATGAAATACACATGTGCTTACAGTTAGGCACATGCCTAAGTACCTTACTGAATCAGGATCTAAATAATTATCAGAATAGTATCCTATTGAAATTCTTAGGCTGGTATCTTCCCATCCTCTGTTGTTCCTGTTGGTGCTGGTAGCATATCTGATGTACAACATCAGAAAACAATTGTTTCCCCTAACATTCACTTGGAAAGCCCCAGAATAACAGCAGAAATGTAAATATAAAAATAAATATGATCTGTTTGTTTCCTTCAGAACTAAGATTTTCCCACCAAATTAGAAACAAAGCTATAATTCATAAACAATCTCAAAATAACCACAGTAAAATATGAACTTGTTAGAAATACCCACAGGAATAACACAAATCAATCATAGCTCATTCATCTCTAATTATAAAGAAATATACTGCCCACAACAAGAAGAAATTTAAAGAGAAAAAAGATTGAACGGGACATCAGCTAATCTTCCACTGTAAAGGGAAATAGATAAATATGAATGAAGGTACTTTTCTAAATTAAAAATATGGAGAGTGACAGGACAGAGACCTGTCAACTATGGATACACACTCTACAGTTCTTTGAAAACATTATGAAAGATATGTCAAATACTAAGCTAGAACAAATGGATCCTGGAAGATTTTGTCTCTGTATGGTCTACTTCTTAGACACAATTTCCCTTTGCTTCACTAATGTTCATTTTTGTGGATAAGCAATTGATGATGTCTCTTTACCATACAGGAAGGCTATTTAGGATTGACAACTATTTTTATGTAGGCATACAACAAAAAGGTAACTTTAAGCTTAAACATTAGATCACGAGGAATTTAAAATTATCCATGTCCCTCAAAGGTTTTCAAAGGAATAACTCAGTTATAATCAATGGAAAAAAATCTTCAGTAAAAATAAGTATGTATGCACTATAATTTGCTCTGGGTTCATAAAATCCCTTCCTCTGACTGAACTCATTCTCAGAGGGAATGAATTGTATCTAAGAATAGTGTCAATTGGGAGCTTTCAGGGTTGCTTTGCATTCTTAATAGAGTTGGGAGAAATACTTATATCACAAGTGAAACCCACTCAACTTGAGATTTGACATCTCCACATACCTAAGTCAACCACGATGCAAAAATTTAGCAAACCTTGGCTAAAGCTGAGCAAACTGCTGGAAAACCGATGAATCTTTGTCCCCACTAACAACCTTCTCCCAGTTGGTCCCTCCCACCTGAAAACACATCTATGATTGTCGAAATATTCAGGGGGATAATAATCCAATATTGTAAATAGACTGACTCATGGCTTCATTCATCTCAAATTAGATAGTTAAGAAAGGATTGGCTGTAGTTCTTTTGATAGACGGGGTAGGTGGGATGAGGAGTGTTGTGAAACTCCTCCCTTGGAGGTTCAAGTTCATTTTACGCCTTGCTAAATCTCCTCTGTAGTTTCAATTGGTTATACCATACTTTACTTTCGAGTATAAATGATTCTGAAGTGTTCCTGGCACTAATAAATGTGTACTGCATTCCACCACAGAGGTACACGCATTTCAGTAATATACAAAGTAATTATATATTGTGTGTGCATGCTCACACACAAGGAAAGCACCTTGGAATCTGGTTTTTCCAGATAAAAAGCTGTGTATACTAGTAGTATACAGTAGGTACTATTACCATACAGTAATGAATTTGTGAGGCTTCCCTAAAAGTGTCCATGAAGTGGTGTGTGTTTACTGGAGTCTGAATTTCTGGTGGACAATGTGCTCTAACTCTAATAAAAGGTCATTTATTTGTTCTATGTGGCTCAGATAGCATCCACCTAGAAACTGAATGTATTATACTCAGGTGTACATAATAGGAAATATACACTACGGATTAACAATCCTGGGGGAAATGTACTATCAAAACTCAATTTTAATGTCAAGTAACATTTGATTAGAACACTTAGCAAAAGGATTGCCCCGGTTTCTATGTAAAATCAAAGAGTGACGAAACCTCAGTGCATACTATATATTGTTACATGGCCTTAATTTCCATATATAAATTCAGAGGTACCAATTCTTGTTTAGAGCTTTGCTCTTAGCTTTCATGCTTTTCATTATTTGTTTGAGAAATTTGAGGCACTAATGAGGGATGAACAGCCTAACCTGATCCATACTCTAAAGTGAAAAAAATAATATGAAAAGATCATATAATTTAAACAAATCAGGGTGCCTGTAGCTCATATGGGATTATGAATGTACCCTCCCCAAAGCCATTCTAATTAAAGTAATATATACACCATATGCAGAGATGCACATAGCTCATCAACACATTTGGTTTTTGCTCCTTAGTTTTCAAATGATGAGTTTGGTATACAAAACTTAGCTTCGCAACCTGGTTTGTTTGGCTTACTAGATCATGAAGTGAACAAGAGTGTTCAACTGCCAAAAAAAGCCAATGCACTAAGAACCAAATTCTACCCACCATATCCAGAATTTGGCCTCCTACCCTCAGTTTTTCTGTTTGTACACCCGACAAAGTGGATTTTACAATGTTGTGAAATTACAGCACAATGCCCTGCGTGCAGGGGTGGAGTTTTGTACCTATAGATAGTATAAAGCATGCCAGTCTACTGACACATAAGAACATGTAACATTGTAAATCTGTAGGACCAATAAAGTTACTGCTGGTGTGCACTAAAACTGGCTTCAGGATTACACAGCTCTTAACTTTGACTTTATGACTGAAGGCAGAGATTTTCATAGTTGCCAAGGGAGTTAGAAACCCAATTCTCATTAGTTTCTAATTAGTATTAGAAACGCCACCTAAAATTGTTGTTATACGTAACATGAAAGAACCATGTAAAATTAACCTCCTATTTGGAAACCTATTTGTATTTAAAAACAATTTTCCCATTACGTTTGTAGGCTGTCTCAAAAGGGGCCGAAATCGCAGGACAAAAACCAACTTTACAGGCTCTTATAAACAAAGCTGCACTTTGCCCCAGAAATAATGAATTCCAAGGTTTTTTTTGTTTTTGTTTTTTTAAAGACATGTTATGGTATTTAGGGCTTTTTCTGTACACGTGTGGGTGAGTGCAGGATTCCTGAAATAAAACTAAGAACTATTTTAACTGGAAAATAGCAAAGTAAGATCATTCATGTGGTCATCAGGAACTTAATTCATTCTGTGTGAAGGCAGAGATTTGAGCAGTCAGAAGTGAAGGAAGAGCAGAACCATGAGGACCCATCATATGGGGTGGTTCCAGCATGAATACCCATGACAATACATATTGGACATATTCTCTGCCCACGAATAGTCTTGCAAACAAAAATTCACTTCCGCAAATTTCCTTGGGAGCAAATATAAAGAGGTCAAAAGCAAATTGTTTGATTGTGTTTGAATGAATGTCCACAATTACTGTTTTGCAGCATTAACAATGAATGTGGATGCTGAATACTAATCTACCTAGGTAATAGCTGAGAGAGGTTTCATCCCTGAGCTAGTGATGAGGCTTACATAGAGAGCAGGGGAGCAACACATTGTCTGATTGATGCTGGTACCTGAGCCCTAGTTGCTCGCCAGCTGTCTCAACAGCTTCATCGAGATGATTACAGAGGAGAGTAGCAAACCTTATGGGTGAAAGCTTAGGAGGCAAAGGAACTATTAACCATAGTCACCTTTTGGGTTTGGGCTATGAAGGATCTGAGCCATTTCATGATGTTCCTATTCACCCTGCAATTTTGTCAGCGGTGTGACAGGAGTATTTGGTGATGAACAGTATTAAACATGTTGCAAAATTTGGTAAAAGAAATAGGTCTGTCTACACCAATGGTGGGCAACCTGTGGCCCACTAAGGTAATCCACTGGCGGGCCTCCAGACAGTTTGTTTACATTTGCACGGCCACCTGCAGCTCCCAAGTGGCCATGGTTTGCCATTCTTAGCCAATGGGAGCTGCGGGAAGTGGTGCAGGCCGCAGGGATGTGCTGGCTGCCGTTCATATGTATTATACTCAAAGCTTTGCTGGAAACTTCTTTTACCCTTGCTGATACATAAGCTTTCAGATGCTATTTACAATAGGGCTGATGTCTTCCACTGAAGCAACTTTGCAGTGATTATGATCACAGGAGTATCTTTTAAATACCTTGATATTTATATTTATATAATTTTTCCATATATTAGTGTCTTGAAATGTTCATTTACTCTATGAACAAAGTATGTGAACTTGAAATGTTTTATATTTATGCTGAACTGGTGTCAGTTTTAAAATATTATTTGTCTAAATTACTGAAGTTTAGATATGAGTCTGAAACCAAGCCACTGATCTGTAGATCTCCAAGCTTTCGTGAGGTTCAGATCCAGATCCAGACCCAGACTGTGTGACTGGAGCCCATCTCTATTTAACTTAATTATATAACTTCATTCAAAATCTGTTTTCAGTAATGGAAAAGCTTCCAGGAATAATTCAGGCAGGTCCAAAAGCTAGGCAGGAAGGCCCAGACAAATGTCTCATTTTTTCTCTGGAGACTAAGCTCTCCTTTTTAAAAAATAGTAAATCCCAAGCAGCTCCGGTGGAAAACAACACAGTCAAAATGTGAAGCACCCAAACTGAATCACTCAGGGCTGCTGGAACAATTTGTATAGTGGGGGTGCTGAGATCCATTGAACCAAACTGTAAACCCTGTATATGATGGAAACCACTTCAAGCCAGGGGGTGCAGTAGGACCCCCTACAATCCTAGTTCCAACGTCTGTGGAACCGCTGCCAATTAATGGAAACCTTTCTGAGAACTAGATAAAGTATCTTCCTCTTCATGCGCCTCTAAACTCCTTGCTTCCATCTGCAATGGAAGTAAATGAGGCAGACTAGCAGTTATATTTCCAGTCCATAGACACAGTCCAATTGAATCAATGTGAATTTGGCCATTTACTTCTTTAGGTGCAGGAGCACATCCTAATACTGTGAATAAGCGACCTGATTTTTTGAAGCTTATCTAAACCGAGCCCGTAGACCTTTTAAGGTTAGCTCACTAACAGGCTGTCCAAACGAACAATAAAAGAAGATTCTGGCATATGTAAAGAATGGGCAATTACAATTTATTTCTTCTGCAGTTTCCCTGAAAATTTGTGCTGCCCAAGTATTCTCTGCATTTTACAATGCACAGGAGATCAACTTTCAGACAGTAAGGGTCATCAGTTTATTTGCAAATCAACACACAGCATTAGGTCCCAACTTTCAGAGCAATAGACTCCACTTGAGTGCATGGATCCACACGCTTACTGTAACTTGTAGGACTGGGGCCTTATTTTCAATTTCCCTATCACCACCATTTACTGAAAGTTCTTTAAAGTATGGCCTGTACTTTTAAAAATGATTGAAAACATTACTTACAGTTAAACATATTTCAATATTAAGAGAAGGTGGGGGAGGGGGGTTGCTTTGTTTTTCACATGTACACTAGAGTTATATTTATTTCATCATAGGCTGCATGAAGTCCTTAAAACAGACTTTGATTAAGAACCTCAAGAGGCACTTCTTTATTATTATTCTTCGTATTTGCCACCCGGCCTTTGATCCTTTTCTATTCCAGTAATCCCAAATCTTTAAATCCTTTGAGAATTCAACAGTTAAAAAAAAGATTTAACATAACAGAAATTCTAACACCCTTCCCCCATAAACCTATGCTTTCATGATTAGAGATGAAAGAAAAACCTGTATTTTTTAAAAGAAATAAAAGATGATTATTAAAGATCAGAGTGTGACTCAATGATGAAAAGAAAATTATTCCATAACTGTGTTTCACAATAATGTTTGAAAAAGATAATTTAGAATAATTGCTCTGACAATTGTCTAACTGTATTGTGATTTGATGTTTTAAAGTAATTTTTAAAAGTATCACATTTTGACTTTTTGGCAAGATAGATTACAATAGATATGAACTGCAATTTATAAAAACATTTTTATTCTAATAATGAAATTAACACAAATTATTGCTGTACTGACAAACATATGTGCAAAGAGCTCATATTGTGAACAATCTAGCATGCTCTACCGCAGTGGTTCCCAAACTTGTTCCGCAGCTTGTGCAGGGAAAGCCTCTGGCGGGCCGGGCCGGTTTGTTTACCTGCCGCGTCCACAGGTTCAGCTGATCACGGCTCCCAGTGGTCGCAGTTCGCTGCTACAGGCTAATGGGAGCTGCTGGAAGAGGCGGCCAGTATGTCTCTCGGCCCACGTTGCTTCCAGCAGCTCCCATTGGCCTGGAGCAGCGAACCGCGGCCACTGGGAGCCGCGATCAGCCAAACCTGCGGACGTGACAGGTAAGCAAACCAGCGCGGCCCGCCGGGGGCTTTCTCTGCACAAGCGGTGGAACAAGTTTGGGAACCACTGCACAGCATTCAGAACAGTTTTAACAAATGTCAGTAAATTCACAATTTTTAGAAGTCTTTTCTTTATCCACAAAATGCTAAAGAAGTGCAAGTTTCCAAACATTGCTCTGCTAGTGAGTCTTCAGACTAATCTGCAGGGACTAGTGTTCATTCTCCATGCACTTTCAATCCTTGGCTTCTCTTCTGAGACTGCCAACTTTGATGATGGCAAAAATACATTATTATGAAGTTGGATATAAAGAAATCACTTTGGAATAAGAAGTCCTTTAATTGCTCATGCAGCTTTTAAAAGGACGAAGGCCAGAAGATTTAGGTGTGATTTAAAGGATCGTATTTGTACCCATCTTTGCAGCTAACCTAAACTTAATACAAAACAGTTGCTTAGCATTCAGCTATTTGAGGGGATAGGACATAGGAAAGTTAATTGCTGAGAAAGATCCAACAATTAATATGTGACCTGAACCAAGCAATGTCATGTTCTGTAGCAGTGGACTAATTCCCTTTCATCAGTATTATTCAGGATTGTCTGCAAAGGATTTGTTGTGCTTTTTTTGTGTGTGTGTGTGGCGGGGAGAGGGCTTTTTCTTTGCTTATTTATGATGTATAAAAAGTTGCAAAAGGGAGGGCTTGGTATTTTTTGCTTATTTTTCAGGAGAGGCTTTGCTTAAAGTGAAGATTTCAACTAACAATGGCCAATCCTGGTGTAGCTTTACCGTAGCCTCCCCCCAACTCCCACTCACATAGGCAGAACTGCTATACACCACGGTTTGCACCACACCCGCTTGAAACTGGAGAAGGTGCCCTGGTGCAGTTCACAACTTTTAGAGCCTTTCCGCATCTACATAGACAACAGATTTTTATTCTGACCTGTTCTTGGATTAATACACAAAATTAAATGCAACACTCCAGAAGTATTTACAATAGTCTTGCTAGTAATTTAGGGAGAGCTTTTCAAAGGCACAAAGGTCAGGCAGGTATCCCAGTCCCACTGAAAAATCAGTGGGAGTTGGTCACCTAACTGCTGACTCCTGGTGTTTGCAGCTCTATAAACTATCAGTCCACTGGAGAATTTATATGGACCCACCTGCTTTTTGTCATATTAGTATTAAGGAACAAGCAAACACACACCACCCCAGAATTTGGTGTGTGAAATAAATATTTTACAAGAGATCCTGAAAAACTGCTCTGAGGCCTCACTGGGACAAATTTAGTATTAAAGATTGTAAAAATAAGAGACAGTCACTGGCAAAATGACAATGGAGCTATCAGCATGGAGGCGATATTTCAGCCACTGACTAAAACTGAAATGGGTCAGGAAAGAATAAAGAATAAGGACAATGAATAAGCCTGATTCATACATTGTTTTGTCCAGATATCACTTAGCACAGCTTGAAATATACTTTGATGTAAGATTACAGAAAGTGGAAGGAGAGGTTGAAGCTTTGAAAGTTACCCTGCAGTTAGCAATAATGGAGGGTGAAATGAGAGCTATCTACATGTGTTTCTACCCCTTTGGAATCAGGAACTATGGCTGGCTATCTCCTCAAATAGTCATCCTTCCTGAGACAGGTACAAAATCCATGAACGTATGATGATAAAGGTTCCTGGGATAAAAATGTTGCTTGTAAATTATAGAACATTATAATCCTTTTTTAAAAAGAAAATAAAATCTGAGAGATCAAACAAAACCAGTAATGTAACCATTCCTTTTTTAAAAAGTGCTATTGTAACTTGTAACATAGTGACACTATTGTCTTAGACCCATCAGATTGTGTGCCTGGCATAGGTGCTCAAAGGGGGAACATGGGCAGAGGAATTTCTCCTCCCTCCAATCTCGCTCACAGTTCCTCTAGGCAAGATTGAGCCACAATCTGGCCCTTAGTAGAGGTGCTTATTCTTCAAAGCTGCCCAGGAGGGAAGGAGGGAGCAAGTATCCCACCCGTAACCATGCATACAGGACCCTTCACAGCCTCCCTGCATCTCTCCTGCAAGTGTGTGGGGGTAAACAAGATCTGTGAACAATTCCTTCCTTGGGCTTTTCCTGGGGTGGTGCAACTATGTACCACCCCTTATTCAGGGCTAGCTGTAAAAGCATAATCTATCCCCAATTTACTGATGCCTTACTTGAAGGTAAAAAGAAAAGGAGTACATAAGCTTTCGTGCTCAAATAAATTGGTTAGTCTCTAAGGTGCCACAAGTCCTCCTTTTCTTTTTGCGAATACAGACTAACACGGCTGCTACTCTGAAACCTTACTTGAAGGTGATATTCAGGTACATTAAGCAGAGCTAACCAGCCATCCTACCAGAGCTTGGAACAGAAAACCATGCAGTTAGCAAAGAGATAGAACAAGTATAACCAAGCACAGATAGGCAACTCCAAATTAAGTCAATGGAAGCAGCGGGTGCTCAGTACCTCTGAAAATCAGGCCAAGGTCACCCAAAAATAAAGGTATCCAAAATTAGTAGATGCATTGAAAATGTGGCTGCAGGCCACATCCTCAGTCAAACATCAAATTTATGCCAGAGTCAAGAACAGAATCAGACTCTTTCCTTTGCCTTAACTACAAGACCATACTTTCTGTGTCCAGAGGCAAGATCTTGGTGTTTCTAACTTGTCTGAAAAAGATGAAGGGAGGCTAGCCTGTGATCAAGCAAGTGGCACATATGAATTTATCTCCCACATCACCTTCATGTGCCTGATATGGTAGAGTGGGTGTTTGTCTCATTAAGTACAGTGAAAATATATGGGGACAGATCCTTGATCCAGGCTAAATCCAGCTTTAAAGTTGCCATTGTTGGAATATTCAGAGCGTGCTGATTGTGGAAAGGACTGAATATTAGCTGGCATCCTTTGTGAGTCCGGTCTACTCAGTATAATTTAAGACAGCCCTTAGTTTGCCCTACAGAAAGCTGAGGTAATTTTTTCCCCTTTACCAGCTGCAAGAGCCAGGAACAGAAAGGTATCATAGAGCCCCTTTTCCTGATGCTCAGTGCAGCTGAAGATCTAACTTAGGCATGCAGGGGTATGGCTCTCATATGATTTGGAGTGCAGAGTGGGCAGGGACACAAAGGAAGAGTGTACTCTATGCAGCTGATCTCCCAGTTCCAGTCTGCCAGAAGGTCCACTGAAGAAAAAAAAAAAGGAAACAAAAGAAACCCCATCCTCTTAGAAAGGTCTCTTTTATTGACTGGATATCAACAAACCAAAATAATTCTACTTCAGCAGACCTCCCAGTGTCTATGGGCTGGCTACAAATATAATCACAGCGTAAGCTATGGGCTTAATTTCCAGAACAGCACAATTAGACTCCCTCCACCCCTGGGAAATGGAGAGTAGTGCCCTAGCAGCCTCCCTTCCCCTAAAAGCTGATTTTTTATAGCCCCCTTTATTAGCATAGATTCATAGATACTAAGGTCAGAAGGGACCATTATGATCATCTAGTCTGACCCCCTGCACAACGCAGGCCACAGAATTTCACCCACCCACTCCTGCGAAAAACCTCTCACCTATGTCTGAGCTATTGAAGTCCTCAAATCATGGTTTAAAGACTTCAAGGAGCAGAGAATCCTCCAGCAAGTGACCCATGACATGCAGCTGCTCCAAAGAGACCTAGCTATGCTTCCTGGACTCCTCAGAGTTGAGAAGGGAATAATCCTGGGTCCTAGCACAGCGATTGGCATCTATTCCCATTGCGCCTTTCATTTTGGACATCTACACTATGCAAGCCATTTTATTTTAAATGAAATATTTTTGAACTAACCGGTGAGTTTGACATGTATCTTACAACAAATCTTGAAGGAAAACACTCACCAAGAGGTACACTTCACAGACATTCAGAAGTAACTTTTCTCAACTCCTGGTATTTATGAAACTTTTAAAATCACCTTTACAGAAATGCAAGTTACAGCCCTGACTATAAATTAATTATTCTTCACATAATGCATGAGAGTACAAAGGGTATGATTCTTCTCTCACTTCCATCTACATTACACCAGTGTAATTGATTTCAGTGAAGCTACTCCTGATTTATCACAGCATGAAATCATAATCAGGCCCAAGTTGTACAAAAAGAAAGTGTCTTGGAGGGTAAACATACGGGCTTCAACCTACATCTCAAAGTCCTCCAGGACTGCCATATTCAAGGCCACATTCTTTTCTAAAAGTTTATGCATCTGCCATTTTTCCTCTACAACTCTGATTTACCCTAAGGATCCACCCCAGTTTTTTCTGCTTTATCACCATGACAAGGAAAGAATGCAGAAACCAAAGAGATGGGCCCATTAAAGGCTTAATTTAATAAAATATGTTAACTGTATGAAAACCCCTATAGAGTTATATGTAACAGCTCAAGGGGAAAATAGGCAAGGAGAACCCAACTGTAGAGTTTGCTTCTTCAAATTGTGTTACTCTCAGAGAGAAAATACTTGGATATTTTTACCTTATGGTGATACTTTTGGCCAAGTTTTCTCTGGAACTAGGAGGAACAGCAGAGATTGCAACTAACTGCTAGACTCCATTTTGAATGAGACCGGAGGCTACTATTTATATCTTTATATAGCACCATCTAATGTTAGAAATGCAGTATTGCAAGGGAGGCTACTCACTGAAACTGCTGGAAGACATGGTGGTTGCTGAGAGGTTAGAAATAATGAGGGATAGAGCCAAGGTCTCCAGTCCTCGGCGCTTGCTGTGTAGCTTGGAATTTGAGCTCAGCTCAGCAGCTTGCTCCAGCTGTAGGAGTTTATTCCAGTTTAGGAATCATCTTCACTAGGTGCTGAGGGTGGAATTCATGGGGGGACTTATATGTGTACCTGCCACTTTAGGCACTACTGTTATTTACAAAGCCTCTGTTCAGCTCCGCTTAACTCTGTCAGTGCATATATTTCCACTGCTGAAGTGCCCACAGTCCTCAGTTGTGGTGGCTAGGCATGCACAAAGCTACCTAAGTCCTGAGACTGCCTAGCAGCTAGGCACCTAACTCATGTCTAGGCCCCAGTGGGATTCACAAATAATAAGTTTCCCTGCACAGCTTACCTTCAAGGCCCAACATGGTAGATGTATTCAGAGCACATCTAAACTCACACAAACTGGCCAGGGGAGGAACTTGTACACCCCTTCTAACATTAAACTCAGTGGTCAGAGCTCTAACGTAAAAGATCTGGGTTCAATTCCCCACTCTGTCTGATACAGAGCAGGGGAACTGAAACCTGGGTCTTCCATTAATGTGCCCTAAGCACTGACCTAATAAGTCACTCTCTCACTTTTTTTCTCTGGCCCATTACATATTTACATTTAATTATTTATACAGATTGGAACAACTTCAACAGAAGAGCTTGCTCCAATAATTCTCCACAGCTCTGTGGCTAAGATACCATCCTGGGGTATAAGAGACTGAAGTTCAACTCCCTGTACCCTACCAAGGCAGGCAATCAAACTCAGATCTTCTGCATCCTGAGCAAATGGGCAAAGATAAGAAGTCAGGATTTAGGTCTGCTTAGACTTCAGTTCACAGGTGCTAATCTTCTTGCCCTTAGAGGGTTTTATGAATGGGTGACTATTTCACATGACTTGTTACGGGAACTTTGTAAAGGCAATTAATGTATTGTTGCTCCTTCTTTGATCTGAGTCAAATTTCAGGGCCCTGGAGATGTAGATAGAAATTGGTGATAGGTATTTCTCTAACGCAGTTTTGTTTATTTACAAAGCATGCACAAATCCCTGTGTCTCTGAAAGCAGAAGGAATCAAATAGCACAAAGGCTTCCTTTGCTCACAGCACCAAGAACACTCTTTTCAGCCTTTACACCAACCCAAAAACCTCTCTCCAAGTTTATTCCAGGGTCAGACACTATGCTGTCAGCTGCTCCTTGAGACTGTATGTTTTTTCCCCTGGTTTTCTGTGTTCTGCCCTCTCTCTTTCTCACACACACACACACCTATACACTCATCCCTACCAAAAAATATTCAGCAAAATCTCCTGGGTGCATTCACCTATTCCTTTTCTCTTAGGTGAGGACCTATCCATACAGTTATGTTGACTGAAGGGTGAGTTCATACCTCTCAATGAGGTCTTAACTCAACCCATAACAAGGTTTCACTCAGCTCATTAACAGCATTGTAATAGACCAGCCGGCGGCTCATTACTCTGGGAACCTTTCCACCACTCTGGCTGAGCTACAGGGAAAGGATTTACCCAGAATTATCCATTTCAACATGCACCAGCACAGAGCACAGGAGAGCAAGAAATATCCTGACATCAGAGGGGACCTGGCTCTAGAGTCAAGTTGGAGCTACGCAAGAGCAGGCACATCAGGTCAGAGGCAGCAGCAGCCCAGAATCTGGCTTTGGAGGGAAGGCCAGGTAGCAAGCAGTTTGAAAGCTAGGACTGGAAAGCTGAGAGCTGGCAAAGATGAACCCTGCTGCGCCCAGGGGGCCAGCAGTAGCCACAGCAGGAGAGAAGAGGTCTACGGTTATGAAGATGGTGAGGAGCAGCTGCAATGAGACATGGTTTTCCTTATACCCCTGCCTCTAGGGGCTGCATTAGGAAGTTGTGTTTTGCTCATTATGATTTTAAGTATTGTTCCTAAAGTATTTGCACTATCTAGTGTCTGGCAGCCCCAGTAAAGGAATTCTCTGTTACTTGTTGCTTGTGAGTATTTATGGGAACCTACTGAGGGCTATTGTCTGTAGCACCTAATGCTTGGAGCACACACAGTGCTCTTCTCCAAGCTTGTGGTATGCACAACACTATCGGACATCAGAGGGACCAGTGTACTAGAACACTCACAAAACCGCCTTGCACTGGGGTCAGATACAGAATGTTTATGGAAATGTAAAATCCCTAGTATTTTATACTTTTAAAAAATGGTTGTTGTCTACTCTTACTGTGTTCACTGTTTCCATGAGTCCACAATATATATCTCCTGCTCTACACCCATAATGTGACAATCACTTCAGCCCTTTCACCCTCTCCATCATCCTCAAAGCCTCATGTCACCACCTCCACCCTTCCAGTAGAACAGCATGGCAGCTGATGTCCTTTGGAACCTATCAGCACTACATCTTCATTAGTCATAGAGGATTACTAAAGAGGGGCAGTGAAGTATTCCTTTCCCTTAGGAGCTGAGTGCACTGGGTTCCAGTGTGGTCAAAGCTGCTACCTGCCCTCCAAACTAGACCAGGAACTATACTCCAGACATAAGCACAGCAGAGACATGAGCTGACCCATAAATCAACCATTTTAATTTGATTCAGGTTGAAACTTGACCTACAGATTTTCAGCCTGGATAGCAAAATTATTTCCGTAAGAAAAAGGGATGAAATCAGTTCAACCATTTTTCCTCTGTTCAGTTACACTGAATGGTCTGTTGTTACAAACCCGCCATTAAAATGTATAAGGTTAAAAATGTTCAGCCAATTGAGCAATCAGATTAGCAGAACATTCTTAAGTGCTTTATAATGACACTGAAGATCTCACTTAAACCTACAAAAGAAAGGTAAGTAATGCCATTCAAATTCAGTTGGTTCATCCTTAGTGCAACTCAGCATATAAAATATACTGTAACATATAGTGATTATATATATATTATAATACATATAATATAATATTATATATATATTATAATACATATAATACATATGTGAATATATTACACACACAAAATGTTAAAAGAACACTAAGGTTGCAAAGTCACTCAGAAGATAGGGAATGCTAGTATTATGGTTGCCTGTACAACCTTAATTTGTCCCGCTTTTACCTATGCGTTATCATGTAGTATTTAATTGCATGATCACGTACTATTTTTTCCACAGGATCTCTGCCTCCTTCAGTGCACAGGATGGGTCTGCTTTGGGGATGGAGCAGGGCTGTGTAGTGAAGGAGGCTGTTGCCTGTAGAAACTAATGAGCCCTAATACCTGCCTCTCTCAGTTTCCTACAGCGGATCTTGCCAAAAGGGTGCTCCCTGCTACCCCTCACCCTTGGCCTTACAGACATTATCATTGGCCCTCTGCCCTACGAGCCCCCCTAGACCACTTCCACACAACATCTGAGCCATCTGCGAGACATGCAGCTGGTCTCTCTCCAAACTGCACCCAGGAAACAGCTATACACGCGCACGTTCCCCACCCTTCATTTCTTCACCCTCATGTCCTGTCCTGATACCAAGTGGCAGGACTTCTTACACCCAAAGAGGATGAGGGACCCCAGTGTGCCAGTCCATATTCCACCCTGGTCCCACGGCCCACTGGCATATTAGTTGGTGGCTCCTTCACAGAGTCATGAGCACATGTACCTGGCACAGTTCACAATCTCCCCTGACACCTGCTCTTTCTGTGAAGAGAGGGAGATCCTGGTGCACATTTACATGAAGTGTGCCAGGTTTCAGCCCCTCTTTTGGCTCCTCCAGAAACTCCTCCTTAAGTTCTGGCTGCACTTTCCCCCGCACCTCCTGATTTATGTACACCCTCTGGTGCCACCAAGTCATGCAACCTCCTCCAGGCACTGGAAAAGGTGGCTGTCTAGCATACTAGGAGGGGGAAGTTAGTGGAGGGTGGGGGGTGTGTGCTCTGCAATTGTGGGGCCTATTTCTGCTCTTCCCTCAAGTCACATCTCGTGAATATGATAGAGGTCTATAAAATCATGACTGGTGTGGAGAAAGTAAATAAGGAAGCATTATTTACTCCTTCTCAACACAAGAACTAAAGGCCACCAAATGAAATTACTAGGCAGCAGGTTTAAAACAAACAAAAAGAAGTATTTTTTCACACAACGCACAGTCAACCTGTGGAACTCTTTGCCAGAGAATGTTGTGAAGGGCAAGACTATAACAGGGTTCAAAAAAGAACTAGATAAATTCATGGAGGACAGGTCCATCAATGTCTGTTAGCTAGGATGAGCAGGGATGGTGTCCCTAGCCTTTGTTTGCCAGAAGCTGGGAATGGGCGACGGGGATGGATCACTTGATGATTACCTGTTCTGTTCATTCCCTCTGGAGCACCTGGCATTGGCCACTGTCGGAAGACAGGATACTGAGCTAGATGGACCTCTGGTCTGACCCAGTATGGCCGTTCTTATGTTCTCTGGGCAGAGTTCCTCTGGGCTGTGTCCACTGGCTCCCTGGACACTTTCAAAGAGCAGTGGGTGCTGACCGGGGTTCTCTGCTCAGTGTCCCCCTCTGGATCCCTGATTTTGAACCTGTGATGCTCACTTCCATCCCTGTTTTTTCATTAGTTGTCCCTGTAATTATTTAATGTCTGGGTCTGGTGGCTCCTCCCCATAGGCTGGGGTGAGGGGCCTTTAAATGTTGCCAAACTCACACTTGCCCATTCTCAGTGTTTCAATAGGTGCTTTTACCATCAGATTTCAGAGTGGTAGCCATGTTAGTCTGTATCAGCAAAAAGAACAAGGAGTACTTGTGGCACCTGAGAGACTAACAAATTTATTTGGGCATGATCTGATGAAGTGGGTTTTAGCCCACGAAAGTTTATTTCCAAATAAATTTGTTAGTCACAAGTACTCCTCATTCTTTTTACCATCAGACCATCCTTTATTTTCCCTAGCTCCTTGGCTACATACCTTCAGATTTCTGCAGCAAATGAGGGTCCTTATTCCAGTCTCCTCCCACCCACCCAGCTCCTCATCCAATCTCAGTCTTCACACACACTGGCTTCCACACACTCATTATTTCAACCCCCAACTCCTTGTCCCAATCTACTCCGTCCATCCTTCCACCACCCTCCTCCAGATCCAGCTTTTGTCCTCTCGGCTGTCTGCATTCCAGTCAGACTGTTACTTCCTCCATACTGCCTGGGTGCTAGCATGTGGAGCAATGAGGTCTGGTGACACAGTATTCCCTGACAGTTGAGAGAAGCAATTGAAGGGAAAATCCTGCTCAACTTCTGCATCCTTGGTTTGGAGCATGCTCTGTGCATATGGATTTTTTGATAAATGAGCAGCCAAACTGGAAGAAGTCTCCAATGAACATTTGCAAACTGAGATTTTTCAAAAGCTTATAATTTAGCCAGATTTTAACAGGGTTGGCAAAAGGCACATCTCTGGCATCTGGGTAACCTCCACCCCTACCAAATTTCAAGCCCTCCAAAGCCTGGAGGCACTAGAGTTTCTCAGTGAAATGATTGTAAGAAGGTGTTTGTTTTGCCCATGTTTAAAAAACAACATATCTTTCCCCGAACTTGTTCTCAGAAATATCTGCGCTATTTTTAGTTGAAACTTTTCAAATCAATCAGCTTGAGGCAGACACCCACAATGGGCATTTTTTGCCCAAATGGTTAAAGTAGGGAAGAATTCTCAACAATTGAAAATGGTGTCTTATAATTGGAAGAGTTGAGTAACCTTAACTTTACTTAGCACTATCAGTTCCACCTATAATATACACACCTGGCACATAGGAGGGGTGCAATACTAATATAATAGTTCTATGCAAAATGTCTAGGATTAGTTAGTGATCTACCCTTGCACATGTGCTTAGGAGCATCCACCATCCTTGTGTAGAGTATGCTTGTGTAGAGCAAACACTCACAAGGAGTCTCCTTGGTCCCTACTCTCTCTGGGCATCAAATCACCCATTGAGGAGGAAGGTTGAGAAAGATACTTTAGCTATAGCAGGGGTGGTGTAGCATGAAGGAAAGGCCACGTATAGTGTGAATTTGTATCATCCTAGTCTCTGGGTTTTTCCTCCAGAGTGGCACAACTCTACAATGCCCCATGCAAGGCTCTGTGCAAATTGCAAACTATAGTTTCTCCTATTTCTCTCAATACAGTTTGCAGAGAAATTGTATAAATGGGGAGATTTTCAGGGCTATCCTCTTGCAATTCTGTAGTGATACATGTGGTGTTTGGTGTATTTCCTAAAGCCCAAAGCTCCTGAAATGATGAGATTACATGAGAATCTCAGGTTTAAAAAAAAAAAATTCCCACGTTTGCAGACCTTGAAACCTTGAAAATGTGGCAAATGCAAACTAAAGTGAGGAAAGGCTCAGAAATCAGAAATCAACCCCCGCCCCGCTTATCATTACTTTTATAAAATGTCATGATTTTTAAGCTAATCACATCATATTTTGTGGCATGACACCTGATTTTTTAATGTTTACAGGTGTCAATATTGCATTGGCAATGGGTGCCCAATTCCCCTGGTCTCCCACAAAGAATCAAATCCTCAAAAGTATGTAGGTGCCTAACTCCCTAATCAGTCTTGTTCTATTTGTGCAAGGCGTATATGTATATTTCTTAAATCAATATTAACATGATATACTGTAAAAAGAGTTATGTGCTTACATTATGTGATAACCTAGGGACAGACTGCATTGAGGATGGAGTGAAAAATTTCTGCCAACACTTCTGCATGTGAGTTAATCCGATAAGTAAAGTTATTCCATTGACATCATTGGGACTGCTCATGGGAGTAGTGTTGGCAGGATCAGACCAATGGTTCTTAATTGTCATCCATCTGGGATTAAAATCCACCTATTAATGTTATATCACCATAATTATTTGTATTGACAGTGAGAATAACGGCTCAAAGCCAAGCTAGATAAAAGACTGCCATTGTTAGCATCTCTACAGAACGGAGCTTGATGGAGAAACTGGGGAATTGCCTTGCCAATACAAAGCAGTGGAAGTTCTAATATATATGTACAGGCCTACTTGCTAACATATATAAAAAGGCATGTTCATATGCATAGAATCCTTGAATTTGATGGCTTTCTAGTGTGTTCAGTAACAACACTGATCTTGATGGGGTGGGGAAATTTGGTTTGGAAAAATATGGCCACGTAATGATAAAATATAAATAATTAATCTTCTCACTTACATGCTCTACCAGTATTAACTATGCAATAATGGTACTAATTATTTAATGGCCTTAGGGCTCAATCCATCCCCCATTAAAATCAATGGAAACAATTCCTTTGACTTTAATGGGAGCCAGTCAGAGGCTCAACAGCTGAAGATAGACGAGTTCATGAGTCATTGATTGAGCTGAGTGACCACTGCAAACAATAATTCTATAAGAATATATTGCTATTTTTGAATGAATTTGCTTGGCTGTGTTCTTGCCCTACTATTTGCACGTTTGTTGACATTTGTGGTATTGAACTTTAGGGGACCTCATCCAAAGCCCATTGAAATCAGTCAGCAGAAATCATTCATGAAATAAACAAGTGCACATGGAAAGAGAAAGCTAAATTTGCATGCTCAAATAATCACAGAAAGCACATTTGAAATATCCATTCTAGGAGGATTTCTACCAGAATGCTAATTGGAAGACTTACATTCCTCCGATCAGGGAATTCAAACAATACCATGTGAAATATATATGAACAGAAAACAGCCACTCTCAACAATAACACATATCATGGAGCTATGGATACCCTTCCAAGAGCAAGAGGGGGGAAACAAAAGAAACAAAAAACAAACAAACAAGGAGTTATAGGCTATTCCTTCTCCCACTGGATTATGTAACTCTGGAACCTGATGTTGTGGGGAAATGCACCACACATCCAGTATAGTGCATCCAGAAGGAGGGGGAGAAGGGAGGAGACCAGTGATAGCTAAACCAACCATTAGTAGGATTATCCGACAGGTGTTTGTTCTTACCCAGCTGGGTGTTATTTAGTCTTGACTCAGTGAGCTTGAAATGCTTTAGATACACCTCAGGGAGTCAAGCTTCCTGCTGTTCAAATGACAGTGACTCAGTAAATGGGTTCCTTATATATGTGCCAGCATACGCTGCTTCTGCCTGCATGATTACACTTTAACCCTGACAAAAACCAGACGAGTTCCCATTAGGCAGAGAAAGATTGCCTGCAGTTCATATGCCTGAGTGCCTATATAACTATGCAGGCTCCATCGTGAAAATATTACCTGTATCAGTCCCTTTTATTACAGACATGTTAGGCACAAAAAAAACATTTGCAGTTAATGGAAGAGATGAAAAATCAAGTACCTAAAAACACTTGAAGCTAATTGGGTTACCCCATCCAGCTAATAGCTAAAAAAATTTAAGCTATAAATAATTATTGAATGTTATCTCAGAAGCATTCAGTGCCACAGCCAGAGCGTGATGAGGAGCAGAAGAAAATCACAGAAATCATGTTTATATAGTCATTTATTTTAAGAGATGCGTCAAAGCTTTGAGGGGAATCTGAATTTCCCCAGGTATGAAGGTGTTCACATTCAGTGTTCTTGTTCAGTTTACATAGTGATAGGCCCAAACGATGAAATATGGATCCAGATCCATCCTTCCTCAAAGTTCTGGTGGGCTTGAAGACAGTATTCTGGCTCGAATCCATCTCTAATTGCCATTAATTAATTATCCCATTGTAAAGTACTTTTCACACATTTCAAAGTGATGTAGTAAGAGAAATGGTGTCATTAATACTAGAGGTGTCACCATACAGAACATATGCAGTTTAAGTCCCAAAATGCTCCCTTTCCCTTCTAAGAGAGGGTGTGGGGAGCACAGGCCTGTGATCTAGGTTGTAGGGTTTCTGTGGGATAGGGACTCCATGGATCCTGCAGGGATGGGCCAAGCTGAGAAGAGGAGAGAGCTAGAAGCTCAACCACACTATATATCACATCATTTCCCTTCACACACATTCCAAGCCCATGGGCAGCACAGGCCAAAGCGGATAGACTCAGCATTAACTTGAATAGGCTCTCCCTCCTTGCTTGCTGTGGGAAATGATAACGTTGCTAACAGGGTAGAAACTAGGAGACAAGTGATATAAGTGATATATAGTGCAGGTTTGACTGTAAGTGTATCCTAATAGAAGCGTATAGAGGTAGCATTACTGGGCTTGATTTTGAAAAACCTAGTTAGTCAAGCTGTCCTATTGATTCCAATGATTCTATTGGCACAAGGATTATGCATGTGGGTAAAAGTTTTCGAGACTGGGCCCACAATGTGGAGCTGTATCACTTCTAAAAGTAGTGTCAATTTTTGTTTCATTTCTGATATAATAGACACTATGAAGTTGTATTAGCATCACAAATGATCATGTAACAAGAAAATGTTCTACAAATACATTAGAAGCAAGGGGAAGACCAAGTATAGGGTCAGCGTTTTGTTCAATGGAATACAGGGGGTGGAAAACAATAGCAGAACATGTGGAAATGGCAGAAGTACTAAATGACATTTTTCTTTCATTTTTCACCAAAATGTTTAGTAATGATTGGGCATCTAACATAGTGACCTCCAGTGAAAATGAGGTAGGATCTGATACTAAAATAGGAAAAGAACACATTAAAAATGATTTAGACAAGTTAGATGTCTTCAAGTCGCCATGGCCTGATGAAATACATACTAGGATACCCAAGGAGCTGACTGATGAGATATCTGAGCCATTAGCAATTATCTTTGAAAAGTCATGGAATATGGGAGTGTTAAGGCTGATGCCCCTCTCTGGCACTTCGAGTGCAGAAGGTGGGAGCCCGCAAGGATTTTAAAAAATTAATACTTGCCACTCCAGGCTTGTATTAAACCCCCAAGGTTACAGCTTTTCTCTAACCTTGGCTTGGTAAACACTGCCACCACCCAAGTGAAAAACTGCCTCCTGCAAATCCTGGAAAACCTCACTTGGGAAATTTTCCCTGAGGCCCCTCAGCTTTTCCACACCTCCCTCGGGGAAGGCGAGAAAGAAAACAAACAAAAGGGAAACCCAGCTGTTGCCACCAGCTAATTGAAAAACATATGCATAGACCTTTTAAGACACAAAACCAATCAGGTTCTTAAAGAAGGTAAATTTTATTAAAAATAAAAAGAAAGACACTACATCTGGAACTTAGGCTTTTTGCTAGATTTTAAAAGAGCAATTCCAAAAATTAAGCAACCAAAATAGCTTTCTTGGGGGTTTAGCTTAAAGGTTACAAGCAAATAAAAGCATCCGAGGTTAGCACAGAGGAGTTCACAAGCCTTACAGAAAATAAAAGAAATAAACCTAATCACGTCTATCCCAATGTCCCAATGAATCCTTCTAGGTATGGACGATGAATTTTCATACCTGGTCCAAACTTTACACAGCATTCCAGCTGCCCCTGTCTCTTCAGCCCAGAGACACAAAGGGAAAGTTTTTTTCCCATTTTAAAAAGTTCTAGTCTTCCCATTAGCCCTTTTGGTCAGGTGCCTACTCCCTTTTCTTTACCTGGGGGACTTCTCAACCCTTTACAGGTAAAGCAAGTAACCATCAAGACGGACTTTATAGCTAATTGGCTGGCTGGGTCCATAAAAGGGAGCTTCCCACTCGCCCTGCTTCATTTATCACAGGGAGAGATTCCAGAGGACTGGAAAAGGCCAATCTATAAAAAGGAGAATAAATAAAATCTGGAGAATTATGGATCAGTAAGCTTAACTTCAGTACCTAGAAAGATAATGAAGCAAATATATAAGAAATGAGTTTGCAAACAGCTAGAAGATAATAAGGTGATAAGTAATAGTAAGCATAGATTTGTCAAGAACAAATCATGTCAAACCAACTAATACCTTTCTTCAACAGGGTAACAAGTCTTTTGGATGGCGGGGGAAGCAGTAGACGTCGTATATCTTGACTTTAGTAAGGCTTTTGATATGGTCTCACATGACCTTCTCATAACAAACTAAGGAAATATAGCCTAGATAGAGATACTATAAAGTGGGTGCATAACTGTTTGGAAAACTGTTCCTAGACACTGGTTATCTGTGGTTCACAATCATGCTGGAAGGGCATATTGAGTGGGATCTGCAAGGATCAGTTCTGGGTCTGGTTCTGTTCAATAGCTTCATCAATGATTTAGATAATGGCATAGAGAGTACGCTTATAAAGTTTGTGGACAATACCAAGCTGGGAGGGGTTGCAAGTGCTTTGGAGGATAGGATTAAAATGCAAAATGATCTGGACAAACTGGAGAAATGGTCTCAATGAAATAAGATGAAATTCAATAAGTACAAATGCAAAGTACTCCACTTAGGAAGGAACAACTTCCTGCTCACACCAGCCCTCCTCCCTCCCTGCATCACTCGCTATCCCCCACCCTCATTCACTTTCACCGGCTTGAGGCAGGGGGTTGGGGTGCAGGAGGGGGTGCAGGCTCTGAGAGGGAGTTTGGGTGTGGGTGCGGGCTCAAGGAGGTAGTTTGGGTGCGGGAGGGGGTGAGGGTTCGGAATCTGGGAGGGACTTTGGGTGCAGGCTCTGGGATGGGGCAGGGGGGTGGGGTGCAGGCTCTGGGCTTGGGCAGGGGTGCAGGAGAAGGCAGGTGGCAGCTCCCAACAGCGACTGGCACATCGCTCTAGCAGTGGCTCCTAGGTGGGGGACTAGGGGTCTCCGCCCACTGCCCCTGCCTGCAGGCACCGCTCTCACAGCTCCCAGGCCAGTGGGACTTGCAGCGTCGGTGCACATCGCTGAAGCTCCTGGAGGCAGGAGGGCGGGGGGTTTCCATATGCTGCCCCTGCCTGCAGGCTCTGCTCCCGCAGCTCCCATTGGCCGCAGTTCACGGCCAATGGGAGCTGCGGAGTTGGTGCTTGAGGTGGGGCAGCGCACGGAGACCCCCTGCCCCAGGGACCAGTGTAAGCAGGGAGCCTGCCTTAGCCCTGCTGTGCTGCCGGACTTTTAGCACCTAAAATCTCCTGGTTTGGTGTTAGTAGCCTCCGGGAGATAGCGTCTGATTTCAGGAGACTCCCAGTGAAACCAGGAGGGTTGGCAACCCTATGCCCCCCCCCCACACACACACACACGTGTTGTCTCAGGAAGACCTGGCACCAGGTACCAGGAGAGGCAGATCTGTCCCAGGGGCCCAGTCAGGCATGGAGGGCTTAGAGTACCGGGTAGGGAGGGTCAGGTCGGTCGGTCATCCACCCCAACCCCTGTGTAAGAGAGGTGTACGGGAGTGTGTCACCTCTCCCCATGTGTATGTGTGTGGGGGGGAAATGGGGGGGGGTGTCACTCCACCCCATGTGAACGGTAAAGCCTTCAAGATAAGAAGGTAAATAAAAATCCAACTACGCAATATTTCTTTTTAACAGTGGTTCAATCAACTTGATGATAATTTGAATGTTTGTACTGCACAGTTCTGGTTGATTGCTGTTGAACTCGCTGGAATACGAGTAATTTTACTAGGTAACCTATATTCAGCACGGGGAAATATGGTCACCCTACCCAGTGCGATTTAAGGCCTGACAATCGCTACAAGTAAATAACTTTGAGAGAAAAAGTACAAACTATTCAGCAAAGCCAACAATTCTTAATTTTAGAACAGTATCTGTCATAAATATAAAGGGAAGGGTAAACCCCTTTAAAATCCCACAGCTACCACCATGCCAAGGTTCCTTCCCCACTCTGAACTCTAGGGTACAGATGTGGGGACCTGTGAGGGGCGAATAACTATTTGAGAAACAACCATTCTGATGTGGTTGAAAGAAATTCTGGGTCCAATTCCCCTCTCATTTATACCAGTGTAAAGCAGGAGTATCCTGAAGTTAATGGAGTTATACTGGTGTGATGACAGGACAATCAGGCTATCTTTGCCCAAAATTATCTATGATATACAGGTCATGATATGGTGCAGTAGGAACCTAGATATGCGCTCTTACAAAACTTGTACAAAAATCCGATCAGAACAGCCTGTTCCATGTAGCTTGTGTGTCTTAATTTCCAAATATCAGTTGATCTGTATCTCCAAATTATGCTTGTCTATATGTAAAGTATTATTACAACCTTGGATTGCCTAACATAGTCCAATTGATTAGGACAGGGCAATGTGATCTATAATAGTTTTGCACGCTTGACCTGCTAGCTGGTCAATCGTTTTTATGTCAAAAATTATTGGCTGGCTAACCACTCACTGAGATAGAGTAGTGTGATCTTTGACATAAAATACAGAAGCCTCAGCAATGGAAAATACTGATGCTGAAAGCATATTTACATAAAAAGATGTTTGAAACATTCCATCATCTTCCTTTCCCCCCTCCTTTGCATCCTAAGTATTTAAGACATACTAGAAACCCAAAATTAAGAACAATGTTCAACAGAACTGAGGCAAAAATATTCACAATCATGGGCATAAGGAGTGATGTCCCAATATATTTTGAGTGACTTCATCATTATACACTAAGACAAAAGTAAGACAAAACTACTGAAAGCAGAATACTTCACGTAGGGTTATCTAGAATCAGGGGCGGCAAGTTATATTGGCTCATGGTGCCCATGCTCCAGGAATATTCAGGGTCTGGGGGCCCAGCTTCATCAATGTTTGGGGCCGGGTCTCTCCCCTGGCCCTGTCTGCCACCCCCACACACCTCCCCCAAAGCATCTCTGGGCCCCGCCTGCTGCCCCTGGGCAATTTAAAAGGACCCAGGGGCCCCTGGTTGCCGCCACCGCCACCGGCAGTGCAGCAGGGCTAAGGTGGCTTCCTGCCTGGCCTTACTCTGTGCCACTCCCGGAAGTGGCCGGAACTGCCCTATGGGCCTGGGGTCTCTGCACGCTGCCCCTGCCCCGATGGGAGCTGCAGAGGCGGTGCCTGTGGGCAGCAGCACGCGGAGACCCCCGGCTTCCCTCCCCCCCACCTAGGAGCCGCTGCCAGAGGAGTGTGCTGGGAGCCGACTGAGGTAAGCGTCGCAACCCTCATCCTCTCCTGCACTCCAACCCCCTGCCCCAGTAGAGAGCCAGCACCCAAACTCCCTCCCAAAGCTCGCAATTCTCCCGCACCCAAACTCCCTTCCAGAGACCGAACCCCCTCCTGCACCCAAACTCCCTCCCAGACCCTGCACCCCCACCCCCTGCCCCAGCCCAGAGCCTATACCCCTCCCGCACTCAAACTCCCTTCCAGAGCCTTAGGCAGGTGTGGGGTGAGGGACTTGGACCCTTTCTGAGCACCACCAAAAATTATATAAACCTGCCGCCCCTGTCCAGGACGGGTGTTACTAATTCCAGTTTTGTTCCATATGTGTTAGAAATGCTAGGTTAGCAAAACCCAAGTGCAGACTGAATGGCAGCTGCCGCTGGTGTTTCAAGAATTGTGTCACTGAACCCTGCAGGGTGTCAGCAATGGCTGCTTTCTTGAAATTGATCTGAGAAATGTTTGTTTTGGCCCATAAGCTTCAAAGGGAAGGGGTGCAATAAAGGAATTTCTGTTAGCCTTTCATTTCCAAAAAGGAAGAAAAGGCATTTCTCCCATTGCGTGGTCATGGATTCCATTAGGGAACACACACATATGCTGCCTGGTAAGGCCAGGGGAAACCACAAGATTCTACCAATGGTATAAATTGGCGACGCTTTTGCAATATTGAATAGTCCTTTTTGGTAACTACAGTTTCCAAAAGGTGCAATTGCTTCTCTGAAGGAAAGGAGGGACTAACTCAATGGAAAAGTCTCATGGTGCAGTATAGAATAGACTGGCATCTGTAGGGGCACAGCCAAAGGCGGCAAGAACAATGAATCATGCAGAGCAGATAATACATGAGTTGTATAGATAGCCTCAGACTGATTATTCTCTCAACTACACCAGTTGTATACCAGCATAAATGGTGTCTTCAGTGAGTAATTAGAGATTTACACCAGTGAAAAAAAGAATCCGGCTCAGCGTGTTTAAAAATGGACACAAATTGACAATGAAACAAATTTCTTCTGTCCCCAAGATAATCCCCAGCTCAAACTCATATTGGATATTACCCTTTTGTGCCTCATGCTTAAAATTAGGCATATGCATTCTTCGGATTAGGTCTTTCTATATGTACCTCTAAAGAGCCAAGCACTCTTTTGAGCAATGGAAAGACACATCAATAGGATCTGTGTTTACTATACATAGAAGTCATTTACTTTCCAGCATGGTGGTGATGGAGCTTTTAAATTCTAATTGCAGGCAGAGAAATTACAATTTGTGCTGATGTCTTGGATCTCAAATAGCAGTTACTTTTTCTCATAGGCCACAATTTGATCTGCTTATTATCCACTGAAATGCAGGTGTTGCAGAGGAAAAGGCAAAAGGGGGTAGAAACAAGTGCAGTGGGTTCTGGCACAGAATATAACATTTTTGTTGCTGTTATTATCTTGGACCATCTCCAAGCAGGAAACCTTAGAAAATCTAAGTGCCCCTCAGCAATGGGTGTTTAATAAATAGGCATGTAGTTCAGTTACCAGACAGTGGTGATTAGAAGAAACAGTGCTATTATTCTTTGTTCTTTAGTCAATATAGCCTCTTACTCCAATCCAATAGACAACCCAGTTGATAGGAATACTAATTACCGTAATTAATAATTTAAAATATCCATATCCCCTTCCATCTGGGGATCTCAAAGCACTTTATGACATTCAGGAATTAAGTCTTACAATATTTTTATGAGAGAGACAGTGTCGATTTATTTTAGAACATTTGGGGAGGGATGCTTATCAAGCACTATACAACTAAAGCTATCCTCCTCTTGATTGAATGTCCATTTGCATTTATCAAAATGTTATTTTATTTTTAAAATATCCTCCCTTGCTGAAGTCATCATCTTCTTGGCAGGGAACTTTCACTTCTACAATGCATCAATGACTGGTAAGATGAGAGTTCCTCCAACATATCGGGGTTCTCAATTAATATAAAGGATGTAGCCTGTATCTATGGACAGCTGTCGCCCCCTGCTGGAGGCAGGGCAGTATGCAGCATTACCTGTGCTACACCAATTCATAAGTGGCACATAATCCCATAGAGACCAAAGCTAAATGGTATAAATCAGAGAAGTCCCACAGTTATTGTAATTTACACCAGTGGGCCAAGGTAAATGTACCATGAGAATCAAGGAGCTTTTGCTCCCTCACAGCATCCCATCTCTCCTACACCAAGAACATCTTGGCAAAGGAGAGAATCTAGCTCAAAACATTTGGTGAGAGGGCACCAGTGGGCAACTATAGTCAAAGTAGATTTCACAAAAAATCATCTAGTATTTCAGGGGAGAACATTTTCTCCCCATGTGACTTTTTTTTTAACCCCACTGAAGTAATATTTTCAGCCTATGAAGCATGGGTGTAACAAAGATCAGAATTTGGCTTTATTATTAAAGAGAAACAATGTATTGTTCTTCCAGAGATCAAAGTAGAAATGACTCATAAAATGTTAAAAGTCAGGATTCAATAGCTCCTGGAATAAGTGTCATGTATCCTGGTTAGCTGAATTCACAGTCCTATACCTGTGCCACACATTAAAAAAATGCTCCCCAAATAGGGACAGACATGCCTTGGTTAATACATTCTATTGTAAAATCTAAAGGATTCAAGAAAGGAACTTTGATTTCAGACCTATGTATACCTTTGTCTGCCTAGCTAAGATTTCAAATAGGGATGTTGTGCAGCAGAAATTAGAAATCTTATTAGCATTCAGAATCCATAACATACATACTTGAGTGTATTCCCTATGAAATATATAAGGAAAGTTTATCTTCCTAACAAAGAAACAATTGAAGTTCAGTTTTATTGAGAGAAATTAAATTTATTTTGTTATCCATTGGGAATGTTATAATTCTATAACTGATAGAGGAATACTTTAAACTATACTTTTCATCAAAAAAATGGCACTGGGACTCAGATTGCTAGAATACATTTTTTTTTTTGCAAGAACTCACAAGAACTCTGCAGCTTTTCTTTTAGAATTGTTAATTCCATAAAAAAAGATTAATCTCTAAATCAACTTCAGGTCTCAAATTTTGTTGAGCAAGAAATTTTATGCATTCCAATATTTCTATTTGGTCAGGTCTCCTAGAGCTTTGTGGTGTATTTGAACCATGTATAGTAAATATGACTTGCAACTGCATAAATCAATGAGTCATGATAAGTTACTGGTTCACAAGATACCTTCCCTTTACAAATTTGGTGAATAAATTTAGGTGAATAATTAATGCTTTATTTTGAAGAAGCTGATTTGGGGTATCTTTAATCAACTGGCTGGTGACATGTCCAGGAAGGAGAAGGGCTTGCAGGGTGTACCTGTCTTATTAACATGGTTTGGTAAGCAGAGGGGATGCAGCCAACAAATCAAATGTAAGAGTGATAGAACCATGTGGTTCTATACAGAGAGGAAAGAATGTAATGAAACCAGTACCTAAAGGGGCGCACTCAAAAAGGACTTAATGGGGTCTAAAGCACAGCTAACCCAGTAACCATAACTTACTATTTCCTTGTAGTTATTATTTGCATTTCTACAGTGTCTGTCATCACTGTGATATTAAGTGCCATTCCATACATTAGAAAAGTACACCTATGAGCCCTCTGGAGATAGAATCAGGTCTCCTCTTCTCCACATAGTTGGAGCAAGGTGTTTATTCCAGGAGTATCATACTGGATACATTGCCACAGCATGGCTGTTAAAAATATCTATCTAAAGATCTGAGCCAAGGCACACTTAAATCTTCCGCCTTGTGTATATTCATGAGAATACAGTTCTTAATTACACAAGTACATTTTTTTCCCAACAGGATCTTCCCTTCAGTGCACTGTATGGACAATGATCAAAATTGAGGCAGATAGTCAATATTTCTTTTTATCTTTATCATCCAGTGTGTGGTCCCATACCTTATTTAGTACACATCATCCAAACCTGGAATTTGGATTCCAGTGTGAGTTCTAGAAATACCACGAAGACTAAATAGCATAGAGGAAGACATCCAATAGGCCAACACAGTGCTTTTGAAAACCCCATCCCAGAAAACCAGTGTGTGTATCCATGAGCAGAAATTTGCCTGATGTGATTGAGTCAGTTCAGATAAGTACTTTGTACAAAGAGAAGTAAAACTGATTATTCACAGATAAAAATTAGCAGATATATTTTACAGCTCTGTCTGGTGAAATGATGCTCTTATAACTAACGAAACATTAAAGAGTTGAAGTAGGTATTCTGTAGATAGAGAATATGATTTTTGTTCATGAAAACCCTCCTAATGAGTTACACCTAATGGAGCTGACTTTTGTAAAAGTTTCTTTTGTATTTAAAAAAACTCTGAAACTTGAAATTTTTTTTTGTTGAAGTGACTGGACTAAGCCTGCTGAGTATTTCACAGCCCATATTAATAAGATACAGATTCCCAGCATCATATTTAATTCTGAACTTCAAGGTACATGCAATTAAAACAGAAATCATGTAGAGAAGTTTGACGCATGAAATAACCAAAAAAGTAGACAACTTCGTTACAGCAAGGACAAAGTCATCAGCCACAGGAAATAATGTAGGAAGTCAGGTCAAATTAAGCCAATGGGATGTAATGTGTTTAGTAAACACAGCTAAAGAAAAAAGCTTTTGTTATCAGCAGAGTCACTAAATTGCAGCAATAGTGGTAGAGAACAGAGATACAATGCAGTCTGAATTCAGGAAAACAGAGGAAATTGGAAAGCAAACACTGAGAGTTGATGAAACAAGAGATCATGTTGAATAGGAAATGGCCTCAGACAGATCTTTGAAAAAAAATGATGGCTAAAATATAGACCTGCAAAAAAAACAACTGATAAGAAGTTATCAGAAAGCTAATTTGTTTTTAAAAAATGGTCAGCAGAGGTAATAACCAACTCAAGTACATTCTCTTAAGTTGCAATGACCTCAATTGGTATCACTGGAGGCAATCCGGCATTTTAAACTGGGGGACAGGATTTGAAGGCAGAGGCAGGGAAGAGAGACAATGAGGACCTAGAGGAATGATATTTATTAGTTCTGTAATTAGTGGTGAAAAACAACAGGGAGTAGCAGTTTCACTCTCCTCAAGAATTTTTTTTTTTAATTATAGCAAGTCAGTCCTCACAAAAGAAGATTGGCAGTACAAAATCAAAACAGTATGGTGTATCTTTAGCTTTGATTTAAACAATGTTATTGACTCACTAGATATAGCCTGAGATGTAGCGTTACACAAGCAAGAGAAAAAGGCAAAGCATCTGTAACGTGAAACAGTGTGTCCTCAGGTTTCAAAGACCCAGGATGCACTCACTGTAACGAGAAATAAATGTATAACAAGTTTTACTGCACATGCTAAGAGCTGAAACACTGTGTAGGCAATACTAATTTTTTAAAATATTCCAGTACCCATGCGCCAGATCTCTTCTCCCCCCCGCCCAACAACTTAATAATTTCAAGTTGAACAATGCAGGCATATTAAAGTAAGAACCCTAGAAAAGTAACTGTGGACTACACCTTCCAAAAGGAATGTGTCCTCTTAACTGATATGAAATAGAGTGTGTTTGTGTGTGTTAGTTAATGTACTATGATAAAGCACACTAGGGGACTTTTAGTGAGCACTAGCAAGAGCTATATGGGCCAGTACACGACACATTGGTGCACGTTAGAAATCACACCTCCATAGCGAACATTGCCAATTCATGCAGACAAGTTTTAAGACGGTACATGTTCAGTGTGAGTAAGGGTGGCAGATCTGTCCCATAATAGTTTACACTCTGGAGGATCTCAAAGCATTTAACAAACTATATTCATAAACCACAGTACCCACCAATGAAACACAGATGATTTTGAGGTGGAGCATGGCAGTTCTAACATTTTGCAGAAACATTACATAACATTCAAATAAAGGGAATGATGAAGAATAATAGGTCCCAGTTCTGTAATACCTTAGTCATGTGGAGTATTACCTTCATAATATGGACATTTTTTGTTTATTCATTTGTTTGTTCTGGGAGGAAGGAAGGAACATCCACTATAGAAGTGTTCAGTTTTGAAATCTGTGTAACTTTTATTCCAGTCATGTTAAAAATTAAAGATGATAATGAATTATTTTAATTTTATGCCACTGTGTAGGTTTTACTTTTAACTTTTTAGCCACAGAAACTTTTCCTAGACTTATTTGAACTACTCTTCACAATGGGCAGAACCCACACTTGAGGCTTTTCCCATCATAGGTGGTTCTCCCCATCATTTTTGAATAGATTACATAAACATCTACATTTTACTGGCATCTGCTGTATAAATGACTATCAAATTAAATGTGTCCATGATCATGAAAGACATCAGATTAAAGTCTCTAATACTGTCAGTCTTTATATATATATAAGTGTTGCATAAGAATTTTTAAAGGAACAAAATGTACCTTGGTAGAATTCAGACCCTGAATAGAACACCAAGAACTGTTGAAATGTATAACCAAAAAGAACTGAAATATGATGTTCAACAGGAACATAGTCTTAGAGTGATTCCTAGAAAAGATTTCTTCTATCGTGGAAGTATTCACGGAACTAGTTTCTGCAGATGATTTTGACAACTGCAGAGGAGACCATATTACATATCATTAAAATAAGAAGACATGCAAGAAATAAATACAAGGAATATAACTTCAGGATCTTGCAAGACAATTAGGGCCCCAAATTCTGATCACAATTACATGAGTTCAATCACATAGGCTTCAGTAGGGTTGTATGAGTGCAACTGAGAGCAGAAATGTACCCACTGGTAATAACAATGAACAAAAGAGGGAGATGATTTATTTCTCTACCTACAGAAGCCACTACTAATTTCCAGGCAGACTGTGTTCTGGTCTGAGAAATGTGAACAGGCAGTTATAATAGAACTGCTTGTCTCCTGAAAAGACAGAGACAAAGAAGAAAATGAGCTGGAGGCAGAAATGTAAAAGCTTTTGTATCGCAAACACACTGATGTAGGATGCAAAATATTGTGCCTGCTAGCTGAACTACATTAAGAAATTACCACCATTTTACCAGCCCCATTTTCAACAATAAGTGCACAAAATTGTATGCATGAAAACGCTAATGTAAATGTATGCATGCACACACACACACACGTGGATGTGCAAACCAGAGACTGCACACTTCCAATACATTTTGCACGTGCACCAGTTAAACATGAAAAAGTATGTGCAATTTAGCATGCGTGCTTTTGAAAATTTCTTTCTTGGTATCTAGAGTCAGTTAAAAAAATGGTAGTTCCTGTGATGACTATAACAGTTAATTAATCTTTTGCTTAGCTAGATAAAGCAGTCATAACATAGGAGCATATATTTTTCCCCTTCCTGATATAATAGAGGCCTTTATCAAAAATGAAACATAAAGAATATGAAATGTTCTAAACATTTTAAATGTGAGACAATTTTATGTATTTGGTCACAATACTGTAAGACCTAAAGAAACAACCATCAATTTCTCCCTAAATGTAGTATGTTTATCATGCCCAGCCACTCCCTCAAGTCAGCTCACTAAAAAGTGAAAACCATGAAAATGCAAACAAGTAGGAGCTGTAGTATAATAAAATGTTAAAGGAAAACACCTGCATTTTTATTTAAGTTCAGAATATATAATTTCATGTGACATTCCAGACTGAAAACTCCCTCTGTTACTATGTTAAAGAAGACCGAAACTAAAGTTGCATTTAAAAGTGTTTTTTTTTTTCTCTCCAAAATCTCTTGGGAGCTTTTGACTCTTGGAAAGTTTTAAAAGAGAGTTCTGTATCCCCCTTTCTGGCCCTTTGTTCTGTTTTTTGTAGAATCTGTTTCCTTCATCCGTCTCCTCCCAGCACATGATCATCTTCCTGTTGCTCACTCACTCTTTCCAGCAACAACTTCATTTTACTGTAAGTCAGGATGGTAACTTTTAACCTTTTTCAATTGTACCCAGCATTTTTATATTAGATACAAGTACCTTATTTATATATTTGCTTGTGAATCTAGTGCTTGTGAAAGTACCAGGAAGTCCATCCTGGAGAATGAACTTTTCCATATTGTGACAAAGCTCTGTCCTTGCCTCCATGGGTCCCACATTTCCTGGCGGATTTTGCTAACCTCAGAGGCTCACTGTGACCCTGCACATAATCCTTCTCTCTCTAGAGACAAGGGTCACAGTCTACTGAGCCATTTTCATCAAAAGCCAGCGAGGGAGGTGAGGAGAAGTTATCCTTCCTTGCACAGTCTCTGTTGTCTCCCAGTCTCAGTGATTAATCAGGGGGCAAAGGTGGGGAGGGAGCCCGGGCCCACGCTCTACTCCGGGCTCCAACCCAGGGACCCTAATAGTATCAGCCATGGTAGCTGACCTTTTAGAAACATGATATGTACAATTCCCTGGGCTACTTCCCCCACAGTAGCCCTCACTTCCTCAAGTTCCACTTCACCCTTATCTCAGAGCCTCCTTCTTTGTGCCTGATATGGTGTGTACTACTCAGCCTCTCCAACAGCGCAACTTCCTCCCACAGCTCCTGACATGCACACCCACCTGACTAACTGGGAGGCTTTTAACTAGTTTCAGCCAGCCCCTGATTGGCTTCAGGTGTCCCAATCAACCTAGCCTTCTCCCTGCCTTCTGGAAAGTTCTTAATTGGCCCCAGGTGTCTTAATTGACCTGGAGCAGCTTCCATTTCACTTAACCTGGTACCAGGGATTTGTTTAGCCTGGAGCTAATATATCTATCTCCCACTATGTTTCTATAGCCATCTGGCCTTGCCCCGTCACAATATGTACACAGAAAAGTTATAGCCTCTGCATCACCAGCACAACTTTCCCTTCACTGTCCCACTCTGACTCCTTCCTTCTCAGTTCCTGTCAAAACTTTGGCCTCCATGACAAGAACAATGCTGATTAGAAGTGAAATATTTTGTATCCCAAAGAAAAAGGTCTCAATCCAATGCCCACATAAGTCAGTGGAAAGATCCCCATTTGACTTCAATGTAGATCAAATCAGGACCCGTTCCCTGGATCTCTCCAGTCCATTGAATACAGTAAATTCTCCATCAAAGTGAAACAGTTTAAAGGAGAACATCAAATAAACTCAGCCCAGACTTTTGGATTCACATCTAGGACAGAATTTTTTCATTTTAAAGCAGTTTAAAGACTTTGATTTGTCCCATAGTTTCATCACTAAGGAATGTTAAATGTCATATGAATGTAATAAAAGAGAAATAGAATCATCTCACACAACAAACACATACAATCAATGGAAAACCCATTATGGGCTCCTCAATTCCTTTCTTCTTTTAAATGAAACAGAATTACATTCTTGATCCTACCGCAGAGACTCTGAAATACTGTTGGCACTCAGGGCCTAATCCAGTGCCCACTGAACTCAGTGGGAGTCTTATCAGTGATGTCAAGGAGCTTTGAATCAGGGCCTCAGTGAAGGTCAAACATTTTAGTGCTTACTCAGTTCTTGCTCAGGAAAAAAAAACAAAAAACTTTTGCCTGACTTGGACCATGCCTTATTCAGGTCCCAAAATGCATCATGAGCTTCATCATATCTTTCCTACCTAAAATATACTGATTGCTTTTCTGATCTGGAGGATAATGTTGTGACATACTATACCTTGGGGGAGCATCTTGTAACCCTCATATTCCTCATCTGTATATAATTGTGATATTACAGATAAAGCATGCCATGTGAGGTATCAGAGAAAAAGTTATGATTGGCTGAAAATCACTGTTCTATCTAAATATGTATATCTTTAGTGCATATGAAGTTAAGAGGTTGTGTTGTATGGTTGTCACTAAAACATGCTGTAAATTGGGGAATCATCCAGATATTAGCTCCCCAGAGACAACAGCAAGGAAAGTAAACAACACCCGGGTGGGGTGTCAAACAACCATAAACAACCATTGCCCAACAAGGAAGCTACAATTCAGTGAATCACCTGCATAAGGCCACCACCAGGGAAATTGCTCAGCCTTGCCTGGGGACTCAGCAATGCCCACCAGACATGCCTGGATTTGTGTTCTCCACGCACATGGACTGAGGGTATAAAACAGAAAACAGGGGGTCTATGTTTCGCCTTTCTCCTGCCCCACCTATGCTGCAATCAATAAAGACACTCAGAATACACTGAAGACTCCAACAGAGGAAACTGGCCCAGGTTTAAGAGACAAACCTGTATATTAAGCACTGCAATATTCAGTGGGGTGAGAAAAACTGCTTAATCTAGATGTTGCCCAGTCTAATAGGGTGAGACTTTAGACTACGTGCTTATATTTTCTTTTCTTTTGGTAACTAACTCGGACTTTTTGCCTATCACTTATAATCACTTAAAATCTATTTTTGTAGTCAATAAATTTGTTTAACTGTTTATCTTCAGCAGTGAGTTTGCCTGAAGTGTGTGGTAAATCTGCTCAGGTTTGCAAAGGCTAGTGTATATCCACTTTCCATTGATGAAGTGGTGAACCAATTAATAAATTTGCATTGCTCGTCTTGAGCAGTGCCAGACAGTATATTCCTGAGTTACAAGACTGGGAGCTGGGGGATTTGGCTGGTGCCTTTTTGTGTGTGACTCATGAGTGGCTCTGGGAGCATTCATGGAATATAGCTGGGTGTGGGTCTCCACAAGCAGGTGTGCTGAATGATCACAGTGCCTGGAGGGGTTTGCTGCTTGTCACTAGCAAAGCATTGTGAGAGACAGCCCAGGCTGGAGAGATAAAGGGGCACAGCAATCCTACAGTTCCAGGCTGCACTCCGGGGATCCCCTCACAGTGGTGTAGTTGGCAGGATGAAATACACAGCTTGTTGTACTGAGCAAGATTTTCACTTCATAATGTTTACACATGGGGCTGTAAATGGGATACATATATTTCCCCTCAACAGCAGCCTAGTGCCCCATTGGTGTTTTCAACATTTAAAGTGTTTCAAACACTGATATAGGTATTTTTTGTTTGTGTCATACGTATCTATAATGTAGTGAAGTATCAGGCAACAGGGCAGCAGTATTTTATGTCATGCAGCACACATGAGGTGAGAGACATTTCACATACATGATTTTCAGACATGGTAAATCACTTGGCTGTGGCACAACCTCTGTATCATACCAGTTAAAAAAAAATCTACATGACATGACTCTCACTTCAGAGAAAAGCATATCATATATCACCAAATGCAGCAACCTTTGGCAACATTTTGGAGAAGCAATTTCTATTCCAGTATATTTGCTCACCCAAATGAAAGCCAGTCTCGAGCAGAGAACCAGCACAAAGCCCACACACACAGTAGACTTGTGTTGGCCCTTTGCACAGGGGACAAGTTTCAGCCACACACTGTGGTTTTATAAAATATTTAAAAGGAAATTGCACCCATTTTGTTTACCAGAAGTATGATATGTTTTACAAGATCTTGTTGAATGTTTTTCCTGATTGGGGCTGGTGATGAGCTCAGTTCCTATTTAAGCACCTGAACAAGGGCAACATTTTTAAGCAGCTCCAGATCCAACATGCTGAGCTCTGCCCCACGGGGGGCTCAATAGCCAATGGGAATCCCCATAATTCCAAAGGACTGCAGTCAGACCTGGATTTGGCCCAGAGGATGTCAAACAGATTTGTAGAACACCATAGTTAGAACTGGTTGAAAAATGGAATATCACTTTTTCAGGAAATGGCCAACCATTTTCAGTCAGCACCAAGTGTAGACATTTTCTACAAAAAAAGAAGTCCAATCGTTGAAAAGGAAATGCTCATTGTTTTTATTTGAAACAAATCAAATGTCAGTATTTCAAATATATTAGAAATTTCAACCCAGAAGAGGAAATGTAAGAGTGTCTGTTTTGAATTCACCTGTCAGTGGGCAGGGGAAGGGAAAGGTAAGTTGTCCATAGGCTCCAAGCGCATGTGCACACGCCCCTTCCGAAACACCATCAACATAATTCCCATGGACAGTGAAGGGTTGAAGACTGGTGGGAGGAGGTGGGGAGAAGATGATGAAGATGAGGGGAGAGGACGACGTAGGGTGGTGTTGCCTACCAGCAGTACAAGGAACCTCACTAGCAAGTGGTCAGATCCACTACATGTGAAGGCTGCCCAGAATCCTAATTTAATGAAAAATGCAGCCAAGCGGGTGCAAATTGCAATGGTCAGTGAGACAATCACTGACCCAAATCCATTCCCTCTCCCGAAAGATTTGTGTGGAGAAGGTACTGTTCAACAGCCTTATAGAAAACCCCGCAAGCAGATGGTCAGTCAATCAGTGTATCCCAGCCCAGTCTCATGACCTGTTAAAGACAGTAACAGTTCACCCCTTGTGGGTCAATTGAGCCAATTATACTCTCTTCCAGTATCCAACTATAAGACACCATATGACAAAATGCAGTAACCAATCACTAGTTACAGAATGGCAAAACAATCTTTTGAAATTTTGGAGTAGAAAAATTGAAATACATTTTGCAAAATTATATCAACTTTTTTCAGATCAAAACTTCTTTGAAAAATTATTTTTTAGAACCAAACCCTGTTTTTCCGAACTTTTTTTTGTTTGAAAAATTTTGACCAGCACTAATCATATTATTTTCTTTATAGTTGTGTTTGAAGTACTCCCTATCCTAGTTAATCGTGGCCATTGTAGGCTGAATGTCTGAGTAAATGGATCTCTGCTAGTTGCTATTGTCTGCTTCTGAAGTCTGAGATAAGTTTGTATCTACACAAATGATACAAAATCAACACAGCACATATTAAATGGATTAAAACCTGGCTAACTGATAGGCCTCAAAATGTAATTGTAAATGGGGAATCATTATTGAGCAAATGTATTTTTAGTGAGGTCCTGCAGGGATCAGTTGTTGGCTCTACACCAGTGGGAGCTGAGATCAGCCAAACCTGCCCTGCCCACCAGGGGCTTTCCCTGAACAAGCAGTGTCCCAAGTTTGGGAAACACTGCTCTACACTATTTAACATTTTTATCTAGGATCTGGACAAAAACATAAAATCATTATTGATAAAGTTTGCAGATAAAAAAAATGGAGGAGTGGTAAATAATGACAAGGACAAGTCTCTGATAAAGAGCAATCTGGATCATTTGGTAAACTGGGCTCTGGAAAACAATATGCATTTAAATATGACCAAATGTAAGGTCATACATGTAGGAACAAAGAATGTAGGCCTTACAGCATAGCATGGTGGAGGGCTCTAACCTGGGAAACAGTGACTCTGAAAAAACTTGGTGGTCATGGCGGATAACCAGCTAAACATGAACTCCCAATGTAACACTGTGGTCAAAAAAACTAGTTTCATCCTTGTATGAAGAGTGGACTGTCAAGTAAGAATAAGGAGAAGAGGAGAGGAATTATTTAAGCTCAGTACCAATGTGGACACAAGAACAAATGGATATAAACTGGTCATCAGGAAGTTTAGACTTGAAATTAGATGAAGGTTTCTAACCATCAGATGAGTGAAGTTTTGGAATAGCCTTCCAAGGGAAGCATTGGGGGCAAAAGACCTATCTGGCTTCAAGATTAAACTCAATAAGTTTATGGAGGAGATGGTATGATGGGATAACATGGTTTTGGCAATTAATTGATCTTTAAATATTCATGGTAAATAGGCCCAATGGCCTGTGATGGGATGTTAGATGGGGTGGGATCTGAGTTACTACAGAGAATTCTTTCCTGGGTATCTGGCTGGTGAATCTTGCCCATATGCTCAGGGTTCAGCTGATCGTCATATTTGGGGTCGGGAAGGAATTTTCCTCCAGGGCAGATTGGAAGAGGCCCTAGAGTTTTTTCGCCTTCCTCTGTAGCATGGGGCACGGTCACTTGCTGGAGGATTCTGTGCTCCTTGAAGTCTTTAAACCATGGTTTGAGGACTTCAATAGCTCAGACATAGGTGAGAGGTTTATTGCAGGAGTGGATGAGTGAGATTCTGTGGCCTGCATTGTGCAGGAGGTCAGACTAGATGATTCATAGATATTTAGGTCAGAAGGGACCATTATGATCATCCAGTCTGACCTCCTGCACAACGCAGGCCACAGAATTTCACCCACCATTCCTGCAAAAAACCTCACACCTATATCTGTGCTATTGAAGACCATGATAATAATGGTCCCTTCTGACCTTAATATCTATATCTATGAAAAGGATATATCACCTGTGTATTTAACACTGGTGTCACCACTACTAGAATACCGTGTCTATTCTGGTGTTCACAATTCAAGAAGGATATTGAAAAATTGGAGAGGATCTGAGAAGTCCCACAAGAACGAATAAAGGATTTGAAAACATGCCTTATAGTGATTGATCTCCTTAAGTCTATCTATTTAGCTTATCAAAGAGAAGGTTACAGAGTTACTTGATCACAACATGGGGAACGGTAATGTGATACTAGAATCAGTGATTAATTTGTGCCAGGGCTGAGCCCCGGCACCTCTAGGCTTGGCAGTTCATAGACCCAGCACCTTTGCGCTTGCTTCATCAGTTATGAATGTAAAAAAATTGCTTGAGCCCTGGCACCTCTTTCATTACAAATTAAGCAGTGACTAGGAGGCTCTTCAATCTAGAAGTCAAATGTATAACAAGATCCAATGGCTGAAATTGGAAGCAAGACAAATTCAGACTCAAAATAAGACATACATTTTTAACACTGATGGTAATTAGCCATTTGAACAAGTTGCCAAGAATTATGGTGGATTCTCCACTATTGCAAATCGTTAAATCAAGACTGGATGTTTTTCTAGAAGGTATGCTCTAATTCAAACAGGAATTAATTCAAGGAAATCTTATGGCCGGACTTATGCAGGTACTCAGTCTAGATGATCAAAGTGGTCCCTTACGGCTTTATAATCCATAAATATTTCTTTGTTTTGGTGTCTCCATTGCTACAGGAATTGAAACATCCAAGCCCCTAAAAGTTTGCTTCAATAAGTAGCATCTGGGAATTGCAGGACTTGCAGCATGGTTTAGGATGGAAAGCTCCTATACTCACCTAGTGCACTGCCACAGAGACCAAAACATACTCTAGTTTGGGGGAAAGGAGAAGGAATCATTCACCCTTTCCAAATTTTCAGGGCTCCTACCACTTTTCTGAATGGTCCGTAAACCCTATAACAGGGGTTCTCAACCTTTTTCTTTCTGAGCCCCACCCCAACATGCTATAAAAAATCCACAAACCATCTGTGCCACAAAAACTAGTTTTCTGAATATAAAAGGCAGGGCCAGCATTAGGGGGGTAGCAAGCAGGACAACTGCCTGGGGCCCCATGCCACAGGGCCCCCCATGAAGCTACATTGCTCAGGCTTCGGCTTCAGCCCCAGGCAGTGGGGCTTCCGCTTTCTGACCTGGGCTGCAGCAAATCTAATGCTTGCCCTGTTTGGTTCCCCCCCGCCCCCGAAACCTACTTGCAGCCCCTCAGGGGGCCCCAGACCCCTGGTTGAGAACCGTTGCCCTATAACAATCATTCAGGCTTCTCAGACCTATCTAAAATGACAAATTGCTAATTCCTGATCCCCTAACACAGAGGTGGGCCACATCCGGCCTGCGGGACCCTCCTGCCCAGCCCCTGAGCACCTGGCCCAGGAGGCTAGCCCCCGGCCCCTCCCCTGCTGTTCCCCCTCCCCCACAGCCTCAGCTCACTGCGCCGCCAGTGCATTGCTCTGGGCGGCGGGGCTGCGAGCTCCTGCTGGGCAGCGCAGCTGCAGAGCCGCTGCCTGACCCAGTACTCTGTGCTGCACGGTGGGGTGGCTGGCTCCAGCTGGGAAGCACGGCTGCCTGTCCTGGTGCTCTGGGCAGCATGGCTGTAGTGCCGCCAGCCACCAGTGCTCCGGGCTGTGCGGTAAGGGGGCAGGGAGCAACGGCGGTTGGATAGAGGGCAGGGGAGTTTGGGGTGGTGGTCGGGGGAGGGGGTGTGGATTGGGGTCGGGGCGGTCAGAGGGCAGGGAACAGGGGGGTTGAATGGGGGCAGGGGTCCTGGGGGGGGCAGTCAGGAAGAAGAGGGGAGGTTGGATGGGGCGGTGGGGGCAGCCAGGATCAGGGAGAAGGGGTGGTTGGATGTGGCAGGGGTCTGGGGGGAGGGGGAGGAGTCAGGAATGAGAGTAGGGGTTGGATGGGGCAGCAGAGGGGCAGTCAGGAGCGGGGGATCTGGGGGCAGTCAGGGGACAGGGAGGGGTGGATGGGGCAGAGTCCCAGGGGGGCCATCAGGGAACAGGGAACTGGGGTGTTGGGTGGGGCAGGAGTCCCAAGGGGGCCATCAGGGGGTGAGAAGCGGGGTGGGGGGAAGGCACGGGTAGGGGGCAGGGGCCGGGCCATGCCTGGCTATTTTGGGAGGCACAGCCTCCCCTAACGGGCCCTCCATACAATTTCGGAAATCCGATATGGCACTTGGGGGGTGGGGGTGGGGCGCAGAGATTCAAAATGGGTAAGGAAAGAATTTGATTAACTACCCACTTCCCCACATTAAACTTTCCAAACCTGACCAAACAGGCAGGGGAGAAGGATAAGTCACCTGTGCTTCTGAGGGCTCTTTTCCACCCATCACCTTGCTGTTGCTCTAGCTGCTGCTCTGAGGGAGAAGTATGTCTAGCCCAGGAAGGAATCCTGGAGCTCAGGCAGTGGGAGGCTAAAGGTCTGTAAGGCCTCTGTACATCTTACCCAAGGAAAGGGGAAACTGAAGTTTTAAAGGGCTCTTTGTTGTTGCTCCTGCGTTTGGCCTAGGGGAGCTGCCTGAGAGAACCTAACAGAAAGAGAACCAGGCCTTTAAATGTATCTGTTCCATTTATCCTACCTCCTTTGCAATTCTGTGATAGGTGGCATAATAAAGGGGTGACACACAAGAGTGTTAGTAAAAAAGTGAACTTTATTGTGTGGCCCCATAGATCAGGGTAACAAAGAGGTTAATATGCCCGTTACATGGCAAGCATTAGTAGTAAGCACTAACTACTACTAGTAAGACTGTTACTAGGTCGCATTATTAAGCTTATGTATGTTAAAGTCACCAGCACTAATATATATCCCACATAACACATATATCCTTTATTAGATGCCCATTTAATACAGAAGGACTAGAAATATTCAATAACATGTTAATAGCACAAAACACTTTGTTTCAAATGTGCCATTCATTCTGAGTTCAGAAATAACAATGAACATATAAGCTTATTAGCATTTACCATTCCTTACTGTTTGATGAGGCTAGATCCTCAACTGTTCTCAATCAGCATAGGTCCACTGTGAAGCTACGCTGATTCACAACAGCTGAGGATCTGGCTCCTGGTGTTTACTGTGAGAATCTTCTGAAAAAACTGAAACCCCCTGAGTAATGGGATCCTGAAGAGAAGATATTTTACTGTATCTCTCTTAAAATACACACTACCATTGTAAGAAAACTTTTGCATCTAGTTAAATAAGCTAAACAAAGGTGAATTTATTGACTGCATGTCAAAGTTATAAAAAAAATCATTTTGAATGTCAGATGGCCTTTCATTTCTCCACCTTGAGATTCCTGTCTCTATTCTTTCTCTATATTTCATGTCTACTTGTTCTTTCAACCCCCTTGGAGTGCAGACAGGCTCTACAGCCTACAGTATGAATATGCCTGCTATATTCCTGTTTGATCTTCTTCCCTTGATGTGTCAGTTTCTTTGTGGCCTGCCTACTTGTCAAACCATTTTTATTCTTCAAAACTTTTTATGAATTTTTAAATAAGTGGTGCAGCTCTCAGGACATTTGATGAATTTTTGAAGAGCTAATCATACTAAGATATCACAAACACTGCTGTTTATGTATTTAATATACTAGGGATAAACATTTATTTACAAATTTCTTCAGTTAAACCAGCCAGCCTGCAACAAAATGCATTTAAAGTACACTGAATTATAGGTAAGAAGGAGACCGTATGCCTCTTTTTTGCATTAATAGGATAAGTTTACTATTAAAGATGTAGAAAACAGCAAGAAGCAATTAAACGAGTCAACAAATATAGCATACACAACTAGAATAGGGGAATACAGAATGTTAGGAATGTATAAGTAATGCAAAAAGGAAAACAGACAGCATTGCTTATCTTCATAAAAACAAAAAAGGAATGCATCTTTTAAACATAATGGATTAAATTACAAAATGGTTTTACTATTATGTACACAATTGGAGGGTTCTGATTGACCCTCATTGATATAATATCCTTCTCTAAGGTAATAGGACCAGTCACTAATGGATGGATCAATGGACAAATGGACAAATAATATCCATTTGCTAATAGCAATAAAATATGCGTGACAATGCATTTTAGGAGATTATTACACTTCTCAGGTCATTAAAGTCAGTTGTCCTTCAACTTTGTCCCTCATACTACCAGAGGCATGAACTAATCATCAAGAAATGCAAGGCTTCTTGTGTCCTATTTAAATAATTCATTTCAAGCATTTTAGGACGTTACAATGAAAATATACTAATCTCTAGTAAGGAACACACTTAAAACTGTGCTCAGCAGATTATAAATTATGTTGTTGCACTTGAAAAGCTATAGACAAGGCCATCCCAAGACAAAAACATATCAGCTATGAAGTTAGACTAAAATAATGAATCTTTCCCAAGCCCAGTGAAGGTCAGATAAAAGAATACTTGACTGAAGTGTACAATTTTAAAAAAGCATAGCTAAGGTCAACTGAAGTTAATGTTGTCAGTTCTATGATGGTACTAGACAACAGGGCATAAGTCGACATGTAAGAAAAACACACACACACAACAAATACCAGAAAGCTGTTTTTCATACAGAGAATGATACCATTCTGTTCAAGGTCATTAAGGCACTCTGATTAACTCTAGGTTAATCAGAAAGTAATTAGAAGGTATCATGAAGGAAAGAAGTATTGCCATATGCAAGAAATGAGCTTAACCATGCCAAATGACTTATTTTTTACTTTCTCCTTGTCCTCAAACTTAGTTCACTTGTGATTTATACAACTTGGATTCTAATTACTGTAGTGTGACATTTACTAATTGTGTATAGTTCTCTAAAACTGATATTGGACAAGGAAACTCTAAATTTAAGAATCTATTGGCCAAGTTTTCATGTAAACAGTCTATTTATTTTTGCAGTCTGCTCTCGACAATACTTCCAGAACCATTTGCAGAAGACACAGTGTGAAAAATTACCTTATTTTTCAAAGAACTTTACTTTTCAATAAGACATTAGACATTACTCAGTGCATTTTATTCAATCTGCATTTTCTATTTGCAACATAAAAACCTTGTCCCTGATACATCTGTATGACAACATCTCTGTTTCTGAGTTCTCATAAGACAGCTACTGCAAGTTAGGGCATTATGCTGAAAATAGGTTTTACTTGTGCCTCAACAAATGAGTTCCTGGAAATGAATTAATAGTGTGGTCACTTGAAGACAAGTGCTTATGACAGGAACTTATTTCTACAAACTCAATATGGGCTGAGATAGAAATATACAAATTGCTCAGGTACACTATTCCCAACACAATAATGGATCTTCCCTGGCACCTGAATGCCTTTCCTTGATGTAAAGCCTAGTTACATAGAAATTCCCATACCAAATCAGATCAATGAGCCATCTAGTCTAGTATCAGGTCACAGAAAGTGTTCTCAACCAGCTGTTTCAGAACAGGGTACAAACCGAGATGAGGTAGTTATTTACATAAATATTAATAATAGTAAGTTCAATTGTCACAAATCACAACTTGAGCAGACAACTCAAAGCACAAGGCATGCAATTCATACTCATAGAAGAAACATGAGTAAACAACCCAGAGGTTTAGATTATTCATTAAAGTATTATTTATTTATTAAGTGTCGACAGTGCACTTGGCACTGTATTAGACAAAGTTAAAGACAAAGTCAGGTCCCAGACTAGAGCTTATGGAAGAAAAAGAAGAAGAAAAGCTCTCTGAGCTGTCGACAGACTACTATCTTAGTCCTCTGAAGTACTTTCCAGGTTACTTCCCTGAAAAGAGTTAGTTATAACAACCCTTGGAGCAGTCTTCAGTCTTAACTAGTTTTATTTTACCACACAACTTAGCTATGCAAGTAGTTTTGTCTATATTCCATGACAATGGGGTCAACAATAAGATTACCTTATCTATCTGCTTTTCTCATTCACCCATATCACTGTAGTATCTAGGTGCCATATACCCAATTAAAGGTCATAGTACCATTAAGGCAGCTCAAATGAATTTTCCTGACCATAGTACCTATGGAAAAGCCAACATATTGCAATAGACAATTCTTTTCCCTATACAGTGCCTACTGTGACAAAGCAACTCTGTTAAGCAACCTTCTATATTAAGCCACCTTCTCAGCTAAGATATTGGTAGCTGTCTTAGATGAGTATGGTGGTAATTCATTATACTATTTTATTATGGGGGCAAGGTCTAATTAAAGGGATGAGTCTGGCACTGGGTTTTAAAAGTGTCAAGGCTTAGACTCAGGCTCATCTTGAACTCTAGTAATAGGACCCTTTACAAAGTATGATTGCCCCCCTGCACCTTTGTGAGATATACACCCTTTTTTGTACAAATATATTTATTTATGCATCTCATACAATAGGCTACATTCATGGTGGAAACGGATAGGGTTATGTTGACTGAACTAAACCAAGGCCTCATGATTCCTTGCAGCCAGGACAAAAGTGAAATGGAAAAACACTGAGTTTTAGTTATATACATTGCTAAATGCTGTAGGGCAGTTATCAGATACAGAATGGACTTTATTGAGGTTTGTGGGAGCTGACTCTTGTAAACAGATATATTGGGGAAACAGCTCTCACAAACAGAATTATTAATAAGGAATATAAATTGATTTATTACTAAACTACCAGAAAATAGATACATTTATCTCTCAAACAAAATATTAATCAAAGCATGGAAGATGTGATAGCTATAAACGTGACTAGAAATGAGATGTTATATAACCAAACTAAGAAAGTAGCTAATTGTGAATAAGTGTAACACATTATATTTAGAATGATTTTTACTTTTGTCAAGCCGTTTAACCAAGGGATGATGTGAAGTGTTGTAATTTCAGTGCTAGATAAAAGACATTCCAGAGGGACAGAACAAGACAAACATTTTATTAATAGTGAGCTAATGCTCTCTGTACCAAGCTATAGCTGGTAGAGGATGTTTCTAAACTTATACTAACTTTAAGGTGAAACCAAGGCAAGAATCTGGTTACAATCGCTGTCCTATTTACTGTGGGCTCTATGACAACCTAGCAAAAGAATCTTTGAAAAATAGGTTTAAAAAGATTGATAAGAATTATGTTAGGTTTGAAGTAATGCAAATAAATAGTGAAAATCTGTTGTAAACAACCCTAGAGTATATAGAAGTAGAGAGAAACTCAGATTTAGAAAGAGTTGACCAGCTGCACTGCTGCCTCCCAGACCAGTTGGTAACATATTGGCCTTCCTTTCTGCATTATGCCATATTAATGTTTGACTAATAATCCTTGGTGAATAAAATAGATTAAGTTTAGCTATTTGACATCTCTTGTTATTAAATTAAATCAAACCCATAAGTTATTTCCCTGCTTTGATTCTACTGACATGGATTATTTATTTCCACAGTAGAAAATAACTGTAGTATTGATCAAAGGGGACTCAATCAACAAATTTTCATTATGTATCTGTAACTCATAATCAACAGTAAAGCAGCTGTCAAGCAGCTGTCAAGCAGCTAATGACAGCACAATACAGCTGTGTATCACTCTTACTCAAATAGCTGGATTGAAAAATCCTGAACCAGGTGAATTATATTTTCCCACATCATGTTCTTCTAATAGATTTGTTTTTCTTTCACAAATTGGCATGCCACGATGTATTATTTTATGAATATTTACTATTTGCATTACCACAGCAGCTAGGAGCCCCAGTTATGGACCAGGACCCTGTTGTGCAAGGAGCTGTACAGATATGTATCCCGTATTCCCAGCAATTATGGAGAATGTTATTCTAAAAGAAACTTCACTCCCTTACTGAACTGCTGGAGAAAGACATAGGAGATCATCCTTTTTCCTCTCCCCTTGTTAGAGGGTAAACAAAAGGAGGAGCCACATTCTACTGACACCTAATCCAGTCAAAGAGAAACTGGATGAAGGGAGCTCGGAGAAAAAAACTGAATTGGGTCAGTCTACAAAGAAAAAAAAAGTCTGGATAAGGATGATCATGGAGGGTGAATGGTTGGGTTAATGATTGGAGATTCTGAATGTAACTGGAATGCCAACATCTTTGTGACTTGAGTGATGATAGTAAAATGATTAGAGGTGTGGGGAACCATTTAAATTTGGCAGAATAAGAAGAGAAAAGAGCTTGAAATTGTTGAGTGGATTAGTAAATGAGATTGGGGGGAGATAAAGAAGGAGGAAAAAGTAATCAGTGAGGCAGGAGATCCAGGAGGATGAGGGAAGGAGGAAAAGATACGTTTTCCAGTGACAGGTTTCAGAGTAACAGCCGTGTTAGTCTGTATTCGTAAAAAGAAAAGGAGTACTTGTGGCACCTTAGAGACTAACCAGTTTATTTGAGCATGAGCTTTCGTGAGCTACAGCTCACTTCATCGGATGCATAGCATATCGTGGAAACTGCAGAAGACATTATATACACACAGAGACCATGAAACAAAACTTCCTCCCACCTCACTCCCCCGCTGGCAACAGCTTATCTAAAGTGATCCTCAAGTAGAGCCATTTCCAGCACAAATCCAGGTTTTCTCACCCTTCCCCCCCACACACACACATACAAACTCACTCTCCTGCTGGCAACAGCCCATCCCCCTTTGAAACCCCTCTTTATAATGCGCATGATAATCAAGGTGGGTCACCTCCAGCACTAATCCAGGTTTTCTCACCCCCCCCCACCCCCCCCTTTTTTTCCAAAAACCACACACACAAACTCATTCTCCTGCTGGCAACAGCTCATCTTACAATGTGCACAGCAATAATCTAAGTTTAACCAGAACGTCTTGGGGAGGGGTTTGCAGGAAAAAAACAAGGGGAGACAGGCTACCTTGCATAATGACTTAGCCACTCCCAGTCTCTATTCAAGCCCAAATTAATAGTATCCAATTTGCAAATGAATTCCAATTCAGCAGTTTCTCGCTGGAGTCTGGATTTGAAGTTTTTTTGCTTTAAGATAGCAACCCTCATGTCTGTGATTGCGTGACCAGAGAGATTGAAGTGTTCTCCGACTGGTTTATGAATGTTATAATTCTTGACATCTGATTTGTGTCCATTTATTCTTTTACGTAGAGACTGTCCAGTTTGACCAATGTACATGGCAGAGGGGCATTGCTGGCACATGATGGCATATATCACATTGGTGGATGTGCAGGTGAACGAGCCTCTGATAGTGTGGCTGATGTTGTTAGGCCCTGTGATGGTGTCCCCTGAATAGATATGTGGGCACAGTTGGCAACGGGCTTTGTTGCAAGGATAGGTTCCTGGGCTAGTGGTTCTGTTGTGTGGTATGTGGTTGTTGGTGAGTATTCGCTTCAGGTTGGGGGGCTGTCTGTAGGCAAGGACTGGCCTTTCTCCCAAGATTTGTGAGAGTGTTGGGTCATCCTTCAGGATAGGTTGTAGATCCTTAATAACGCGTTGGAGGGGTTTTAGTTGGGGGCTGAAGGTGACGGCTAGTGGCGTTCTGTTATTTTCTTTGTTAGGCCTGTCCTGTAGTAGGTGACTTCTGGGAACTCTTCTGGCTCTATCAATCTGTTTCTTCACTTCCGCAGGTGGGTATTGTAGTTGTAAGAATGCTTGATAGAGATCTTGTAGGTGTTTGTCTCTGTCTGAGGGGTTGGAGCAAATGCGGTTGTATCGCAGAGCTTGGCTGTAGACGATGGATCGTGTGATGTGGTCAGGGTGAAAGCTGGAGGCATGTAGGTAGGAATAGCGGTCAGTAGGTTTCCGGTATAGGGTGGTGTTGATGTGACCATCGTTTATTAGCACTGTAGTGTCCAGGAAGTGGATCTCTTGTGTGGACTGGACCAGGCTGAGGTTGATGGTGGGATGGAAATTGTTGAAATCATGGTGGAATTCCTCAAGGGCTTCTTTTCCATGGGTCCAGATGATGAAGATGTCATCAATATAGCGCAAGTAAAGTAGGGGCGTTAGGGGACGAGAGCTGAGGAAGCGTTGTTCTAAATCAGCCATAAAAATGTTGGCATACTGTGGGGCCATGCGGGTACCCATAGCAGTGCCGCTGATCTGAAGGTATACATTGTCCCCAAATGTAAAATAGTTATGGGTAAGGACAAAGTCACAAAGTTCTGCCACCAGGTTAGCCGTGACATTATCGGGGATAGTGTTCTTGATGGCTTGTAGTCCATCTTTGTGTGCAATGTTGGTGTAGAGGGCTTCTACATCCATAGTGGCCAGGATGGTGTTATCAGGAAGATCACCAATGGATTGTAGTTTCCTCAGGAAGTCAGTGGTGTCTCGAAGGTAGCTGGGAGTGCTGGTAGCGTAGGGCCTGAGGAGTGAGTCTACATAGCCGGACAATCCTGCTGTCAGGGTGCCAATGCCTGAGATGATGGGGCGCCCAGGATTTCCAGGTTTATAGATCTTGGGTAGTAGATAGAATATCCCAGGTCGGGGTTCCAGGGGTGTGTCTGTGCGGATTTGATCTTGTGCTTTTTCAGGAAGTTTCTTGAGCAAATGCTGTAGATGCTTTTGGTAACTCTCAGTGGGATCAGAGGGTAATGGCTTGTAGAAAGTGGTGTTGGAGAGCTGCCGAGCAGCCTCTTGTTCATATTCCGACCTATTCATGATGACAACAGCACCTCCTTTGTCAGCCTTTTTGATTATGATGTCAGAGTTGTTTCTGAGGCTGTGGATGGCATTGTGTTCTGCACGGCTGAGGTTATGGGGCAAGTGATGCTGCTTTTCCACAATTTCAGCCCGTGCACATCGGCGGAAGCACTCTATGTAGAAGTCCAGTCTGCTGTTTCGACCTTCAGGAGGAGTCCACCTAGAATCCTTCTTTTTGTAATGTTGGTAGGCAGGCCTCTGTGGATCATTATGTTGTTCAGAGGTATTTTGGAAATATTCCTTGAGTCGGAGACGTCGAAAATAGGATTCTAGGTCACCACAGAACTGTATCATGTTCGAGGGGGTGGAGGGGCAGAAGGAGAGACCCCGAGATAGGACAGCAGCTTCTGCTGGGCTGAGAGTATAGTTGGATAGATTAACAATATTGCTGGGTGGGTTGAGGGAACCATTGCTGTGGCCCCTTGTAGCCTGTAGTAGTTTAGAAAGTTTAGTGTCCTTTTTCTTTTGTAGAGAAGTAAAGTGTGCGTTGTAAATGGCTTGTCTAGTTTTAGTAAAATCCAGCCACGAGGAAGTTTGTGTGGAATTATAACATTCATAAACCAGTCGGAGAACACTTCAATCTCTCTGGTCACGCAATCACAGACATGAGGGTCGCTATCTTAAAGCAAAAAAACTTCAAATCCAGACTCCAGCGAGAAACTGCTGAATTGGAATTCATTTGCAAATTGGATACTATTAATTTGGGCTTGAATAGAGACTGGGAGTGGCTAAGTCATTATGCAAGGTAGCCTGTCTCCCCTTGTTTTTTTCCTGCAAAACCCCCCCCAAGACGTTCTGGTTAAACTTAGATTATTGCTGTGCACATTGTAAGATGAGCTGTTGTCAGCAGGAGAATGAGTTTGTGTGTGTGGTTTTTGGAAAAAAAGGGGGTGTGGGGGGGGGTGTGAGAAAACCTGGATTAGTGCTGGAGGTGACCCACCTTGATTATCATGCGCATTATAAAGAGGGGTTTCAAAGGGGGATGGGCTGTTGCCAGCAGGAGAGTGAGTTTGTATGTGTGTGGGGGGGGGGGGGGAAAGGGTGAGAAAACCTGGATTTGTGCTGGAAATGGCTCTACTTGAGGATCACTTTAGATAAGCTGTTGCCAGCGGGGGAGTGAGGTGGGAGGAAGTTTTGTTTCATGGTCTCTGTGTGTATATAATGTCTTCTGCAGTTTCCACGATATGCTATGCATCCGATGAAGTGAGCTGTAGCTCACGAAAGCTCATGCTCAAATAAACTGGTTAGTCTCTAAGGTGCCACAAGTACTCCTTTTCGTTTTCCAGTGAGTGATAATAGAGACCATAACAGCAGTCTAAAGAGTTTCCAGATGCTCACAGCTGTCTCTCTAGACTAATAGACTGGTTACTATATTATATCATGTTTTGTATTCCCCCAAGTGCTTCCAGCCAATAAAAACATAGTAAGTCCTATGGTCTCCAGTCCACCCACTGCTCCATTATGTGATAATTAAGGATTTAGCGCTAGATTGTGATGTACTATTCAACATGAGTAAGGGTATCATACTAGTTTAACCCTTCATTATTTAAGTAACACATTTTGTACAACATATCTCTAAAGTATGTTATTGGACTAAGCAATAGAGCTGTCCTGTCATGGTTAAAGGATGTCCCTGTATACTGTTGTTCTGTTGTTAAAGTTAATTTAAAACTGCCTCTGGGTGTGCTTCCCTTACACTGACCAGCTCAAGAAAGTCTAAGACACTACATCTAACACAAGGAATGATTATTGGGAATGAGAAGAAAAGAATGAAAGAACATGAGGGGAAAGTGAAAGAACACAACCCAGGAAATAAAAAGGAAAGGGAAATAATAAGGGAAGAGTGGAAAACTGAGAAAGGATAAGAGGATAAGTTATCAAGGATGCAAAACAGAAGGAAAGAATAAAGTTTAGCAAAGGATGAAAAGTGGGATGAAAAAAGAATACAAGCATGGGAGACATAGTAAATTAATTATTTTAAAATATAAATTTAAAAGAAATTGATTGCTTTAGGAATTTATGATATAAATGCAGAAATTTTTTCATATATGTACACACAGAGTGACCCCTTTCAACCAGAGCAGGTAGTCAAAGTTAAGGATGTTGAGAGTTGTTCCAGTTAAGAGTAGACACTGGTGACAGAGTCAAGTATTTTCTCTGATACATTCTTGTTTATTTACAAAGAATATACAAAGTCCTGTTTCCTTAAACACAGGAAGAACAAAACATGAGAGAGTTTCTTTACTTACAGCCCCAAGCCTCTTTAGCCAGCACCAGACTTAGAAGACTCCTCTCTGTGCTTCTCTCAGGGTCACCTAACATGCTTGTCCTGGCTATGTGTGCACATGTCTCTCTCTCCTTGTGGTCTCCAGCTTCTCTTTATACACATGCTATTCCATGCCCCTCCGCATCTTCCACAGGTCAAACAAATTTCTGGCCAGCCTTGCATTTGCCTTTCTTTTAGGCAGAGACATCATGTATCCCGTGTTTCATGTTTGGAGACTGCTATTATTTCAGTCACTTCTTCACATTCATCCTAAGTTAAGGGAGGCAGCTGTGTCCTAACCCATAACAAGAAGATTAACCCAACCCACAACAATAAGATAAATGTGAGGGGAGCAGGGGACAGCCCAATGGGGAATGCAAAGAGGTTGATATTTGAATTTGTTTTCAGATTTTATATGCAAATACAGGTGAGAATCAGAATACAAATCCAGCATATGCATATTGTTTCTTCTACACCTCCAACCTTCTTTTTGTTTTTTTTCCCCAGCCATTCACAGTGGAAAGCATACCTATATATGTATAAGCATATATATGTATACATATGTGGGTGGGTGTGTATATTTATGTATATACACACACCATGCACATAAGTTAAAACTTAGTATTGTGGCATATCAAAACAACTCACTCTCAAGAAACTGCACAAGGTATTTTAAAATTATTGCAGCATTATGGCCTTTCAAAGCTGACTACCGGCCATCTTTCTAAAAAAAAATGTAACTACTGTATGCTATCTTTGTGTAAGAAACACATTTTCATGTTGTCTCCACAACTTTTTAAAAAAATTGTTACATTATCCTTAAAGTCAATTTACAATCTGTTAGCCAGAAATACCATATTTGGATCTGGTCAGGGATATGATGAGTTTTCAGTCTGTATAGAGTCGTACAAGAGTGGTACCATTTCTTTCATCCTTGTGTTTGAGCAACTCTGTGTGTGTGTGTGTGTGTGTGTGTGTGTGTGTGTGTGTGTGTGTGTGTGTGTTTGTGTGTGTGTGTGTGAGTGAGTGAGAGAAAAGACAGGCATAGGAAAATCATGTTGTGATGGATTCCCCCCCCCCCCCGCAATTCATTTTATGACTCCAAAATACCTACAAAAATCAATTCCTGAATCTTTTCAAATTAACAAAACCTTGTTACAAGCATATTCAAAAATCACAATATCCCTACCCCAATTTACCACAAATAAAGTACATAAACATTAATAAAAGAATCTCCCCAGAGTACATACAACTTCTTCTACAGTCTATGCATTTCAGTTGAGTTTCAGATTGAATAAAATGCCCTAAATTCTGCATGTTCCAGCTGAGAATATATTCTGTACTAATCATCAAGATAGACTTCTCCTTGGGATGTTGATTTTGTTCAAAATGCATTTTTCATCCTCATGCATACAAATACAAAGGCCAAGATCCTTTGTATATAAAACTCCTATGTTGTTTAACAGTCATTAAAATATATATTAAAATCCTATCTCAAAGTATTAAACACATAAAGTGGGGGCAGAGAATGATTCAGAAACTCCTCATGGTTCTTCTTCAGGACTGGGATTTGTGTTCATTGGAAGGTAAAGAGAAGCTCTGGAATCAACAGTTGGCCACAGATATTTTGAAACTGGCCACATTTTATAGTCTTGCATCTTCACATGATCTCTTTTTTGCCCCTGAACTGTCAGGTGGATGGGGAATAAACTTAAAAATCTAAACAGCAAGGAATAGCAGTAAAGAAATGACAGATTTCAGAGTAGCAGCTGTGTTAGTCTGTATTCGCAAAAAGAAAAGGAGTACTTGTGGCAACTTAGAGACTAACAAATTTATTTGAGCACAAGCTTTCGTGAGCTACAGCTCACTTCATGCATCCAATGAAGTGAGCTATAACTCACGAAAGCTTATGCTCAAATAAATTTGTTAGTCTCTAAGGTGCCACAAGTACTCCTTTTCTTTTTAGTAAAGAAATGGTGACTGCAGTAGCCCTCTTTCCTCTGTATTTAACAGTCCCTCCTCTGTGCTGCTGCTCCCTCTATTCCCTCTAGGTCTCTTATTAGAGAACAAAGGAGGACCCGGGGGGCTTGGGAGGATGCTGACTGGCTGGAAGGTGCAGAGAATATTTCTGCCACCAGCCATGTGCATTTTGCCATCTGTCTAAGAAAGCTAGAGGCTCATTCAGTGGCGGATGTTGGGGAACAGACTAATAGATAGCTCCCTCGCTCTCTGCTTCACCGCAGTTTCTGCACAGAGCCTTCCCCAATTGCCTTTCCTGCAGTACACATCTCATTGCATTTAACAAACTAGTGAGTCTATTCCAGTAGTCAGTTCAGAAATACTAAGTGCATTTTTTTAAAGTGTACATTTAAAATATATTTCAGCATGCGTTCTTGGCCTCTGTTTTTGTTTACAAATCAACATTCTGTTTAACTTACTGTGATTGGCGTTGGGGTAAAAAACCAACCAACCAACCTTTCCCGCAATAAGTAAAGTAAGGAATTAGATCATAGTCTTTTTTTTTTTTTTGGATACAATCACAATTTCACTGTTGCATGGGATGGCCTCAAGCTGTAGCATTCCATAACTAATCTCCAAACCTGCTGACAAAAGCTGTTCAACACGCTTACTACTTACTGTATGGTTTCATAATGAAGAAAACTGTAGAATACAATGAAGTGAACAATCTTTCTGGGAGGAAGATACTGAGTATTTAACAAATCTATTTAAGGCCTTTAAGAATTCACATTTTGAAATGGTAAGTCTATTACTTATTTAACCTTTCATACACACGCATAAATGAGAATATATGTGTGAATGTACCGTATTTTGAAATGACAATGAAAAATACATATCATCCATCTTCAGTTAGTCTGCAACACTGCACTTAAGACTTGAATTGAAGTGTGGCCAGCACATAGCTCTTATGGTTAATAAGATCTAGATGCTTGAGCTCTTTGTCATGATGTGTAGACCTTGACCGATGCTGCTTGTTCCCTTTGTTGTCTATATCATCCATCAGGGATTTAAGGGTGGGATTAGAAAAAAAGGTATTCAGAGCCCAGGGTTAGAACACAGAATTGTTTAATCTGCCCTCTGACACACAGTTGTCATGCTGGCAGGAGTCTGCCAAGTGTGAGAAACTGGTGCTAGGAGGGCATCATTGATGGGCAGTGCTAGTTTGCTCTAATGTGTATAGTGGTCGATGTCCACTAGAGAATGTTGGGCTCCTGTATCATCTCCAGGAGAATCTAAGGTCTTGGATACTCTCTTCAGCCAATCCTGAAAAAACTTTAAATCAATCTGTGTCAGATGGTTGACAGCGTATGACAGCTTCAACCAGAGACAAGGATTTTTTGAAAAAGACATGATTTCCCATCAGCTCCTAGAAGTCCCCTTGAGAATGTGTGGGAGAGAGGGTGCTTCCTGGGGAAGAGTTTACCTTGATAGGACCATCTACAAAAAAGGCACCATATAGAACACTAATAGGGAAAAATATCTTGAACAAAACCTATGTAAGTTAGATATGCATAGATTCCCTCCTCTTCAAGTGGTCTTACTCCTCCGTACTAAAACACACAAGACAGCATCTAATGCCACAAACAAACTTTAATTACAAGAGCCTTTAATTTGCCTAAAATACCAGGCTCAATTATTTTTCTATTAAAATCAGTGGCAAGACTCCCCTTGACAGACGTGGGAGAAAGATTAGATCTATACTCAAACTATTCAAGTAAAGAAGAAACATGTTTGTATGATTCCTGAAGTATAATTCATAATTAATAATTATTCTTGAATTATTATTTGTCATATCTGACTTATTTATTTTTCCGTGCTGTTATATAAAAACCGTAGGCAATTTATGAAAATTCCTCTCATTTGCATCCCATGGAATTACTTTTGTTTGCTTCTCTTTCTGAATGAGTTTGTATCATCATAATCATGTCATTTTAATTCAAACTCTATAAAAACCCTGCCCAATAATCAGCATCTGAAAGAAACTAATAAACTAGGCCAAACTGATTTAAAAACTGACCTGAACACTTCCCCAAAATTCAAACAAATTTGAATTGAACCTTTATTGAGGTTGAAAAAGTTGCAATCATTTTTTTCTACCCAGTATTTTTATTTTCATGCTTCTCTACATTCTAGCTCACACCAAAGCAGATGTTCTAACTTATTGGGAGAAGGGTTGTTTTCACAGTATCCCCAGTACAACTGTATAGCCTCAGGAGGTTCAAGACAAAGTTCAGACAAGAGACATTTGTCCCATATCTTTGACACTTTTGAAATGTGTCCATTGTGCTAATTGTAATGGTCTTTAGGTTTTGGAATGGGTCATTTTGCTTGGCAGAACCAGCCCAGTAATGGATCATCTTGATTTGGATAACTTTTTTGGGCAAGCTGAAATGTTCTTGTTATTTTCTCCCACTAGGCAGACTCTTTCCAAGGCATAAAAGACAAAAGCTTACACATCTCTATTATGTTGTATAAAATTAGTTAGATGCCAGCCTCTTCAAGCAGACTTGTAGGCCCTGATGCTCAGTCTGGCCAACCTGCTCTCAGTGTAGGATTCAAGGAGAGAGGAGCAAGAGTGGTTGGGGGTTGCTAGTGGGGTTGGCACAGTGCTGGCTGTAATGGCTCTGTGTCACTTAGGGATTCCTGGATGCAGGGGAATTAAGACAATACCAGGTTTACCACCTCCTTGCACTCCTGGAGCAACATAAAAGAGCAGTATCAAGGCTTAATCGCACAAAACTGAACACCCTTGCCCCGCCCCTTCTCCAAGACCCTCCCCCCACTCACTCCATCCCTCCCCCCCCCCATCTCTCGCTCTCCCCCACCCTCACTCACTCATTTGTACTGGGCTGCGGAGGGCCCCTTTTCAACTGGGTGTTCCAGTTGAAAACCAGACACCTAGCAACCCTATGAGGAACTGGCCCTGTAAGGCAGAAACTATGCAAAAGTAAGAGAAATAGATAAAAGATCAAGATTTCCAGTGTCTTGTATCTAGTTACTGAAAATGTTCAGAAACTTGAAATTCTGAAATCTCAATTACCATAATTTAGCACAGGTCTTGAAAAGTCCATTCACACCAGTAGGGAGCTTTTCCAGTTGAGAGTCACCCATTTCTTCAGCATCTCTTCATTTAGAGAAAAAACTTCCCGATGAAATCCTGGCCTCAGTAAAGTCAGAGGCAAAATTCCCATTGACTTCACAGAGGCAGTATTTTCTTCTATTTTTACCCTTTATGGTTACAAAGATAACCCACCCAATATAAAGTGAATGCAAACCAATGAAGTGCTGTCTTCCCGGGCCTGCAGACAGACAATTCCAGTTTCTCTAGTGTTGGCCAGAATTTCTTCAAGCTGCAGCAAAGTCAAAAAGTCAAACATGATCGGTCTGATTTGGTCAGTTTTAACACTGCTGTTCAGAACTCCTGGGGCAGCAATGAAACTAATAGATAATTCCTCTTCTCCCAGCAGGTTCTCATGCTGCTCCACTTCACTGGTGGGAAGGATGGAGACCCTCAAACTCCCAGTCAGACACCAGCCCTTCCTTTTGCTCCTGCTTCAGATTCTCCCCCCTAACTAGTCCTTATTTATCAGCAGAGGAAAGAGGAGGAAGACTTCTAGGGGGAACTCCAAGTCCAGGAGAAGGAGAGGAAAGAAACGATCTTTCTGCTCTGTAACAGATGACAGGGAGCTATGCTCCCACTTTTCCCTTATTTAGATCCTGTTCAGGACCTTGAGCTTGCTAGGTTGATAACAAGGCTCAGGCCTCTGCGAGCTCACTGGTTCAGCACTGCTAGCTTACTAAGGGTATGCCTACACAGCAACTAGACACTCACAGATGGCCTGTGCAAGTTGACTCAGGCTCTTCGGCTGCGGTGCTGTTTCACTGCTGCGTAGACTTCTGGTCTCGGGCTGGAACACAGGCTTTTGGACCCTCCCACTTTGCCCAGGCTCCAACCCAAGCCCAGAAGTCTACACAGCAATTAAACAGACTCACAGCCCAAACCCCGCAAGCCCGAGTTTGCTGGCACTGGCCTGCCGCAGGTTTTTCTTTGCTATGTAGACAATAACTTAGGGTATGTCAAGAAAAAGATTACAAAGCCATATCTCTAGCTTGCTGGTCTGATACCCACAGAGGCCTGCACCTTGATAACTACCTTATCATTGTCAGTGTCCTGGGCTGGTGCCAAAGTAAAGAGTCATTGGCTAAAGAGTAAATTTGATGGTTCTAAGTATCAGAGGGGTAGCCATCTTAATACGGATCTGTAAAGGCGGCAAAGAGTCCTGTGGCACCTTATAGAGTAACAGATGTGTTGGAGCATAAGCTGTCGTGTGTGAATACCCACTTTGTCGGATGCATGTCTGGAAATTGCCACTACAATTTAGGTTCCACGGGACTCTTTTCTGCTTCTGATGGTTCTGTTACCCAGGGTTTTCAGAACCCAAAGTTGTTTCTCTCCAGGTGCTGTAAGGTATAAATCAATAGGGACACAGCTCCTCTGTCTGATAAATGATTGATATAAACCAGAGTGCTTTTACCCAAAACTACTATATGCTATAGCAGTCTGTTCAGAGCCCCTAAACATGTACAGTTACTCAAAGTCTGTAATGGTTTTGAGTGATCAGCAGCCAGGCATCTGGGGACCCTCCTTCCACCCAGCTGCTGGGGAGTTTAGGCGTCAACTCCTTACCCAAGGAAAAGTTCCCTCACACTGCTCCACAACACACTTTCTAACTAAACTCTTTATAGATTTTCTCCGGACAAAGCACATAACTCGTAATATCTCCTAATAGGCTAACAATTTCCCTAGCAACAGCCAACAACAATTTATTATTCTCCTTATCTGCAAAGCAGCTTCAGCAAAGAAACTTATGAACACAAACAATCAGAATCAAGGTCAATTTTCTACAGTCTCTTCCCCCTACTCCCATTCTCATGAAGCAGTCCTTTCACTTTATCTATCTCAGTTAGTAAAACTGAAGCTTGCAGCTGTTTTAGTCTGTCTAGACAAGGCCAGATATTTCTCCTGACTCTGTGGTGTCCTCGCTTCCAGTTTACCAGGAGTGGGGTAGGGGGGTTAAGTGCACAAGATGGCTGTGGATTTGCTCAAATCGTTCTCTAACAACAGGTCTATGCCAAGGCTCTGGCCTCTGAGAAAGCTGCTGGTTCAGTCGCTATAGCTTAATGGGATAATATTGGATACCTCTGTGAGGTATTCATTAACTGTAGTATGTGGGGCCTATGTCAAGGCAAAGGCTTCTGTGAGAGCTATTGACTCTACAACATTAGCTAGCTGGAATGATTTCTGAGTACAGGGTTCTGTGACATACCTTGAGTTTGCTGAACTGAGTCCAAAGTATAGGCCTCAGTGAACAACTCTAGCTTCTGGCCTTTTGTCAAGGTATAGGCCTGTATGAGGTCATTAGCTCAGCATCTGTACCTTTCCGGGCTGATTTCTAGTCAGAGGCCTCTGATGTCATTAGCTCTGTAACTTTAGCATGTTGGGCTCATGTTGTGGTTGCTGGATCAGTAGGTCTAGATTTATGGGCCCTGCAAGAGAGGATGGGAACTGGGAGTTGCTTCAGGGAAGGAAATGTAGAGGGATCAAGTAAAAATACATAGAAAGAATAGTGAGAGCGTCAAGGAAAGGAAGTTAAGGAAGGAAGATAAATGAAGGATTGCAGAAGCAGTTGTTTTAAAAGTGAGTCTGTTTTATCTCTGATTGATACTGAATGTGGCAATAACATAATGAATAAGTAAAATAATAATGCCAAAATTAGTCACTATATAAAGGTGACATTCCACTGTTGATATTTGTTCTAACTTCCAATTGACACCCGTGGGGGTTCTTCTGGGGATGATTAGTATGTAGTCCTAAATTTATCCCTCATCCCACAGGCCCAAAATGGAAAGAATTTTACACACCACCAGCAATGGCTCAAAGCAAATGTGACTAAATATCTTAAACAGAGTTCTGTAGCAGAATCGGAGCATTGTACAAATGTTTATGTAAGTAGTACTGCATCTATGACGTGTGTCAGTGTCTGACCTCCAATCATAAAAAGTAGGATAAAAAAAAGCTGTAGGAATGTATATCCAAATAATCCACATATTTTATTAGCCATGGCTAATAAAATAACAGTGGTAGGAAACAGATTATCCTGTGAAAGATCGTGTTTATTCAGTGTGTGGTGTAGCAAGACAATATATATATATATATATATAAAAAATTGTGTGAAAATGACACCATGTTGTACTTGTCAGAAATGATTCACAGAGCACAGATAAAGCATTAAGGTTAGACATCATACCTGGAATTGAAAGAAATATTCCTCACTAAAGATCAGGTGGGAAATAAAATTAAATACCCTGTAAAACGGCCCTTATTTATTTATTCTGGGCTAGATTATAACTTTACAACCTGCCTTAAGTAAGGGGGCATGCACAGATGCACCCCCTGTGGAACTGACCAGAGAATGAATTGTTAACAGATCACAATTTCTCCCCTGTTCCTGCCTCCGTCAAGGGGGAAGAATAAATTACTTTGATTCCTTTTCAATGCAGCAGTTGAATCTGTGACTATACATAGCGAGCTACTCTTTCTGGCGAGCAGAGCCAAGTCTCCCGAATTCTCTCCCCACTTGCTCATATTGGGAATATTGAGCAAGTAACAGGGCTGAGCATTGGAGTAAGCAGTGGGGACGAGGGGGAGGAAGAGTCTCTCTCTCCCTTTCTTGGCTGAATGCAGGCAGTGAATCAGAATTAACTACAATCTTTTGAGGTAGAGAAGTTCCCCACATAGAAAGAACTAAGAACTTGGCTGATGGGATGCACATCCAGCCAGAAGAGGGGATTTTGGTGAGTTTGGACACTGTTTAAACAAAATGATCCCACCCTCCATTAAAATAATCCATTGCCCAACTCCCACCAAACAATGTTCAAACTCAGCATCCCTCCTCTGAACTGCCACTCAGCAGTGTATCAGACCACTCAGAGTGTTCTTTGACATTAGTTCTTTTTTCCATAGGGAACTATTCTAGCCCAATGGACTAGAGTTAATTCTGATATTACTAGAGGATTTTTGTGAAGTACAGTAGTATACAGATAGAATATTTTCAGAAAAAACTCTATTTGATTTGACTAAAACCTGTTGTTCTTTGTCTCTAACATAGAAAAGGAATCCAGCCCACAGTGTCCATTTCTCTCCTTTTGTTTCTTTCTTTTCTCTATGGGCCATATAGCCTCTTTCTTTCTGTTTCAGAACTCAGGTCCTTCACTCTTCTTCCATTTATCATGGGTAAATTTCAAACCAGCAAAGTTTGAGCTGGTTTAAAATTTATTCAAACATGTTTTCCTATCCCTAAGGGAAATAGCATTCAGAAAGAATATTACTAAGAAGAAAAGTTGAGTCGTTTTCATGCAGAAGGCAAAAGCAGCAAAAACCAGAACAACATCAACAACAAAACCCTTCTTTAAATGTTCTCATCGAAAAGCATCAGTAGTCTAAGCAGATATGGGCATCTGAATGCAATAGGAATTAAAACTATGTTCTATCATTGACTCATTCCCCAACTAAACGGAGACCACAATAAAGGAATATCCATTCCATTCAAGATGGAATCAGCATAATGTTATTATAACATACAGTAACACACATGATGAGAAGGATGAAAAGTATATCCCCCGCATCACGTTTAGTACATGTAGGCAAAAATATTTTAAATTACACTATATCATTAATGTTTATGATTATTATAACTTCTAAACTCATTCAGCTCTTTGGGGATAATAGACTGAGTTCCAGTGAGGGAATGCACTAAATTTTTCAACTTTAGAGAATTTGGGTTCAACGCATAGGTAATATGATCATATGTTTTCTTAAGCTCCAGTTCTACAAAAACGTATGTATGTGCTCAACATAAGTAACATGAGCAGTCCCATTAATTTTAATGTGAGTTGTTGGTTACAGCACTTTTGAAAATCAGCCCATTTAGGGTCCTAACTTTAGGCACCTATTTTTAATATCTTGGCTTTACTACATAATAATTAAAATCATCCTCAGACATTAAAAGTTATTTTTATAGTGTCATTTTTCTTTATCTATGCCATAAAACTGCCACAACTGGAGAATTTTCTGAAAAAGGGCACCGATTGTATCATGCCTAGCTCTTATAAGCACAAACATTTAATCAGAGATTAGAGGGGGGAAGTACGCAGCACAAAGACAATAAGCTTTCCTCTTTTTCTGTAGAGATCATCAGTAACAAAGAGATGGAATATGTTAAAGTAACATCTGAAACATTTCTAAGCTTTGTTAAGAAAAACTCCATGTTGTGGGTAAATGTTGTCTACCTGTGCACTCTGCCTTGCTGCAATATACTCCAAGGGCCATATTCTTATCTCAGTTACACTGATACCACTGGAATAGCTCTAGTGATGTTAGCAGAATTACTCAGGTTTTAAATCAGTGTAAGTGAGGTCAGAATCTGGAATATAACATATGATACAGGATATATAAGATGCATGTAAACATGCTAAAAGACCATTATTGCAAAGTGAAGAGGAGCACTAAAGAGTAAGAAATCCAATGATTAAGATTGCCTGTGCAACATCATGTCCCTTTGTGCATATGCACTGTAATGCAGTCTTAAATTAAATTAGCTATGGGCCTTCACTAAGAAGTCTGCTATGCATGCCACTTTTTGATGGGTTTATGATGTGGATTTTGATGAAACTAACCAATTGAATAACCTACTTTGATTTTTTTAATGTACTAGAATATTCTATAATAATGCCTGCAACTGCTGAGAAAATGCTATTTTTATATGGTACCACCAAGTCTGCCCGATGGCGAAAGCAGATGCAATTTTATTGAATTCAATAGAGTTGTTCCAGGTCTGTATTTGCCTTTCAATCTTATGGACAATTATCAGGGCTTTGGATACTTATCATACTTATGTATGATATGTATCCATTTGATACATATTTTGCCATTGTTGAACTTACACCACTGCGTGTTGAGTCTGGTTTGCTGTGTGCTTTTCTTACGCATTTTTCCAATGGTAAAACTGCTTTCCTCTTATTATTGGGGCTTACATTCCTCTCTGCCCTCCAGTGTATTTTGAGGTAGAAAAATTATGTAAGGAGAGGGAATCAGAGGATTGGGTCACTTTGCAAGTCACAGCTGCTCAGGGAAAATTTGGAAAGAGCAACATTCTCTGTAATATAGACAAGGAATCCAAAAAGGAATATAAGACCTTGGCAAAAAAATTACCTTTCACTAGAAAACTAAAGCATATGCTGAGATTCTGCCAAAATAAACACTCAAATAGTTGCCCGCATTTTTTTATATAATGGAATAATGGTACTTGTCTTCTCCTTTATTGCTAGAGGTCATCTTTACGGTAACCTTACAGTGGTCCATTTTTTCCTTTTAGTTCCCATTACTTTAGATTTTTTGTACTATACATATGGTCTCTCGCACCCAAACTCCCTCCCAGCGCATTAGGCAGGTGCGGAAGTGGGGGAGAGGGTGTGACTTGGACCTGTTCTGGGCACCACCAAAAATTATACAAATCTGCCACCCTGTCCTTCTCAGGAAACCTGCCTCAGCTGTCTGAGACACAGCAGTTCTCTTTGTGTTCACTGCCCCTTCCTGTGGGTGATCTGCCCACACTTAGCACACGATTGTCTAAGGTACAATTGGTGGTTTCCTTGCTAAGTCCCAAAGTGCTGTGCTAAGCAAGAACTTTTATCTGTAATCTGTCTGAGGACAGGACAGACAGAAACAAGAGCACAGACCAGTTTCCTTTCATTTTGTCAGCTGACATACTCCTGTCAGACTCTTCCTTGTCTAGGAGAGGAACAAAGAACTGTGTGACCCATCCCTTGCCTGGCCTTCAGCATTTGTGTCTGGGGGCAGGAACATTTTTGTGCCCACCCCTTAAGAGATCCTCATAGGGAGAGAGCCATTTGTCCATTTCCCTTCTCCTTGGAAGAAGATAGGAGTCCCAGGGGTAATCCCTGTAGAGAAATATCAAGGGCTATAACCTTTTGAGTGACAGACTATGCTGGTCTGGGCAGGAGTTAGTGGCTATTGTGCATGAGTCTTGGTGCATGAGTGTGTCTGGTCATGGGTAGAGTGACTACTGGTGTGGAAACCAGTGCAGGCAGGTGCCTGCACTAAGGTGTGTGGGTACCTCTGTGCAGGCATCTAGCCATGGTGTAAGTGCAGTCATGCATGGATGGGGGGTTGCAGGACAGGGAATGGATCCTGAGGAAAGGAGTGACTATTAGAAGATAACATGGGGAAGGAGGGAGAGAAGTAGTGAGGTGGGGATAGTGTGACACTCCAGATTCTTCTTGGGGACCATCCGAAAATAATTATACCTCTGATGTCTGCAGTTATTGTTCTAAATTTGTTTATTTTAGCATAAGAACATTATTTTATAATCTACTCTCTAAAATAAATATTTCACAAATATGTTTATCTTACCCAAAGTCTTACCACCCCTGACTTCTTCAGACTCCCTCAGAGGAGTCCCTGTCTCTCAGTGTAGTTCCTCCAAACACCTACCATCTCTCTCTTGAAAAACTACAGAGTTAAAAAAGGGCCCTCTCTCTTTTGTTCATGTGTGTTCTCAGGCTTTGACCGTTCTGGTCAAACCCAGTCCTGCAGGCTCAGCATGAATTTGTGCCAGAGTCCTCACTGCCAAAGGCTCAGACATTATTCCTTAACATCTCTCAAGTATTTGCTGAAGGGTGGCTTATTCTTTTCCTTCCTACCGGTTTTCCCAGACAGACTCCTGTTGAGTTAAATCAATACAGTCATTCAAAAATCCCCAATAACCAGGCCATCATACAGTGTTCATACATTACAGTACAGCTCCACACCCTATGTGCACCACTGATTTCATTTCTAAATCTGGTCAGAAAGCTTTCCTTAATATGATATTTTAATTAAAAAACAAAAACAAAAGGAAGGGGGAATCACCCACTTTTTTTTCCATTTACTGACTGACTATCTCAACTCATTCCATTTTATCCTACATCCACTGTCCTAATACCCCTCCACATCATCTTTCCTGATATCTTGTATCTTTTCTCACTCTTAGTTGCATGCCTTCCTGTCTTGCTGCCCTGTAATCTTTGATCATCTTCCCACTACCCATGTTAGAAATGCTTCCTCACCTCCTTCAAATCACTTCTGAAAACCCGCTTCATCTATGAAGCCTTCCCATATCCATGTCTTGAGTATGCCTCTGCATCATCTCATCATTTGTTCAATGACAACAGTCTGTTCTGAGGTTTATAAAACAAAGAGGATGACATGGTCCTTCTATGTATGATATTTGTCGGAATTATCTTATAAATTATGCAGGGCAGGGACTTTTTTTTTTAAGTTATCCAGTAATGAGCCAGGTATAGTTGTGGCACCCTCTAAATTATAAATCATCACTCTCAACAATTTTCCTAATTCTTTCATATTTTCCAATCTTTCCCAAAGAACTGTTCAGTCTCTACTCCACTATATTAGCTTGCTTTGCTGGTGGCTGGTCAATAGTCTGAGGTTATTTTCTGAGTAGCTCTCAGCTTGAGAATAAGGATGTCAACACCACAGTGCACTAGTCCAGCAACACTGTTCTAACCATCTACTGCCAGTGTTCACTCTCTGTCAGAGACTAGAAGGCTAGATCTATGCCTGGTACACACCACATTTCTGCATTGTCCTATGATCAGTCTAGGCTGTGATGCACCATGATAAGAATGCACAGCCTTGTACTATGCCCTTTCCAATCACACACAATTTTTTCATTCCACTTGCAGTTCATACTGCTGATTGTCTGGAAACTGTACAATATTCTAATTAGGTCAGATAGCAACTCCCTTATCACGCATTATCTCTGATATTAGCATATGTTAAAGTCATACATTTTCTGGTAATCATTGGAGTGAATGCATGGCTTCTAACACATTTCCCACACTTTCTACCAAAACCTTCAAGGTGAAAAAACAATTTTTCAGTCTGTTTAGCTGGTACACATCCCTCTTCTTCAGTGCTATATTTGATTCCTTGTTTTGATTAAGATTTGAATGCAGCCATGCCCTTTTCTCATAGTTCACATTAATGACTATTTGACTTATTCTATAACATTTACACTTAAGAATGAAAACCGAATGGCTTTGATACAGTCCAACATTTACCAGCTCACTAAAAATATATTTCTTATGCATAATCATCACATATAAATGCTGCAGTTCAGATTATGCCCAGGTACACCTATGCAAAGCTAATGGCTTCAAATGATGCCTTTTTTAGCCTTTACTGGTGCTGCACTTACCGTGACAAGTAGAGAACAGAAACTCACATTCAAAGAGTGGGTAGTAGCAATGTGAAGGACAGGCAGAGTATTTACAATTGGACTTGTAAAATGCATCCAAAGTATTTAGTATTCATTAGACTGCTCACAGTTCCAAAAATTGTAGGAGTGACTAAAGAGGAGTAGACGTGACTGGAACAAAATGTAAGGAGGCTTCATGCTCCGGAGTTCTGCTCCTCCAATGTAATTCAAAGGCCAACAAGAATGGGACTGTGAGATGAAAGCGCAGTACAAACTCTCCTGAATAATCAATATAATTATAATGGGTCACTGAAGTGAAGAGAGGGCTCAGAAGTCAGAGTTCAGATTATCTCCTGATGACAGCAGAGAACCAAGAGGCATCGTTTCTGTGACATACTACTTAGATAGATAGTGTGGTTTCTGACTGAGATGTCAGACTAATCCTTGTACGTGAAGTGAAATCCATAAATACTAATTTTTGGTTTTAGAAAGACAAGGTAGGAGGAGGTAATATCTTTTATGAGGCCAACTTCTATTGGTGAGAGAGACACAAGCTTTTGAGCCACACACTGAGCAAAGTGGAATAGATTGTTTAGCATAAGCATTTAGCTGTGATGCTTGGAATACCTTTCCCAGACCTCAAGATCCCTGAGGGTATGTCTAAACAGACAAGAAAAACCCACAGCTGGCCCATGCCAGCCCACTAGGGCTCATGAGGCTCTTGTTGTGTGGCTATTTCATTGCTGTGTAGAGTTGTGGGCTCTAGGACCCTGCAAACCCAGGCTCTAGGACCCTGCGAGCCTGGAAGTCTACCCAGCAATGAAACAGCTCTGCAGTCCACGAGCCAGAATCGACCGGCATAGGCCAGCTGCGGATTTTTCTTTGCTGTGTAGACATACCCTGTGTGGCTCGAAATCTTGTCTCTCTCACCAACAGAAGTTGGTCCAATAAAAGATTTATCTCACCTACCTTATCTGTCTAATATTCTGGGACCGACACAGCTACAACTACACTGCATATAACTTTTGGTTTTGACATTTCCAAAAGTGTTTGTTATGGTTATTTATTGGTATTAGAATAGCCCCTAGTTACCCCAAACAAGATTGAGGCCTATTGCTGTAGTCACTGTATATACACACAGTAAAAAAAGATTCCTCCCCTGAAGAATTTACAGCTCAAATGTACAAGAGAGCAAAGGGTGGAAGAAAAAAAAAGGGGGGGAGAGGAGAGTTGGTTTTTTAAAATCTCTATTTTTTATAGTAGGAAATGAGGCACAAAGATCCAGTGTCATACAGGAAATCTGTAGCAAAATCAGGGATTGAACGCAGACTCCTAAATTCCAGTCCAGGGCCTTCATCACAAACTCATCCTTCCTCTCTAAAATCAGATATTTTCTTGTACTTTTACCAACATCATCTCATCCACAGATTATTTTCATAAATGTGGTAGGAATCAAGAACAGAATTCAGATACGATGGCCTGCAGTTTTCTTAGTCCTTTATTGTTTCAGTATTTTCCTAGCTGTTGATGACGGATGTTGTCATTTTTTGGCGTGGGTTTTTTTTGCCATCCAAAAAACTCCACCTTATCTAGAATAAGTTTACTTATGGTTTGTTTACTTTGAATTCTGTAACCTATAAATTCTGTAGACAACAGAATTTCTCTGGACAATAAAGACCTAGATACCTAAAGTACTAAACCTTTCTGTTTGTGTTTTTAGCAACTTCTCATAACTGCTTTTCTGAAATGTAACTTCCTATTTCAATGTATACCAGTTTGCTACTTCTCCTCCCCACACCCTGCATGTGAATACATCCTCTCTTCAAAATCTAAAATATTGTAATACCTACACCCTAATCCTCCAAAGAGCTTTGCACAGATATGGGAGTCTGCCCATGGGAAGCCCATCCCAGGACAGGAGGGCCTAAGTCTGAAACTTTTCTTTTTAGAAAACAGTCTTGATTTAAGTTTTGGGGTTTGGGTTTTTTGTTTTTGTTTCCAGGCTTTCACACTAACTTTTGCTGGGTTTTTTTGCTGATAAAATAGTCTCACTTTATATTCTGGAACAGTCTCTGTTAATTGAACCAAATTAAATACATGCCCACAAGCTATATAGGGCAATGTCAGAGTGTTTATATATGTGTGTGTACATAATTATTATAAAGAAGGGCGAAAATGTCTCTGCTTTCTTCTAATCTTCAACATTTTTTAAAACTACAAATTTAATTACAAAACATTTTCAGACATGCCAAAAGTTTCTTGGGTTATCTAGACATAGAAGCTAGTGACTGTGTTTGATAAATTAAATAAGATTGGGTCCATGTCAGTTTCTCTATTACTATTCTGTTTCCTCTTCTCTTTCAGTGAAATATTCTGGTAGTCTAATTTTAAAAACTGCATTTGCAACATTCTCTTTGCTTTTCAGTAAAGTTTAGAGCTCAGTTTCTCTTAGATGCTCTGCCCCACCCCCATTCTAAACTCTGTCCTGCTCTCATGGAGCTTGAGATGACTAGCAGTTTTAGCTCTTGCCCTTCTGTAGTCCTGGGAGCAGGAGAAGGAATCAAAGTAAACACAGAAACAATCAGTTTCCTGTAGTACTGTTCTAACCTGATCTTCCTTCCCAATCCTATTACACACTCAGGAATGAGAAAGTCACTGTCACTGTCACTGCAGTCATCAGTTACCATGGATTGCTGTGCAGGCTACAGGACAGCACAGGCTCTTTGCTTTGCTTTCTTTGGTTATGCCATCTACATTGCTCAGGTGACCTGCAGATGCTCAGGAGCATGTCTTCTAGTGAACCTAAAGTGATCCACAGGGTCATCTATTTGGCCCAAGCATGTTCACCCAACCCTAATATTTACAAAGTAAAGTGTAAGGTTGTAGTGACACAGTTGCTATGGGAGGCACTGGGAACTATAGTCAAAGCAATTGAAATTTCATAGACTAAAGAAGTGTGCAGGCAATGGTGTCAGCCAGGTATGCTCGTACATGTGAACACAACAGCATTCAAGAGTCGTACTTCTCCAGAAAGTCCACCTGTCATCAAGAGCTCACCTTACTTTTCCTGAGGCAAACATACACACTACAACAACAAAGATGATCCTGATTAAACGTGCATTATTCAGTTCATCCAGTATTTCTGCAACTGAGTGGAAAGCTTGGTCCCTGAGCAGCTCCTAGATGACAGAATCAACACAAAAATGGCATAACAGTTCTGGAAAAGCAAAGGGATACTTTGTGATTCACTGAGTACCCGTCTTATGGGTCTAGGCCAAATCCCTAAAAATCTGACGAAATTTGTGGGTGCATTTTAAATCACCAGAAATGAAATTATGTTTTGTAGCAATACCCAGTTTAGTTTTACCCATCAGTGGTCCCTGTGCTCTAGCTATACCAGACTACTGAAACAGCTTTACTGGTGAAAAATTAATTTTAGAGTGCTGCCAATGAACATATTCGTTAATTAGCTAACTAATTAATTGCACTGTACTTAAAGACTAGTATTGGGAACAAGCTTATGAAAGATTATAAAAATGACTACTGAAAATCCCAAAGCATGAATTTCCAGAGTTTCTGCAGATTTGACTGGTGTTCTTTTTTCTTGAAGTGCCAATAAATTAGAGGAAAATTTTGTTTCATATTAATTTGTATGACAAAACAGCACATACAAAGCCCATCAATTACACTGATAGAAGTAATTAGGCTTTCGGTTCCCATGAATTAACAATGCATCATATTCTTGGTAATAAGTGGCATGCATGATTATCACTGATTGTATCCATCTGCTAAATTTTTAATGAATGTCACAGTATGTATGCAAATCTTAATTGACAATAAAAACATGTAAATTTATTAGTTGTTTTCAAGTTTATTAGTTAAACTTGTTATGCTATGTTAATACTCCTAAAGCATGCTAATGTAGATTTCTTAACATATTGAATACAGTCACCATAATAGTCTCAGGTAGGAGAACCTCGGGATGCCAGATAAGATATTGACACTTTATAATTCAGGAACTGCAAAATGTGTAGTTTAATAGCAGCTTGCTATTTGTGTATTTGTGACTGAGAGCACACCTGTATTCACACTCTGCACACTATTGCAATAGTCTTTATGCAAAATATGCCATGTGAGGAATCATTTAAAAACTAATACCACACTGATCATCAATATTCTTGTGTAATGTATGTACAAAATGCATATCAAGAGTTATGAACATAAACTGAAGTTATGACTACAATGTGTTTACCAGAAAACTGTAACTGGGGAGTGGATAAACCATTCCTAAAAGACAAAGGACAAGCTGGTGCCTCAAGCCAGGTGTCAAAGTTGATTGGCAGCCACTTGACAACAGAGGGAGCCAGGAACAGAGCAATCTGCATTTTAGCAAACAACATGAAACCTCTTTCACCAGGAGACCCCCATCCTCATAGCTGGAATGAACTTGAAACTGGAAGGTGAATAAGGAACTGGTTAAAGAGGAGACTACAACGAGTCATACTGAAAGGTGAACTGTCAAGATGGAGTGAGGTTACTAGTGGAATTCCTCAGGGATTGGCCTTAGGACCCATCTTAAACATTTTTATTACTGACCTTGGCACAAAAAGTGAGAGTACGCTAATAAAAATTGCAGATGATGCAAAATTGGGAGGTATTGCCAATATGGAGGAAGACCAGAATATTATACAAGAAGATCTGGATGACCTTGAAAACTTTAGTAGAATAGGAGTGAAATTTAATAGTGAAAAGTGTAAGGTCATACATTTAGGAATTAACAAGAATTTTTGCTATGAGCTGGGAATGTATCACTTGGAAGCAACAGAGGAGGAGAAACACCTGGGTATATTGGTTGATGAAAGGATGACTATTAGCTGCCAATGTGATGTGGCCCTGAAAAAGGTTAATGCAGTTTGAAGATTTATCAAGCAAGGTATTTCCAGTAGAGAAAAGGAAGTGGTAGTACTATTAGGTAAGGCACTGGTGAGACCTTATCTGGAATACTCTGTGCAATTCTGGTCTCCCATATTAAGAGAGATGAATTCAAACTGGAACAGGTGCAGACAAGGGCTACTAAGATGATCCGAGGAATGGAAAATGTACCTTGTGAAAGGAAATTCAAAGAGCTTGGCTTGTTTAGCCTAACCAAAAGAAGGCGGAGGAGAGATGTGATTGCTCTCTATAAATACATCAGAGGGATAAATACCGGTGAGGGTGAGGAGTTAAGTGCCAATGTGGACGCATGAACAAATGGATATAAACTGGACATCAACAAGTTTAGGCTTGAAATTAGATGAAGGTTTCCAACCATCAGTGGAATTAAGTTCTGGAATAGCCTCCCAAGGCAAGTAGTGGGGACGAAAATACTAATTGGTTTCAAAGACTGAGCTTTATAATTTTATGGAGGGGATGGTATGATGAGATTGCCTACAATGGCACGTGGCCCATTTGCGATGGTTAGTAGCAAATATCTCCAATGGCCAGAGATGGGACACTAGATGGGGAGGGCTCTGAGTTACTACAGTAAGCTCTTTCCTGGGTGTTTGGCTGTTGGGTCTTGGCCATATACTCAGGGTTTAACAGATTACCATATTTGGGGTTGGAAAGGAGTTTTCCCCCAAGTCAGATAGTCAGAGAACCTGGAGATTTTTGCCTTCTTCTGCAGGACGGGGAACAGGTCACTTGCAGGTTTAAATTAATGTAATACTTGATTATCTGTAACTTAAAGTCTTTAAATTATTATTTGAGGACCTCAGTAACTCAGCCAGAGGTTATTGGTCTATTAAAGGAGTGGGTGGGTAAGGTTCTGTGGCTGGCAATGTGCAGGAGGTCAGACTCCATGACCATGATGGTCCCTTCGGCCTTAAAGTCTATGAGTCTATCTTTATCTAGGAGTAAAATGCAAAAATGCATTTTGAAGGGTGACTGGACTAGATCAGTGAGGGGCAAAAACAGCCTAAGCTCTCTGTTTCTCTTTTAGCCATTTTGACTTTAATACCTTATACTTGCACTCACTTAAAATCTCCATAGTTAAATAAACTTGTCTAATTTTTTTAAGCTAATCCAGTGTTGTGTTTCAACTGAATTGCTTGGTAACTTCATTTAAAGTAGCAGGATTTGAATATTGATCCCTTACAGGGGCAATGCACCTCTAATATTTCAGTTTCCCAGGAGAAGGCTGGAAAGTGCAGAACACATGTTTTGGGGAAGATTCAAGATTGAGCTGGGGGTATTGGGGCCACCCTGCAAGTAGTAACCAAGTCTGGAGGAAGCCAGAGTGTGGCTGGACTGTTGCTGACAGGCTGCTGGGCCAGGGCTGTAGCTATATAGACAGACACTCATGTTGTGAGCTTCATGCTTTTAGGATATTTGTGAGTGGCTCAGGTTGGGAGCCACAACAACAAAGTATTGACAACCTCTCACTGATCTGGACTGCATCCCAGAATATGACAGTATCATAGTAAATTACCACCCATATTAAAAGAGAGACTTTCCTTATTGTAGGTAGGAGGTTTCACATTATATTTTGGGCTATGGAAACAGTGATGCCTTCTCAGAGAAGTTGCTAGAGCACAGTCCTATTAAATAGTCCAGGCTCAACCAGCTCAAGGTTACTTCATTTTCTCTTGTGTACAACCATGGAATAGAGGTTGGCACTACAGTTTTGTAGAAGTAGATTTTAGCATTGACAAGCTATTTTGGGTGTCAGAATAGGAGTTGAGGGTAGACAGAACTTTGCTGAATAATTGTGTCCATAACTATTAAAGCAACCTTTTGTGCATTTAATGGTCTATGCCAATTTACTGTAATGTAAAATATTTTGGGTTCATTTTGTCTATTGCTTCCATGACCCTCTCCCCCATTAATGTTTGTATTAAAATTAGGTCATCTTCCCAGATTTTAAGGCCAAGAAGTGTATCATTATCATAAAGGCTGACCTCCTGCATAACACAGGGTATCAGATTACACTCAGTGATTCCTGCATTTATCCCAGTAATGTGACTGGATCAGAAAATAACTTTTAGAAAGAAAGATCCACCGTTAAAAGCTTTCAGAGTTTCTCTCTAGGAGGATGCTTCCACTCTTATTAGGCTGAGTATTGATAAGACTTCTTCATTGATCTTCAGAGTGCACAGTACGTACTATGTGAAATCATCCTGGCTCATGTATGTTGTTTAGAGAATGATGTGTTTTAGGGTATCACAGTAATGAGTCTACCCATAGTAACAGGAAAGTCCAAAAATCAATCATTTTTTGGACTTATCTCCAGTGAATCAGGAAGTGCTGGGAACATTTCATATGGAAGTGGGGAAATAATATTTGAAAGACTTGTTAAGATTTATTCTTGTGTTGTATGAATTTAGTTTGGTCTGTTGGCACAACCAGCATACAAAATTAACTCAGTATTCATGTTAGCTTTGCAGTTCACCTGTACAGGAATGACAGAAACATATGGGGGTCCCTCCAGGTTAAAAAATATTCTAGTACTATAAGCATAGCCTTTAATTATTTCACATACCTCCCTGGTTTGAGCATTTGTTAGTGTGTAAGACTACTGTAGCACATGATGTTTTTAATATAGCACAACACATCTGAAAAAACAAGGATATTTTAATCGGTTATTTAAAAAAGTTTGGTATCCATTATGTCCATGAAAGCTTACATTTACCATTTCAGCAATTTAGGGTATTGAATATACTAGGAAATACTAGACTAAAGATCAAGTGTTTTCCAAATCATTAAAAGTTAATGCACAGAAACAAACTGTTATTACCTAGAAAATGCTGTGGTAATCATTTAATCAATACAATAAATCAATACAGTACTTTTGAGCAAGAACTGTAGAATCAGTTCAACGACATCATTGAAACTGTGAGAGTGATTCACTTGCTATTGCAGAAATGGCATTAGTGAAGTGTCATTCATAATATAGGTTTAGTTTTTAAGCTTTAAAACATTTTTAATTAAAAATAAATGAGAAGGGACATAGAAGTAAAAATCTGTTGCTTGGGGAAGTAAAAAAAAAAACACATTAAAAATCTTATTCTTTGCCCCTGTTCACATACACATGGACTGACATCCCTTTAATAATTTTACATTCTCTCTGATATTTTCATAGCCATCTTTCACTCTCATGCCTTTTGGCACTTAAAACACCTTGGGCAATAAACAACTTTAACATTTGTCATCTAGAAAAATGCATTGCGCTCAAACACCAGAAGACTAGAGGCCACAACCGCATGAAAGTCACACTCCATTTAACATCTATTACACTGCTCTTACCTCTCTTTTTTCCCTTTACTACTTTCCGCCCCCCCGAAGCAGGCATGGCAGTAAACAGTTAAGTGTGGTCTCGGGTTTGCATAAAGTTACTTCTGACCTACTCCCATTGCAAATAGCCATGTAGAGCTTATCTAACATTGCATTAAATACACATTTTTAAAAAGTTTACTTTTTAAAGTTTAAAATTTTGTTAATAAAACTTTATTTTAACTATTTCTGCAAAACCATACTATCTCACTTTCCTGACTGGGACATGTTTTGACAGTTAAGAATTGATTGCCCAGGATTGTGCATATGGTTTTACAATAGAATGAAATGTAATCCAGAACTGGTTACATATCCACTGATTATTTTGAACCACACCTGAAATATGTACTCTGCCCTCTAAAGTAAAGGTATATGAAAATGTGCACAAGGCTACCACTGTTTCTTTCAATAAACAAAAATATTACTATAATTAAAAAAGTAAGGTGTCAGTCAATTTCCTATGACATAACCTATAAAGTAGAGAATAGCAAAATGAATGCAGGATATAAATAAACATTATCTTGACCAGTCTCACTGTTTTCAGCTTATTGAAAGTGTATATCCCTAGCATTAGGCACCTTTCCAATCGTTAAAAAAGATTCCACTAAAAAACACCTACGTGAAAACTGCCCAGAATTATCAGTAAACCATAGTAACACTTGCCCATAACATCACAAATCATTTTTAGAAAAATCTGTGCTCCAAAGGAAATTTCTCTCCACTTTATTTACAAAGAGGTTAAAAATCAAAATATAAAACAGCATAAGCAGCTAGAAGTACCAGTTAAGTTATCAAAGAAAATAACTTTACTCTGGGTGGATAACAGGTTCATTTTTGGGTAAAGAATAATGGAAATACTTTTATATAAAACACATGTTCTTTAAGTAAACACAAATCATGAGGTAGGAGGCCAATGAAAATTGTATCCATATTTAATCAGAGATTAGAAGAAAACTTTAGAATTTCCCAGAAAAGATTTTAGCAGAGATATAAACAAATCTCAAATTAATCTCTTCTTTGTTCCTAATCTCTTTCCTTGTTATAGATTATGAAAGCTTGATCTCCTATCAGTTATTAAATTTCATCTATATATGTAACAGCTTGTTGGAGAGGGGGGCAGTTTAACCAGCAAAGAAAAGAACACAATACAGGAAGAATTTTAGTGCACTCTGAGTTTGAGATTTGCTCTCTTAGTCCATTGCCAAATAGCCACTGGAGCTCTGACAAAAGAGGAATTGACACAAAAACATCACAGCTGGAGAATGGTACCATTACCCATTTAACTCTGGTACAAATTACCCGTTTAACTCTGTAATTTGTGCTCCTCTTGTTTAGTGAATTCCTGTTCATTAAGGGGGAAAAAATCTTCTCCCTCTCTACCCTGCAGAGAGTCTGAGTAGCCATCTTGGAGTCCTGGTGCAAGAAGCTTCTGCCAGGTACCAGAGGAAGGAATTGCTCCCCTCACTGGCCACGAAGAACTAAGGAGCACTGCTCTGTGACTTCTCACTATGTAGCCTCAGGAATAAGGAGGAAAAATGGGCAATGTATACTTGTTGTGGTCACTGTACTGATTTCCTCTACTCCTCTCTAGGCTTGCCCTGTTCCATCTATCAGCCACTAGCATATAGGGAGCCCACAAAAAAATCTCTCCCCCACCACCATCCAGTGGAACTATGGTAGTGCTGAGATCCAGGCCTCCTACATCTGCAGAAATTGTGAGCACACATTAACACATATATCCCTAGCATAAAGTAAGCTGCTTCTAGTTAAAAAGAGATTTCCTTGAAATTAGTTGCCTGTGTTTAGCTGTAAAGATAAGTACCAGAAATTAAGAAGACAGCCTGACCAAAATAAGTAAAAGGGAAAGGGGAAAATCATTTTAGCCATTCTTCTGCATTGCCTCTGGAAAGCCTCCACATACATTTACATTATTCTGCTATAATGTTCTCTATCAACATGCACAATACCCATTCCACATACCAGCTCTGCCATGGTGTTACTCTTTTATTTGTACTTTAAAAAGACCTTGCTGTGAGTGATCTGGGGGTCATGAGGGGAATCTCAATACATGGAGATGGGGCACAGGTAATACATATAATAAATAATTGGTAGGTATGGGGGAGTGGATGATTATGGGGATCCAGTCATTTCACCAGTGGATTAAGGGCACAAGGATTATTGTGGTGGGTGGAAGACTCCCTTCTTGCCAGCCATCACAGAAATTCTGAGTGTATGGCCCAGTTACTCAGGCTGTGTACTGGGGATAGGATTTTGTCCATAGTAAATAAGTAGATTGTAGCAGCAAATTTTGCCTTGCTCTTTGGATATAACTGTTTTTAGTTAAAAATGACACTGCTAACAGATACATTCTTTCTTTCATTGAGGTCTTTCTTATAAGAGTCTTCTCAACATTGTACAGTTTCTTTACTGCTATTTTGTTTATTAATATAATCGTTAAAATCAGGTAAAATACAAAGGCTTCAATTTTCAAGAGTGATTAGTGATTATGGGTGTCCAACTTGACACACCATTCAGGGGCACAGTTTTCAGAAGACTGCTCCTGAGCACTTTATGAACCTCTGGCCCTTTAAAAGGAATCTCAGATTGGGCACAGAAAGATTGACACCTAAATTATTAGTCCTTTTGAAAATTTAGACCATAATCTGAAAGCAGCATATAATTTCTGCAGTGGAGCACCTGGTCAAAAAATCTTAAATGGGTAGGTCAGTTACAGACTCAGCACCATACTCTTTCTCCTACCACTGGTTTTGAGTGCTGGTTTGACAGCTATCTTTTTGTCCAATGATGGAGGAAGAATTGGCTAAGAGAGTTCAGCCCTAGCTTGTACTTTAGTTTCGCTCTCTGCTGTTTTGGGGTCTGCAATTTGAAGCACCGTGGTTTTAGAGATTGCTGATTAACCATAAATCTTGAGAATAAGGGATCTCCACAAACCTGTTGTCAGGAGGAGAAAGGCTGCATTCCTGGGCTGCACTTTGGACTCCTTGGAGACCTGGATCAGTAAGTAATTCCTCTGAAGGGTCAAATAGCAAACTTGATACTATGAAAGTAGTTTCAGGTGTCACTGTCAGAGATCCTTGATATTTTGCAAAGTTAAGAATCACCAGGTCCTAGGCATGAAGAGACAACTGGAGAGAAAGAATCTCCATTTTACAGGGAGGGGGAAATGGAGGTAAAGTGATTACAACTGCCTAGAGGGAGTCAGTGCAGAGGCAGGATTAGAACATAGAGCGGTGTTGCTTCCAGTCATTAAGTCACTCTACTACACCATCTCTCTCCTCAGCCACCTCTTAGTTTTGCAGAGGCTGTTGAATGATTGCATTGCTGCATTGTTTCTTCACGCTGCAGAAGAACACATCATGCATAGACATGGAGGAGCTGTACAGTCTGAATCATTGCAATGGTCTCTGAAGAAGCTTAGATTCCTCCTCCCACCCCCATTTGTGGACATCTTTGTTATGACACTACAAAAATAATTCAGGGGGGTTGTGTTGTGATCTGGGATTTGTCTCTTTAATATAAACATTGTGCGACTACAGCTTTATGATTCAGCGTTTATTTGAAAACAAGGTTATTACAATTTAACACAATGAAATAGAGTGAGCAATTCATACAAATGAGAAGAATTCATATAACACCAAGGATGTAAGGGATGGAGATAAGGTATGGTACAAATGCCACAGTTGATGTTTGAAACCAGAGCTACACCAGTTTATACCAGATGATAATTTGGCTCATGATTTTGTTCTTCCTCTCTTACAAGAGGGTATTAAGGAACTAAACAGCTGAGATCAGCCTTAGATGAGTGTGTCATAAAACTGCTTGACACCTCCCCTGTCTGTGTTGCAGCTTCCAGGTTTGAAACTGTAGTGGTGGCAAATGGAATTTTAGATGACATTTAGGATTCAGTTTTGGGTCAGACACTGGCTAAGAAACAGAAAACAAGAAATACAATAGACTGAGCTGAAACTGCCAAATGGAAGGTAGTGGCCATGGGAAGGAATAATTTGAACTAATTATGTGTGTTGTGGGTTCCAAATTAACTGTAGTGACTCAGAGAAGAGGCTGGAATGTTACCATGGACACTTTATTGAAAACATTTGCTCAAATTGCAGTGGTAATAAAAACATACAACCAAAATATGCCATTTTGTTTTCTCTCTCTTTTCTATGGTCTGATCTTTTGTAGCCTCTTTCATAATAGAGTGACAAGAATTGAAAGGCAAGATATATAATACAAAGAAAAGGAAATAATTTTACCTACCACATAATTAGCCTGTGGAACTCATTACTTCAAAGTATCACAGAAGCCAAGGGCTTAATAAGATTCAAACCAATATCAGATAAGAACATTAAAATCTGCATGAGACAGTATAAGGGATATAAACCCACATGGTTCAGGGCACGAGACAACCATTAACTTGATGGAAAAAGTTTCCTGTATGGGCACACTATTCCCTAATATGAATTCCAGACATTTGTGACTCTTTATGAAGTATCTAGCCACTAATGGAATAAGGATGTTAGTTTAGAGGGACCACTGGTTGATCCAGTATGACAATTCCTATCTTCCTATGATCTTGATTTCTCACTTATTTTGCATGCTCCTTGACTTCTCAGAGGTGATTCTGGTATTTCAGCAATCCTGTCTTCAAGTGGGTAAAGTTTCTCTCAGTGCCAATGAGAGGTGGAAGGAGCAAAAGTTATTTAGGATATTGCTCCTCAGAAAAAGGGATTGTCTTTAGGTCTACTATAGAGTGCTAAGCACAATATCAATGTTGAACATAGAATACAAACATCACAGCTGTGAAATATATTTTCACAATGGGCCTCTGAAGGCAAAAAAAAGTCACAAAGGAGAAACTGTATAACATTTACAATTGTCTACCGACCATACTTATTATATGGGTTGATAGTTAATGTCTCCATCCCCTTTGTAGCCGTGAATGTTCTGATTGTCTAAAACTAATGAGTCAGATCCTCAGTTGTTATAAACTAGAATGGCTCCATTGAGCAGGTTTACATAAACCAAAGATTTACAACTTCTAATGAGATGTGCTATAGCACTAGAGTAGATTTTTTCCATGTGTTTATTGCAGTCCTAGGTAACCTTGTTATTCTTTATCAGACCTGGTTTAATATAATTTAAGTAACTTACTGAATTTCCCATTTAAAAAAAAGATTTGTCAAAAGTAGTTTTATAATTTCCCTACCTCTATAACATGGGAGAATAATTTGACCAGTCCCAATTACAGTAGCAACATCATGAATACATTGAACCATCTGGAGGTTTCTCATTATTTTTATCAGGCAGAGGCCTTTCCAGTCTCCTCTGACATTGGTGAATGGATTTTGCTATCTCCTGATCCCAAAATACCAGATTTTCAGTATTATTAGAACTGGAATCCCCCATAACTGCTAATTATTGGCTCCACTCTACTTAGCAATTGTGCTCCATTGGGTGGGAAGTGGGGCAGCAGGGGTGAAAGGCCTTGCTCTCTCTAGTTTCAATTATATTTCCCCAAGGGCAAAGTCAGGTCACTCAACTATGGATGTATTTTCTGTTCACAGAATGCATCATAGGTCTTTCCATCACATAGAACGTTCATGCTTGAAAAAATGAGCACTTCTTAAAGTCCCAATTTGTTCAGTGGGCATCAATAAATCCCTCAGAAGGATTTCTTCCATGGAACCAGTTATGCCGCATTGACTTCAATGGAGCAGGACTCTGTTCCAAACACTCTATTTGACTTCAACATAGAGAGCCCAAGGGAACCAATATTTCATCTTTCTATTAATCCTTTCTATCCTTTGATATTTCTATTCCCTGTTACACCTAGACTTCCTACTACTGACTCCTCAAGCCCTTCACTTCTGCCTCACTTTTGAAAGGGAACTAAATTAGTTGGCATTTTACTCTCATGCCTTTAAATATTTTAATTTCATCTAAAATTAAATACCCCATCCCCGATTTTATATATATCAGGATGGGGTCTTTAATTTTGTATGTATGTTATATATATATATATATATATATATACAAAGAAATAGTAAGGGACTGATGTGCCCTTAACACTATGTGATGGGTGTGTACCAGTATTCCGAATATGGGAAATCCTAGTGCAAAAGAGTCCATGAGACTGCTCACCAAGATGGAAGGTCAGGCAAATGATCTCCCTGCTTCCTCTCACTCTAAGCAACCCTACATGCCTTCTGATCAAATCACTAACTCCTTCCTACTGTCCCCCAGCCTGAATATGGTAACTTCATGTATTATGAGTTGAGCTGGAGGAAGATTGCTGAGAAAACTATGTCCTCCTTCCCTCTACCACCCATCCTTTGGTCAGTGTGGAGGTTGAATTTCTTGGTGCCTATGTAATCTGTTTTCAGATGACACATCCTTTTAGGAACTGTCAGGTGAGCTATCCCACCATGAACAATATAGCCCATTCAGTCTCCCTGGTTATCAGCAGTGGAGAAACCTGTCACCCCTGTGAAGATGGGAGGCCATTCATATGCTCGGTATCTTCTCAATCCACCAGTGTTTGCCCCTGGCTAATGGGTGGAGTAAAGGTATGACATGGGTGCTACATACAGAACTGTCACTCAGAACATCTATCATAATGCATATGTAAAAGAAAGGTGAATTATGGTTGCATGGCCAACCCTAATTCTGGCTTTTCCTAACTTTTGAGTGCTTGACTTTGCTACCTTAAATTTTAATACATTATATCTATCTATATCACAAATTAAGGGTAGATTACTAACCTGAACAGAGTATATATTTTGCATACCTCAATATCCCAGAGAGCGCTTTTCAGGTAAACTGAAAAAAAAAAAAAATTCAAGTACAATTTGAATTTGGATTTGAACTTCAAACTCCCTCCAACAGTTTGCTATTTGTTCTAAGACTATCAAAGTAGTCCTCAAAAAGAATACACCATTCCTGGCTACTTCTGTCTGTTGTTCATGGATCTGTACTATTATTAGGCTTGGAAAAATTGTATTTTTATCAGTAAATTTTGGTAATTGTCATTTTCACCACACATTAAACAACAGAAATATTTCCATCAATAATAAAAGTTTGCCTATCTGTAAAGAAAGAAAAATGCTGCTTGAAAACTTAGAGTGATTTCAGGAAATTTATTTTGGACATTTTGACATGTCATATTGACAATTTGTGTTTTAGTGGTTATAAAGCTTCAACTTGTTGAATTTCAGCATCTGCTATACTAAATTATGAAGGGGTCAGAATATCATTTCCTGAAGCTGAAAATTTAAGTTGATAAAAATGGGAAAAAAATGCTTCAAAACAAATGTTGATATTTATCAACATTATAAAGAAAAAGATCAAATTCTATGAAGCCTATCATAAATATTACTTAGATTCTTGAGACAGCTTAGTCTAGAGCCCACCCATCAAATGTGTTAAGATAAGATTGATTTTGTGAAAGCATAGGAAGACAGCCTCTCTACAAAGCAAACTGTAGATTTATGTAATCATCCTAGCACTTTCTAAATCATCACATGCTAATTTACAGTGTACTCTCCCCTTGTAATTCTTAGCATCTGTACTCCCAACTTTTTGTACATTATCAACATTCAGTTATAAGTCTCATGGTTAGTATTTACATCTTCACTCTGTAGTTCATATCTGGAGAACTCATTGGTTGAGTATTGTCCTTTACAAGCAGACTGTAATCTTATTTCTCACAATGGCCCAAACTTAACCCCCCAGTTACACCCATTTTCATTGGTCAGAGTATAAATGAAGCAAAAATGTTTAAGCAACCAACTATAACATCCAATTCTCTTAGAGTATCCCAGGTGTATAGAGACAGACATTCATTGCTATGAGGTTTCTTCAATGTTCCTTAAGTTCATTATAAAAATTATCCTTAATATCAGAAAACATATCAACATATGGATGAAATAGTTGCTTTAAATCTGAGACACTGATATCTTGGAAACCTAATCAATAAGTTCTAAAAAGATATATACATAAATGAAAAAAATCAGGCAACAGTGCTTTATTTGAAAGTTATATATTCATCCATCTTCCTTATCCTTATGGAAGGCTCATGCAAGGTTATCAACTCTGCCCTCTTTACATAGTAGAGGACTATCTTGATGTTTAGTTCTGTTTTGTTTGATTAAATTAAACAAATAAAACCAAAATTCAAAACATTAAAGAAAATTGTTACAGAGGAATTAGGGGCCTATATTTTATTCTCTTTATAAAAATATAAATATTCTCTTTATTTTTTCTGAGTTTAAGAAACATCTTTTTGCCAAAGAAATAGTAAGTATTAGCAATAAATCCAACAACAAAGGCTGAGGAGCAGCAGTGCTGGAACTAGGATCATTTCAGCTCAAGACTTGTTCAATGTTTTGAACAAGGCAGCTCATTCTTTCAGTCCAGTTATTTGAATCAAGTCACCACAGAGACATCAGCACTCATGCTTTGTAGAGATCTTGAAGACTACGTAAAATTCATTAAGGAAATTTAAAATATACAGTTCATGCCTGATTGCCTGTTCCATGCTAGTAAAAGGCAATAAATCAAAAATTCTTTATTCCTTGTAAATACAACTTCAGAGCCTCTCTAACCCTTGTAAGAAAGTAGCAAATAAGTATTCTCACTTCTGGAATATAGAGTTTACCTTAGAAATGAACACCATTTTAACTTGTCAAACTAGTCCACTTTATTGAAAATAAATTTTACTGAGAAAGTTCTCATTCAAATAAATGTCTATTTGTGAAACCAGTTTCCAAAGATCAGAGTTTTTTGTTGCAAAGTTCAAAGACATTCAAAATCAATTACCTTATAATCTCAGATCACCTGGAAGCCAACAGTCAAAATTTCCATATTAAAATTCTCAACATACTGCCTTCTACATATAAAGGAACAGGTTTACATACAGGAATGTACTGTACTCTGCCTAAGAAACTGTTAAGAACCACACTTGATTGAGTTTATAAACTCTGCTTATTGTAAGTTCTGCATGTGTAGAGCTAAACAGAATGAGCGTAAAGCTTTTAACTTGAATCTATAAACTCAACAAAAGCTTGTAACATGTAGAGGTTAAAAGTTCTACAAGTGCAGTTCTTATAAACTCCCCACTTTGAGTTTGTCTCACATGTCCTGACAAAATTCTCTTTGAAATTTTGGCTTACATTTTTCCACTTACTACACAGGGTTCATATTACATGAAAGTACTTTAAAAATGAAAGCAGTTTATTTTTACTAAATTCTAGTCTTATTACATCCACCAATTATTTTGCAAATTCCTGTGAATCAGCATTCAGACTGCTTTGTTACGTGTGTAATTCTCACACGGACCATTTTTGAAGGCAATAAATTCAGAAGGGTATGTAACAGTACTAAATTGCCGGGACTGCCAAAATATTGATATAGAGTTCTCCCAATATATTTAATATCAATCTTTTAACTGACCACCAAAGAAGAATGTACTTTTATGGAACCAGATGATTTTCTTAATAATAAAAATAACCAGCCAACTGCAGCAGCAACACCATTGTCATCTGCAGAAAATATAACAGCTCCAAATTATTAAGTATTCTGGGACAGATTCATATTGTTTGAACTGCTGTATCTGTTGCCATATTCTCAACTTTCTATATATAATTTTTTTTAAAGAATTTGCCCAGATGATATCAAAAGTCTCCTTTTTCACCAATGTGTACAATTGAATTGACTACTAATATAAACAGAAATAGACCTCTACTACTTTCCTTTAATGAATATCTCCTAATTGAACAAATGCTGGAGGCTCAGATTTACTCCTGTGTTGAGATCCATTCGCACAGTCGGTGGGTGGAGTGATGGAGCAGTCGTTGCTCCCCTCATTCTTCGTTCTGCACAGTTCCAGCCCTGCCAGAGGTTAGAACACACTACTGGGGACCAGAAGCAAGGGTGGCATAGGAGCCAGCTATTCCAGCTTCGTGCCAGTTGAGAGCTAGCCTTGCCAGGGAATTTTCAGCCAGCTAGATACATTTACTAGTCACCCATCAATAGATTGCAAGAGAAAATCTGGCCTTGAATGTTTTGAGAATATTCACCTTAATAAGACAAAAATCTTATGTTTCTAAATTACTAGAGAGATTTCTAGAATGTAGGCTTGGACCTATACACTGTAAAGTTTGTACTGGGGAGTGTGACGGGTTATTCGACTCACCACTAGGATGGTGCCTCCTCCTGGTCACTCTGGGGAATAGCTCATGAGGTCAGTGCCCCTTCCTGTGGTTGCACATCATCTCTCCCTCTGGGTCCACAGCCCCTTTCTCGCTACATGGGCTGCTGCTGCCTCTTCGTGACTCAGGCCTCTGGCTAGGTCACTATTGTGGTTTCCCCTTCCAAGGCTATGTGTGTGTGTGTGTGTGTGTGTGTGTGGTGGGGGGGTGTCTCTTCGCCAGAACAGGCTTAGGCAGTCTTCTTATGCATTGCACCACCAGTGCCATTTGCCCCATGCTGGGTTGGGGAACTCGAACCCTCCTTTACTCCGGGTTCGAGCCCAGGCATCCTACAACATGCAGCCAAGATCTGCTCAATCCCCGATCTTGCTGCTTACTCCCTGGGCTGCTTTCTACTCCAGTACTCCCCCACCCTCTTTGGGGCTTGCCAGCCTCTGTACTCCCTCCTTCCAGGAAGCAACCAGGGGCTACTTGTTTCTATAGGCCCCAAACGCACCTCTCTTCTCCCAGAGAGTGACTACAAGCTCCCTCCCTGCAGCTGCCATATCCTGTCTTTATAAATGCCAGCCCAACTCATTCCTCCTCAGCTGGGCTCCCTCACTCAGTCCAGGAATTACTTAGCCACCTGATTCTTCTTAGCTCTGGCCCACTGGGTTAATTAGCTCCATTTTTAGTTTTCATTAACCCTTTCAGGGCAAGTGGGGGGTGAACACCCTATCACTGGGACAAATATTGCTATTCAATCTGGATCCAGTCTAACTCCATTATTATTTATTTTACCACAGCACATTCTCTACAAATGGGTCAAACAAAACACCATGTTTAAACCTGCATTGAAACCACCTTTAGCTCTGAGTAACTCAAAAGAGAATTTTGTGACTCAAGCTCATTTCTAGAAAATGGAGCTTCTTTCAAATGTCTCATTTCTTATTTCCTGCAGACAACTGAAGAGCTATATATATATCTTCCATAATAAGTCTTTATCTCATTCTTCCACAGTCAAGGAGAACACTACACACATTGCATTACTGCAGTTGTGAGGGGTCTTATCAAATTTATTTTGGATTAGTTTCCAAATGATATAAAGTTACTTGATAGGTTACCTAGACTTCAAGAAATCCAGTGACAGTAGATAAGTGACTCTAGATACCATAAAGGGATATCAGTAGTATTAAACCTCTACAAAATTATATTGAATAATTGGAGATAGTTAACCAAATCAAATATCATACTCCAAAGTATAGAAAAAGAAATTGGTGTAGATTTATATGTGTATCTGTGAAAGATACACGACTAACAGCCCTGGAGAATGAAGTGCTCTATTATTCCACAAGATACAACTTGTGTAAAAGTAGTGCAAGCTGCTTTGTGATATCCTTTTACTGTCTCCTTTCCTTGGCTTGTCTGATGAGATATATCTCAAGGTTGCTAGGTTGGTGCCAACAACGATGACTGTTTTGGAAGTAAGAACATGTCTGATGTCAAGCTGTTAACTAAGACCTGCAGAGACCACTAACTCACTGTATTTCACATAGATCACCAAAGAATTACCAGGTTGCAGTAAAAGCACTACTAACAAGGCAGCAAGCTACATGTGAAAAACTCCTCATCTAACTGCCATTTCCTTCTACCACCCAGTCACTTGTCATGCACTTCTCTTATTCCAAAGGTAATCTTTTTATATTCAACAAGAAACATTCAACAAGTATCCTGTGTCTAGCAAATATTTCCTGCTGTACTGCAGTTCCACAACCAAGCATCAATTGTGAGAAAAATAGACAGAACTTAATAATATTCAAAGATATTGGCATTGTACCTCCATCTTGCAGTTACAGGAAACTGTACTACAATAAACTAGTCAAAGATGTTTTTCATATTCTGTCTAATGTAGGTACATGTTTTCTTTCCAAGTTTGTAGAAACAACAAGACAGAATAGATTTCCAAGGCCATAGGGCAAAATCATGGCTCCATTGAGGTCAATAGCAAAAAACTCATTAACTCGTAGGGAACCAGGATTTCTCCTCAGTTTCAAGAGGCTGCATAATTTTATGGGAGGGTTGACCTCTGCAGCACTCCCTTGTGGCCCACCTTGGCAGTATTCATGCTGCTCAGTTCCCCTCATCCCAGGGGAACTGTCCTAGGCAATAGTTGCCCATTTCACTACCCAGCAATGTGCTGATAACAAACTTAGCTCTTGTCTACACACTGTGGCAATGCACTCTGGGGGGGGGCGTGATTTCTAAAGCAAACTTATGTGTTGCACATTAATTGGTCTGTGTAGGACCTGCCGGTGTGCACTAATGGTTCCCTACTGTGCTTTATTGGAGTGTTTCATTAAGGTGCACTAGAGAATCTTCCGTATAGACCCTGCTGGTGCACATTGACCAATTAGTTAGTGTGCTTTAGAAAATACACCTCTGTAGTGTGCATTACTCCACTGTTTAGACAAGTCCTTGGAAAACACTTCCAAGTGCAACAAACAAAAGGGCCTTCTCCCTCTCCTGGGCTCAGCTCTCAGTTATTTCCTGCTCTCTTACAGGCAATGACTCTCAGGGCTTTCCCCCTTTGGGAGTCTTTCCCCCCAAGTTGGTTCTCAACAGGCTTTATCCTTATTCGGAGGCTACCTCCAGGCCACTTACCTGGAGTCTGGCTCTCTCCAGGTCCTGCCACAGGAGCCTCCATCTCTCTTTTCACTCTTTCCCTTTGGGACCAGTTACAGGGGCTGATAAACTGGCATCTGATCTGCAACCTTCCTCTATCCTCTTCCCAGCCATCTGCCTGGGAATTACCCTTCTCCAGGGCCGACCAGTGGAGCTAACCATCCTTCCACAGTTCCCTTTCCCAGATGAGCTTTCTCAGTCCTGGGTAGGTATCCCATTACCCTCCAAATGGGTCTAATAATTAGAATCTCCATCTAATCCCTAGGCACTCAGGACCAATGGGGGTGGAAGGGGAAGTAACTGATCTGTCACAGGCCATGCTGTGCCCAATTCTTCTTAAAGGTCCAGCCAACCTCTGACAACTTTTTAAACAGATGAGTGTGGTTATGAGTGGACACGGTCTTTAGGTTTTTGCCTGAGGAAGTCCACTGGCCGAAATCATGCATGTCTCCAGAGCAGGAACCAGGAGCTGTTGCGATAGTGGTGTATTCCTGGAACTGATGGCTTATACAGCACAATCAGGTGTTTTATCAACAGATCTACTGCATACTGCTGGCATCATTAGCAGAATATTCAAAATCCATATGTTCAAGGTATCCACTGTGACGTTCCCCTCTGGTGTTGTGTGGACCAGTGATTTGCGAGGTCACTCCAATCCTTGACTCTGGGAGCCAGCCTTGCCCTGCTCTGCTGTGAGAACCCCCACTCCTGGGCTGTTCATGCACAGCCTCTGGCATGTAAGCTGCTCCCAACTACTTGCATGCAAATGACACTAGCCAATATCTCTGGTCCCATACACAACCCTAGGAACCTCCGTCTTGCAGTGTCCAGTTATGCTTGCCTGGACACTGCAAGCTTATATGAGTTCGTCAATTTAACAACGAAATTGATATGTACCACCCTTTTTATCCCAAGGAGAGCCTTTGACACACTTCAAACAAAACACACTGCTTCAGGTAGAACAAACAAATAAATTTATTAACTATAAAGATAGATTTTAAGTGAATGAGTATAAGTCAAAGCATAACAAGTGAGATTTGGTCAAATGAAAGAAAAGCAAAATGCATTCTAAGCTGATCTTAACACTTTCAATGCTCGTACAAACTTAGATGCGTCTCACTACAGGGTGGCTGGTTGCCCTTCAGCCAGGCTCTCCCCTTTGATCAGTGCTTCAGTCATTTGGTGGTGTTGTCTGAAGATGGAGGTGGAAGAGAGAAAGAGCATGGCAAATGTCTCTCCCTTTTATCCCATCCTGTCTTCCCTCTTGGCTTTGCTCCCCCGCCCCTCTTCAGAGTCAGGTGAGCATTACCTCATTGCAGTTCCAAACTGACCAAAGGAAGCAGGGGGGAGGGGGGGGGGTTGCATTGGATACCACACAATCATTTTACAAGGATGAACATGGGGGTGCTGGGTGTTCCCCCGAGGTACAGAGCATCAAACCCACATTTTTGCAGGTAGTAGGCCAGTGTTTATAATTAAAGTAGGAGGAAAAATCTTTAAAAAAATAAAGAGCATCTAATATGATAAAGAGACTTAGATAAAAACTTTTTTAGACTGAACAATACTTCTGTTTAGCTACTTTTAAAGCTTGAACTGAAGGCCTGATTTAACCAAAGCCATAATAAAACTCTAGCTACTGTGTTCCAGAGAGGCAAACAATCTGTACCTGTATCTGAAAATGGGATTAAAACAACAGTTTTATAATCCATAATCAAATCTCCCCATTATTCAATCAGGTTGTCAAGTATTCACATAAAACAAAAACAAAAAGATCAGTGTAATGATGGCCATTAAAGGCAATACAATTATGGGAGCTTTATTGATAGAATATACAATTTCAAAGGGATGAAGTATCTTTCCATTTGTGTGTGCTTCCATTTGGGGCATTATTTTTGAAGATAAATATTGATTCAAAAGCAAAATAAAAGATTAAACTGAATGGTGCTAAAAAGTTTCCGTTAGTGTCAGTTCCTTGCATGGTATAAATTCATTGAAGTCAATGAAGCTCTAGTGGTCCATACCAGTTAAGGATCTAATCCAAAATCCTTAGATGTACAACTTTCACATTCTTTTGCTTGAACAGTAAATCTATAGCTTTTTATATTGTCTAACATATTCCCTTACCAGCATCAACTCTTTTATCACTGTAAGCTAGAAAAGCCTTATTTAACCTCTACTGAAGAATAAATGGCAACAAATCCTCAAACCCTAATCCCATCAGCATCAGTTGCATCTTGATGTTAGAATTAGGTCTCTAAAACACAGCAAAATAATAATAAACCACTATATCTTATTTAATAAATCTGTGTTTAAAGTCAGAGGCAACACACTTCTCTCTCATGCCTACAATATTAGTGTTCAAATAATGGGTTAAACATACACATTTGTTAATGGGTTAAGCTTGCAGAGTAATACTTTTCTTGATGATGGAAGAAAGAAGCAGAAATGCCTCCTTTGGGTTTTGTTTAAGAGGTTTGTCTTGGAGATTACATGACTGAATCAATCAATACACAGAATAATTTATATCAGTAATATTTAGTAGAATATTGCAGTTGTTTATGCTTTTTCTGCGTGTTAAAATGGATATTATAACACTTTTCACGTAAAAACTGAATAGTTACTAAATATAAACTGAAACTTTCATATCAGGAGTGTGATATAAGGAAAACATTTATGAAATGCATTGAGAAGACAACTTGTCGCCTCAAAAACAATAGATTAAAGTAAACCACTTCACTGGCCTGATTCTAAACAGGTGACAATTGGCACTGCTCTTCTGAGTTCAATGGAGTTATACCATTTTATACCAATCAAAAATCTGGCCCCAAATCTTTTAGGCATTAGTGCTAGTCTATTAAGGCTTTGAACCTCCATATCTGTAAATTTGAAATGGAAAGATTCTTCAATACTAGTCCTATATAAGGACAAATATAAAATGTTTTTGATAAAACTAACTGCACTTTATTCAGACATCAGTTTGATATAATTTTAATCTATGTATTTTAGGGTTTTACTTTGCCACCTGTCACCTATATATCTGAACACTTTCCACATAAAATTAAAGCAATAGCAAAGTGGCTAGCGGACTACATGGAGTCTCCAATACTTCTCCATTTGTGGGATCGAGACTCTGCTCAGGACAGGGGTTGTGTTTGTTTGTAGTAGGGGGTTGGGAATAGAAGGGCAGATATCTGTGTGGTGGGTTACTTTACTGAACCTTTTCAAAAAAGTGTGGTTCACATACTGTTGTGCCAACGTTTTGGGACTGCACGCAGACACAGAGTTGTTATTCAAAAGAGTCTATCTGTGGCATGCAAAGTTGTGCAAGTGTGAAGGAAAAACTAAAAAAAAATACAAGGCAATTGTGTGTGTAAGTTTGGCAGGAATTACTGTCTCCAATTTATCAGTTCACTTGGAAAGAAAGTTAGCACATTTGAACTGCTTTGTCTACTGGAATTGGAATACTGGAGAAGGAGGCAGGCAACTGGAGATAGTAGTGCCCAGAGCTTTAAAAAATCCCACCAGTGGGAGTTGGTAACTAAATACCTTTGGAGATCCGGATCTAGATCTGAATCTGTACTGCACCTTCTGCAGGCACAACACAGAAGATGCAGGTGAGAAGAAGGGGACAAAGGTGATTTTACACCACCTTTATGCTTTCTGGATTCTCTCCTACTCTGGGACTCAAAATGATTCCTGACTGTGATAAGTAATGGCAGTCCAGGTCAAGCTGCTTATGTGCTGCAGCCCAGTCCAGAGTCTTGAGAGTGCCATGAACTACTGGTCCACCCCGACTTCCAGTTATTACTCAAGACTTCCAGTTATAGCTGCCTAATGCTGTCCCTGCACCAGAGTAATACTTCCCTGGACAGCTGTGGTCATTACATGTTCAGAGTGATGTACAGGATCTGCAGCTGGGAAGAGAATCTGTCGCACAAGTTGGAAGTCTGAGAATAGAATGAAGGAAAAAGATTGGATTAAAAGGCAGGAGGAAAAATACAAAGGAAAATCATAGCAAAAGCAGGGGAAGGGAAGAAAACAAGTAGAGTGGATTAAATTGTAAGTCTTGTGAGACCCACAAACTGGGTGATGTAATATCTTTTATAGAAGCAACTTCTGTTGGTGAAAGACAAGCTCAACAGAGCACTTCTCCACTTCTGAAGAAGAGTTCTGTGGAGCTTGAAAACATGCTCTTTTTCATAGAAGATGGGCCAGTAACAGATATTACCTCATCACCTTGTCTCTCTCATATCCTGGGACCAACACAGCTACAACAACCCTGTAAATAATGTCATTTTTCTATTTGTGAACAGACTGGCTTTCATTAATCTTATTTGCTATTCATAATTTGGCAAACAGTTCACATGAACTTCAAACCATAGGCTGTTCACAAACTTGTCATGCTGATTATTTGCTGTTCATGGTGTGTGATTTGTATCCTGAGTCATATGGTATTGGTTTAACTCCCTGACGGGATCACTGAAATGTTTTAAAGAGGGGAATTAGAAATATAGATTAAAAAAAATCCTTGCTATCAAATGATTACCTTGTTCACATGTGAGAATCCAATTGTGTGTATATATATATATATATATATATTTGTACAAATATTTGTACAAACAAAAACCCACTTGTATGAATACTTAAGCACAAGGAGTAACAAAGGGCATGCATAACTAAATCAAACAGCTGTTCAGAATTCAAATACATTGTTTACAAACACAGGTTTCCAGTTTTCAACAAGCAGAAGGAGAACCTCATTCTAGCCTTTTCCATCTCCTTGGTTTCCTTCTGTTTAAAAATCATAAAACCAAAAGGTTACTGCTGTAGTTATAGTTATAGTACCTGTGATAGGTTGGATCACAGAAACCCCCTGGGAGCTGCCACCTGATGTGCCAAGACTCTTTCTGCTCCTGCTTTCCTGCCCTGGCAGCTTAGGACTTCAGTGTCCTGCCTGGTTTGAGCCAGACCCGCTAGCCTGCTGCTAACCCAGACCCAGGTCTGAACCATGTCCCCTAATAGCTGTAGGCTTAACTGAAAGCATCTTACAGAAGTGTTCCTGTCTTTGACACTTAGATGCCCAACTCCCAATGGGGTCCAAACCCCGAATAAATCTGTTTTACCCTATATAAAGCTTATACAGGGTAAACTCATAAATTGTTCACCCTCTATAACACTGATAGAGAGATATGCACAGCTGTCCCCCCCCCGCCCAAGTATTAATACATACACTGGGTTAATTAATAAGTAAAAAGTGATTTTATTAAATACAGAAAGTAGGATTTAAGTGGTTCCAAGTAGTAACAGATAGAACAAAGTGAATTACCAAGCAAAATAAAATAAAACCCGCAAGTCTATGTCTAATCAAACTAAATACAAAGGAAAGGGAAGAAATACAGATAAAAACCTCACCAGTCCTAGTAAGCTCTCTTTTACAGACTAGCCTCCTTCTAGTCTGGGTCCAGCAAGGACTCACACCCCGTGTAGTTACTGTCCTGTGTTCTAGTTTCTTTCAGGTATCCTTGGGGGCGGAAAGGCTCTCTCTTTAGCCATCTGAAAACCAAATGGAGGGGTCTCCCATGGGCTTAAATAGACTCTCTCTTGTGGGTGGAGACCCACTCCTCTCTCCTATGCAAAGTCCAGCTCCAAGATGGCGTTCTAGAGTCACCTGGGCAAGTCACATGTCCATGCATGACTCACAGTTTTTACAGGCAGAAGCCATTGCCCACATGGTATCTTGAATGTCTCCAGGAAGACTTCTTATGTGGACTGAAGCATTCCAAGATGCATTGTTCCTTAAGAGCTTTTTGACTGGGCACTTAACTTTGCGAATTCCTTTCTTCAGGAACTGACCAAATGCTCTACTAAGGTTATTTAGAAATCAAGCCAGTACATGGCCAATATTCATAACTTCGAATACAAAAATGATGCATGCATACAAATAGGATTAATAGATTCAGTAGAACATAACCTTTACATAGATATGTTACATGGCATATGTAGCATAGAACATATTCCAGTTATGTCATATATATTCATAAGCATATTTCCATAAAGCCTTTTGGGGGGCACCGTCACAGTACCCATAGGAGCAACTAAAGTTGAAAGATGGACAAATATGTACTAAGTGCATCTGCAGATATTTTACAGGTTTGAGGCAAGTGTCCCTTGTGCGAAGCTCTATCAGCATAGAAGGAACTTAAAGCTGCCATGATAGAGTAATTGAGGATTCTCCCACTATGGGAGAATCTAAAGGGAACAAAAAGTTGGATTTAGACCCCACATCCCAATTCCTCTTCTTCTCCCTCCCCACAGGTGTGCCAAAGGAGTTCTATTTCTAAGATATGACAGTGCCGACACAAGCTAAAGCAAACTTGGGACTACTTTATCTTGTACTTGGGGCAAACATGGCCTCCAGCTGCCACTGGGACCATGGGAGCACTAAGGTGGTGAGCAATCACTTTTGCACTTCTACCCTTGGATCCTGTGCACAACACAACTTGGACAGACCTGAGGATCAGGGCCTTTTTTATCTTCTCCTTTTCTCTCACTAATGCTAACAGGGACAGTAGCAAGTCTGCCTATTTTCTAAATAATATTCACATTCCAGCATTCCACTTTTAGCAATATCTGTGCTGCTTCTTTCACTACTTCTATACAGTTGTGGTGCAAAAAGCACATCGATCACCCACTAAGGTCCTTCATAACTTCTGCCTACTTAGGAGACCTATCATCAATCAGAATTCATGAGTCAGAATGAGGGGCTCCGTGCCTGCTGATTTATACTAGTCTTTTTAGTGCCACAGACTAGGTAAGCCTGGATATAGAAAGCCAAGAGATAATGCTAAAATGAGCCGTAGTCCAGTGAAGAATGGAAAGACACTGAAGCAAGTATTAAGTAACTTGAGTGATGCCAAGTCACTGATATCTCCAGGAGGGCTGTTGTTTATTTCATAAAAGCCTTTTTTTTCATTTTAGGCACGAGTTGTACAGACGCCCTAGGCAGAAGAAAAGGAATGACTTTGGACACCCAACATTTCTGAGGTTTCGAGTTTAAAAAAGATTGGAAGTTATTTGATTTTTTTCCAATTGTTCATACAAAGCCACAGAATTGTCAACATTAGGGATGCAAAACTAGTTTGCGTTTATTACAAACGAAAATGAAACCAAATCCAAAATTCAAATCAAATCCAATATTCTGAGTTTCAAAAAAAGCAGGGTTTTTTTTTCCTTTTGATTATCTTTAGCATTTTTGTGCATCTCTGCATTTCCAGGTTCTGACTAGGAATGAAGTAGAAACAAGGAAATACTATAATAAAACGAATCTTAAACTATTTGCAGCTCATCTCAAACTAGACTCAGCTATGAAATGCTCAGTACTACCTTACATCATGAGATTTTAAACTTCTAATTCCAGACTGTAGCAACTTGACTATGTTAAGATATAAAGCCTCTTGAGACTTTACAGGTTCTCTTATCATGAATCATAATATGCATATAAAGTTATTTATGTTATTTGTCACTAGTATTTAGGGTCAAATATTAAAAAGTGATTTGCAAATGTTTTAATGAACAGTTTAGTGTACTATTACTTATTATTCACAAGAATTTGGACAACTTCTGGGTATTTGTAAAAGTGATAATGAATTCCAGAAGTTTCATGACACATAGCATAAATTAATATTTGTTAAGACAATTCCAGAAGTGTATTGTTTACTATTCATCATTTGCTATTTTCTATCCAGGCAGGGAACAAAGGCACTGGTATAGGACGGTCACAGAGTGCTAGGTTTGAAACCCTGAGTCAGCACTCTGTTCACAGCAGCTCCAATCACACATAGCAGATTGGAGCTGACGAGGCAGACCTGTGCCTAATTTGTGGGTGGGGCAAAACAGAAAGGCTAATTAAGCCATTAGTCAGAGCCCACAAATAGGCACAGGAAGTGAAAAGGGGGAAAGTAGGGAGTGTGAATGCTCTCCCCCGCTTGTAAAGATGCTAGGTATGTTGTGAAGGTGGTGGGATACAATCATAAGTAAACTGCACAGGATGATGAACCAGCACAAGGATCTCTGCGTGGTTTGTAAACCCAGACTGAAACAGGACCGAGGAGGCCCTGTTATAAGGACATAAATGGCTAGTCATGCATTAAGATTAGTAAAAGTGAACAGTTTCCAGACAACACATTGGATACATTTTCAGCCAAAGTATTCAGCAAACATTTTAGTGAGTTAAAAAAATGGGGGTGTGTGTGAACTCACAAAAAAAAAAATCATTGAAATTTGTTTTGATAGAAGTTTTCCAAACAGCTATAACATCAAATACTTCCATAGAAATGAAGATTGGTTCATAAATAAAACTGGCCATGAAATGGTTTTGTTCCTGAGAAAGAAATTCAACGGGAAAAATAATTTGTCAATGTCTCCTTAAAAATTTGAGGATTTTTTTTGAAAACCACAAATGTTTATCACTCCGAAGTTTTCAGTTTCAGTGAAATCTCAAGAATATTTTCCTGGAAAAAAGTTCTGTTTTGATGAAATAGACAGTTTTCATAAAACACCACACTTTTTGAACAAAATTTGACTGGATCTATTCATGAAACCATGTGGCCAAAAAAGGGATAAATCTTCAGTGAATACTATAGACAAATAATTTGAGTAGTCCTGCTAGAATTGGAAATTATATATAATCTATATCATCTGAATTTCAATCAGAAATACAAGTGGGCAGAGAAGGGTAATATGGGGAAAATGGATAGAGGACAGATATTACCATTTGCAAAAACTGGTACTTCTGGATAACCAGTTCACTAAAAGTCTGGTCCAAGCCCACTATAGTTAATAGAAAGATTCCCTTTGATTTAAATGGGTTTTGGATCAGAGCCTAAGATACCTGAAATCAAATTGTTTCTTGCCACTTTTTACTATTTGTACCTTAAAGAACAGAACGGGTCCAGAATTCGTTCTAATTAAAATAAACCTGAGTTTTGCTATGGACTCCAGTAGGAGCAGGATCAACCCAAGTTTTGGAATTCTGGCAAGAATTTAAGTAGGATTTGTTTTTCAGGAATTCATAAAAGTAAGTTTTAATAATCTTTTCATAATTTGAAATGGTACAGTCTCTGCAGATGCAGTATCTTCTACGGGCATAAATAAGCAGGCTCACACTGGCCTTCAGGGAAATAACAGGAGGGCAGTGCATGTGGGCTATGGGTGCTGCGCCCACCAAAGGAACACAATATGAAGTGATGACAGAGGTGCCTTTTATCTGAAGGAGAAAAGATCCTCCCCATTTGCCAGAGTTCTATAGGTTACAGTGGTGAAACAAAGCATGAATCACCATTGAGTATGCTGCATTGCATCTTAGAAACTGAGAATCCAAACTAATTTCTCAGAAAATAAAGCTAATAAAGATCCATTATTATTTTATGATGAATATACACTATGGTGCTGAACTGTTACAGAACCCTTGCTTTTTTATATAAGAGAAAACTCTATAAGCATCATTTAAAGTAAACTGTAAACAATTGTCCTCTCTGAAATTCACCCCAGCTCATTCCTACAAATGTTGCACCATTCCTGCATGCAGAATTCCCAGTCATGTACCAAGAGATTGCAGCTTATACAATAAAGCTCCGAAGTGCAGATCAGAGCTGAACTGCAAAAAAAAAAAAAAAAAAAAAAAAAATTACCAATTGTGTGTGCATTTGAACAATCCAGTACCTTCAAAACTCTGGGAGCTCAAGACCAAACAAATTTTAGAATATGCACTTTAAATGAACTTCAGTTGTTTTTGTTTTAAAGGAGGAAAAGTTTTCTTCCATAAGCAGACCTTCAGTTAAAGTACACTGAAGTCACAATTCACTTTGAAAAATCAGAGTTGGCAGTTGGTACATTGTTAAATGCCTCTGACCATTGGTGTGCTTCTTAAATTGCTTGACTGCCACAACTGAAACTTGTTCTTCGAGCATCTAATTTTAGTAGCCTCCAGTCAATCACCTGTGTTACCACCATTAAATGTCAGTTTATCTTCCAGTAGAAAGAGCACCAGTCCAGCAGACAGACAAACAGAATAGGCAGGAGTTCTTAAAACAGTAATATGGTATGATTTACTTTACTGGCAAAGAATCTCATCACCTAAAATATGCCAAGTACTAGACAATGGCATTCCTAGGATAAATGTTATACTACAATTTTGTCTGGAACCAAACTAGCACACTGTTATAGATGCTAAGGTGGTAGACTAAATTGCGCAGTATTATACTATGCTATTTGGAAAATTGTATACTGAAGTGATGAAGAACTGTGGCTCTAGTCTGATAAGTGACAATGAAGAAAATAGTACCCTTGTATATAACAGATCTGCTCCCTGGGGCTTATCCAAAGCCCATTGATAAAATCAATGAGAATCTTTCCACTGATTTCAGGAGGCTTTGGATGAGATCCTCTTATGTATTTTGAGTAACATTTACTTATCTTAGTGTCAAAAGTAAGTAGTTGCTGCACATTACTACTACTAGCCTGGGAGAGCCAACTCAGCAAAGCATGATCTGTATTCTATTCCTTCTTTCGTATCATCAATAGAATTGTTTATGCTATGTTTCAGCTAATTACACCTGTGAATCCTGATTTAAAGCAACGGAATGATAGGAGCAACTGAGGACATAATTTGAAGTCAGTGGGGTTGCACAGATGAACTGGGGATATAAATTGTCCCGCAAAATTGTTTATTACTAGAGATTGTATGGAAAATAAATAATCCAGATCAAGTCTCTGATCCTCAACTGAGTCCACAGATCTGGAAGTTAGAAACAAATATCTTTTTAATTGTAAATTGAATATATTAGATATGGAAATCAGTACAGGATATTAAACATATAACCTCACAATGATATTGTTGTACAGTCATTTTTCAGAGTTGAACCACACCTTTTACGGTTGCATATTCAACTTTAACTCTGGCATTTCTGGACTTTCGGGAGTCTAAATGTTGTATGAACCCAGGGCAAAAGTTTCAAATTTAGATGCCTAATGCGAGGCACTAAATCTATATTTAAATATTGTAACAAAAGTGTCCTGATTTTCACAGTTGCTGAATCCCACAACTTCCAGTGTAATTAAACAGAAACTGCTCAACACCTATGAAAAATCTAAACAAAAACTTTGGACTGGTTCCTGAATAGGTATTTAGATGCCTGAATTTAGGCTCCAAATTTGAAGATTTTGACCATAGTTTTTTGCAGTTAATAAAAATACATTTGTCAACTGAGAATTCTATAGACTTCAAGTACAATTGGGATAGTGAGAAGTATTGCATAAAGTGTACCTAACCCATTTACAACAGAACATTTGGACCTCTAACATTTTAAGAAATTGAACAAACTTTTGGACCCAGAGACTGTATTGTTAAAAACAAGTTCTATTCAACCTAGAGTTGGGACCTAGGCTAACATATGGTTTACAAACTAGCTTTAAATATGGTTTAGTCCTGTCAATACTGGCCAGCTAAGCCATATTTAACCAAGTTAATTTGTTTTAGACCACTGCAGAAAACAGGGCTCTCAGTTCAGTATAGCAGGAGTCTAGTAGAGCAGCTTCCAAACAGCTGAATAGGCACTTGGCTGAGAATTGGGAAAAGGAATAAAGGAAGAGAGCAGTGGAGAAGGGAAAATATAGGGCCAGATCCTCAGAAGGTGTAAGTTGGCATAGCTTTGTTGAAGTCAATGGGGCTAAGCTGAGATACACCAGCAAAGAATCTTGCCCATATTTTGGCATGCCACCATTCATTACCAAACCACTACAGTGGGCTGTGACAGAAGGTAATGGACAATAGGGGAAAAATAAAAATAACTTAGAATCAATTTTACAGAACCTTCGTTTGGCCTTGTTCTTCTTGTGAGTCTTTTCTTTTTAAAATCAGTTCACCCATTCTTGGCAAGAACCATCAAGTGACAAGGAAACATTGCTAGTGAAGTGGCTGACAAGGCTTTGGCTATGTCTCTGATCACAGTATTTACAAATCCATACTGAAATTTCTTCCATCTGTTCTACTATTTCCAGCAATACACTCAATTTAAAAATGAAAAAAAAAATGCTTGCACCTTTGGAACAAACAGATCTTCCAGCACATTGTTCATAAATATACGCACATTATGAATTAGAACACGGTAGAAAGCATTTTCAAATGATGCTACTGCGGAGGGGAGGGGTTGAGGAGGGGAAGGAGAGCAAGGAAGAGGGAAAAGACTATTCCTGTTTAGATGGAAGAGGATTAATAACATGCTCAAAGAGAAAATTTTACACAAATCCCTATTCATTAACTACATGAGGGGATGCTTCAGCCACAAGGAGACCCATTAATTAAAGGGTTTCTGCACAGATGCTGGAGTCAGTTGCTTGGAGTAGGTTGCTTGCAAGATTGGGGGCTAAAATATGAGAAGTCTCTACAAAACAGCACAGACAATTTATTTAGGTTTCAGAATAACAGCCGTGTTAGTCTGTATTCGCAAAAAGAAAAGGAGTACTTGTGGCACCTTAGAGACTAACCAATTTATTTGAGCATGAGCTTTCGTGAGCTACAGCTCACTTCATCGGATGCATACTGTGGAAGCTGCAGAAGACATTATATACACACAGAGACCATGAAACAATACCTCCTTCCACCCCACTCTCCTGCTGGTAATAGCTTATCTAAAGGGATCATCAAGTTGGGCCATTTCCAGCACTCCATCTATCATATCCCATGCAACACAGGAAAGTTATTTAGTGTTAACAAAAGTGTTTTGTTCTGCTTTATTTATTTATTCACATGGGACACCCTCCGTTTGAAATATGGTCGGTTTCAAAAGCGCAGTTAAATGTAGTTTCACATTCTGCACTGGAGTTTGGGTCCCTCTGACAATTGTTGTGCCGTAGCACTCAAAAGTTTTGTACTTTTAAAAAAATGTGTCAGTCTCCCTGTGATGGGGCGCCCTACAGTCCTCCCTGCTGTGTGGTGCCTCCTCCTGGCTGTCCTGCGGATTAGCTCTGCCAGGCCAAAACCCCTTGATGCAGATGCACTCTGTCACTTTCTCTCTCTGCTGCCCCCCTCTTGTTCCTAGAGCTGCAGCTTCCTCTTAGTGACCTGGCTGGAAATGGATCTTAAGAGCCAAATGCTAAACTCTGCTCCCTTCCTGGACCATGGACAGCCATCCATGCACATCACAGATCATTTGACGTAAAACTTTATCTAGAGAGAGATGGAGAAACAGGTCAAATTGGCTATTCCGTCCCATTCCCCAGACAGGTGGTGAATTGTGATTACTGTTCCTGATTTGCTAAGAATTGTGTACATCCTATAATTTGTGTCACCCTCTCCCACTCCCCATAACAGCCTATTTGCATGCCTTGTCTACCTGTTATAGCTTGTCTTTTAGACTGTAAGCTCATTGGGCCAGGGACTATCATTTGATATATATCTATGCTGTGCCTAGCACAAAGAGTCCTGGCCTGATGTGGGACCAAATGTGGGACCAAAACGTGACAAAACCCAAAAAGAAAGAAAGAGGGGGAAAACTGTTCATACAGTAAACTTAAAATGCCATGGGATCCATCCCTTTAGTATAAATGACCCTTTCTATAGCCTCAGTTTCCTGGTTCTTTATTTCCGATGTAAACAGTGAGAGAACACCAAATTTCCAGGGAATACACCAATAACTTTGGGAGTAAAATGAGTGACAACCCTCATTTAAATTTTCTGCACCAGACCCCAAGCTGCGTACACTGTCCCTACTCAAACCCCTTTTACTCAAAAGTTCCACAATGGACCAGGATTTGTCCTTATATAAATAGTTACCTATTAAAACTTAAAACAAACTAATGAACCAATCCTAAAACGATAAATCAACTCTTCTTCCGTATTTGCTTGTGATTTATACAAAGGAGTCACAGGCAAGAGGACTTTTGACTATCAACCACTGTTTTACTTGCCGCCTCCTGTAATACTGATAGCTTTGTTATACATTACTGCCAAAGGCCACATGAAAGCCTAACACTTTAAAGGGCTAAATACCTTTGCAAATACAGCAGACATTGGAATTAAATAATGTGGCACTTATGCGTTTATAAGAAGTAGTGAGTCAGAGAAGCAGCACCCAAGTATGATTAAAAAAGAATACATCTGACAGCCTGCTCCTCAGTGACTAGTTGAGGTTGAGTCACCATCCCCACCCAGGCACAGAATCATTTCTACTTGATGTTTGCCATTCCATAATGAAAACATGTAAAGCAACATACTCAGGATGCGGGCATTGTAAGCAGTGGGTGGGATAATTAGTTAACTTTCTGCTTAAAGCCATTTACTGAGCCTTTACTTTCCTGCCACAAAAGGTAAGGTACACAATCATGATCCATGCTGCCTCCATTTAAAAGACAGCCCTATTATTATAAAAGTAAATGCCACCCACTTACGAACATTGGAGACTAATTAACTCTGCAATTGCTGCACAGAGAAGAGGGTACAAAACTGCACTCTATTCCAGCAGCTATCCCAGAAGATTAAGAGGATTAGGTAACTCATTGTCTTCCCAGACCAAGAAGTAGTTTCTTTTGTCTTTTTTTTTTTTTTAAATTTCAGCTTCTTTTGCTGATAACTGTTATTTAAGTGGGGCTTTTGTCTGAAAGTGTAAATGGTCTCTGTAGTGCCTCTATTGATTAATGCATTTGCTGATTAATCTTTCTCGAGAGGATATTTTGTCCATCCTCCACTTGAATTTTTGTAGATTTTTACTTTTTAAAATGGTTTATACTTAGAAATTCTTGTAAGTGGGGTCAGCTAGCTCACTCATGACAGCATCTTCAGGTTGCATTGGGCTCTGATTTTAATAGGTATACTTCAAACTGAAAACTACATATATTCATTAGTCACACTGTACCCAGTAGAATTTTTCATATCCTGCTTCTTCTTTAGAACTAAATTAAGACCAGGCTATAAAACAGGTTTCATCATTTTAATCTGTACTGCACTCACTCCACAGAAGATGTCCCGTTAAATAGCTATCAGTTCACACTGTGCGAAACACACTTCCAAATAGGTATTAAATTAATAAGGTAGCCATTCACCTATGTATAAATGAGACAAGAATTAAATATGGCCAAACCTCACAAGGTTCATCTACGAAGCCAACAGTTTGTGGATGTAATCCTGGCTCTACTGAAATCAATTATAGTTTTGCCATTGATTTTAATAGAGCCAGGATATCACCCTGGATGTTTAAAGCAGCTTGAGTCAAAGCCTATAGGAAAGATTGGATTTTAACATGAGCTGTTAACCTGAGTTAAAAAACAAGCTGCCATGACTTCTATTTTAACCCAAGTTAGCTAATTTGAGTTAAGAATATACTTTTTTTCTATAGTGTATACATACCCAGAAGTGAGAACACACTTTCTCACACACCCACAGACATACACACACACATATTTTTTTGGAATTTCAGCTCTAGTTTGGTTAGTCCATGCTTAATAGGAAAGGCTTTTGAGCAGTAGGGATAGATTATACAAAAGGAAATGTTAGATATACATGTAACTCAGTCATCGAGGGACTTATCCATATCAGTGAGAAAGTCACCCCAACCCTTTAATTAATTAATTTATTTATTACTATCTTAAAGGGCAGGGTTGGGAAACAATAAAAGAAAAGAATATTTTCTTTGTTCTGCCCCAGCCTTTTATGCTGCTCCATCAGTTTCCAGGATCCACAGGGAACTGGAAACAGCCTCCAGGCAATGCAGCTGGTGTAACAGGGTTCACCAGGGTTCACCAGGTACAGCAGTGCTGCTGGAATGACTACACTGCTCCCACTTTCATTGCTCAGGGGAGGGCAGACATAAGGAGCATGGCTGGAGCATGTCACACAGGCTATAGTTTTAGTTGACATTACTCCCCCCTGAGGGCCATTGCCAGACTAAATTTCAGGAGGGCCCAGTTCCCCATTACTTCCAGCTACATTCTGCTTGGTGCAGGGAGGACATAGGCGGGTGAAGGTTAATCCATTAGTGGAAGAGCTACTTCCCCATTTTCTGCCAGAGGAGATGGAATCAGAATGTGTCCAGTGAACAAGTTGGAAGTTTCAAAGATCTGCAAGAGGAACAAGTGTAAATGCAACATGACAAGTGAAGCTACTGATTGACCATCAGGTTTCCTCAACCCCATACAAGGAGAGTGTAGTATACAAATAAGGGAGAAATTTAGTCTTTGCTGAGCTACTAAGGACTTGACTACACTTACCAGGGGATCGACTTGTGGTGATCGATGCATCGGTGGTCAATTTAGTGGGTCTAGTGAAGACTCACTAAATCTACCACGGATCCCTTTCCTGTCAACTCCTGTACTCCAGCTGAACGAGAAGTGAAAGGGGAGTCGATGGGAGAGCGTCTCCCATCAACATAGCATAGTGTGGACTCCGCAGTAAGTAGATCTACGTTATTCACGTAGCTGAAGTTGCATAACTTAGATGGATCTCCCCTCATAGTGTAGAAAAGGCCTAAGTCTGGTTGTTTCCGCTATGTTTACACTTAACTCAGCAATTAGCAGAGAAGGCATAACCCCATAAAGTAAAGGAGTTGTGACTTATTTTTAGACAGTAAGCTCTTTGGGTTAGTGATTCTCATTCATTATGTTTGTGAAGCACAATGGGTATTCCACCCACTTCAAGCCTCTGTGCACTATTGAATTTATAAATAAATAAAAACTAGAGAGAGCCGAACTTTATTCCAATATGTTTAGTTATTTAGAAATCACTTTTGTTCATATTATATCTCCTATAAACTACAGGTCTTGTTTCAGCTCATTGTGTGTAACTTTTATTAATACATATTTTATTAGTAATTAGAGATCAGTTTTGTTTGTTTAATTCCCAACCCTCTCAATAAACTGTGGTTTCACTTTCTTTTCACTGAATACATGTAAACTCTATTAATGTGAATGGGAGTTTCACATGTACATCAAGGCAAGACAAAACCACTTTATGTTCAACATTTTAATTAAGCATTTGAATTGTTTTGATGTATGCTATAATGTGCTAATTAAATTGATACATAACATCTTAAAAGGAGGGTATAAGGGGAAGTTATTAGTTCTTACTAGACAATAAAATGAAGACACTAAAAAAACCCAAACCCATATGCCTACAAGATCACAAACGGTCCAGAGGCCCCAGTGAGATTTCATAGTTATAAAATCAGGGCAATGAGGAAAGGGCAGTTTTGACTTATCTGCACAGAGCTTTTCAAATTTCAGCAGTGCAACACTTCTTGTAGATGCTCTGACCTATTAGCCATCTCCCTCCCTCCATCTTACAAATAAGACTCTGCGTGTGTGTGTAGTTTCCAACCTCCACAAGGTAACTGAGGTTGTAATATTTTGTGGCAGACACCCTTCCATTTTTCTTGTTAAATATTGTATTCTGGTGGCTCTTATATACCAGAACCCTTAGCAACAGACCGCGTGTTGGGTATTGTCGCAACCAAGGATAGAACATAATGGCAGTGTGTGAAATTGAATGACAGTCAGATGGCAGTTGAGAAGGGAAGAGGCTGTTGTTTGAGTGGGAGTTTTGTGTTTGATTTTGAGTGAGTGAACAAGGTTTTGGTTTCGTTTGTTTTTTTAAGCATGAACTGGTTGTGATAAGCATATGAGAGGTTTGTGTATTTGTCTGTATGCATTGCTCTGTGTTCACTCTGCAGGGCCTGACCATAAAATTAAAGACAGTGGGAGTTGTAACTAAGGTGAGGGCAGGATCAGGTCCTAACTCTGGAATGATAAGAACTGTATGTATTTTTTTACTTTGTTCGTGTGCTGTTGTAGTTAAAGAGTTCCTCCCTGCGTGGTTGCAAATGGGGAACTTTTTTTATTTGTTTGCCACTTGAACCAGTCTATATTCTCCAAGGCAGGCTCTAACTGATTTGTTTTTTTTTTTAAATAAGCCCTTTATAGATCTAAACTGAGAGCAGGGATCATTGCTCACTTCCTTGTGCCTGCCAGCAGGCCCAGGCAGCTGAGTGTTGGGCAAACCAACTTTCCCACATCTGCCACAGTCTGCTAACTCTTCTCTTTACCATGACCATGTGGGGAAAGAAAGGGGATACCATGAATATTTGCTCCCTAATATGTGGGGGAGGAGGAAGAAGAGCTGTTATGGACCCAGAGAATGAGGAGCTGCTAAGGAGCACATACCTCACCATGTGGATGTGATATATCTTGACTTTAGCAAAGCTTTTGATAAAGTCTCCCACAGTATTCTTGCCAGCAAGTTAAAAAAGTGTGGATTGAATGAATGGACTATAAGGTGGATAGAAAGCTGGCTCGATCGTTGGGCTCAATGGTTAGTGATCAACGGCTTGATGTCTAGTTGGCAGCCAGTATCAAGTGGAGTGCCCCAGGGGCCGGTTTTATTCAACATCTTTATTAAGGATCTGGACGATGGGATTGATTGCACCCTCAGCAAGTTCACAGATGACACTAAGCTGGGGGAAGAGGTAGCTATGCTGAAGGGTAGGGATAGGGTCCAGAGTGACCTAGACAAATTGGAGGATTGGGCCAAAAGAAATCTGATGAGGTTCAACAAGGACAAGTGCAGAGTCCTGCACTTAGGATGGAAGAATTCCATGCACCACTACAGGCTGGGGACCAACTGGCTAAGGAGCAGTTTTGCAGAAAAGAACCTGGGGATTACGGTGGACGAGAAGCTGGATATGAGTCAGCAGTGTGCCCTTGTTGCCAAGAAGGCTAATGGCATATTGGGCTGTATTAGTAGGAGCATTGCCAGCAGATCAAGGGACGTGATTCTTCCCCTTTTTCAGCACTGGTGAGGCCACATCTGGAGTACTGCATCCAGTTTTGGGTCCCCCACTACAGAAAGGATGTGGCAAATTGGAGAGAGTCCAGCAGAGGACAACGGAAATGATCAGAGAGCTGGGACACATGATGTACGAGAAGAGGCTGGAACTGGACTTGTTTAGTCTGCAGAAGAGAAGAGTGAGGGGGGATTTGATAGCAGCCTTCAACTACCTGAAGTGGGGTTCCAAAGAGGATGGAGCTAAGCTGTTCTCAGTGGTGGCAGGTGACGGAACAAGGAGAAATGGTCTCAAGTTGCAGTGGGGGAGGTCTAGGTTGGATATTAGGAAACACTATTTCACTAGGAGGGTGGTGAAGCACTGGAATGGGTTACCTAGGGAGGTGGTGAAATCTTCATCCTTAGAGGTTTTTAAGGCCCGGCTTGACAAAGCCTTGGCTGGGATGATTTAGTTGGTGTTGGTCCTGCTCTGAGCAGGGGATTGGACTAGATGACCTCCTGAGGTCTCTTCCAACACTAATCTTCTATGATTCTATGTATTGTCTGTTCATGGAGAGTGGGAAAAACAAGAGTCCACTGAAGGTGCCCAGATCAGTGACAGTGTGAGAGAAAGGAGCTATGAAAGAACAGCATCTCCAGCAGTGGCAGAGGTGAGATTCACTGAGAAATCTCTCCAAATCCAATTGGGCAATCATGCCTTTTGATTTAAGTCAGCAACAACAAGAAGGAAAAATAAAGGAAGAAGAAAATATGTAACAGAATGAGAGCTACGCACTACATGTTTACAAGCTACATCCAGTCCCACTCCATTCTTAGGGTTAGCTTCCAGACAATCAGATACACCAGCTTTTCATGGACAAGTGTTCTGAGCTCTGCCACTCTGATTGTTGTTCAGTATTATAAAAGGTGAAGTAATCACACAGTCATGACAGTTATTAAAGCTCCATGCACTGCATGGGACACCTCTTTCCCTACAGGGTGGGTGGAAAGCAAAAAGCTCCCTCTCCCCAACACATACATACCCTTTCCAGAAGCAAAGGCAGCCAGGAGAAGATACTGGGGGATGAAGGTGGTGTGCCTTCTGAAGTTTAATTGCAGATGCCATAGTGCCGTTATGCTGACTGCATATCAGTTGCCAAGGAAACTAGTAGCATCCATATTCTAGAAGCTTTCCTAGAAGGAAAGAAATATAATTTAAAGTAGTCTCAACGTAACCTGTGCTGGGAGAGAAAGCAAAGTTTCAGGTTTTCTGTTGAACAGACCGAAGGGTGTCATGCTTAGATAAAAGGCTCCCAGGGAAAGAATAGCAGGTCAAGCTCAGGGTCTGACTGTTTTATTGTCTCCATTTCTCACAGACAAATTGGGAATAAAGAAAATTGATTTCCTGCCTTTAGATAAAGCCTTGGTATTCTTTTATGTTTCAATCTAATTTTAGCTTGGCATTTCCTGTATATACTTAAGTTTTAGTAATTTATATAATTTCTTTTGCTGCTGTTATTCTTTCCTGCCTGGTTCAGTTCTCCTTTCCTATGTTTGCATATTTAAATGTAAAGCTGCTATTCAAGCTCCATGTAGAATTTATATTTCTCTAGGAAGCATCTCAGATGTAGAAGATGGTAATAGAGGTACAAGGCATTACACGCGGCCAGGCCATCACATGTTGTGGCACTTTCAGTTCCCAGAGGCAAAGCAGAGTGGAGTGAGGTCACAATTTGGAGGGAAGGCTTTTTTTTTTTTTTTCAACCTTGGAGAAGTTGTTCGTGATTACTTTTGAATCTTTAGTAAATCGGGCTTTAGTGTTGTGCTCAAGAGAGGGGCTGTGCTGCTGCAGAAGATGTCGAATAAAGGTCTTGATCATTTGTTGTCTTTGAAGATTTGCACAGCACTTTGTGAAAGAGTATACATGTTAACAGCAGTGCCCTAGCCACATTCCAACTGAGTAATTAAATTCTGCCCTTCAATTATATTCCCTTGCAGTGTCATTATTGAATAAGGATTTCACTTTTTCCCTTAAACTGCGGTATAGTGTTGCTGTGAATTATTAAACATTTTCTGCATTCCATCCCCAAGATGGCTTTATTCATAGTGGTTAATGTTATAGCGATTATTTATAGTTTGAATTAGTAAAGCACTTTGGAATAATTTGAATGAGAGGTGTTATATAATGTACAAATTTTCATTATTGTTACTATAGTACTGGTTATCAGAGATGTAGCCTCTCTTGGTATTGGAGTTCAATTTCCTTTTTAGTCTGTACACACACACACAAAACAAAAAACTAAATCACATCTACAAATTAAAAATAAGCAGAAGAATATTGCCAGTAATGTAGGGTGTTTGGGAAAGAGTTTGAATGCACGTGGATTATTCTATTTCCAAGCACTTTTACAAATTAGTTTGTTATTGATTGTAATACATGAAGTAGTGTGTGTACACACACACACACACACACACAAACATTCCAGGATTGGAGATAGAAGACAACAGCATTAAGACATGGGCAGAGAAGTACAAATCTAATATGCAATAAACAAAAGGAGTTGGCAAGTAAAGGAAAAGGGCTAGAGAAATAAACTGATAAAAGGAAGGATGGCATCTAATCATTAAAAAGAGGTAACATTTTCTTTCTTTTTTTAAGAAAGATGTAAATACATGTTAGAATTATATGATCAATTCTCTCTTTTACTGCCTGTGAATGCTTTCTACCTACCTTCACTACTCATGGCTAGACCCTGAGGGATAAGTATGAATAACAAATTAAGTCATTTTAATGAAGGAAAAAAAAGCATTTTTTCAACTTAAAATGATATGAACACATAACTGAGTTTGCGTCTTCCTTAGAAAGTGCATCAAACCCAGAAATTAAAACCACTGTGTATGGCCTCACGTAATAGCACAGGAAGTATATTTGTGCTTTCCTGAAAAATTCCTTTCATGAAGTAGAAAAGTTAATCACTTTTAGAAGAAGGTGTCCTTCTTCCTGAAGACCCTGTCCTTTGGGACAATTTGCACACTTATCATGGCTCCAATGACATTAACACAACATATTTCAGACTTTGAAAACTCTTTCAATCCCATTTTACTATCCTGTTGCATCTCCTTTTTAATTTGCGCTGGAAGTGAAAACACAGTGGACTAACCATTCAGATAGCCACTATATTCATGAATGCTTAGCAATCATTAGAATTGTGCAATACCTCATTTTGCATACCTCAATAGCCAGCAATGTTCTTCTTACGTATTTGAATTCTGATGGAATTTTTTTAAGTTTACAGTGTAAATCATTTCAATCATCAGTTTAAATCTGTTGTTTCCTGACAGAATATAAAGGATGATATAATACATCCCATTCCCATTTTAAAATGTTAAACTAGTCAAATTGTAGTGACAACATTTCTTTGATGTAACATTAAAGTGCAGTGCTAAGATCTTTCAGATTAACTAACATGAAAGTCTGGATTTCCTCATAAGCTTTTTAAGAAATTAAAAAGGAGAAACTTAAGTATGCATAATGCTACAGGATTCAAAGAGATTGCTTTTTCTATATCAGTACTTATAAGTAATCCAAACTAGACATGGTGCATCTTAAACTGCATCTGTAATTTGATTTTTGTATATAAAATTTCCACTTCGTATTTATTACTTATTCTATACCTTCACTCTCACCAAAGAGCCTCTAAAAGAGCCTTTTAACTGTTCCCTTGTTAACCTGCAAGAAACAGTAAAAGAATAAAAGCCATGGCACCTCAAAATGTTCAGTTAGGTCTTGATTTTAAAAACATGCACATGCTTAATTTTACGCATAATGAGTAGTCCAGTAGACTTCAATGGAGCTACTCACATGAATAAAGTTAAGAATGTTCACAAGTATTTGCAGGTTTGGGGCCTAAAGTTTCATTTTTCAGACATTCATAGCTTTGCAGCTATGGTCATAGAAACTTTACAGAGGTTTAGCTACCATATACCTAATACTGATTATGGACAAAATAATATTTTTGTTCCAGGACCTTAGTTGGATCTCTGACCATGTCCTCTAGATCTGTCATGAAACATGTAGAGAATTCTCCTTTTACCATATATATGAGGTGACCCACTGCACTGTAAGGCTCTATTGAAGCCTGAACATTCAGAGATTTCAACTGGATGTAGGTGCCTAAGTGCTTATGAAAATCCCACTAGCACCCAGATTTTGAAGATATTTAGGAGATACTCTACTCAGTGATTCAAGGATCCAAGTGACTTAGGAGCCAAAGCCACATTTTCAATTTGATTTAAGCCCTTAGGAACCTAAATCTCATTAAAGAAATAGGGAATCAGGCTCCTATGTAGACCTGGACAAAAATGATCAGACACATTGTTTATTCACAGAAAAATGCAGTTTCAATTTATTTGAAAATATTCATTAATTTGACTAAATTTGCTAAATTCATCCAGAAATTTTGCTTTTCAGTCTAGATTAACAAAAAAGCAGCAATAAGAAGTGTTCATCAGGCTAGTGGTTAGGATCCTTAGATAGAAGGTGGGAGACCCAGGTTCAAATCCCTGTTTTACCCCCCTTCCAGGTGAGTGCCCTAACCACCCTGCTATAGGCTATTCTGGAGTGGGTCTGTCTCCATCTCTCTTGCTGAAGCTGTTCCACTGTAAATAAAATACTTAAATAGTAATTGGTCAAGAGAGAGGGAGAATGACTCTATAGTCAGAATTTGACTTGTCCAACCCCGGCCCCCCCGCCGTCTATCTGCAGTAAAGTTACTAACACAAGGGCTGCTACATCCCAAACTTCTTGGACGGCCACCTCACAAGTGCTACTCTCATAGTATAAAAAAATATATTTGAGAGTGATACCATATGACTATTTTCTCCCATAGTACCAAATGTAACCTATCCTTTGTGCATAATCCATTCAATATACCTGTCATTTTATTCAAATTATCACATCATCATTCAAATCAGATCAATTTAAGCTCTCCATCTGTCACTAAAAATTTAGGGGTATATTCTCATCATGATATGTGGGGAGTTATGCATGCAAATTCCTGAACATCAAAATGACTTTATACCCATAAGAATATTAAAATATTAAGAATTACAACTGAAGCAGCAAATCTCATGTCCCTAACTTTCCACACAGACCCCTCGGCCTTTTAGCTCAAGACTTCATTGTAGGAGAAAGGAAGTTACATTTAACGGGGCAACACTAAGAAAGAAATTGGGGAAAAAAAGAATGCTTTTACAACAGGAAACAATGTCTGTCATTCACACTTGTAAAACTCACCACATAAATTACTTACTGAACAATGCAGAAATAAGTGTACCAGCATATACGAAACTCCAGTCTGAGAACTCAGGCACCAACGTAAGTATGTAACAGCTAAAAACACAAGAACTCCTTTTCTTTTTGCGAATACAGACTAACACGGCTGTTACTCTGAAACCAGCTAAAAACTAGATCCATTCTTGCAATGGGCTTTCAAATGAATCTAAGCATAGTGAAATCAGTTGGAGTTAGGCACCTAAATCCCTTTAGAAATATGGCCCTAAGCCTTTGGAAAAAAGAATAAAAATGACAAAATATTCCACTCATGTGAAATAAATAAAATAAATATCTTTGAAGCTGGTTTTCCATGTATCAGCATGGGTGAACATGTTGTACTCACTCCATGTACAGAGACCACATCATTTAATAGTGAGCAGTAAGATTCCTGTAATTGATTGGAAAATAACCACACAACACTAACATTTTGCACTCAAAGACATCTATTCTCTAACTGTATTTATATAAATATTTCAATAGCACCACACCAATATACTGAACAAGAAATTTATTTATTTTATTTAAATACTTAAGAGACCAGATATGAATATTTGGGGCTCAATCCTGCTTTCATTGAAATCAGCTGGAATTGGATCAAAACTATCAGAGGTAAGCCAAGCTAGGTAGTGATTGTCAAAAAAGGTACCTTATTGTGCTGCTTTTGAAGTTGGCTATGTTTGGTTGAGAGATGGGATGATTAGTGAAAAATTGGTACATTGCTGGATATCCTGTTTTACTTTTAGTAGAAGCTCCCTGTAATGGAGGTACACCAAGAAGCTGCAGCTTTTATATCTTTCGTGAAGCTTTCGTGAGCTACAGCTCACTTCATCAGTTGCATCCGATGAAGTGAGCTGTAGCTCATGAAAATTTATGCTCAAATAAATTGGTTAGTCTCTAAGGTGCCACAAGTACTCCTTTTCTTTTTGCAAATACAGACTAACACGGCTGCTACTCTGAAACCTGTCATTAAATAACAAGTTTTAGGGTTTTGTTTTTAATGATGAAGGAAATTTTAACACTTTTTGATCTGGGATTATGGGCAATTTCCTCCCATAAAATGGGCTAAACTGAACAGCCAGAGAGTTCAGGGCATATGCAGGAGTCTGAATTTTGCCGTGAGCTTTCTGGTTGTTCAGTTTAAATATTTAATACTAATTTAGGTTGAAGTCAATATATTTTATTGGTTTTAATTTTTCTAATTTCAATTTAAATAAAGAGAAAATAACCGACACACCGTCCCTTGTTCTTTAATCATGTATCTTAACCTCTCACAGCAGCATTTTTGAATTTTCAACTTTGCTGGTTAAGATTCATCATGTCATGGAAAGAGCATGGCATTGCTTCAGGTTCCTAACAGCTTAAGTATATTCCATATGTGTTCCAAAAATCTAGTGAAAGTACTTGGAGCTCACTTGCTCCATGCAGGAGTCTTTAAGCCAGCCAGAAAAAAAAGCTAGTGTTTCTCTTATTTTTCCCTGTATTTGACACCAGCCAGCAAAGCACTCTTGATTGCAGAAATCAGACAGCTGCTGCCCAGATTAATAAGTCTGATTTTCCAAATTTTAGCATCAGAGTCCGATGCCCTTCTTTAGGTTGAACAGTATCTTACTCCTGTAATATCCTGGACAACCTTTATGAAATTAAGTTTTATTGAATTATGTTAAACATTATGGAATTAGGTTAATATCTTTGGGGTACATTGTCCTGAAAATGCAATTGTTTGTGTGTTATTGTATGTAACTTTTCTAGGTACTTGATGAATGTAAATGTTAGGAATGTCAAAGGACTTTTGGGGACAATGCACGTAAAGTGGATATCCTAGGAAATACCTGGGGATGAGGGGAAAGCAAATGACCCACTTTGAATCCACCCTTTTGAAGCTATGCTCTGGGGAGGAAAACTTGTTGTCTACTAATTACCTGGTTCTGGAAACTCCAGATCAAAGACTCCTGAACTGTATAAAGACTAAACATACTGAGTGTGTTTGTTCATCACAGCTTCAGCTCAGAACATGTGACCACAATGGAAACCCCACAGATGGGTTGTTGAAGGACTGCTTCTGCCAGAGTTCATGTTAGGGTTGGGAGATTCTCTGGTAGGCTTATTAGCATGGATGTAGGCCATTTTATTGTTTTTAATATGTCCTCTCTGGACTGCTTTTTACCTTAAGAATAAAACAGTCTTGCATAGAAAGAACTGTATGATCACTTATATCTGTTGACAATCACTTTGTTATTGGGCTCTGAAGAGAAAGCAAGCATGTGTGCTTGGGCAGCCCGCCTCTGCTGGGAATAACAGCATAGGCAGGGAACTATGCAGCCTGGAAATACTCCAGACAGAAGAGAGTGAGACATAGGTCTCCACCCAAGTTAGGCAATGGCTGGGGAGCTGAACCCTGAGAGTAGGTGTCCTTGCTATGCCACTGAGGGGAAGTACAGGTACAGTTCATAGAATCATAGAATATCAGGGTTGGAAGGGACCTCAGGAGGTCATCTAGTCCAACCCCCTGCTCAAAGTAGGGCCAATCCCCAACTAAATCATCCCAGCCAGTGCTTTGTCAAGCCTGACCTTAAAAACTTCTAAGGAAGGAGATTCCACCACCTCCCTAAATAATGCATTCCAGTGCAACACCACCCTCCTAGTGAAAAAGTTTTTCCTAATATCCAACCTAAACCTCCCCCACTGCAACTTGAGACCATTTCTCCTTGTTCTGTCATCTGCTACCACTGAGAACAGTCTAGATCCATCCTCTTTGGAAACCCCTTTCAGGTAGTTGAAAGCATCTATGAAATACCCCCTCATTCTTCTCTTCTGCAGACTAAACAATCCCAGTTCCCTCAGCCTCTCCTCATAAGTCATGTGTTCCAGTCCCCTAATAATTTTTGTTCCCTCTGCTGGAAGCTTTCTAATTTTTCCACATCCTTCTTGTAGTGTGGAGCCCCAAACTGGACACAATACTCCAGATGCGGCCTCACCAATACTGAATAGAGGGGAATGATCACGTCCCTCGATCTGCTGGCAATGCCCCTACTTATACAGCCCAAAATGCCATTAGCCTTCTTGGCAACAAGAGCACACTGTTGACTCATATCCAGCTTCTCGTCCACTGTAAGCCCGAGGTCCTTTTCTGCAGAACTGCTGCTTAGCCAGTCAGTCCCTAGTCTGTAGCAGTGCATGAGATTCTTCCGTCCTAAGTGCAGGACTCTGCACTTGTCCTTGTTGAACCTCATCAGATTTCTTTTGGCCCAATCCTCTAATTTGTTTAGGTCCCTCTGTATCCTAACCCTACCCTCCAGCGTATCTACCACTCTTCCCAGTTTAGTGTCATCTGCAAACTTGCTGAGGGTGCAGTCCACGCCATCCTCCAAGTCATTAAATGAATATATTGAACAAAACCATTCCCAGGACACACCTTTGGGGCACTCCGCTTGATACCGGCTGCCAAATAGACATGGAGCCATTGATCACTACCCGTTGAGCCCAACAATCTAGCCAGCTTTCTATCCACCTTATAGTCCATTCATCTAATCCATACTTCTTTAACTTGCTGGCAAGAATACTGTGGGAGACCGTATCAAAAGCTTTGCTAAAGTCAAGGAATAACATGTCCACTGCTTTCCTCTCATGCACAGAGCCAGTTATCTCGTCATAGAAGGCAATTAGATTAGTCAGGCATGACTTGCCCTTGGTGAATCCATGCTGACTGTTCCTGATCACTTTCCTCTCCTCTAAGTGCTTCAGAATTGATTCCTTGAGGACCTGCTCCATGATTTTTCCAGGGATGGAGGTGAGGCTGACTGGCCTGTAGTTCCCTGGATCATCCTCCTTCCCTTTTTTAAAGATGGGCACTACATTAGCCTTTTTCCAGTCATCTGGGACCTCCCCCAATCACCATGAATTTTCAAAGATAATGGTCAATGGCTCTGCAATCACATCCGCCAACTCCTTTAGCACTCTCAGATGCAGTGCATCTGGCCCCATGGACTTGTGCTCTTCCAGCTTTTCTAAATAGTCCCGAACCACTTCTTTCTCCACAGAGCGCTGGTTACCTCCTCCACATGCTGTGCTGCCCAGTGCAGCAGACTGGGAACTGACCTTGTTCGTGAAGACAGAGGCAAAAAAAGCATTGAGTACATTAAGCCTTTTCCACATCCTTTGTCAGTAGGTTGCCTCCCTCATTCAGTAAGGGGCCCACCTTTCCTTGACTTTCTTCTTGTTGCTAACATACCTGAAGAAACCCTTCTTGTTACTCTTAACAGCTCTTGCTAGCTGCAACTCCAAGTGTGATTCCTGATTTCACTCCTGCATGCCTGAGCAATATCTTTCTCTTTGTCCAATCTTCCACTTCTTGTAAGCTTCTTTTTTGTGTTTAAGATCAGCAAGGATTTCACTGTTAAGCCAAGCTGGTCGCCTGCCATATTTACTATTCTTTCTACACATCGGGATGGTTTGTTCCTGTAACCTCAATAAGGATTCTTTAAAATACAGCCAGCTCTCCTGGACTCCTTTCCCCATCATGACAGGTTTCAGAGTAACAGCCGTGTTAGTCTGTATTTGCAAAAAGAAAAGGAGGACTTGTGGCACCTTAGAGACTAACCAATTTATTTGAGCATGAGCTTTCGTGAGCTACAGCTCACTTCATCGGATGCATACTGTGGAAATCGCAGAAGACATTATATACACAGACACCATGAAACAATACCTCCTCCCACCCCACTCTCCTGCTGGTAATAGCTTATCTAAAGTGATCATCAAGTTGGGCCATTTCCAGCACAAATCCAGGTTTTCTCACTCCCCCACCCCCATACTCACACAAACTCACTCTCCTGCTGGCAATAGCTCATCCAAACTGACCACTCTCCCCACACTGTGCATGGCAATCAAGGTGGGCCACTTCCAGCTTAAATCCAAGTTTAACCAGAACGTCTGGGGGGGGGGGGAGGGGAGGGGAGGAAAAAACAAGGGGAAATAGGCTACCTTGCATAATGACTTAGCCACTCCCAGTCTCTATTTAAGCCTAAATTAATAGTATCCAATTTGCAAATGAATTCCAATTCAGCAGTTTCTCGCTGGACTCTGGATTTGAAGTTTTTTTGTGGTCACTTTGGATGGGCTATTACCAGCAAGAGAGTGAGTTTGTTTGTGGGAGGGCGGAGGGTGAGAAAACCTGGATTTGTGCTGGAAATGGCCCAACTTGATGATCACTTTAGATAAGCTATTACCAGCAGGAGAGTGGGGTGGGAGGAGGTATTGTTTCATGGTGTCTGTGTATATAATATCTTCTGCGATTTCCGCAGTATGCATCCGATGAAGTGAGCTGTAGCTCACGAAAGCTCATGCTCAAATAAATTGGTTAGTCTCTAAGGTGCCTTTTCTTTTTCCCCATCATGTTATTCTCGCAGAGGATCCTGTCCATCAGTTCCCTGAGGGAGTCAAAGTCTGCTTTTTCTGAAGTCCAGGGTCTGTATTCTGCTGCTCTCCTTTCTTCCTTGTGTCAGGATCCTGAACTCGACCATTTCATGGTCACTGCCTCCCAGGTTCCCATCCACTTTAGCATCCCCTACTAATTCTTCCCAATTTGTGAGCAGCAGGTCAAGAAGAGCTCTGCCCCTAGTTGGTTCCTCCAGCACTTGCACCAGGAAATTGTCCCCTACACTTTCCAAAAAGTTCCTGGATTTCTGTGCATCGCTGTATTGCTCTCCTAGCAGATATCAAGGTGATTGAAGTCTCCCATGAGAACCAGGACCTACGATCTAGTAACTTCCATTAGTTGCCGGAAGAAAGCCTCGTCCGCCTCATCCCCCTGGTCTGGTGGTCTATAGCAGACTCCCACCATGACATCACCCTTGTTACTCACACTTCTAAACTTAATCCAGAGACTCTCAGGTTTTTCTGCAGTTTCATAGCGGAGCTCTGAGCAGTCATACTGCTCTCTTATGTACAGTGCAACTCCCCCACCTTTTCTGCCCTGCCTGTCCTTCCTGAACAGTTTATATCTATCCATGACAGTACTCCAATCATGTGAGTTATCCCACCAAGTCTCTGTTTTTCCAGTCACATCATAATTCCTTGACTGTGCCAGGACTTCCCGTTCTTCCTGCTTGTTTCCCAGGCTTCTTGCATTTCTGTATAGGCACTTAAGATAACTCGCTGATTGTCCCGCTTTCTCAGTATGAGGCAGGAGCCCTCCCCTCTTGCACTCTTTTGCTCATGCTTCCTCCCAGTATCCCACTTCAGTTGCCCTGAACTGTGACAGTCCCAATGAGGTCAGACCACTGGCATCATATGTACCAGAGCCATCGATGTCAACTCTGATGTGTGGAAGTTGGACAAGGAATTAGTACTACAGTAACAGCATCCACAGTGCACGGGTATAAACATTTCCAAAAGTCAGTAATGTGAAACGAGAGTGGTTGCTCAGCTTTTGTCCCTTGAGCTTATGTCTCTTTATGATTGAGAAGTCAGTAGAGTACATTTGTCTGTGTACCTCATTTTGCATGTCATAACCATAATCTTTCATGCGCAGTCCTTGGTAAGTAAAGGAATAAAAGCAAAGGGCCAAATTCTGCTCTCCTTTATATAATAAAACTCCCATAAGTCCATATGTTTTAATTGCTTTGTGTGAAAAATTGTAAGATGTATTATTTACCCCTTTGGTAATGTGAGCAATTATATATAGTAGTATAGACTTGGTAAACAGCAGAAACAAAAGTTCCAGTCTGTGGGATAAATATAAATATATATATATTGAAAGGTATGAATTATTAATCCTCAATCGAGCAACCAGAATTGGGTAATTGTGTATACTATCTACAGATAGAATTGGAATTAGAGAATCTGATTTCAAAATTTTAAAGACCATGTTTCTTAGTACACAAAAGGAAAATGTCTATAATGTAGATTTTATTATTACCAGTTACAGTAGCACTGAGAATTAAGTTTTTGGCATTTAAGGAAGACAGAGAAAAGGATTTTGGAAGAGGGATGAAAGCTAACCAAGCACATCAAAGACTGTATGACCTATGATTAAAAGAATCTTTAAAGCTAGCAGACAAATGTGACTGGTTAGGGTAATCAGAGATCAAACTTTTCTTACACCTGAACTTTCATACAGACTTTTCCACAGTGCAGCAGTGTCAACTTAAAGTCTCATGTTTCAAGCCCTGAGCTCTGTACTATAAAAGCCTTGAAAAAGGTATAAATGATGAACAGTCTTGCACAAGACTGAAAGAAGTATATTTTACAGCCTTTACAAAATCTTTGTGCTAGAACACTCTATCACTAAAATCTAGAGAATGTTTAAATGCAGGTTGACATATACCAGCAGCAGGATGAAAGGTGTCAGCTCAGTCAGATAGCACATCTACAGTGGGCATTAATAAAATGCAATACAATGAAAATATAATACCATTGTTACATAGTTCTCAAGTTGTGGGCATGCTGTGACTGCTCACTGCTTATTGTACCAAATACGATCACTTAACTCTTACCTTGTTCTCCCCACATCTACTTATTTTTTCTTCATACATTTAGACTGAAAGCTCTGGGGGACAAGGAGGTTATTTTTTTGTTAAATGTGTGTGTGCAGGATCTAACACAATGGGATCCTAGTTTATAATGCGGTCCTTTGGTTCTACTTCTACACAATTATTGTTTACAATTTTAGGCCCCAATCCTGCAATACATATGCTTAACTTAATGTATGAGTGGTCCCATTAACTTCTGTAGGACTACTTATGGTGCTTTAAAACAAGCAACTGCTTAAATCTTTTCAGGACTGAAGCCTTAGTTCTGTGTCTTTAATTTGAAGATGGCGGCTAGCAATGACTTACTTTTCAGTGGTGCGGAAGGTTTAGGATAGAATGCTTTTGTATTTAATAGACCTGGTCAGGGTACTAATCTTCTCTGCTCAAGCATTGTCCATCACCTAATTACTGAATAAAAGAATTGTGAAAATAGTAAACAAATATTTCCAAGAAACATATTTAAACCAATGAGAATTTCCCAAACTGTGTATATAGATATTCCTTGGTGTATTAGATATTCAGATTTAGTATGTAGTATATGTGACTGGTCATCTGAGCCACATATAATGACTTCTCTTTCCTGACTGGATGTCCTACCCTTTATAAACAGAAGCAGTGTCCATGACAAAGTCATTGGGAAGTTGGATCTCTTAGGAAGAAAGTGTGGAGTGGTTTAGGGAGAACAACATAGGAAATAAATAAGGCCTAGCACAGCTTAGAACATTTAAAATCTTTTCCTGTTCTCGTCAGCAGAGGAAAGAGCACTATATTTGGCTGCAGGCATGGACCTGAGATTGTAAAATAATCTGGTTCCTTCCTGAGGCAAGCATACCTATTTGGGCAAATTCCCCATTGGTGTAAATTGACAGCACTCCATTGAATTAAAAAACATTTGGCTCACCAGCTATATTTTTATTGGTTGCCTAGCAGAATTTATATTCAATTTTCTCTGGGCACATTCACACCAATTAATTTTGTGCCATATCAATCCTTGTCTAATTCATTTACTTGCCTGCATACCAGACTTCTGGCCAGGAGGTTTTGTGGACCTGCTGTGTATTCTCTTATCCCATAAACAGCAGCAATTAATTATAGATGCCATACATGGACAGAATTCACTCATTTCCATTTCATGTTACATTGCCATTCACCACCCATGCTCCATGATCATTAATGATGTGTATGTATAAAGGAAGCATTTCCATTACCTCTGTTAATCTTGTTGTGTTTAACTATGGCTTGGGGTCCAAAGAGTGATTGAAGTGATCATAAGGGTATTCCATATGGCTGACTTAGGTGGTTGTTCTGATGGCAGTTGCAGAAGAGGAATATTTAAATACAACTCTAAAGACGTTAGCCAATTTAGAAAGGATAAATTCTTCCTGAAGCAATTGTTTCATCAAGGGAGGTAAAATGTTACAAGGCTCATCAACCGTCACTCCTTGATGTAAACCCAGCACTCGGAGAGTACACTTTTAGAGATTATTTTCAATAATTTCCACTTCAATGTACTATAGTATTATTTTTGACAAGTGGTCCCATCAGAGCTTTGGAGCTTTCTCCCTAGGCTTGTAACCCTACTGTGTTTTCCACAAGATTTTGTAGCAGTTCCTTCCTTCAGTCAATTCTGGTTTATTTTTTCCCCCCGTGAGGATTATTAGAATCAAGCTTAGTTTTGAGAGCATTGATGGCAGAAAAAAAAAAATCAACCAAGAGAAATTCAATTACAAATTAAATATGAGTCAATAATGTGATCATTTGCTAAAAATGCTAATATTTTTGGCAACATTAACAGGAGTGTCAAATGGAAGACACAGGAGGTAACTGTCCAGCTCTACTTGACACTAGTGAGGCCTCCGTGGGAGTACTGTGTGCAATTCTGGGCAACACACTTTAGGAAAGTACTGTTTATCCATTTTCTGCAGAATGGGCCAGTATAAGAGCAAACAATATTTGCTTGTCAAACTGCCATCTCAAAGTAGTTTTCTCCTTCAGATAATCAGTGTTGTGTTTATGGGTTTAGAAGATAATCTACTGCGCATTTTAATGAAAACATATATATAAAAATAACTGCCATTAATTACTGAGAGGTGGTATCAAATAAGAGCTTTCTGATCAAAATATTTCCTGCCCAGCCCCCTGCCCCCACTCAGGAATCTTTAAGCCTCTCTCTGACCTCTGAGTAGCAAACTTCATCCTTATATTTCCTCATCCTCAACCAAGCTAATCTTCCTTCCAGCCGGAACTGATGGATCCAGCTCCCTTTATAATTGTTGTTCCTGACTATACTCAAAAGATCACAAAGCATTACTAAATAACACTTCCCCCAGCCCCCTCCCAGCTACCCTCTACAGACCAGCTCTGCAGAGATACCAGCTTCCTGGGAATGAGGGAGCTAAACTCAAATTAACTTCAGAATCAAAATTCTAAACTCAGATCTCTGTGTGGTTGAGCACTGAGATATTTCAGGCTTACTGGGCCACCTTATGAACTGGTTATTTCTCTGTATATGAAAGGTAGTGATGGCACAACTTAATACATTATCTTGGATTTCAGATTCCTTTCTTTAACAGTCATCTTTCCAGATACTAATCAACAAAGCTGGATTTCATCAGGATAATAGAAATACTATCTCTTCTCTGGTCTGCATATCCCCAATGACAATAACCCACAAGGATTTTGTTCGGTTTCCATAGACCCGTGGGGTTTGCCATCAAACAAACAAACAAAAAAAGATACAAGTTAAAGCTGTGCTCCAGTTAGATATCAAAGAATTCAGAGTCATTAAATTATTGTAGACCACACAGAGATCATATGAAGTTACTTCTGAAGAGCATGTTATACTAAATCCCCTAAAATGTATTGACTTTGCCAGCCTTAGCCCACATGGTAGCTCTTCCATTTGGTAACCAAACTGTTTCATGTAGGCATTAACCCAGGAATCCTACACTTGAAAGAGAATGCTGTAGGATTTAATTCATATTCTAGCCTCAGCATTCTTTTGGGACAGGCTAAGTAATCCATACTAATAACAAGGTGATGAAATCTGCATTGTGAATGTAAATCATGAAAGATGGCTCTGTTTAGGTACTTCAGATGCAATAATAAAATTAAAGTATGTGATAAGAACAAGTGCTATATTATCCTATATGCTTATAAAAATCTTGGGAAATGGATAAAAGGATAAATTATTAGCTGGATGGTTACATATATAATGTTGGCTGCTAAATATACATCTTCTGGGACACTATTTGAAATACAAGTATTATTGTTATCTGTGCAAGAAGCACCAGCTTCTGATGATCAGCAAAGATAATTTTTTTAACAATTATTTATTTAGCAACAACATTTATAGTTTGTGATATTTATGATATAATATTTATGATCCTCTGGAAAAGGCTTTGAAAGAGTCAATTTTTCCTTTTAAACATATTTAAAACTGTGCGAAGAACCTAGCAAAAACCTTATCTAAGTTATTGTGATACGGGCTTTTAAAATACCTCTTACTTTTAATCTAAATGCAGTTGATGAAATTTAAAAAAATATTTATTAAAATCTATCATTGAAACTGCAAAATTCAGTTAAAACATGTATCTAATTTCTGAATGTCAAAAGCAGTTTCAGGACATTGCTACCACCAACCAAAGCTCTGTTTGGGGGCTTTTATAGTTTTACAAAGAAGCTTGTGAGTTTTTATTCAAGCTAGCTGTAGATTAGATCTGTAGGTATGAAGCCATGTACTGGAAGGGAACTATTTGGGGCCGATAATTATACTGTATTTTCAGAAACTTAAAATGAAATATTTAAAATAGTAACACATGTATGTCTACAATAGCTTATATGACATGTTTAGGCCCCAGTCAGAGATTTACAAAGGGGTTTAGCTTTACACTGATGAGTTGTCCCATTGAAATGAAAGGGTCTACTCCTACTGCACAAAGTTAAGCATATAAGTCTTTGTAAGATTGGGACCTTAGGAACAAAAACAAAATATGGAACTTCATTCCACATAAAACTGGTTCCATCTGCTCTTAATTATTTACCATTTTTGTCCTTGATAGGATCTTTTCCACTCTGAGTCTAGTCAGGAACTGTTCTGAACTGGTATCAATTGTAAAGTACAATTAAGGTATGAAACTAACATTGGCAGGGCAGCGTGGGGAATCCCTTTTAGCCAGAGCCTCTTTTGTTCTGCTTGTTCTTTGGATAAATAAAGGACTGAAGCCTTAGTTCTGTGTCTTTAATTTGAAGATGCTGGCTAGCAATGACTTACTTTTCAGTGGTGCGGAAGGTTTAGGATAGAATGCTTTTGTATTTAATAGACCTGGTCAGGGTACTAATTAGGAACAACTTAGACCTCTTCTCTGCTCAAGCATTGTCCATCACCTAATTACTGAATAAAAGAATTGTGAAATAGTAAACAAACATTTCCAAGAAACATATTTAAACCAATGAGAATTTCCCAAACTGTGTATTAGATATTCAGATTTAGTATTTAGTATATGAGACTGGTCATCTGAGCCACATATAATGACTTCTCTTTCCTGACTGGATGTCCTACCCTTTATAAACAGAAGCAGTGTCCATGACAAAGTCATTGGGAAGTTGGATCTCTTAGGAAGAAAGTGTGGAGTGGTTTAGGGAGAACAACATAGGAAATAAATAAGGCCTAGCACAGTTTAGAACATTTAAAATCTTTTCCTGTTCTATTCTATCTTTTTCTGAATATTCAGGGCTGTCAGTCTGGCATCATTCTACTGTTATTTTTGGAAGCATCCAAATCCCCATTTATGTAAGTATTAGATTCAGTTTAAAAACTGTAAAAAATTTTGTAGACAAGTGTGTTAGATGTTTTGCAGGGTTTTGACTTCCAAATGTCTTGTGTTTCCATGCATCGTATGAAGTGGGAGTGTCTTCATTCAAACCCAAGTCAGTATTAACAAACATAGGATAAAAATAGATGTAACAAATGTTATATCAGTAAGATATTTTTCTATATTGCTTTAATACCCCTAGAACATTTAAAACTATAAAGGGAAATAGCCCATGAAATGATATGCTTGTATGAAACTGATCACTATGAGAACAAATTTGTACTTTTTTCACTATGTATCTTACATGAAATATGATATAACAGTAATTGTGTTCTCCCCTTTAATTATGTGTTAATTGTGCCTGACCTAAGATTAGAATCTCCAGGTGCTTTCTTTCATTGGTTTTCAAATTCTCCTTTACCTATCCAATACTTATTTTTTTTACAAAAAAGTTTTAGCCACTGATATTCTCTCATCTTGTCTGAAGTTTTATTTAATTAATTAATTAATTTAATGTACTAAAGAGATCCAAGTCAGTTGTTTTAGGAATCAAGTTTTCTGCATTAGTACCATGTCAGGACTTGAATGAACCCTTAAGGTTCAGACAGTGCTGAAACAGAAGCTTTTGATTCTGAAGTCTGCCAAATGCATGACTATAGATTAAGGTCCAAATTCTCAAAGGTGCAGACACTTCTTTGCCAGCACAAGTCAGATAGTTAGACACTAAAGGTGAGAGTTTCTAAAGTTCTCAAGCTACTTAAGAGCTTGAGTGATTTTCAAAAGAGTCTTAGGGCTTGTCTTCACTACAGCGCTATATCAGTGTACTGCGTAGCACGTCTGGTGAAGACACGCTGTGCCGATGGGAGAGTGCTCTCCCGTCGACATAATTACTCCTCCTCAGCAAGAGGCGGAAGCTACGTTGGCGGGAGATGCTCTCCTGCCAACACAACACAGTGTGGACAGCACTTTAAGTCAATCTAACTTACATTGCTCAAGGGGGGTGGCTTTTTCACATCCCGGAGTGACATAAGTTACGTTGACTTAAGTGGTAGTGTAGACAAGCCCTTGGAGTCCAAGTCTCACTGAATTTAAATGAGATTTAATCTCCTAAATGCCTGAGGACCAGATTTCTTATAGGTATTTAAGTGTTGCTCTGCTCAGTATTGCAATGTCTGAATAATTGAGGAGCCTGAATCTCATTTCAAAAGGGATTAAGGCATCTAGGAGCCAAAATCCCATTTACAAATCTGGGCCTAAGTGACTTTTGAAAATAGGACTTAAGAGTCTAAGTAACTAAGGGACTTTTAAAAAGGTACCGGTAACCACTATTTCCACCCTCAGTTCACGGCCAGGTCAGAAAAATGCATGCATATGTTTGGCTGGTTGCAAGGATACCATTTGAAATTTCGCCCCTAAATGACTAATCAAAGTATTTGAACAGAATTCAACAAAAATGGGAAATTACCAGATTTTTCTAATACAAAACAGGGTCTTACTTGCATCCAGGACCTCTTGTCAATGGAAACTGAAAAGGTCTGTGTCAGAATAAACTGGATGTATCCATCTGAGGTTCTATGAAATATGGGTTTTAATTAGAGATGGGCCTGAACCAAAGCCCAGCATCTGAACAATCCCAATGTTTGAGGGAGGTCAGATCCAACCGAAACTTTATACCCAGATGCTATACATACGCAATGGGCTGACCAAAATTCGGGGATGCTGTGATGGGGCGCCTGCTCCACACTAGCCCATAAAGGGTTAATAGGACCCTTGGGAGGCTGCACAGGACACAGCCAATCAGAGGGGCTTGGAGGAGCAGCCAGTCAGGGCCAGGCTGGCCCATATAAGAAGGACTGCAAAGCAGAGCAGAGCAGGGGCAGTCATTCCCTGGAGCTTAGAGAGGGAGGAGGACTGGCTACCTTGCAGGCGGAGGGTAGCAAGCACCCAGGACTTAACAGTGCTGCATGCAGAGACCCGTACCCAGGACTTAACAGTGCTTCATGCAGAGACCTAGGGAGCCAAAGGCAGCTCCTGATAGGCTGCAGGGATCTGTAGGCTGGAGCAAGAGCAAGTAGAAAGTAATGGGGAAATGGCCCAGGGAAGTAGACTGCGGGGTTTGAGGGAACATAGCATGTGGCTGCCATCTACCGGGTCCTTGGGCCGCGACCTGGTGTAGCGGGCGGGCCTGAGTCCCCTCCTTGCCCCCAATTGCCACAGAAGAAGTGGCTGGACAGTGGACGCCGTTGCTCAGGAAGTGGGAGAATAAAGTGTGACACAGCCAGAGAGCTGTGTCCTGAAGAGGATGCTGTGTTTGTTTTGACAACACGCTTCCTGGAGCAGACGTGATGGCGGCAAGACATCACCAAACGAGGGCAGACTGGCGAACTAAGCTAATTCCCAGGACAGCCAGCAGGAGGTGCCACAGCAGTGAGTCAAGCCCCATCACAGATGCAAAAATATCCCAAACTTTGTGGGAGCTCAGATCCATTTCTGAATGATGTGACTGGTATCCATCTTTGGTTTTATAAAATATTTGTAAATCATCCTAAGCCTTCAAAAGGTGTAACTGTCTTTTAGTGTAGTGAATTGGTCACAGGGGTCATGTATTCCATTATTTGTTTCCCATAAATGTCCTGACTTCCTGCCTACTGTCTCCCCAGAGGGATACAATCAACCTGTTATGGGAATGTTAATCAACCTGTTATGGAATTTAATAAAAATGATAACTTTTCTATAGGTTTTTAGAATATAATGAACAATTTTATCACTACTATAGAATTTCCATGGATGGTTTAAAAAAACACTGTAGAAAGATTCTCATTCTCTCAAGTTCTATATGCTGGCAGCATCATTAATATAGGCCTCTATTACATTCCTATGGAAACCAATTGATTTCAACCCTATTAAATTCTTTCCCATAAAGGACAGAAATAATCTTCAAGAAAATGAGCTGCTTGAAACCCACCTCAGCTTTCCCTCCTCCCCTCTCCTGTAGCCTTCCCACAGTTTTGGTTGAATTTTATTTTAAATTCTTCAGATTGAACCTGAACATTAAATTCAAAGTAAAACTCAGAGGATGAGAACTCATGTGAACTGAAACCAGAAAAAAATTGTTTGCCTAACCACTGATTTTCACACAACTCTGAACAAGGGCATGCAGGTTGTCCAATGGCCCATATAGTTGTCTTTACTTGAGCTGATATCCTTTGACTGTCTGGAATAACAGTACAAACTGGATGAAACAGCTTTCTATAAATAACTTCAGTTTAGACATTTTCTTTTCACCAGGTCAGACTAGCAAAGACTGTACCAATCCAGCTCTGAAACTGAAAAGCTACTACAAAAAATGTTCAGAGAGAGCGCAGTTAGAGCAAACAACAGACAGGAGAACCACCTGGGGCCACAGAATATGAAGAGGAAGTGGGGCAAGGAATGGCCACACAAAGCAGGAATCAGAATTCCAGGAGTCAAAGAAAATAGCATCTGTGAAATGACACTAGGTGCTACATGTATGGCAAGATTGTACTTTACACTGGAAAAAAAATCAGATGTTACATTAATCTAGTTCAATAAAATGAACCCAGAGTCACTAGAGAAACTGTGGAGATTGCGCTAATGAAAATCACATCTTTTTGGGAACTGTTTGAAGATCAGCCTGCCCTAACACCAAAAATCTATGTGATTGTGGCAGAATATACCCCTGAATTCATACCCTACATACTATAGTAATAATCTTTGTACAAAGTATGCCTTGTGAGGTATCATCTGAAATCATAATTTCTGGTTATTATTGTCCTGGTAAAATATGTATAGCAACATTGTATGTGAAGTTATAAGTTACCTCAGCATGGTGTTATTAACACATGTTCCAAACAGAAGTTGGCAAACAGGTCTGTCCTAAACAAAGGGATGGGTGCTCTGCTTAATTTGAATTTAAGCAGTAAATAGAGTCAAGAAGCAGGAAGGGAAACAAAGGAATCTCAAACAAGCAAGGAAAGAAACAGCATGCAGTTCCCTTCTACATAGATTGCCTGTCGCCTTGCTCCCAGCTGGAAATACTTCTCAAAGGGGGGTTCAGGACTAGAAAAAGGAGGGATAGACACCCAAGGTACCTCCCTTCTCACCACATTCACTGCACCAGAAGCAACAAAGGAAGCCTCAGTTGGACTCTGGGAGAAGGGGTCCTGACCTATAAGGTTTGGTCAGTAAAACTGCTGAAAGCAAGTGGTGAGAAATCTTGCTTTAACCTGATATACTTTGTTAAATGTCTTATCTTCATTTTTCTTGTAACCATTTTTTATTGTAATGCCTCATTACACTTAAAATCTCTCTGCAGTTAATAAACTTGTTTTATTGTTTTATCCAACCCAGTGTGTTTAAATTGAAGTGCCTGGGAAACATCATTTGGGGTGACAAGTTGTTTGCATATTATTTTTTTAAAGAAACAATGACCCTAACGAAACTTGTATTGCCCAGAAGAGGGCTGGGCAGTACAGGACATACAGTTTCTAGGGGAAAATCTAAGATGGGGGCGGGGGGTGTTAGGGTCACCCTGCAGAAGTAACTAAGGCTCATGAGAGCCAGAGCATAACCCAAGTGTGACTGGCAGGCTGCAGTTTCACACAGACACTCAGGGTGTGGCCCGTTTGCTGAAAGGCTGTTTGTGAGTGGGCCAGGTGGGAGCTACTTCAGCACGGCATTCTAAAGCACCTAAGGGTAGAGAGTAGGGGTGACACAATTGCTTATTAGCCTGGATTGTACCGTGGTAGGTCACAGTGATAAAACAAATGTCTCAATCACAGTCCAAGGGCGTATCTAGAGAGCCTCACAGTTTGGACTAAGGGAGTGTGAACTGCAGTGTGCACCAAAATGCTATGCTGTAACTCCCCTATGCAGATAATATTGGCCCAAATTTAAAGGTCCTGAGTTTGCATTGAACTCAGAACCTTTAAGTTCATGCCTGCAGCATCCCCATGGGGGAGTTGCAGCATAGCATACGGATGCACATTTTGCTGTGTAGTCCAAACTATGAGGCAGTGTAGACATGCTCTAAGATAATCATAGAAATGTAGGACTGTAGGATACCTGCACTAAGGCAGGACTAAGTATTATCTAAACCACCCTTGACAGGTGTTTGTCTAACCCAGTGGTTCCCAAACTTGTTTCCGCTGCTTGTGCAGAGAAAGCCCCTGGTGGGCTGCGCCGGTTTGTTTACCTGCCGCGTCCACAGGTTCGGCTGATCGTGGCTCCCAGTGGCCGCGATTCACTGCTCCAAGCCAATGGGAGCTGCTGGAAGCGATGGCCAGTACGTCCCTCGGCCCCTGCCGCTTCAGCAGCCCCCATTGGCCTGGAGCAGCGAACCACGGCCACTGGGAGCCACGATCAGCCGAACCTGTGGACATGACAGGTAAACAAACTGGCCGGGCCCGCCAGTGGCTTTCCCTGCACAAGCAGTGGAACAAGTTTGGGAACCACTGCTCTAACCTGTTCTTAAAAACCACCAATGATGGAGATTCCACAACCTACCTAGGTAATTTGTTCCAGTGCTTAACTACCCTTACAGACAGGAAGTTTTTCCTAATGTCCAACCTAAATTGCTCTTGCTGCAATTTAAGCCTATTGCTTCTTGTTCTGTCCTCACTGGATAAGGAGAACAATTTATCACCCTTCTCTTTATAACAACCTTTTACATATCTGAAGACTGTTATCATGTCCCTTCTCAGGCTTCTCTTCTCCAGACTAAACAAACCAATTTTTTTTTCAGCTTTTCTTTATAGGTCATATTTTCCCACCCTTTGATCAGTTCCATTGGTCTCCTCTGGACTTTCTCCAATTTGTCCACATCTTTCCTGAAGTGTGGTGCCCAGAACTGGACACAATATTCCAGCCAAGGCCTAATCAGCGCAGAGTAGAACAGAAAAATTGTTTCTCATGTCTTGCTTGTAAAACTTCTGCTAATACAACACAGAATGCTGGTTTTGTTTTTTGCAACCGTGTAACATTGTTGACCCATATTTAATTTGTGATCCAATATAACCCCCAGATCCTCTTCTGCAGTACTCCTTCTTAGGTATTTCCTATTTTATATTTGTGAAATTGATTATTCCTTTCTAAGTGGAGTATTTTACATTTGTCCTTGTTGAATTTCATCCTATTGATTTCAGACCATTTCCTCTGATCATTTTGTGTTCTAATCCTGTCCTCCAATGTGCTTGCAACTCCCCCGTCCCCAAGCATAGCATCATCGGCAGACTTTATAAGTGTACTCTCTATGCCATTAACCAAATTATTTATGAAGATATTGAGTAGAATCAGACCCAGGACAGATCTCTGTGGAACCCCACTTGATCTGTCCTTCCAGCTTGACTGTGAAACATTGATAACTAGTCTCTGAGTATGGTTTTCCAACAGTTGTGCATACACCTTGTAGTAGGTCCGTCTAGCCTATATTTCCCTAGTTTGCTTATGAGATGATCATGGGAGACTGTATCAAAAGCTTTAATAAAGTCAAGATATGTTGTCAAAGAAGGATATTAGGTTGGTTCGATGTGATTTGTTCTTGACAAATCCTCATTGACTATTACTCATCGCCTCATGCCTACATTATCCATTGTCTTTCTGGGTATCAAAGTTAAGCTGACTGCTCTATCACTCCCTCAATTGTCCTTAATACCGTTTTTATAGCTAGGTACTGTATTTCCCCTTTTCCAGTCCGCTTGTGTGGTACTATATATATTTTTTAAATCAATGTACAAACATTGACTGATTAAACCTAACAACACCCCTCTGAAGTGTGTAAATATCAACCCACTTTTTAATGTCTGTTACAGACAGAGCACACTTATCAGGGTGTTTGGGGCTTAATTGATATTTGCAAAGCTCTGAGTTCCTCTGATGAAAGATGCTACAGCAGGGCAAAGTGTTTTTATTAATTATTATTAATTAGTCTGTGGTGGCATCCATTGTACTATACGTATGACTTGTTGAACTCATGCTTCATCAATTATTTTACTGTGCTTTTTTCACAAGTGCTCTTTACAAGCTGCATTGTAATGATTGAAAATAAAAGTGAGACAATAAAAGAGGGTGAATAAATCTGCAACCTGCATTTTACCTGCTGCTCAGTAAAATTTGGTTACCATAGCAACCACTACATCCTATTGTACCAAATACTTACTCCGGAATCAAGATGGCTGTATCTTCAAACACTGAATTTGTGCTTTTTCTGTCTTGTAACACTATAAGAAAAATGTCTCCTTCTGGAATTCACTCACTTATCACCCTTTTTACCCTCTTTCCACAACCTCAAATGCTCCTGTTGCCGTGATCCCTGGCCAAACAGGACTAGATGCAGCTCCTTCTACAGCAGCACAACTCCAAGCCTCAACCAGAGAATTTCCAAAAGTGACAGGAAGAGCTCCATCCCCCACAGGACTAAGGATCAGGAGACCTGGGCTCTGCTCCCATCTTGACTCATTGTATGACCTATAGTAAGCGGCTTATCCTCATTGCCCACTTTTCAGACAAGGGATATGAGGCACACATGATAGAGCATTGCCCTTCAGCTAGAATGCCTCACTGACCTAGTTGACAGAGTTTTATTTATCTAACTTGTTTGGGTTCACACATTTTTTCCCCACTTCCTCTCTCCCCATCCTGCTATCTTTTTATAATATAAATGGGAATTAAAATACAGAAGCATTCATACAATTCCCCCACACTTCCATATTTTTCCTTCCAGAACATAAGCACTTCAAGGAAAGGCTTCTTCCTCCCTGTTCATCTTTACAGCACTGAGCTCATTTTGAGTGCTACTGAAATATAAAGAATCAGTTGTTGTTTGAGCAATTACTACTTTAATAAAAATTTTCAGACTAATCTGCTTCTTTGATATCCCAGGGGAACATACAAGGGTGTTGTGTCATATTTATTACAATCTGTCTGCTTTTGCAAAAGTCAGAGGGCCAGATTCTCAGCTAGTGTAAATCAGCATAGCTCCAGTGAAGTCCCAGTTTATGCCCACTGAGATCTGGCCTGCAGAGTTTTAAACTATATGTATGTTAGTGTCAAGGGAAAGTTTTCAATTGTAATGCACTGGGGATGATCAAAAACTAAATTCCCCTGCAAAAAAATAAAAAGAATTTGTAATACATTTCAGGAAACTTTCAATGATTTATTCCCTGTGCAGAGAAATGTTAAGGAATATAGACCCCTAGGGGAAACATGCACTTTTCAGGGGTCAACACCATAGCTTCTCCTGTGTCATTCATCTCCTATCAATCACTACTCTTAACAATCAGTCCTTTCTACAACACAGTTATCTGTTAAAGATTAAACTTGTCTTCCTCAGACTGATATGTTTATGGTTTGCTTGTCTTATTTATGCAGGAAACAAACTAGATCTTTTCTCATTGAAAGGGCCCCATCACACAGTTCTTACTCAGTCCTTTTATACTTTTCTTGAGGTCTAAGTGAGTGTTACCTGAATTGGCATGGCAAGATTTGGCCCTCAGAGAGCACGTTAAACCTTAATTTTTAAATTACCGACATAACCCTCTCAGGGATTATGATCATGAAAATTAGGAACAATATTTTGCGAGGAAAAGTTAAGGGGTATTTTAAGCAATGAATAAGTATTTTTGAGTCATATTTTTCAATAGCCAGTCCAGTGCTTTGATTAGTAATCAAACATTTTCTCTTTTTATAAATCTCAGCTGATAAAGAAAGCAACTCACTGGGTCAACTTTAAAAAGAGGTAGGGAGAAACAGGACTATTGAGAGATGAAATATTTTCAAAGGGGCTTAAGATCATTAGGTGTCTATTTCCTATTGACTCTTAATGGTTATTTGTTGCCTAACTCACTTGGGCTCCCTTGAAAATCTCAGCCTAGTGGTCTGATACAACAGCTACTGATGTCAGTAGGAAATGTTCCTTTGACTTCAGTGGGCACTGAAACAGGCCCCGTGATATTTCTCAGTTATACCACTTACAGATGTTTTATGACTTGTAATAATTGCAATCATTTAGTAGTTTCATAAATCTTTAACACAAAGTCCCCAAAGAAGTCACTACGTTAAATATACTACTGGACTAAACTTTTCTGTTTTCAAGAAACTGCTTTAAAGAGAAGTATTCAAAATACAGTTATGCTATCAAATCTGCTGTATAGAATATGTTTCACTAGAATCTTTATTCTTTCCAAATTAGGAAAGAGAGCACGTGGTTGTTTTATCTGACAATTTTCCCTTGTTAACCTTTTTTCCCCTAAAATTCCCCACCACTATTCCTAAAAGCTCTACCACCACAGAAACAATTAGAAACTTGACTAAACAAGTTGCTGGAGCTCACTGCTGTATTTACAGAGCGGAGCAGAGTTATACCACATGGTGATAAAACATTAATAGTTGCTGGTGCCTTGTTTACAGTTTTAGGTGAAAAAAGCTACTGTGGTTACTGACTTGGATGAGTATATTTCACTCAGGAACTGGGAAACAAACATGTCCTGAAGTGTCACCTCTTTTGACCATTCTCCAAATACCTTTTCTTGTCAGCTAATCTACTTCTCATCTGATGTAGATCCACCTAATGATATCAAAGGCATCATCTGTCTTTCCCCTGTAGCTTCACTCTCTGCAGGTACATTCATTTTTGGAAATGAATATGATGTAAGATTGGATCCAATGTTTATTTCAAACATAAAAGGTGCTCAGAGAACCAAATTTGGGCCAACTGGCTAAAAGTGAATGATCATGTCACCTGGGCCTAAATCAAGTATAAACATCTGCTGCGTATTCACAACTGATGGGGTTATTGCTTTGGCTCAAGTGATACAGGTTTGTGCTCTTTGGCCCTGACCCATCAAAGGACTTGAGCACATGCCTGAAGTTAAGCATGTGAATAGTCCCATTTACTTCAGTGAAGCTACTCATGTCCTTAACCTTAAGAATGTGCTTAAGTGTTTTGTTGGATCTTCAACACCAATCCAGAGTTCTGTACCCACTGACAACGATGGGCTCTGAATATGTGTGTGGCCCTGGTTCAAAACAACAAAACACACTTTGTCCCATTGTGACTTGTTTCAGTTTACCACTTCAGTGATTTTTTTTCCTACTGTAGTAAAATACTGACATTATTTAAAGTATTCAGAGAATACACACATGGCTCTAGTATAAACATTTCACTCTACCCCACGAACCTGTCTTGTTAAATGTGTTGAAACAATTTGAATCTCAGTATAGTAATAGAACAAAATGAGAAGGAAAGCAAAATAATGTCTGTTAATTATGCCAAACACTAAGCCCTTCCTCAATTATTTTACTTTGCAAATGGACATCTACATCAGTTTCATATTAAAGCATTCAGCAGTCCTAAATCACTTTCACTGCTGTATGAATTTCATTACTTATCTATATTACATAAAATGTTGTCTGACTTAGCCAAATGAAATTCGCTCTCTGTACCTTTGTTTAGCAGGATTCAAGTAATTAAAATGCATATTTTGTTTTTTTCCTCCTTTTAATATCTCTAATGAGCTTTTCATCTAACTGAGTAACAGCTTTCCCAATATTCTGTAATAAAAAAAACTTTATGGAAATTATCACATTCTGTGAACTAGGACTTGTATTGATAGATTTACTTTTATTTCATTTATTTTACACATTATTTCTTTAAAGATGCTAAGCATAATGTTTCATAGGCCATTTACTTTTATAGTTATGGACATTTTAGGAGTATTGCTGTATTAAAGCCATCAGATCTTAAGCCTTATGCCTTGTAAGTCCAAACAGAGAAAGAAAGAGATAGAGAATGTGTGTGTGTGTGTGTGTACATCTATCTATATGTATGTTATATATGGCATACAGTAAGGTGTGGTGTGGTAGAAAGAATTCAATGGCATGAGTTTGGGATGGCCTTGTTATTCATGAGAGATGAAGCCTACAACTGAGTTATTCACATCGTGCAATACAAGTTTTATATCACACCAATATATACTTTGTGTTTGCCATGCATTTTACAGAAAAAAGTATTTTAGAAACGTTTTGGACAGATTTTTAAAATGTGATTGGTACTATTTATTTTAACATCCCTTTGCCTATGAAACCAGGCTCCTCTAGTTACCATGAGTCTGATTCTACAGATCTCAGAGAATCAGAAGAAATTTAAATAATAAGATTACGTACGTATCCAAAATAGCTATAGAACATACAGGACCATATTGTCAGCTAGTATAAATTGTCCCAGCAACATTAATTTTAAGAGAGCTGTTCTGATTTATACCACCTGAGGATCTAACACACAATGTTGCAATTTTAAGACTAGATATGTACAACCGCTTAGAACTAACAGGGGGATTCCACTGGACAGCTAGAAACCTCCTGTTGCAAGATGTTGAGCATTAAATCAGTCTCTGACACAGTACTGAATATTACCCATTCTTACACCTTAGCACTGTAAATCTGAGGAGGAAAGTCCACAACTGGGGAGCAAACAAGGAAATATTTCTCCAGCCAGTGGTTGTTGATGTTTTAAACTGTGGCTTTTTGAAGCTATTCAGAAGCTGAGAATGCTGGAAGGAGTCCCAGGACAGAAGGAATAGTGGCCAGAGCATAAGTGATAAACAAACCTTGTACCATGTGTCTATCATTTAGTACATGAAGCGTGCCACAACATATGTGCAGTGTGTAGATTTCACATATTGTATCTACCTCTCTAAATATTATAGCACCTTTTCCCCAAAGTCTCGCCTAAGCAGAATGCAAAGAGAGGGCAGAAAGAAAAAAATGAAATGCAAAAATAAGGTGAAAAGAGAACAAAGGGTATAAAAACAAACAAACACCTCATTCATAAAGACTCTGTCACAGAAAGGGGCAGAGCAGGCAAGCAAGATAGAAGAACACATGAGGGAAAAAGAAGTACAATGTATAAGCCAGATCTAGTGCACTCGCTTTTGCCAGCACAGCTTTTTGATGGGTCAGAGATGCTTCATGAGGAATATAGACTTCCCTTTGATTAGAAAACATGGGCAGATTCTCAGCTAGTGTAAACTGTTATAACTCAGTTGACGTCAATTGAGATATGACAATCTACACCTGCTCAGTATCTGCCCTTGGAGTTTAAATGACAGGAAAATAAAGGTCTGTGACAGCAATTTTTGAAACATCAGTAATATTTTGTGAGGTCTCAGGGTGCCAAGAGGAAAAACAGGAATAGAAAAAGATGTGTAACCAGTAATGCACACTCCCCTGCAGAAACAGAGTCCCAACATTCCTTTGCTGGCAGAAGTGTGTGTTTCTATCCCATGTCTGTGGCTGGTCAGTCCACAGAGAGGATAACAGCCTAATATTGCTACCATTTACTCCATTAGTTCAACTGGTAGAGGTCAGTGCTGTGGATGGAAATGTTCTAACCTAGGTCATGAACCATGTGGGAATCAATATAGTTCCACGTGATGAAATTTTTGTTTTTTTCAGTTTCCATTTTTTAAAGTAATTCTCAATCTCTTTCTTTCTCTGTTTGGACTTCAGAAATTACACACAAGACTCTACACTAAAAGACAACATTAGGTTACAAAATCAAACACTTTAAAATGAGAAAATGCAGAATTAAGGCTCCACCAGCCATGCTCCTGTAAACTTAATAGAAGCACCCTTGTGCATATTCATTAAGGAATAGTCTTTAATTATATGATCACTAACTACATTTCTCCCCACACAGCACCTGCCTGGACTTTAAAATAAGCAAAAACAAAGCTTACTTGATTAAACAGACTAGTGCTGCAAATTCTTTTATTCAGAATAAACGGACCTACAATCTGATAAGCAGTCACTGTATAATGCAGGAGAAGTAAACCATTTAAATCTCTCATACTCAGACATACAGAGAAACCAAGCATGGATGAAAAAGGGCTCACTTCACTTATATTGGTACAACACACAGCTGAGCTTGTTAAATGCAGAAATTGAGAGATCAAAGTTTTCCCCTGATTCAGAAGAGACCAGATAATGGAAATAGACACTAACACTTTTTACCTACAGAGCAACACAATTTACTTCTCCAAACCCTGTTATTATCAAACTAGTTCAATACATTACAGAAAGAGCAATGCAGTAGGTGTGTGATTTATTTTTTAAAGTCTGGATTTGGATGCAGAAGTGGCTTTAAACTATTGCTCACTGTAGTGATGAGACCAAACTGCAGTGTTCAGATCTGCATCTGAACTTCCGCAAACTCAGCTGTTTCAATTGGGGCTTTGGTTCAAGCTGAGCTCTAGCACAATCTAAATATTACTCTCATCTAGTGGTATCCTGAAATAACTCCTTATAATTACACTATGTGTCTTCTTTATTTCATATGTAACCCTTCTGCCCGTCAGAGTTGGCAGCGACAAGGGCCAGGTTCAATATCTAGGGGATTCATTCCAATAACACAATGCAAACCGGCCCTGGGACAAATATATACCACTCCCACTGGGCGCCTCCAAGAGCTGGGCGCCTCCACTTCCCCTCTCGCAAGCACATAGTCTGAGTGTAGCAAAAAGCCTTTTAATAACAGAGAGAAACAATGTGGCATTATGTTGGGGAACCACCACCAACAGGATTCATAACACAACCCATGAGCAAAAAATCCACCCCAAGCAAATTGGGGCATGCCCTTTCCCTTTGGTTCTTGAGTCCAGCAACCCCAAATCACCCAAAGTCCCAAAAGTCCAATGACCCAAAAGTCTCTGTCCCTGGTCAGGGAAGCCCCAGAGTTCGAAAGTTTATCTGCAGAGCTTTACCTCCCAACCTGGGTGGAGAAGGGGGCGGGGGGGAGAGAGAGAGGTAAGGGGCACCTTACATGATCTGAAGCTGACCGCCCCACAGGCCTTCGCTCCGCTCCGCCAGCCGCCCCACGAACTGCTTAATTTGGCTCCGCTCTGCAGCCCACAAACAGCTCCTGCCGGTCCACAAACTGCTCCACTCCGCATCCCACAAGCAGCTCCCGCCGTCCTATGAACTGCTCCACCAGCCTGTCCACAAGGCACTCCAGCCATCCCGCAAACTGCTCCACAATATATCTGCAGGCTCCCCCACTACTTAACACAACGCTCAGTGATTTAAGCTCTAAGTCAGTTCAGCTCTTTGGTGAATTCAGCTTGTAGTAGGGGAGCCTCAGTGCTAGTGCACCATTAGCCCAAAGTGAGCTCAGCAGCCTGCCACTAGACTCCTAATAGAATCAAAATTAGCTCTGATATTCCACAGTGGAGAGAGGAGGAAGTGCAATTAGCATGTAAGGCCCTCACCAAGGGACCCATGCCATCAAGTATTAATACTTATCCCCAGCCTCTCTCAATTCACAGAGTTTTGGAACCCATGACCCTTGCCTAGCGAGCGCTACTTTTAGTTGATGGTGAGTCCCTCCATCATAACAAAAGGCCAAGTACAGTTCCAAGCACAGTTCCCATAATCAGGGTAATAACAATTTGTTCTTCTTGCCCCAATAACAGAGACACTGGGGATCCCACAGCAGCCAAAGTGACCATTTGGGCAGCTATGGCCTCATTCGAGGCAGGGTGGGTGTGCCTATGCAAATGAGATCGGCCCCTGAAGTTCTTTTCCACAACTTGCCACACCTCACCACCAGATGTCAGGGTGGAGCTCATCCTGACACTGCTTACACATACCTAAGGGGTAAACCCTACTCCCCTCTCAATGTCACTAAAAGCAGTTCCAGAGCACGAGGAAGACAGGGTTTAAGATCTAGTACAGAGGCTACAAAAGCTTCTGTAGACTCATGATTTGTGCTCCATTGGGCCTTCCTGCGTCTTAGCCTGTAGAGGGGTTTTGGTTGTGGGGCAGGGAAAACATATGGGTTGACCACTGGACATTCTCCCTTAATTAGGTGGCATATCAGATGTATGATTAGGCATGGCAGGATATGATTTTTGATATAATTTCAATGGGTAATATAAATGTTTATTTTTAAGGTTTTTTATTCTTATCTATTTAAATGTTCACAGTTGTGCAAAATTATGGGGGGTGTCATAATTTTTGATGACAGTAGATGATGAGATGGAACAAGTTAAAACACTAAAACATATATTGTCACCATCACAAAGTAAATATCCTTAAATAAAACTCTAAGTTCCCAAGCTGCATTTTTCTTACTTTGTCTATCTGTAAATTTCAATAATCATCGATGGAAATATTTTTCCATTGGTTTGTGCGAGTATGATTAAATTGACATTTACAGATAACAACTGAATCTTTCCAAGCCTACCTATGATCGGTTGCAGTTCTGAGATTGCAAACACCCAGCAGAAGGTTCTGGGCTCCACCGTCCTCCTCATTTACTGCCCTAGGAAGAGGAAATGCTCCTTAGGGTGTACAGTTTGGTATAAAAAGTATATTAGTTGAATATAAAGAGAAAGGGCAGCAATGAGTACTTTGTAATGATAAGGTGTAGTGTAAGTGTCATAAATATAAAGGGAAGGGTAAACCCCTTTGAAATCCCTCCTGGCCAGGGGAAAGCTCCTCTCACCTGTAAAGGGTTAAGAAGCTAAAGGTAACCTCGCTGACACCTGACCAAAATGACCAATGAGGAGACAAGATACTTTCAAAAGCTGGGAGGAGGGAGAGAAACAAAGGGTCTCAGTCTGTCTATATTCTGTCTTTGCCGGGGATAGACCAGGAATGGAGTCTTAGAACTTTTAATAAGTAATCTAGCTAGGTACGTGTTAGATTATGATTTCTTTAAATGGCTGAGAAAAGAATTGTGCTGAATAGAATAACTATTTCCGTCTGTGTATCTTTTTTGTAACTTAAGGTTTTGCCTAGAGGGGTTCTCTATGTTTTGAATCTAATTACCCTGTAAGGTATCTACCATCCTGATTTTACAGGGGGGATTTCTTTATTTCTATTTACTTCTATTTCTATTAAAAGTCTTCTTGTAAGAAAACTGAATGTTTTTTTCATTGTTCTCAGATCCAAGGGTTTGGGTCTGTGGTCACCTATGCAAATTGGTGAGGCTTTTTATCCAACATTTCCCTGGAAAGGGGGGTGCAAGTGCTGGGAGGATTGTTCATTGTTCTTAAGATCCAAGGGTCTGGGTCTGTAGTCACCTAGGCAAATTGGTGAGGCTTTTTACCAAACCTTGTCCAGAAAGTGGGGTGCAAGGTTTTGGGAAGTATTTTGGGGGGAATGACGTGTCCAAACAGCTCTTCCCCAGTAACCAGTATTTGTTTGGTGGTGGTAGCAGCCAATCCAAGGACAAAGGGTGGAATATTTTGTACCTTGGGGAAGTTTTGACCTAAGCTGGTAAAAATAAGCTTAGGAGGTTTTTAATGCAGGTCCCCACATCTGTACCCTAGAGTTCAGAGTGGGGGAGGAACCTTGACAGTAAGCTATAAATGGAGGATTCAATTCAATAGTGAGTTGAGCCACTTCACCAGTTGGCAGCATGGTCATTTACACAATGTATACTTGCAGTGATCTCCTCTTCTTCTGTTTGGGGTTCAGCTCAGGATCAAAAAATGCAGACATTGTTAGACGTTATTACAACAGCATTAGCCATTTTGTTTCCCTAAAAATGTAGGAGAGGAAGATTAAAAATATAAGACCATTTTCTGACATTGCTGGATCCAGATTGCTGGATTTGGAAACCACCCTACTGGGTTGTAGCTCAGTGGGATATCCCACACCTAATCTACTCTGGTCTTGTCAGCACTTGTCATTTTATCATTGCTGCAACAAAAAGAGTTACAGAAGCATTTGCTAGCCCTGCATACTTAATGCTGTGTCCGTTTTCATTAAACACAATAGGCTTGATGTCCATGCTAGAATGGGGGCACAAATTGCATCCCTCAGTGATAAGAGGGATATTTACTCTGGGGAAATACAGATGATGCTCCCCTCCTCATCAGCTCAGAGGTGTCACCAGGGAGCTTTAACATGCAGCCAGTCAGGATAACCCTTGCTGAATCTGCTGCTGCTTTGTTGGAATCAGTGCTTCTTTTGGGTGTCTCTAATCTCCTGTATCCTTGCTCTAAAACGGTGTGGCTAGTGGAGCCAATATTGGTTTCTCTACCATTTCCACCTCTGTTCCTTCCTGCCCCCATTCCCCAGACTCGGTGTCAGCAAAAAGGAAAATAAAAATTGAATCCTACAAAAAGTGGAAACATGGACCAAAAAGTGCTGTTATAAGAGGACTGGGATCAAATTTTCTCCATGTCCACTGAAGGTAGGACAAGAAGAATTAGACTTAATCTACAGGAAGGGAAATTAGGTTTGATATTAGGAAAAAAATTCTAACTATAAGGATAGTTAGGCACTGGAATAACTTTCCAAGGAGGTTGTGGAATCCCCATTGTTACAGACTTTTAAAAACTGGTTAGACAAACACCTGTCAGGGATGGTCTAGATTTACTTGGTCCTGCCTCAGCACAGGGGGCTGGACCTGATGATCTCTCAAGGTCCCTTCCAGCCCTGCATTTCTACATTCATGAAGATGTACAAGTCTTGCAGGTGAGGGACATGGGATCCTTTGTGAGAGCTCCCTAAATCTAGTCTCCCCATCACCAACATCCAATGGAACCACACCAGATGCATCTGCCTTGAAGGAATGGGCAGGATTGGTCCCTAAATATTTACCTGATTGACCCTAACAGCTAGAAATAATCTGCATTTGTAGCACACCTTAAATATAGATTTATATAGAGTTCATTTTAAAATCTCCACATTGCGTCAGTTGCCATACACTTTGGAATATCTTTGTTATTTTCTTTCTCAAAGGTTTTATAAAAACCTGTATTTTAGAAAGGTAACACAAATCAGATTTAAATTTGTGACCCTTTAGGATATTTGAATCCCTAATAATCGCTCCTTTTTATGTGTCAGAGTAGCTAGAATTTCACACTAATCAGCTCACTATGTGATCTTAGATGGTGTAATATCAATTCCTTGGCCCATCAAGTGCCACTGGGTAGTGAACCTAAAAGAATCAGTCAGAGGACTCAGAAGTTTAAATACTTATCCAAACTCTACCTGACCCTCTTAAGATTACAAAACTGCTTTGTAAATCACAAGTGAGATTTTCAGTATTGGCCCAGTTTTACTTCCACTGAGGTCTATGGGAGATGTAGCATGGACTTCCATTGCCTGTCTGCTGAGTGGCACCAGATGTTTGAGCCTTGCAGGTCAGTTGCCCCCTGGAGGAGAAAATTCATGATTTGTTCAGCAGTCATTTATTTATTTATACTATATTGAATACAGATGGTCACAAATTACACCCAAGAAGTCCCTTTTCAGGAATCTCAGGCAGAACTCTTATATGTCTGGCTCTGAGGTTGTAACTCTGCCCCAGGAATTGACTCCATTTAGAGAAATTAAGGCAGAGAGCAAATTCTCCTGCTGCTTGTGTAACACTGACAGACCCAGGTTATCGATGGGCAGGATTGAACCTGGAGCCTCCTGAGATTAGTGCATGAGCCTCTATCACATGAGCTAAAAGCCAACTGGCTGTTAGCTAAGGCTGTAGAGCAGACTCGTTCATCTCTCTCTCTCTCTAAGTGGTCTCGGTGCCACTAGATGGGACAGAACACCACACCCAGAAGGTGTGTGGGTTACACTTGCAATCACTCCTGCAAGAAGAAACACCACAGAATTAACAATATAGCATTTCTACAAAGACCGAATGGTGCTTGCACACTAAGAAAAAGAACTTTTAAGGCCATGTGGCACAACTCCATCTGGTGACTTCCATCACACATCAATGGCTGCAGAGCACTTTTGAAAAGTCCTACCTCACCTGTCAATATAACTACTAAGACAGCTTGTCTCATGTTTCTTTATCCACTATTGGTCTGATTCTGGAGAACGAGGAACTGCAGTGGTTCATGATAATAAAAACAATAATGGGAATAAAAATAGCTATCCAAAGATTTCTGAACCTCAAAGAATTCAGTTAAAATGTTGAATGCTAACAGAGGTTGTTGTACCAAATTCTTTACTCATCTTAACCTTTACAAAGTACCAAGGTCAGGGTCTGTGCAACCAAATGGTAAAGCACCTACAATCTCTTTTTTAGTAGGCAGAGGCCAATGCTATTCCAGTAGTTGGCAGCAAAGGCCAGGATGGCGGCATGGTTTAAGGTGGCCTAAGGATACAACAGTTTAAAATATATCCGATTTACCTTTCACTGCTGGGATCCTATGGAGCACCTCTCACTGAAGGAGTGTGCCCTTTCCAGTGGTGAGCTGGAGCTGGTTCCCTAGAACCGGTTGTTAAATTTAGAAGCCCTTTTAGAACCTGTTGTTCCGCGAGGGACAACCGGTTCTAAAAGGGCTTCTAAATTTAACAACCGGCCAAAAGTGGTGCCTTAGGTGCTGACTCCATGGGTGCTCCAGGGCTGGAGCACCCAAGGGGAAAATTTGGTGGGTGCAGAACACCCACCAGCAGCTCACCTACGCTCCGCCTCCGCCTCCTCTCCTGAACGCGCCGCCCCGCTCTGCTTCTCTCCCCCCCCACAGGCTTCCCGCGAATCAGCTGTTCGCGCGGGAAGCTGGGGCGGGCTGAGAAGCAGGCAGTGGCTTCGCGCTCAGGCCCAGGGAGGCGGAGGTGAGCTGGGGCCGGGGGGCGCAAGGTTACCTGCCCACGCTGCAGCAGGTAACCCGGGGTGGGGGGCGTGCAGGGGAACCGCCGCCCACTTCTCAGCCCTCCCAGGCTTCACACACGAACAGCTGATTCAAGGGAAGCCGGGGTGGGGGGTGGAGAAGCAGAGCAGGGCGGTGTGTTCAGGGGCGGAGGCAAAGCAGAGGTGAGGTGAGCTGGGGCCGGGCACGGGGCAGGGAGCTGACAGTGGGTGCTCTGGACCCACCAAATTTTCCCCGTGGGTGCTCCAGCCCCGGAGCACCCACAGAGTCAGCGCTTAAGGCAGCACTTTTGATGTGATCAGTGGGGGAGTGGCCGCTTCCCCTGCTCCCATCCAGCTATGCTCCCCCACCCCTAGGAGCCAGAGGGACCTGCCAGATGCTTCCTGGGAGCTGCCCCAGGTAAGCACCGCCGGGACTCCCCATCTCGCCCCCTGGCAGGTCCCTCTGGCTCTTAGGGGTGAGATGGGCACCCACTACGGTGGCCCACGAGATCCTCCTGCCCGGTTCTGGGGGCAGTCAGGGGACAGGGAGGGGGCTGGATGGGGCAGAGGTCCCAGGGGGCGGGGGTGGGCAACGACCCCCTCGTGAGGTGAGGAGGGAACTGGTTGTTAAGATTTTGGCAGCTCATCACTGGCCCTTTCCTAGTAGAATCCTCAAGAGACCTCTGTCTACCCCCCCTCCAATTAATCTCCCCACCCCCGCTATCCTCCCAGAGTGTTGCAGGTAGGCCTGTTGCAGGGAAGTGAATTGTATCATTCCACCAAAATGACAACAGGGAAAACAAAAGCCTGAGATCTGTGAGAGGGAAGGATCCTGTCATGTCATTTGAGAGGTAAGATGTTCCAGCAGGTAGGGCACCAGATGAGGACTCAAGAGAACAGTGTTCTATTCCTTGGTTAACCACTGACTGGTTGTGTGACCCTAGGGAAGTCACTTCACTTCTGTTTCCTGTTCAGCCCTTCAAATGTCTTGTCTGTTTAGACTTTAAGCTCTCGGGGCCAGAAATGTCTATTACTGACATCTGCACAGACCCTATTTTCTCCTAGTTTCAGGCTTCGAGTCTCACCTGAAACTCCTCAGCATTTTGGAAAGACTACCTTAACCTTAGTGAATCTTCTGGACAAATCTTGAGGAGTTTTAATTTTATAATTAAACTTCCTTCATTTTGAACAATAACATCACAAACATTTTCCATAGCTGTCAAGGTTCCCTCCCCACTCTGAACTCTAGGGTACAGATGTGGGGACCTGCATGAAAGATCCCCTAAGCTTATTTCTACCAGCTTAGGTTAAAAACTTCCCCAAGGTACAAATCCTTCCTTGTCCTTGGATGAGTACTGCTGCCACCACCAAGTTAGTTAGACAAAGATTCAGGAAAAGAACCACTTGGAGTTCCTGTTCCCTAAAATATCCCCCCAAGCCCCTTCATCCCCTTTCCTGGGGAGGCTTGAGAATAATATAGCAACCAAATAGGTAAACCAGATTCTTAAAAACTTTATTATAGAACTTTATTATAAAGAAAAAAGAAGTAAAAGAAGCACCTTTGTAAAATCAGGATGGAAGGTAACTTTACAGGGTAATCAGATTTAAAACACAGAGGATTCCCCCCTAGGCAAAACTTTAAAGTTAAAAAAAACAGGGATAAACCTCCCTCTAAGCATAGGTAAAATTCACAAGCTAAAAACAAAAGATAATCTAACGCACCTTGCCTTATTTACTTACTCTTTTTGCAATATTGAGACTCATTTTAGGATGATTTTAGGAGAAGGGGTTTTCTGACCTGATGCTTCTCTGCTTCCCCAGAGAACACACAACAAAGAGCACAAAGAAAGCCTTCCTCACCCTGCCCAGATTTGAAAGTGTCTTCTTTCCCCACTGGTCCTTTTGGTCAGGTGCCAACCAGGTTATTTGAGCTTCTTAACCCCTTACAGGTAAGGAGGAATTCTAGGCTACCCTTAGCTGTATGTTTATGACAATAGCTCTATTCAATAAGTGGGCATGAGTAACTATTTAATGCAATAAATGGAATGCTTGTTAACATGTCCTGCCATGTATGGAGATTTTCTGGAGAGGTGCTGAGTAAATAAATAGCCAGGCAATGGATAATTTAACATCATAATTATTTCCAAACTTTTAAGCCACAAAACATTCATATTTTACTACCTACTTGAGCATCATTTTTATGTTCTTTTCCAGCTCTTCTACTCAGAGGTAATAAGCAAATACCCACTTCTCTTGGTTAATCAGATCTTTTACTATTTGTGAACATTGAGAATGATTGTTCTGTCCCTGAATGCATTTACTAACCTACAGAGAAGGGTAAATATTTAGTGCAGCGTATGGGGATTTAGCTGTGTGATTCTCATTAACATGAACAAATGTAAATATTTACAGTATATTTTCCCCAGAATGTTTATATTGGCATTCAGTGCAATGAAAGAGGGTGGAAAAAAGGCAGAAAAGTCCTCCTTGTACATGAATATCTTTTAATATCTAACACAAATAAGTGCCCAATATGCAAGGTGCTTAGCCTGCCAGTATCCTAAAGTGCTTTATAATAAAATCAGCTAGCAAGCACTCCTCAGACAAACTAAAGGGAGGAATATGAACAACATTGCAAACATCTGAGAGATGTTACAAATAGGAAGGGTAAGATACCTTTTTCTTCCATGTAAATCACGCCAGTGCACATGACCAGCATATAGCACTAAAATCCCATTTATGGTCTATTTTGCGGGCTTAATATGACACTAGGTGCTCTAGAAAAATAAAAGACAGATATAAGTTAGATGTATAGCTAAAATGTAGGACAATAGTTCTTGGGGTTTTTCTGTGAGTTTGTTTTAATGATAGATGCTAAACACACTATATTAAGTCTGAAATGGTAAATGGAGATACAACATGGGGAGGAATTAGGGTATATACTTTATTGGAATTCCATATATATATGTAACTTCATACATCGGATTACATTCAATTTGCATTTTTAAGTATTTTCAATTTAATTCAATTAGAGATAGGCAGGAGTTATTAAGTTTGAATTCAGCTCTGGGCACACAAATATCTGCACAACATTTTCAATATATAATGTGCTATATAAATGCTATGTATTAGTCTTTCCTCTAGAAACCCCCATCTCACCACAGAATTATTACAGGAAGGTTTCTCTGACCTCTCAGGAATTGTTCTTGGCAATGCAAGTCCTAATGTTTACAAAATATATGAGGGAATGAGATTCTGTGTGTTTGACTATGCATATGCACACTCTGGAGGTGATGTCCTGATTATTATAGGTTATATAGACCGAATAATGTTAACAGAGGGCCAGAGCCTCAATTTCAGCCAACCTGCGCAGAGAACAAAGAGGAGAGGGTAGGGATTGCCAACGTGACTTAAAACTCACCCTGATAATGGTGGAGCGCTGTGCAGCTCTCCCCAGTTCCACATAAGTGCATCCTGGGGGCTGTTCTAATTTACCCTGGCTGTAAATGACAAACGGATAAGAAAAGATAAAAAGAATTAGCACAGCACAGGCGTGTCCTGGCCACAACCCCCTTCTCTTGCTTTTCTAGTAGCAGTAAAGGGGAATAGCATAAGAGCCATATTTCAGCCTATATCACTGAAATGTCATTCTAACATTACAGTAATCCTACCTGGACCTGTTAAAAGGCTTTAGTACCAGATTATGTCACCACTGTGGCAAAAAGCATTTTAATATGTCCTCAGCTGGTGTAAATGGGTCGCTGCCATTCATTTAATTGGCGTTCCACCCATATACATCGGCTGAATCCATTATTAAGAAACAGATTTGCAATATTTTGCTCAAGTTTTCATGCTTGGAAATTATCTTTGAGAAATCACGGAGGACAGGTGAGATCCCAGAGGACTGGAAAAGGCCAAACATAGTACCTGTTTTTAAAAGGGGGGACCAAAAATGTCTCTGTCAGCCAAACTTCGATACCTGGAAAGATACTGGAGCAAATTATCAAACCATTTTGTAAGCACCTAGAGGATAATATGGTTATAACAAACAGCCAGCATGGAGTCGTCAAGAACATATAATGCCAAACCAACCTAATTTCCTTCTTGACACAGTTATTGGCCTGGAGATAGGATGGAAGTAGTAGATGATATATTGATTTTAGTAAGGCTTTTGACACAGTCCCACATGACATTCTTATAATCAAACTAAGAAAATGTGGTCTCGATGAAATTACTGTAGGGTGGGTGCACAACTGGTTGAAAGGCCACACTCAAAGAGAAGTTATCAATGGTTCACAGTCAAACTGGGAGGATATAACTAGTGGGGTCCTACAGGAGTCAGTCTTGGGTCCTGTACTATTCAATATTTTTATTAATGACTTGGATAATGGAGTGGAGAGTATGTTTATAAAATTTGCAGATGACACTGAGTTGGGAGGGGCTGCAAGCACTTCGGACGATAGGATTAGAATTCAAAACAAGCTTGACAAATTGAAGAATTGGTCTGAAATCAACAAGATGAAATTCAATGATGACAAGTGCAAAGTACTACACTTAGGAAGGGAAAAAACAAATGCACAACTGCAAAATGGGAATAGCTGAATAGTTGGCAGTACAGCTGAAAACGATCTATGGTTTATATGGTATTTCACACTGAAAATAAGTCAACAATATGATGCAGTTGCTAAACAGGTTAATATTCTCGGGGTACATTAACAGGAGTATCATATGTAAGATATGAGAGGTAATTGTCCCTCTTCTCAGCACTGGTGAAGCTTCAGCTGAAGTTCTGTCTCCAGTTCTAGACACCACAGTTTAGGAAAGATGTGCAGTGGAAAGCAACAAAAATGCTAAAAGATTTAGAAAACCTGACCAATAAGGAAAGATTTAAAAAACTGGGCAGGTTTAGTCTTGAGAAAAGAAGACTGAGTGGGGACCTGATCATAGCTTTCAAGTATATTAAGGGTGTTATAAAGTGGAAAATGATAAATTATTCTCCAGATCCACTGAAGGTTGGACAAGAAGTAATGGGCTTAATCTGCAGCAAAGGAGATTTAGGTTTGGTATTAGGAAATATTTTATAAGGGCAGTTAAGCTCTGGAATAGGCTTCCAAGGGAGCTTGTGGAATCCCAATCAGCAGATATTTTTCAGAACAGATTAGACAAACCCCTGTCAGAGATAGTCTAGATTTACTTGGTCCTACTTTAGTGCAGGGGGCTGGACTGGATGACTTCTCCAGGTCCCTTTCATCCCTACATTTCTGATTCTATGGGATAGTCCTATAAGATATACTTTGTGGAATGGTCAGCAAGGACATTCTTAAATACAGGTTAATATTACACCACTATTATTATCCAGCTTTTTTAGGTCTTATACCCCCGATTCATAAGCATATAGATATGTTTTGAATTTATGTGTATAAAATGTCTCAAAAGTTGCTTTTTGCTTTGGCAAAGGTACCAGGAAAACAGTAAACATACCACAACCTTCAGATAATTGCTCAGTGTTTATGATCCAAAATACCTCAGAAGTCAGGGATAGGGAATAGGGACAAACCTAAAAAATTATCATTTTAATGTAGCCAGCAAATAGAGAAGTGATCTTTATGATACAATTTCTATACAACTAATGACTAAATTAAATATCTCATTCCAGGAAATCACTCCACATACACTAATACCTCAAAAAGTACTTTCCTACTTCCTCAGGTTGCACTCTTATGAGAGGACCTTATACCAGTTCCCATCATTATTCCACAGTGTTGTGTGGGCAGTTAAACCTACATCAATTATCTGACAAGAACTTTCTTTAATGACTTCTGGGGATAGTGAGCTCTCTCTCTCAGTGATGTACAGAAGATTTTCCTGCTCTGCCACCCAATGGAATTCAACCATTCCATTTACCTCTGATTTTTAGCAGATTTTTTCTATATTTCTGAACCCATGAGAATGATGGGGTTATCCCCAACCTCAAAATATCTGTGCACTTCTTGCTAGATGCATTAAGAATTCCCTGGACAACTTCTCAATCTTGCAATAAACCACAACCACCACCAACTGTAAATTATGCAGTCTTAAAAATACTCCACAGCCCATCAGCTCGTTACACTCCTCAGTGTCTCAGCCAGTATCTATTGCCTGTTGACTTTCTCTGACATCAAAGAAACTCAGCAGACATCATATCTGTGTTTAAAATAAAATGCTCACTCTGGCAGCTGTGCACAACACTCACTGTCCAGCATCTCTGCTAATCCGCCTACTTCAACTCTCCATTCTCCACTAGGATCAAAGATAGTTTAAGACCCGTCATATAGATAGCAAGGCTGTAGCCAGCCGTGAGTTCCCACAAGTTGTAAAGCTAACTTTCCATTTAACAATTTAACAGCTAAAAAGCTAGGATTATATGGGTAGAGCTAACTACTCTAAAGAACTGACTGAACAAGAACCAGTGAAAGGCTACAACTGAGGCTAGCAATAAAACAAAAATAGCGGATATAATAAAATAGATGGAAAGCTGAGTTCTTGAACTAACAACAGAGAAGCAATTAGAGTTTAACTCTTCAGTGAATGTGTCACTCATCCTCTTCTCATCGGTCATCTTCTATGCTTTAAAAACACAGAAAACCTAGACATAAGGGAATGGAAACTGACTTTTAACTCAAAGAGTTTATTTAGTGTACTTCTTTGGGAAGGGTAAAGTTACCCCCTGTGGAAGAGGCTGGGATATTCACCCCTAAGCCCAAGGATGCAATGTAGTTCAGCAGAGGCAAAGAGTATCTGTGGGCAGGTTCCCTGCCACTGCACTGCTGCCTAGGTGCATCCCTGATTCTATGGGGATCCCTGGAGACCATGGTTCCTGCAGGAAATATGTTTTCAGGGGCTGTCCCTGGAGGAACCCACCTCCACTTCCAGGTCCTAGGTCTGCAGTCACAAACTGAATGAGGAGGAGGGGGGACGTGTGGTGACTAACACCTCCAAATTAAAGCCACTTGTCCTTTTCCAACATCTTATTTTCTTTCTTCTGAGATCTGGGCCCTGTTGTACTAGGCATCACACAAACACATAAGAGACAGTGAAGACAACTTTTGGGATTGGCAATACTGGAGACAGGAAAGGATGTATTATTTTGCCCATTGTACTGATGGGTAACTGAGACACAGAGATTAAGTGATACAGATGTCTATGGCAGACCTAGGAACTGTACCAGCACATCATCAAAGATCTACAACTTATCCTGAAAAATGATCCCTCACTCTCACAGATCTTGGGAGACAGACCAGTCCTTGCTTACAGACAGCCCCCTAACCTGAGGAAATACTCTCTAGCAATCACACACCACACAACAAAAACACTAACCCAGGAACCTATCCTTGCAACAAAGCCTGATGCCAACTCTGTCCACATATTTATTCAAGTGACACCATCATAGGACCTAATCACATTAGCCATGCCATCAGGGGATCATTCTTCTGCACATCTACCAATGTGATATGTGCCATCATGTGCCAGCAATGGCCCTCTGCCATGTACATTGGCCAAACCAGACAGTCTCTACGCAAAAGAATAAATGGACACAAATCTGACATCAGGAATCATAACATTCAAAAACCGGTAGGAGAACACTTCAGCCTCTCTGGCCACTCAGTAAAAGACTTAAGGGTGGCAATTTTGCAACAGAAAAGCTTCAAAATCAGACTCCAATGAGAAACTGCTGAGCTTGAATTAATATGCAAACTAGATATCATTAACTTGGGTTTGAATAGAGACGGGGAGTGGCTGGGTCATTACATATATTGAATATATTTTCCCATGTTAAGTATCCTCACACCTTCTTGTCAACTGTCTAAATGGGGCATCTTGATTATCACTACAAAAGTTTTTTTCTCCTGCTGATAATAGCTCATCTTAATTAATTAACCTCTTACAGTTTGTATGGCAACTTCCACCTTCTCTGTATGTGTATATATATATATATATATCTTCTTACTATATGTTCCATTCTATGCATCCGATTAAGTGGGCTGGAGCCCAAGAAAGCTTATGCTCTAATAAATTTGTTAGTCTGTAGGGTGCCACAAGTACTCCTGTTCTTTTTACCCAAATCTTCTGATTCCTACTGCAGTGCTTCCCCCAAAATACCATCCTCCTTTCTACTTTACATCCCCCAAAGAAAGCATACGAACAGACTTTAAGGGATGAAATCCTGGTCCCATTGAAGTCAATAGCAAAACTCCCATTGACTTCAATGGATCCAGAATTTCACCCAAGGTCTTTAATTATCAGAAGGATGAAAAGCATTAAACCCCCTCTAATAATACGAACATTTTTCTCACATATCCTTCATTTCCTTATTGCAACTGGAACACATTTGTTTTTCTCACATTTATTCAACATTTCCAATTAAACAAGTTCCCAACAAACAAATAAAACTTCCCAACAACAGTACTTCTGCAGCCGGCAATCATACAAGGTTTTCTATCACCAAGCAACACTAAGCAAAGTGTGATGCTTGCTGCTACTTTTGTGTTAAGAGTTCTAATTTTTTCACCTCTGAAGTATAACAAACTTGTTTGTGATTCTTCACATAACAGGAAAGGTGTTTAATTCATCACTCAACAGTTAGCACACAGCACTGGACATAATCCCTTAAGAGATCATGGGACTGAGGTGTGGGTTAATTTTCCTAGAGTGGCAGTTACTTCATGATATTTACTCATCCAATTTAATCAGTAAGGGTCTCAATTTGTCCGTGTAATAGAATCAGATAAAAAGAAAACCAGAATGACTCTGGTTATCAGCAAATTCTCTCTTTATTAATAAATAAAATAATAATAATAATAAAAATCAAAATCAATGTTTAGTGAAACAATAAACAGAAAGAAAGAAAAGACAAATGGTGAATAAATAATTATGCACCTACTATAAGGATACATGAAACTTTTGGATTTTGCAAACATTTTTGTGAATATCTGTTAGTTATCAAAATATTTGTAAACAATAAATAGCATGCAGCCCCGTTTCAACATTCCAACTCACCAAAAGGCCATTCATTTGACTTGGTCTTCACTAACCACTCCTCTCTCTCTGACTTCTCTGTTGATGAGTTCCCCTGCTCTGACGATCACCATCACCCATCAGGCCCTCCACACTTGCACCCATACCTCCTGTCACTTGGCCTTTCCATGTCTTCCAGTCCATCAGCACTGATAGCTTCTCATCTGCTCTCAGCCCTCTTTTCCCTTTCTTCCATTGACATGGTTGTTAATTCTATCCATTCCTCATTGTCTTCCACCCTTGACTCTTTCGACCCTCTCCCTCATCACGAGGTTCACCCTCCGATTTCCCAGCCCTGGCTCAACCCCAATATCACTTCCTTCACTCCTCCTTTCATGCTGCAGAGGCTGACTTCCTCCATTACAAATTAATTTTCTCCCCTTTCACTTCTGCCCCCTTCCTAGCTAAGGAACTTTACTCCAACTCAACTGAATCTCATGACTGCAATCCCAACTGCCTTTTCACCCACTTTGGGCTGGTCTACACTACCGTGGTAAATTGATCTAAGTTACGCAACTTCAGTTACATGAATAATGTAACTGAAGTTGACGTAGTTAGATCCACTTACAGCGGTGGCTACACTGTGCTGTGTCGACAAGAGAGCGTCTGTCAACTTCCCTTCCCACCCCAAGAAGTGCAAGTACATAAATCGATGGGAGAGTACTCTCCCATTGATATAGCGTGTCTTCAGCAGACCCGCTAAATTGACATTTGCTGCATCGATTGCAGCAGTGCCGATCTACTAGTAAGTGTAGACATGCCCATAGCCTCAGTCCTCAAACCTTCCCCTCCTCCATTCCTCTCTCTTTGCAGGATCTTGCAAATTTCTTTAAAGAAAAAAATAACAAAATATGATTTTATCTTCCCCTTCCCCTCGGCTCATTGTCCCTTCACTCCCACAACTCTCTTCTTCCCAGTCACACACACAGATGTTGCTTATCTGCTCTCCTCCTTTAATCCCTGTAGGTAACCCAGTGACCCCATCCTATCCTATCTCGTGATTTCCTTCTTGTCCACTTTCACCCCCTCCTGTACTCATCTCCTTAATCTCTCCAGGCTTGTCTATACAAACCATTAGTGCATGACAAGCTGGGGTGTAAATATACATCACACTAGTCTGCTACTAATGGTCTGTTGCCACACACTAAAAGTTCCCTGTGTGCTTTGATCTACCTGCCTCACTTTGAAATGGGAGCACATACAAGCACACAAGTGCATGTCACATGAACAATTAGTGCATGGTAGGCTAGTATGAAGTAATTTACATCTAGCCTGCCGAGCACTAACTATTCATATAGACAAGCCCTAATTCTCCTCTGGCTCCTTTCCCTCTCAAAATAAACATGTTTTAGTCTCTCCTATCTATAAAAAATACCCTTGACCCAACTAGCCTCTCCAGCTACTACCCCACTTCCCTTCTCCCTTTCATCTCCAGGCTCACTGAACACACTGTTTATAATCGCTGTCTGGAGTCCCTCTCCTTCAATTCCATCCTAGACCTTCTCAAATCTGATTTATGACCCTTGCACTCAGTTGAAACCACTCACCAAAATCTCTAATAACTTATTACCCAAATTTCAGAGCCAGTCCTCCATCTTCATCCTCCTTGACCTGTCAGCCACCTTTGACACAGTCAGCCATGTCCTTGTTCTTGAAATCTTCTCCTTGCTTAGCTTCCATGACTCTGTCCTCTCCCAGTTCTTATCCTACCTTTCTAATTGCTTCCTCAGTGGTCCTTCAGGGGACCGTTCTCATACCCTCTCCAGCTTTCTGTGGGGATTCCCTGGGGGGGTCCCCTTTTTTTTCCCCCTCATCCATAAAGTTCTACTACAATTTCTATGATGATGGTGCACAATCTACCTCTCTACTCCAGACCTGTCTCCTTCCGTCCAAACTAAAATCTCAGCCTCTCTCTGACATCTCCTTGTGGATGTCTAACCAGCAGCGCAAGCTAAACATGGCTAAACCAGAGCTCTTAATCATCCCTGCTACTTCCTTTATCCATCACTGTGGGCAACACCACCATCCTGTCTGTCCCTCAGGCCCATAATCTGGGAGTACTCTTTGACTCAGACTTCTCTCTTTACGGCCTCACATCCAGACTGTGTCTAAGTCTTGCGGATTCTTTCTGTATAATATTTCTAAGCTAGAACCTCTGCTATCCATCCACACAGCTAAAACTCTTGTCCCACTCTCATCATCTCACATCTTAATTACTGTAACATCCCTCTTTCTGGACTTGACAAATGCAATCTTGTCCATTCATATTCATTCAGCAAGCTGCTGCTAACTTGATTTTTCTAGCCCATTGCTTTGTCCATGGCACTCCTCTCTTTACATCTCTTCACTAGCTCCCTCTTCTCTATTGCTCCAAACGTAAGCTACTTGTCTGCAGTTTCCAGGCCCCTCACAGCCTCTCTCTCATTCAGTATTGAAAGGTTGACTCCCACCTCTGATTGGCCACCTTCCATCACCCACTTGTTAAATTTTCAAACAAGTCCTTTTGTGGTTTTTTCCATGCTGCCTCTCATACTTGGGAGGTGCTTCCTGTAAACATCTGCAAAACGATCTCATTATCCTCCTTAAAACTCTCCTTTTCTGTGATGCCAACAAAAAGCTTCTCGTTGGTTAGGCTGTTGATATGCTGAAACCACAGCCTATCGTGTCTCATTGTTTCCTTGTACTCCTCTCCCCCTCCCCCATCTGTATGCATCTGTTGTCTCTTGTCAGACTTTTAATGTAAACTCTTTGGGGCAGGGTTGAGCTTTCTGTTCTATATTTGTACAGCACCTAGCACAATAGGGTCAGGTCCATGACTGGGCTCCTACCTGCCACAATAATACAAATAAATAATAATAAAGCACGACTGAATTGCACTAAATCAAATCTAAGCTATTTGCCAACATTTATGAGCAAAGAAGTATTGTTTCATCATTGTTGAGCCATGTGTAATCACAGTTCTGTGTTTGAGTTTCCAGCTGTAAAAAAGAATGAGTACATTAAAAAAGAAACTGATTATTAATTATGTAAAGACGATTCTATGTTGCCGGTATCTGCGCTCAATGTTCTAAATTGCTAGTAAACAGAATGAGTTTCATAGGAAGATTCTACATAAATCTTTTAGCTACAATTTCATGATAATGAATGAAGGCCCAAATTCTGTGCATACCACCTGTGCAACCCCACTGATTTCAGTAGAGTTGCATGAGGTGCATATCAGCACAGAATTTAGTCCTAAGTGTTTGTAGTAATTATTGCATGTGTTCTGGTGACAGCCTATTACTCTAAAACTAAGAGCAGATTCCTGTTAGGTAACATCCTTAAGTATCAGCAGACATTTTGCTCTTGGCAGTCAAGGCCAGAGAGTCAGACTGATGAATAGCGTAGCACTCTATAATAAAAGAGTTTGATTCATATGGGGAAGAGTATACCTGATGGAAAACATTGTGTTTATGTCACCCTAACAAGTAGACAGATTCATTGACTAGATGGTGTTAGTGTCTTCATCATTGAGTTCTATCTATTATAATAAACAATGTTGCTTGGCAGTCTATAGCGCTTCCTATCTGAGGATCTCAAACCACTTTACAAACATTAATGCAGTTAGCCTCACAACATTCCTGTGAGGTAGGGAAGTGTTGTTATCCCCATTTTGTACTTGAAGGGAGAATGCATGACTTTCCCAAGTTTACATAGCAAGTCCTGGAGAGGAGCAAGACTCCCAACCTTGTGCTTGAATCACCGAACTGTTTTCCTTCATCGGTATTGCTTTATAAACAAATATGAAAAAAAAAATTATTATTGGAGTTTCCTGAGTGAGTTTATGAACTACGGAATGTCAGGTTATCAGATGTGAACTTTCTTTCATTTGACCATTTAAATGCTAATTCTTTCCTATATTATGAGAAAGAATATTCATGGGCTGAAGTTTTTCCCTGTACCTGGGCTATTTGTAAATTTGGAATCAGATAACATATAGCTATACTATTAGGACTGGGGTATTCAAAGAGATCTAAGATAGGCACCCACTGATATTCAAAAGGATTGGCTACCTAACTCCCTTAGGATTCTTTGAAAATCCCAGCCATGTGATTAGACCAGGTTTGAACGTTACTTTTGTACCAAGCCTAAAATTCAGGGTCAAATTCTACCGTGACTGCAGTGGAGTTCCAGAGGTTTCACATCAGGCAGCTCTGAATTGTTTCACTTTATTCATATTTCCAAAATTAAATATAAAACTGATGGCATTTTAAAATGCTGGAAATTACTGTCAAAAATGACTCATGCCAAAGAAGAAGTGTACAAACCCCTCCTGTTTGGGTTTACAGGGACTTCGGCAAACCAAAATGGAAGATTTCTTTTACAAAGTTTCAAGGCCTTCTCTTTCCATTTTCAGTTTGAGTTTTATGTTTTTGAAAATCTGAAGACTCAGTGTGAAACTTCGTGAACTCTGATAAATTCTGCTAAAATAAACAAAACTTGCTAGGCAACCATCAAGCCGAGGGCTAAGATTCTCCTGACTACTTCCTAGAAAGCAGCAAATGGTAGTTGGTGAGAGTGGGCAATTTGAATAATTGGGAGGCAGGGATCCAGGATGGGAAGTGGTTAGGGAAAAGATGGTTTGTTTCCTGGTTGAAGGAGGGAAAGGCAGGGAGTTGGAAAGGTAGAAGTCTGAGTTTATGGGAAAGAGGGAGCCCCAAATGAATGCTCGTCACAATTGGTCAAACAGACCTTGGAGAGAGGGTCATGAATATAGATCACAGTTTTGTGTGGTCCTAAGAGAATCCCTTGGGGTCCGATATTTGACCTAGTTTTTACCTAGTTTCAGGCTGATTGTTTTGTCCATCTCTAATTAGGACATTTCCTACTGTATTCATAAAAAGGCAGGTCCACAACTCACTGCAACTATGAATGGTTATTTTAATGATAATTTCAACTAAACAGCAAGACAGTGTGTAAAATCCTATAAGCAAAGAATGACTTTCAGCTGAGACAGTGCCTATTGACTTGAAAAGCACAAAGTTGCTTTCTGGCTCTCTTGGTACAGCTGCTGCCTACAGATCATAGAAGTCCTAATCTGAGTGTCAGACATTTTCAGGATGACACTGAACCCAGCAACCAGTCTGGGGGCTCTGTTAATTGTTTGTCTGCTCTGGAGTCTATCAGTTGGCAGATACAAAGGATGCACATTGCACAGCTCATGAAGAGATATTGTCCTATAAAATAAAACTATGGACATTTATAGCTCCAAGCAAGCCATTTTGTTGCACTCAGAATAAAGAAGAAAATCATTAAAATACTCCCAAGAGCTATGATTTAATTCAGTCTTTTCTGCAAAAGAGAAAATAAATATATTTTTTGTCTAAAATATGAAGCTTCTAGCCTGCACATTACAACCACTGGCATACAAAAATACATACAAACTACAAAAAAGGATAGGTAATCATCCTCACAAAAGAGACCTTCAAAGGGTTAATTTTGAAAATAAGTAAAATGTGCCCTGATTCCCCCAAATTGCAGTTGGTGAGAGAAGGACGTTCAGCATAAGTTACTCCAATATATACCTTACCCAAAAGTGTACAAAGTTTTATTTCAGTCTAGTTTCATATAATTTATTCTCATCTTGATATCCATAGTGTGAACCTAAGCTACTTGTGAATTTACTTGCACTAACTAGAACATATTTTCATTTTATTTACTCACCTTATTTTGGCTCAGAATAAGCCATAGGGTCAGATTTAAGATTTCACTTTTGTCATATGACCACCTTGCTCCAGGCTCTCTAATCAGCATCTTATTCCATATGTACCAGCTCTTTTTTTGATTCAGCTGTTTGTCTTCCTAAAATTCCCATTATTGATCTTAAATTTTGGAAGGTAAGCCCTTTATCAGTTACACCCCATGGGTCCTAATGCAGTCCCAGAGAGATCTGAAAGGCTGATGCTTTCTCAGTGTTCAGATCTGTACATCTTGCAAGAAAAAGCATTTCAGGACTAGCCAAAATACCATTTCAATAATATTGTTTGGGTTACATATTTTTCATTTATTCTTTTATTGTTTCTATCTATCATGCACAGCCGTGTGTGATAAGCAATTACAAAAGATCCTTTATGAAATCACATTATGTTTTGTGTTATACGTAACCCAAGGCATTTATCTCCAAAACATCAAATCAATTAAAAAATGTGTGATGGTTGGAGGATAATAAGACCCAGTAATACAACAATTTGACATTTAACTGTTAGGCTCAATTCTCAAGGTTATATTAAGTGCAATAGATTCTCTGTTCCTTTCAGGGTTTTTTATTATGTATTTACTTTTTAGATAAAATTCCTAGAAAACTAAAATGTGGAAAATACAACACTAGTGTTAATTACATTCATCTTAGTCTAGCCAAAATTTATGATTTCCAAATTAGTCACAAAGGACCTGATTAAAAATGGCTAGCTCTCACACTCCTTATATAATGACAGGTTTCAGATTAGCAGCCGTGTTAGTCTGTATTCGCAAAAAGAAAAGGAGTACTTGTGGCACCTTAGAGACCAACAAATTTATTTGAGCATAAGCTTTAATGAACTACAGCTCACTTCATCGGATGCTGTAGCTCACGAAAGCTTATGCTCAAATAAATTTGTTAGTCTCTAAGGTGCCACAAGTACTCCTGTTCTTTTTACTCCTTATATAGTAATTCTAAGAAGCTTCCCTGGAATTCATCTCAATTACATACATTCTTGTTTATTATATTGCATCTTGCAGGTAGCATAAACATATCATGCTGAATTGTGGAACTGGATGGTGTGAAATCAAAGGAAGAGGGAGAGAAAGTTAAAGAAAATTCAGTTAGAAAAAAAAACCTAACATTTCATGTCCTGCTTCTAGGATTAAAAAGGCATTAAAATCCCTAGAATTACTGTAAAAAAACAACATATGAGTGTGTAGTAAACCAGTGCCATTATTTGAAAACTACATCTAAATAAATTGCAGGGTTACCTCAAAATTCTAGCATTTAGTTAAGATAAGCGTATAAAGATCTAGATGATTAGGTGATCATAGAGATACAACGTGGGTCAGGTAATATCTTTCAATGGACACTTCTGTTGATGAGAGAGACAAGCTTTCAAGCTGCACAGAGATCTTCACATATGGGAAAGGTACTTAGAGTGTCACAGCTAAATACAAGAACCAATAGTTCAGCATAAGTAGTTAGCACATATTCTAAGGGACAATTCAAGGTGATGTGGCCCGTTAACACCCATGTATTGGGATAAAAAGGAGGGTCAGTGGATTACAGATTGTTGCAATAAAACATAAATCCCAGGATCTTTATTAGAACTGTGATTTTTAGTGTCTAGCAAAACGATGAATTTAAGTGCCCAGGCTCATCTTGTGAAAGTGTTGATGTTCCCTGGTCTATGGGGAGTTTGCTTCTGATGATGAGCTTCGGAGACACACCAACACAAAAAGGCACCAGACCCTGCCAAAACAACATATGAAAATCCTGGTTCTCTTGTTTTGGGTGGATGTTTCCACTAGAGTTTTTCCAGGGATATCCTCACCCTTCAACAAAAAAGGTACCTGGAATCCACTGTCCCAACAAGCAAGAAACCCACAGTAATTAACCCTTAGAATTTAATCTGCTACTCCCACAAGATCCACAAACATTCACACAATGTTGTGCCTCAGGAGACCTTTTCTGACCCATACTCCATCTCTCAAACAGCCCCATCCAGAGAGCTATACCTCAGGATCCTCAATAGCTCTCCACAAGACAGATTCTCTAAGCAATTTCCCACTTCAGACTCTATACCTGTAAGACACTCTTCCAGTCACCCCCAATGAGCTGAACACAGCCTCCTCATGCACTAAACATAAACTTCAAAGAGCCACTGTTCCAGACAATTGTAAGATAGCAAAAATTTTATCCATAGTTTAAAATAGGGATGGAGTGATCCTGGGAATTATAGACCTGTACACCTCTCATCTGTACCTGGCAAATTGGTTGAACTGATCAAAACCTAACAAAACACCTGGAACATCATGGTCCAACCAGAATAGATTCTACAAAGGAAAATCATTTCTTGTTAATATTAGAATTCTTAGAATGGATCGACAAAGTAGTGGATGAAGGAGAACCAACAGACATATTTTATTTATTTAGTGTCTTGAATCAAACACTGGCTGGGAGACAGAAAGAAAAGAATAGGAATTCACAGTCAATTTTCCTCATGGCAAAATGCAAACAGTGGGGACTCAAAGTTCCTTACTGGGTCCCATGTTGTTTAATATATTTAGTAATGACATGGAAAGTGGGACAAAATTTCCAGATAGCACAAATTTATTTAATTTATTTAAGTTAGCCAGGACCAGAGAAGACTGAAGCACTTTAGATAAACTTTGGAATTTATTGTTCCAAAACCACAGCCAAGACCTGGTGTTGTCACTAATCTCAAATAGTTCCTTGGGAGTATGAGATGTTGACAGGGACACTGCATCAGGCAGTGTTCAAGTGTTTACCTAGTTCCTCTGCATTCACATTTGGGGTCATTCCTCAACTTCCTCATGGAGAGTCAGTGCAACTTAGCTAGTGCATTTTAAACTCATGCCCTAGCATATTGTGCACTAACTTCCCTGTGTAGACAAGCCTATAGTGTCAGACATCCTCTGGAGATGTGTTTTTGGGCAGTTAACCACACCAGGGAAACAAGTTCTCCCCAGTGCTCTTGTGTTGGGGTGATATTACAGATGGATTTATCCAGTTCAAAGGTAAAACCTTCCCAATCTGATTTTCTGAAGTTGAATCTCAGCACAGGTACTTCATTTTTCTGGAATGTACTGCCACCTCTATTGTCACTTACCCTTGTCTATGTTATTGATCTTGGTCTCACCGCTGAAACCTCCCTTCTGAAGTCGCCTGCGTTTTCAGAGATGACAAAGGCTAGAGCAAGCGTGGAGCCGTTCTTCCATTGTGCACTTTGGATGGTCCATTTGCCCTTGAAGTCGTAGATCACACACTTCTCAATTTCCTCTCCACTGTTGTCATTATTAGGATATCCCCAGACTGTGCTGTCACTGGAGAAGTCACCTATGAGAGGACATGGTGTTTCTGGCTGGGGAAAGTCAGGTTGCCATGAAAACTATTCCCCTGCTGGTTTGTAAACAGAAACTACTGTAATCTGATCAAGTTCAATCATGATAAGTTCCATTGTACCACAGAGTTTCACAGCAATATTTTTCACCAATGTTTTGTCGAATGTACATATTTGTCACTGAGCACTCCCTCAACTACCCAGTGTGCCGCACTGCCTGGCCCATTTGGTGGTCTCTTATTCACAATATACACAGTCCATTTATTTTCCTCATGTGTCTCTTTAATCTTTATATTTCCAACATCACAGAACACAATACTGGCATGTATCAGGAGGAGCCTTCCACACAGTTCTCTCTGCCACACCTAGCTAACTCTCTAAGCTTACCCCTTTACTACCTGTTCTTGCCAATTATATATCTTCCCTTATTGAAGCTAATTACCTCATTAGCCCAATCATTTCCCCAAGTGTCAACAATCAACACCATAATAGGTTAATTGCTCCAATAAAGACTGTAATCTTCTCTGTTATGCAATTACCTAAGTGACCAGGGTGCTTCAGCTAGCACTCTTTCTCAGCATTCTACTGCTACAGGTGTTGCTTTTGATGTTTACAGCGATATGCATGCCAAGGATGTTTGGTGCTGTTGCCTATGTATATCCCTTGCAACCACATGATTTCTACTATCATGTCAGCCTTCTCTGCAAAAGAATCCCTCCATATTGAAACTGATGATTTTCAGTGCCATTTTTGACTGAGGCCCTGAAAGGAGATTTTGTGGTGACAACTGTGTCTAGTCTTGTCTTGTGGCCTCAGTGCACACTGTCTGATTTGGACTCTCCCACAGTTAGTTGCACTAGGAGATTAACTGGGGTCAGGACTTCAATGTATCTGACCTAAACAAGCTAGGCAAATGAGCAACATGATGACAAATGAAATTTAATGATAAATGTAAAGTTATACATCCTGGAGGAAAATAAATTAAACTGCTCTTATACCTTACAGGGTTCTAAATTACCCATATCAGCCCAAGGAAGGGACCACGGCATCACTGTAGACAGCTCAAAGAAAACCTCTGCTCCATACGCAGCTGTAATCAGAAAAGCAAATAAGACATAAGGAATTGGATGAAGGGTAATACCAAAAACTTTATAATTCCTTTATATAAATTAGTGATGTACCCTCATCTGGAATACTGGGTGCAGTCCTGGTCACTCCATCTCAGAAAGTATATTTCAGAACTGAAGAGGGTTCAGAGATATATGAAGAGTTTGAAAAGATTTAGATTGTTTATCTTCGAAAGGAGATGAAAAAGAGGGAATACAATAAAAGTATATAAAAATGAATAGTAAAGAGAAGGTACTTCTGTTCTCCCTGTCTCACAACGCAAGAACACGGGGACATCCAAGTAAATGAAAAGGTGGAAATTTAAAACTGATAAAAGAAAACATGTTTTCAAACAGCATACAATTAAGATGTGGAACTCACTGCCACATGCAATTGAAGCCACAACCTTAACAAGATTAAAAAGGGATTGGTTGCCTATATGGATATTAAGAATATCCAGAATTATCATACATAATGACAATTTTTGAAAGTATATTAAATGTTGTACTCTCAGTGCTTATACCAATCTCTGGTGAGACCTATATGGGAGGCAGATTATCCCACATATGCCTATTACAGGGTTCTTGGTTCTTGCGCTGTCTCAGAAACATCTGGTTCTGGCCACTGTTGGAGAGAGGATACTGGAATAGATGGACTGCTGCTCTGATCCACTATGGCAGTTCCTTCCTCCCTACAGCCACCAATGCTACAGACCTGGGAGAAATGGAGAGCAGGCTGGGCAGAAATGCATCCATAAACTTTTCCAAGAAGCTGCAATGGAAGCCTTGGGGTTTTCCTAAGCTCTGGGCCTGAGCCATGCAGTACACTTGGTTTTTCTGGGCATTTGCTGGACCTCAGTCATGAAGGATTTGTGCAGCAGAGAGGAGCTCCAGCTGTGGTGGTTAGGAGATGAGGGGGTTCAGAAAGTGGAAGTACCAACAGGAATTTTTTTTTGGTACTTCCTTCCTGCATTTAAGGTAGAAATTTTTGTCTGCTCTACAGGCAGCCATTTGAATTATAAGCCTCAAATCTAAAGTTAAATCTAAACCTAAAACTACTTTCATGGGGTGGTTTGGGGTCTGAGGATTTAAATTTTTCCCCATCTCTAATGTTACTTTTAATTTGACATTTACCACCCGTTATCTTTTCCCTGAGCTGTGGCTTTCAAGAGCCTAATTCACTGAAAAACCCCAAAAGTCATCTAGTAAAAATTGCATGGTATGTTGAATGCAAGGTGAATGGAAATACTCATATGTAATCATAAATACACATCCACATCCAATAAGATACAAAAATATAAGAACAGACAAGAAACTAACCAGGCATAGGCCTAACCAGAGGCAGATGAGATTTAATATAGACTACATTTACTATGCACTAGAAAGCAAAGAACAGTACAATTATCATTCAGGTCCTACTTTCCTGTGCTCTAGGTTATGCAGGCTGCTTCAAAGACTGTTTAGAGTCAGATTTTCAACAGAGTTTAACTCCTACATAGGTACCAAAATAAAGGGCCATATTTCTAAAATAGCTCAGCCTGTTAGGTTCTGAGCTCTTTTGAAAATCTGGCCACTTATTTCAGTGTCTTAATGAGGGCTGAGCTCTTCTGAAAATATGGCCCTATTTGTGGTGCAGAGCACTTAGAAATCTGGCTCTGTGGTATTTTGGAAATCCTGGCCCATTTCCACTCTTTATTCAAAATGACAGGAGCGACAGAAGCTTCTCACATAGCTACAGTCTTTTCATCAATTGCCCTATTTTGTTCAAAAGGTTTCAAAATATTTTGTGAGCTCTCTGGGTCATGGACTTTGATTTATGTAGGCATGCAGTGTCTGGAACAACAAGGCTTTGACCCCTAGCACAACTGAAATAGTGAACAAAAGTAAAAATCAAATTAGCACTTAATGTATATAATGATTTTCATTTCAAAGCTCTTTATATACCTAAATTAAAAAGGAAGAGAAAAGCAAACAAAAACAGAACTAGGGTCATCTCCTAATCTTATGGAAAAGTGCCAGAGAAACTTTCCTTTGCATCTTGATTGGCACCAGATATTTCAGCTTTACATTAAAGACTGGTTGAAAGTTTTCTTTCGAAACTGCGGTTTAACAAATTATATATTTTGAGAGAGAGAGAGAGAGAGAGAGAGATGATGTAGATATAGGCTGTTCAACTCAATGGCATTTTTCACAAGAAGTTTCTGCTTTCTACAGAAAATTTTGACTTTTCATTGAAAAACTGAACGCATGAAAAACAAAAGCTTTTGGCAAACCAGAAAATTCTGATTCAGAAATGCTGCCATGGTACCTTCTGGCACTTGTAAATCAAGTGCCTCATGCCCCAGTCTCTTCTATTTGTTGGGTTCCCTAGCAATAATACATCTCTCATGATGTACCACAGTGGCTCAGCATAAAGGGAGACCACGGTGCATTAGGAGAGATATTGTCTGGTTAGGAAATCGAACCCATAAAGGGTCATGCAGGAGCATGAGACAAATGAACTACAACTCCCATAAGGCACTGCATTGGCATTTCCAAACCAAAAATTTTGGTTTTTAATTTTTCACTGATTTCCGGGGGGAGGAGGAGGAGGAGGAGGAGCGGAAAATAGGGAAGGGGGAGATTCAGCCAGCTCTATTCACATCCCATTAGCAGGGTGAGACCTGTAACGATGCATTACCACATACCATGCTGTTAGCAGTTCTGTGCTCATGCCTAAATCTTGGGGATTTGAACAAACATACCTCTGGTCTAGTGGAAACAGTAGGATCAGCTGAGGCACCCCCATTAAGTGGAATTTTTTCTCCACAGACATTGTATCATAAGTGTAGAGCCTGATGTATATGGTAGGAGTGAAACAAATGTGTGAGGGGAAGCTAGATGAGCAACAAAGTTCTCTAAATATGTAACCAATTGACTGCTCCTGCCACTCTGACACAGACTCTTACAAAAGAATCAGGAATCTTGAAATCCTGTCATGGGATTAAGAGAAGCTCAGTTAGCACAAAGGCTCATTACCTCATAACTGTCACATATTAAACTGTTTCTCCTTGTTAGCTATTGAACTGCTGTAGAATTACTGCCTTTAAAATGAGAGGTTTCTGATTTGGTTTTTAAAGGAAAGATTTCTAGTAATGAAGTACTGATGACTACCATCATCTCCTCATTCTTTTTATGTGACCAGGATTGCCTTCCTTGACATCAACCGATTAACCCATCATCAAAGTTTACAATCAGAGGAGACACAGCAATATGTATCATAAATGGCTCTCATGTATGCTCACTCAACTGTAGTAGAAGTAATAGGCAGACCTCATGTATTAAGGGCACACATAAGGACTTTATTTTGGGTTCTTCTGTGTTTGTTTAAAACCCAATCTGTAATAATATTCATTATGCCCTCTCAGCTCCAGCAGTCCCTCTTCAATCAAAACAAGTGACTATACAAAAATGCATAGGAGAACTTTACACACCAGACAGCTGATGCACTTGTTTTTATTGCTTCCAAAGAAAACTTGTTCACTGAAGGATCATTTTGCAAGGTATACAAATTATTTATGTGCCCTTTTCTTACCACAAGAGAAATGTTTTCTAACCATTTTTCTTCTCACGGTAACAGCCAATTTACACAGATTTCTAAATATTAATGAAATCAAGTTTACCTACTGTGTGTGTATAATTTGCAGAGAGAAAACATTTGAACCTGCTAATGATGTGGGCCTTTGATTTCTTTCCAAATTGTAATTCTAAAAGGAAAACTTTACTTAGGGTTAGCTATTGGGCCTGTCACATGCCACAATACTGAGCCAACTGCGGCTCCATGTCATGGTCAGATTTTGTGCCAGCAAGACACTGATTGAATTTGAGGGGTGGGGAAATGGATGTGTAATACCTACCTGGCCTGCAGATCATTCACAATTGCATCCCTTGCCTCCCTAAGGCTGATATCAAGAGTGTTACTGCTCATACTGCTCCTGTCTCCACGGAAAGGGGCAATCCTACTTCAAAATTTAAAGGGCCCATACAATCCAAAGAATAGTGGCAGCTGACAGCTTGGAGATTAAGTTGTCTTTTAGACAGAGAGTAGCACCATCCATCTGGGCAAAAGACTCACACCTATGGAAATTGGAGAACACTCCATCCCCCAGGACTCCACCCACCCCTCTATACCCACAAAAGTATTTCTTTTTTTCCCTGAGGGGAAAACCTTAGGGACCTCAGCATCAGCATCCTCAGCATCACCAGCCACAAGCTGTTTAACAAGGAGTGTAAAATCTGCTGTGCCTTCCAACTACGCAAGCGTTCCACTCAGTCTGTTTTGCTCAAACTTCTGAAAACACCTACCTCACCATACCCATGCTCTAAATCCCAATATTTCCTATAATGACTGTATGTAATCTCATTTGCATAGCCACACCCATTTAGTAACCTGATTCTCCTTTCTTAGGTTCCCTCTTTTGAGCCACTATTCCTTGCCAGCAAAAGTAGCTGGCTGGGTGCACACATGGGAATAAGTCACTCCTATAAGTGGTGAAGTAGCGTAACCTCTCCTCCAAAACAAAGGCAAAGCAGGGGAGGAATTGTGAATAAGCCACGGTTCATTCTGTGGTCCTCTGCTGCAGAAGTGCAGCTATGTGCTGCCCTTTACTTAGGGCAGCTTGTATAGTTACAGTTTAGCGTGTATTAACCAGCTTCTGTTCTATAAAGCAACCCCCTAGACCACTCATTCTTCCGATGCCTGTACCAGGTAACCTGCATGAATTATTTCTGGAACTCAGATAGCACTCAGTAAATAACCAAACAATACATGCAATCCCCAGTGAGATCAGTACATTTATAGAAGGCATATTGTGACATGTGACAGGCCCAATAGCTAACCCTAAATAAAGTTTTTCTTTTAGAATTACAATTCTGTCAATTTACCTTACTGTGCTTGTGAATCAGATGAGTGTTGTTCACTGTATTTTAAAGATGGGAAAACTGAGTCATAGAAGAAACACCCAAATACACACAGCAAGCCTGTGGCCATGCTGGGATTAGAACAAAGCCTAACTACCAATCCCCACTCTTTTCTCCAGAGCATGCTACCTCAAAACAAAGTTACCATAGCAAACAAACTGAAAGAGACACAGCTTCTCCTTAGATGGTCTTCATTTTACTTCCCAAAACAAAATGCAAAATATGCTCCCAACATGCATCAAAAATGCTCCAAATGTAAAAAAATCAGTGTCGGTGGGTGGTCTGATTCAGCCAAAAAAAGTTACAGGAACAGTTACAAAGGTCTTTGCGGCTTAACAAAAAAGCAAAATAAGCTACCACAGGCAGAAAACTCTCCAGCCCAGGGTTCAACACTGAGCTACCATAATTTATGTCTGTTTGCCAATGATCCCCAAGGTGTCCTGGCAGCAGCTGGGAACAGTGCTCCCATGCTCCCATGATAACCTCTTTCCCCAGTGATGCTCCCTACATGCCATATTTGCCAGGGGCTGAGTGAGGTTGTCATAGATGCTATGATACTGAAGGAACTCCTGTTTGATTGGATCAGCAGGCTTTTCCAGCCCTGATGTGCTTAGGTAATTGGCATAAAGGGACTGTAGTACCACAGTGAATCAGGCTCTCACATATTTTATTCTTTTGGTAGAAATTACACCACTCTGTTTGGTTAAGTCCCATTACAACTAACTGCCAGTATCCTGTGCCTATCGCCTATGAACACCTAGTCAGTTCATTCCAACGGTCTGTGTATATCTTATACAAAGATAGCTTCGAGTATGGCTTTACAGTTGATAGCTAAAGCAGAAGAGTTTATTACTGACTGGTTTTAGGACTGGGATATTTATTATGGGCTCATGACTCACTGAACTGGATTATAAAGGCAGCCTTACAGTAATTTTGAGGTACCCTAAGTCCTTGTTTACATTGTTTTCCATATTAATTTTAAAGTTTTCCCTTAATTTCCAATATGAATGATGAATGTTTTTGCTAAACTCTTGTGTTTGGATACAATTTCAAAACTGAAAACTGGATACAATATTGGGGTATGTAAGGGTTAAGTAAAGACCTGGGAAACCGCTGGTGTGCAGACACGATATTAGGGAGTAGAGACACAGGCAGGCACCATTTCTTCACTTAATAGATAAGTGTCATCCCTCACCCTCCCCTTCAGCTTGTTGGGGATAAATAAACATTGCAGCTGCATAAAGAATATGGTTGTACCCTTTAAGTAAAGAAATGTTATCTCCCCCTCCCTTCCTTTGCCAGCGACATAAACGAGTCCTGGGTCATGGCCCCTTCCTCCCTCCCCTTAGAACAGCTGATTAAGGGAACTTGTAGCAACAATCATTGCAAAGAAATGTATTTTCAAGGTAAAGATGTGTGTATAATACGCATAATGCTGTAATCAGCCAATAGGGGTGGGTATAACCATAGTATGGGAGTGTCTATTACTTAATAACGGGTTTGGGGGTGTTGTAGCAGATGTAGGCGTTTACATACTAACTTAAATAAAAAGAGCGTGCTGTAACTAATCTAGTGCTTCCCTCGACAATTGGGTCAAGGGGAACAAGTATTGCAGTAAAGAAGCCCGTACTCAAATCCACCTCTGGGTCAACCTGCTCTTTCTTCTAACATACAACATTCACAAAAAATTAGGATAAGGTCTTGAGTGTAAAGTTTCACCCATGATAGAATTTTTGTAATCAAATTAAATTACAAACTCCTACAATTAGAGATTTCCAGCTGATGATCAGATAACCTGAAGTATGAAGGCATAAACAAGCCCCGTTAACTGAACCACAACAGACAATATTTAACAGTTTCTGCCTTCAGTCCTCAAGAAAAAAAGATTCAGAGCTAAGGACAAGACACTGTCCTTAACTCACTCTTTGTGACTGGGTATTGCAGAGTCTGTGAACATAAGGAAATCGCAGTTACACATCATAACAGAAATCTGCACAGCAAGGTGAATTCAGGACAAAGCCTCTTCCTTTTTTGGTTGTCAGTGAAATGCTTGTTGCCAAGTTGCTTTTTTATTTCTGATTTTTTGTTTGTCTTTTTAAAAAAATATATCAGTCTGACATAAATATAAAGGGAAGGGTAAACCCCTTCAAAATCCCTCCTGGCCAGAGGAAAAATCCTCTTACCTGTAAAGGGTTAAGAAGCTAAAGGTAAAGGATCTTTAAAAGCTACTTTTATTTAATTATATTTAAGAGTTACTTTTGGAACACAGTATCTGCCTCACAAAAACTAATAATTCACATTATTACTAGTTATGTTTAGTTCGGTGGGGCCTACGAACTAACCAGAAGTGGGGACCCATTGTGCTAGGCAATGTACCAACAGTAGCAGACAGTATCTACCCCAAAGAGCTTACAGTCTAAGTAGACGAGACAGACATGGTGGGGGAGGGATCAAATATACAAGGTGAGTGAACATGTGATGGTAGCAAATGTCATGTCAGTTACACAATTGTTTTTAGTTAGGAGGGGATAAGCTAAATGAAAAGTGAAGGGAGAGGAGACATTGAAGGGGAAAGGGTGGGTCAGGGCAGAGGATAAATCAGTAAGAGGGGCATGTGTGGAGGTTAAGCTGAAGTGAAGAGACTGGGATGGAGAGGGAGGGAGGGAGCTGGAGCAAACAGCCAATTAGCACCAGGCATAGAAATTCCAGTCAAAACTGTAGAAATTTCTCTGAATGTCCAAAGGGCCCTGCTTTGGCTGCTTCTGCAACTGCTCCCATCACTGGAGTCCCTGGCTCCTTCCTTGTCAAGGTTCCTTCCCCACTCTGAACTCTCGGGTACAGATGTGGGGACCTGCATGAAAACCTCCTAAGCTTACTTTTACCAGCTTAGGTTAAAACTTCCCCAAGGGACAAATTAATTTTACCCTTTGCCCTTGGAATTTCCACTGCCACCACCAAACTTTAACTGGGTTTACTGGGAAACGTAGTTTGGACACGTCTTTCCCCCCAAATCCTCCCAACCCTTGTACCCCACTTCCTGGGGAAGGTTTGGTAAAAATCCTCACCAATTTGCATAGGTGACCACAGACCCAAACCCTTGGATCTGAGAACAATGAAAAAGCATTCAGTTTTCTTACAAGAAGACTTTTAATAGAAGTAAAGGAATCACCTCTGTAAAATCAGGATGGTAGATACCTTACAGGGTCATTAGATTCAAAACATAGAGAATCCCTCTAGGCAAAACCTTAAGTTACAGAAAAGACACACAGACAGAAATAGTCATTCTATTTAGCACAATTCTTTTCTCAGCCATTTAAAGAAATCATAATCTAACACATACCTAGCTAGAGTACTTACTAAAAGTTCTAAGACTCCACTCCTATTCTGTCCCCGACAAAAGCAGCATACAGACAGTCACAGACCCTTTGTTTTTCTCCCTCCTCCCAGCTTTTGAAAGTATCTTATCTCCTCATTGGTCATTTTGGTCAGGTGCCAGCAAGGTTACCTTTAGCTTCTTAACCCTTTACAGGTGAGAGGATTTTTCCTCTGGCCAGGAGGGATTTTAAAGGGGTTGACCCTTCCCTTTATATTTATGACATTCCTCTTTGCAGTTTTTCCACAAGGCCACATGTAGAGAGGGGTGGCATTACCTGGGTCCAACTTTCCCCATAGCAGAGGGCTGTTTTGCCTTCACAGTTTTGGATCCAGGGAGTGCTGGGGGAGGAATAGCCTCAATTGAGCCCCATTTATCCCTTCATTTCCCGATATAGCTGTTCCTGCTTCTGCAGCTGCTTCTCTCGGCCACACTCGGAGTCATTATTGCCTTATAATGTACATGTTGTTTCATTACTCATAAGTGATTCAGCAGGCAGGCAGAGTTATCTAAAACAAAACTTATTAAACATGATGATGGCCCTTGTTACATGTTGAGACTCTATTATTAGTTGAGCAGCCACCTGTCCCTAGCTAGCTCCCTCCTGGAATTTGACCTTCTTTCACTGCTTTCACTCTCTATAATATATACATATTTATCAAGCTGAAAGATTAGCATTATTTATGCATTGTTTACACAATAGAACATAATCTTTCATGAAAATACTTAACCCAATTTTTAAAATGCATATTACTTAATTGTTAGAATTTGAGAACTCTAAAAGAATCCATAAGCTCCGGCTTTTCGAAATATATACTTGTGTGGAGTCCAGTCTCATATGCATTATCAATATATGTATACTGGTAAGTGTGTGTTACAAATCCCCACCCTCTGCTGCTCCACAAAGGTTAGGAGTTGTTTTAGACCCTTTAGCTCTGGAGGTCCACAGTTCAATTCCCAGTGTGTCATAGAATCATAGAAAATTAGGGTTGGAAAAGACTTCAGGAGACTATCTAGTCCAACTCCCTGCTCAAAGCAGGACCAACCCCAACTAAATCATCCCACCCAAGGCTTTGTCAAGCTGGGCCTTAAAAACCTCTAAGGATGGAGATTCCACCACCTCCCAAGTTAACCCATTCCAGTGCTTCACCACCCTCCTAGTGAAATAGTTTTCCTAATATCCAGCCTAGACCTCCCCCACTTCAACTTGAGACCAGTGCTCCTTGTTCTGTCATCTGCCACCACTAAGAACAGCCTAGCTCCATCCTCTTTGGAACCCCACTTCAGGTAGCTGAAGACTGCTATCAAATCCCTCTTCACTCTTCTCTTCTGCAGACTAAATAATCCCAATTCCCTCAGCCTCTCCTCATAAATCATGTGCCCCAGCCCCATAATCATTTCTGTTGCTCTCCTCTGGACTCTCTCCAATTTGCACACATCCTTTCTGTAGTGGGGGCCCCAAAACGGGACACAATACTCCAGATGTGGCCTCACCAGTGCCAAATAGAGGGGAATAATCACTTCTTTCGATCTGCAAGCAATGCTCCTACTAATGCAGCCCAATATGCTGTTCGCCTTCTTGGCAACAAGGTCACACTGTTGACTCATATTCAGCTTCTCATCCATTGTAATCCCCAGGTCCTTTTCTGCAGAACTGCCACTTAGTCAGCCGGTACCCAGCCTGTAGCAATGCATGGGATTCTTCCATCCTAAGTGCAAGACTGTGTACTTGTCCTTGTTGAACCTCATCATATTTCTTTTGGCCCAGTCCTCCCATTTGTCTTGGTCACTCTGGACCCTATCCCTACCCTCCAGTATATCTACCTCTCCCCCAGCTTAGTGTCATCTGTGAACTTGCTGAGGGTACAATCCATCCCATCATCCAGATCATTAATGAAGATGTTGAACAAAACCGGCCCCAGGACCGACCCCTGGGGCACTCCACTTAATACCCACTGCGAACTAGACATTAAGCCATTGATCATTATCTGTTGAGCCCAACAATCTAGCCAGCTTTCTATCCACCTTATAGTTCATTCATCCAATCCATACTTCTTTAACTTGCTGGCCAGAATACTGTGGGAGACAGTATAAAAAGCTTTGCTAAAGTCAAGGTATATCACATCCACCGCTTTCCCTATATCCACAGAGCCAGTTATCTCATCATAGAAGGCAATCAGGTTGGTCAGGCATGACTTGCCTTTTGGGAATCCACGTTGATTGTTCCTGATCACCTTCCTTTCCTCCAAGTGCTTCAAAATGGTTTTCTTGAGGACCTGCTCCATGGTTTTTCTGGGGACTGAGGTGAGGCTGACCAGTCTGTAGCTCCCTGGATTCTCCTTCTTCCCATTTTTAAAGGTGGTCACTATATTTGCCTTTTTCCAAATGTCTGGGACCTGTTCAGTTGCCACAAGTTTTCAAAGATAATGGCTAGCGGCTCTGTAATCACATCAGCATTGCATCCAGCCCCATGGACTTGTGCATGTCCAGCTTTTCTAAATAGTCCTTAACCTGTTCTTTTACCACTGAGGACTGCTCACCTCCTCCCCATACTGTGCTGCCCAGTGCAGCAGTCTGGGAGCTGACCTTGTCTGTGAAGACCGAGGCAAAAAAAGCATTGAGTACTTCAGCTTTTTCCACATTGTCTGTCACTAGGTTGCCTCCCCCATTCAGTAAGGGCCCCAAACTTTCCCTGACCTTCTTCTTGTTCCTAACATACCTGTAGAAACATACCTAGCATACCTGTCAGCCAAGATGGCAGCCATCACATATGCATATAAATATTAAAGCTTAGAAAACATGTTCATAGATATATGAGCAGAAGATATTTGAAATATTAGTATGTTGGACCCTTACAAGTCAAAGATACAGTCCATTTTTATAAACCGTCTCTCTAGCTTTTTTATAAGCAGACTAGTGGTAATTGGCATGCAGCTGCATCACTAGGTTGCAGATTTGCATTGAATTGGCTATCCCTGCCATATGGTACCATAAAGAAGTCATCTGCCTCTGAGAGAAGCTAGCTGGCAGTTTAGAAGCTTGAAGCGAAGATAGTAACATCAAGAACGAAAGGCAAGCTACAAGCAACCTTGCAGTGAGTTTCATTAAGATCAGCAGTTAAAAATGCAAATGCACCCAAGGGAGAAAGAAAGGCATAATTGGTGGACCAAAAGATCCAGACAATCACACTCTACAGCAGAGGCCCCTCTGCTTACTGAGAAAGAATAGTGAGTGTCAGCTCATTTTGGGGGTACCTAAAGCTACAGTTCAATGGTAACAGCCTGCTACAGATACAGAGAAAACAACCTGTACACAGTTTGTTTTTCTCAATCCATATAGTTGTTTTGATATGGAGATAGATATAAAGGATATTTTATTATATGAAATCACCCATAGTTTAAATCCCTGGATTTCAGTGCAGCTATGCTTTCATTATCTAAAGTTAAATGTTTTTAACTTTGCTTGGTAGAAAATGCTTGGTTTAGTGTAACAGAGATGGTCACCCTCAGACAAAGCAAGTTAATTTTATTAGAAAAAGAGGAACTGCATGTATGTACCATATATGCAGATGTATGCTATGCACATGAACAAGGGAAAGTAAATTTTCCCATATTACTGATGCTTTGGGGTTTTGTGAACATGAGTTGATGGAAGAATATAATATTATCTAAAGATTTCAGGATCTGAGGCTGAAATTTTCAGACACAAATGCCTAAAGTTAGGCATTTAAATAGATATTTAGGTATCTAAATCACAGTGTTTGCTATAAGGTGACCTACGGGTTATGTAGGCAAGGATGTGGAACAGTGGAGTTCCTGCATGGGATATCATGGGTCTGATTCAACACCAGAGGTGGCTGAAACTCTGAATGCCCGTTCTGCCAGAAATTCTAAAATTTTGAAAACAATTCTGATGTGGAACCAAAAGTAACAACACTTTTCATTCCACTGTAACTTTCAGAACTCTGCAAAAAAGTTTTGGAAAATTCTATTTTGTTTGGAAAATTTCCAAATGAAATATTTTGATTAACATTTTTAATGTAATTTAACTTTTATATTTTGCTTATAATTGTTTATCTTTTACATTTCTTTATTTTAATTTATAATAATTTTATATTTTATTTTTATTGTATGTAATTAAAACAATTCTAGTTAGTAGACTGAAACATCTTATTCAAAATGTTTCTTGTTCAAAGTGTCTCCTGGATGATGTTTTAATGAAATAGTTTAACAATTTGAAAGTCAAAGCTCCCTACTTGACTCCTGGAGTAGCTGGTGCCCTGGGAGTTGGGGAAGGCAGCTACTCCAGGAACCTGGGAGCCCAAGGGACTCAAGAACCAGGTTGCCCAGGGAGGTGGGCAAGTTGCCAGCTGCCTGGCTTCCATTAGAATTGTCAGAGAATTATTACATTGCTGCAAAATGTTTAGATTCTGTTGAATCAGTATCTTCTGATGAGATAACTCTTCTCAGAAAATTTCTGACCAGCTCTACTCACCACTGATTTTCTCCATTTTTATAAAAGCATAACACTGTTGTAAAATGAAGTTAACTCTGTGATGAATGAAGCCTCATGAATATAACATTGCAACAAATGCCCCACTGGATGACTGTTCGGTACCCACTCTCCTAAGTATAACACAGGTCAGAAACATTGTTACCCTATTACACCAGTTGACATAACTACACTGGGGACTGAAACATGCAGCCCTTGTGCAAAAACTTCAGTTATATTCAAATACTAAGGTATTTCAATTTTGTGGCCTCACTGTTGGTGGCAGCTTTATATAAGCTCTGTGAACATTGTGAATATAATACCACATAAAATTATACCCTTCATGACAGGCTGGTCTGTGGTTTACCTACTGAGGCACTGGAGAAGCACCTATTGTATGCGCTGGTCTTGTACACCAGAAGGTTATAGAAATGCCTGAATGCATCTGCCAAATGCACCAAGTCGGCAACTACATTTTCAAACAAAATGTCAGGTAGTTAAGAATATCAGTAATGTGGTAAGATACATTCAGAAGTAATGTGTTGGTGTAAAGACCTGGTATGCTGTCATTGTGATGAAGACAGGCCTCCTGAATGAGCTTGCAGGCACAAGAACATGACAGTAAGAAAGTTTTGTAACATTAAGCAAGGGAAAGAAAAACTCCAAACTTTGTACACCGTCACCAAGGCTTGCACCATTGAAATCAGGCATTTGGCCACAGATGTCAACGGGAGCAGGATCAGAGCTGTGTCAGAGCCTTTGCTGGTGACTCCATTATTGAAAGGGCAACCACTTTGGCTGCAGTGAATAGAGGTGTTGCAATATCACTTGGTTCAGACACATTGTAAATCTCACTTATCTTACCCAAAAGTCTGTGCAAACCATATTGTACTTTTTCCACGGCAACTTGTGGCCAAAATGGGGAATGGAGACAAACAGCTAACGTTGATTGATAGTGGTTGTGGTAAAGCGTGACTAACCACCTTTGCTAGGCTGATTGTGGCTTAAAAAGATCTGGCTGAATTGGTCAGAAATTCACGTGCAAAAAATGAAACAAGACTAAATGTAGTGCTTCTGCTACCAAAAAAGAACTGAGTACCATTAAAAACTTCACTGTAAAGTTAACCATTAGGCGAGAACATCCTGCTCAAATGTTGCAGGTAAGGATAATGCCGTACTTCTTGAGACCAAATGTTGGAGCTGATCTGGAATATCTAGTTGATGCAGGTGTCCATTCTCTTATGTATAGCAAATGGGAAACACCCATAACTCAAAATGGGGAAATCCCGTAACATCAGTCTTTGAAAAGAACAGCATCATCAGAATTCATGGAGATTTCAGTGTGACCAAATACTGATAATAAATAAATACAGAGTTGTGTATCCAATTAATTATAGCAAAATTTTGAAGAAAATTCCCAAATGTTGTTAACAATAATTATACCATTTACCTTTTTAGAAATAGAACCTACTATATGAGTCCTGATTGCCATCCCTGTGCCCTAGACCACATTTCCTCCTAAAAAATTCTGCCTCTTAACATTCTCCCTTGGAATTTACCTGCCTTAGTTAGACTTGAATTTCTAAATGTTGTTTGGGCTCAAAACTATGGCTAACTAATGCTAAGTATGGTTAGCTTTCAATCCAACTTCTTTTGATTGCAATAGAAAGACTTCCACTGAATGCAATATAAACTGGATTTAGACCTTCAGCATCATGTGTCATTGCAGTGATATGGGCCATGAGTCAAGGCAGGATGTGCTCCTTTGTCTTTTCTTTCTAAATAGATTTAGATGTAATAAAACAGCACTAAATCCCTATAAAAAGAAACTGTTTTTTCACAGCTTCATTGTACAAATGCACTTATAGCTCATTACAGTGTTAAAGATAAAAATCTATATACTCATAACCAACATCACCAGTGCAAACTCAATCTATGAAACTCTTACACTTTTATTTTTGTAAGGTATTTACTATTCTTTAGGTATTTTCAGTGGGGCTGCAAATTGTTGCCAAAAAGGGAGATTACTTCACCATCGGGTAGCTCCAAATAAAAGCAGAGTTCCTGCTACTCCCCTAAATGATTAATACATTATCCCACATGTCCATTGGGTGGTATGTTAGAACATGTGGCATCAGAAGTTCAAAGATGCACTGAATCAATCTGTTCCCAAGCTTAGGTCTTGGATCGGGTGGCACTGTAATTTGTAAGGAAGTCCAGAGGAAATAAACATTTCCTCTTAATAAAAATGTAGTGCTTTTATGTGGACCATTGTGTTCCACTTAATTTTAGAACACCAGAGCTGGCCTGTCACATGGAGGTTAAGTACAAATCCTAGGTCTCGGATTATACACAATAATCTCTAAATCACCAGAGGATTGAGCAGACAGGATTCAGGGTGGCATACAGCGTAGTGGCAGCAACAATGTGGACAAAGGACTGATATCACAAAGCAATAATTACCCCCAACTTCATCAAACTCACATGCAAAAACTGTGTCAACGTTTGATGTGCTAATCTGTAGAGATAACTGATATAAAACCATGTGATATCACTTAAGGTTTCATGTTAGAGCACCAGTTTTATGAAAATAAGGTATGTATTGCTTTTTGGTATCTGTTAGAAATGGATGTAAAAGTCTTACACAGTTTTGGAGTGAATTATTTACAGTCTTGTAGTCAATATGAAGGTAGAAACAAATGTACAAGTCTTACCCCTTATTTTCACTCTGTTAAGGTTTGGGATGGAAGGTTATGTTCTGCCACAATCTTAACTGTCACTCAACAATTTTTGTTTTTCTAATGACAGTGTGGGAGACTGATATTGAAGGATCCCATACTGTCCCAGTCACATGGTTGTATCAGTTCTGAAATTTTAAGATTAGGGTGATCCCAGTAACTTTTCCTAGAAAGTTTCTGATTAGAGAGATTCTGACAAACAGTCAGAAGGTCCAAAAATATTTCGCGAGGTGTTTATGTCTGATTTAAAACTGAATCCATCTGGAAATTGCCATGTTCTAAAGCTCTGAATTGAACCAGAACATTAAATAGTTCACAGAAAATGCACTACATTTTTATTAAAGTTGACATTTTTTCTTTCCTTAGAAAAAATCCAATAAAAGCCCTCTAAAGCATTTTAAATTAGTTTTTCTGTAAAATATGTCATATACAGAATCCACAATGATATAGTGTTTGTAATATATGTGAATACTGTCACTCTCACAGACTTCTGCCAGGGTTACAGTACAGGAAAGCGCAGGATACAGAAACTCCCCTTTCTCTGCTAAAAGTTCTTATCTTCTCTAGAACACCTCATCCTCTTGCCCCTTCCCTGGATAGTGAAATAAGAACTTCTCAGGCAGCAGACTCTGAGGTGGGAGCAGCTGGAGGAGCTAGCACATAAAGCTCTAGGTCTTCCTGCCAGTGGGTGGAGCAGCACTAGCAGCCGCTGAGGAGGAATGGGGGGGCCCCTGATTTCCTCTTTTCTTCTATCAGAATATAGAAAAACTGCTGCTTCTGGCTCCCTCCCCCCACCATGGTTCAGTGACGGATAGGAGGCAGGCTCCGCCCCCTTAACTCTCATTCCCTTAGAGATGAAAATGCAGGCCTTGCCGTCAGCCAAAATCCAGGAGTAATGCAAAGGCCCTGGGTCTATTTCCTCTCTCCTCCTGGCTTTCCACAGTAGGGCAAGCGTGAAGGGAGAAAGAAAGGATATTGGGAAGAACAAGGTTTGATTCCTTATACAGGTTTGCAATCTGCGTTCATGTACATGCATGTACAAACACAAAGCATTTTTGCTTGGGGATCTGAATCCCTTTTTGTCCCTGTTGTCTTCTCCATGCCATGTCTCATCATACAGGATGATACAATGTCACTTCACCATATGATGCCAGAATTCACGATGACATATAAGCACCAGTTAAAATAGATCAAAATAGATCATATAAGTACCCATGACAATAAACAAAAACTCCTGTACTCCATAACATAATCCTGATTCATCCCCTGATGATCTCTGCACAGAGAGAAACGTCTGTGCACAAATCTCTTCCTCCTGCAGCACCCTTACCCTCATAGAGTGTGCTATGTGGCATTGGGCTCATGGGAGGAATGGAACTGAAGATTGGGTAGGATAGGGGGAGGATTGGATAGGCTTGGGACATTCATCCTCCTTCCTTCCCAGAGCACTTGGAAAGGAGCATGTAGCCTGAGTCTGTGTTATCTTTTCTATGTCACCATACTCCAGTCTCAGGGGCAGCAGTGGCCAGGAGCAGTGCGCTTTGCTGGTGATGGAAAGGCTGTTCTGGGTAAGAGCTGGCGTAGTAGCACAGAGCCCACTGTGGGTGATCTTCTTTGGATCTCCCAAAAACCACTCAGATTCATGGGGATCCCTTAGCAAAGGGATGGGTCTAGCAGCCTATTTCATGAAGGAGCAAACCCCACCTCTGAGAGAACAACACCCTAGGGAGGAATTCCATGAAGGAATTCCCGTATTACCAGCTGTAGTGATTTCATTGTGAGCCTCATGATATTTAGTATTTTTCTTTAAATGCCAACTCCTGGAGTCCAGCTTTCATTAAAAAAAGAAGTAAGTTTCTGATCTTCATGGTTGCAGAGAAGAGCTTGAAAACATGGCCCATGTACACCCTAATGGCTCTAAAATCAGAAAGTAAATATAAAGGACCATATATAATCTAATTTTTATATCAACCTAAGGGGCCTGACTCATGACTTTGAACACTTGTGGTCGTAATAGTGGAATTCTCATGGAGCTTTTCTCCTCTAGAGCCCCTTTATTCCATTTGTCTTACTGAGGGAAGGTACACACTGTAATCCGCTCTCTCATCTGTACGGATGCAAATTTAGATTATATATAAAACATCTATCTCTCTACATATATCTTCTCATTACTTGCACCTGTGATTTGAATGGAAGACATACAAGTGTTTCAATGCTACCCACTTTGACTTTTGATTCAACAAAGTCAGGTTTTTTTGTATTTTTTAAATAAATAATATGTATGCATTTTGCATTTGAAAAGTATACTATATATGTAAATATGCATTGCAGTATACTATTATTTAGCACATTTCTTAGAACAGCAATATATTGTGCTTAAATGATGAAAACAGGAAACAAAATTAGAAACAAAAAATAACCTAAAGCAAGAAACATTCTTTGAGATAGAGGGAGTGATACCAATGAAAATCCAGCCAGCAATTCATTGATTTTTTTTACTATTTGCTTTTTACTATTACACACACAACTGTCTTGGGTTGGTGATTAGCGCCAGTCCTGACAGCACAAGTCTTCAGATAAAATACTCCTTTTTTTCTATAGAGCTAGTATAATTGTTTTGTTTAATTTTCTCCTAACCTACCATTTTTATCTTTCTTTACTAATGCATTTGCAGTCATGCTCCAGGAGAGCATTTATAATTTGTGACCATTTTTCAACCCTTATCACCTGAACATATCTCTGTCTCTTCTTTGTAATACAGTTACACAGTCATTAGTGAGTTTAAAGCTGTCCCCAAGTCTCACAGGCTAATACCATGGCATATCAATATGACCTGATAAAGCATCTGAGATTAAAACATTCTAGAGGCAATATATTGACCAGTGTGACCAGTATAAAATTAATTCTTCACAAGGACACAAAATCTGCTCCGTAGACATTTGGAGCAAAATTTTCAAGCTGAGTTATGGTCCCTTTGTGTTTCTCAGGTTGCAATAATAATTTGCCTAATTGATCTGCAGATGCCCAGTAGAGATTTCCCCTGGCATAAAGGAACTCCTTCTTGGTGCAATTGTGCTTTATTGTGTACCTTATGCCCCCACCCCTGCCACGTGTGGAGGGGAAGTTCAGGGGAGCGTGGAAGGCATGGGAAAGCTTCAATTCACTACAGCAATCCTCCACTGGTATAAGATCTATTAAAGACCCTAACTAGTGGCATGAGTTACAGCTGCTCAGAAGCAGATTATTACACAGGGGCCTGTGATGGCCCTGAGAATTAGGGAATCAGAACCAAATTCCCTGATGGCTGGCCCTTCTGCAGCAGATGGGAAAATCAAAGGTTTGGTATTTTACCATATATCCTACTAAAGGGAAATCTTAAACCAGCAAATTATTTGCATATGGAGTTTTCAGTCCCTCCAGACTCAACCGGCAGAGTGAGGAAATAATTCAATACTGAGGGAGGAGTAGGCAGGAGTTCCCATATACTCTCTCAGAACAAACCAGCCTGCTGTAGATGACCTGAATTATTCATTAGTGAAGAATAAAAGATTTATCAATAAAATAAGGGTCAGGTTGCCCATAGCAGAGGCTTAGAAAAGGAGGATGCAATGGAACACTACTGTAGAATGCTATATGTGTTGAATGTGACCTTAAAGTTTTATTGTATTCCTATATTTGCCAATCATAATAAACTGATGCCCCAAAAAAAGCATCTGACCTTTGGCTTTCAAAATTTGAGAGAGCTCTTGCAAAAATCCTCTGTATTACTGAAGTGCTTTGCCACTGCCTGAGTATTTAAGGTTCTCTCAAGTATACTTAAAGTTACAAGATCGCTCTTGATCTCCCTGTAGAGCTATTTATACAACATCAACTCGTAAGAGAGAAGCTTCAAAAGAGTGTATCATACCCTTAAGCCCACTCACACCAATGATAAGTCACTGTTTTTCTTATATATTGATGCTATGTGATATGGTACCAGACTGCAATATATATTGATATTACATCCTTTCATAATTGACGGGGCTATAGGCAAGTGTATAAGTTATGCTGTGTTGCTTTGATTATAGTGTAGATTGATCATTTTCCAAGTCTGCAGGAAAAGCTGGTAGTTGAAGTCACTGTGTACAGCAATCATGACAGCACTGACAGGTTGCTGTCAAGTAGGCAGGGGCATTCTGGAGATAGATAGCACAAATGCTGAAACCAAGACAAATACCGTTGGAATAGGTAATAAATCATATTAGCTGTCTCTTGTGCTTCTCCTTAGTGTATTGATTGTGATTAAACCAAACTAATTAGAATCATAATCATGATGCACTTTAATGTGGAACTCATAGTTGTGAGTTCTGCAATATGATCACAAAGAATTGTTTAGCAATAAAGCCAGACCAAAGGCAGTCTTCTTACCTATTAACCTTTTACAGGAAGTGTTATACTATATGTCATATTATAGAAGTGCCTAACAGTAGTGCCAATATATAATATTCAGACTCCAAAATAGCTTGCAAAGTATCCCATTAAAAACTGCATTTGAGCTGCAGTGAGGGGTGGGGAGAGATAGTTATTGACAGCCATTTTAAATCAGAGTCAGCTTAAACTAAGTAGATTGCACACGAGCAGTGCATCAGATCAAGATACTTTTGTCCGTTCCACTGCTCTTTTTATTCAGATACCAGAAAAACCATTCTCAGTTTTTCATTTACACTCAACCTCTATACCCCCAACACCTTATTTTCCAGAACTAGTCTCTCTTTTTTTTTTTTTATAAATTTATGAATGAATTTGGTGTTCTTGGGGAAAAAAGGCTAGCAGTATGAATTTACGTATTGTAGATACTGTTCATCTTCTTCACATAGCCTTCCCAATGCACTTCAATACAGGTACTTAAATGGTATAGCCCAGTTATTCCTGCACTGGGGCTTCAGTAGAATATGGTTGGGGACACAGAGTTTACAAAACTGCAGATTACCAAGAAATACGGCAAGATTGCCAAAAGGAATGAGTTCAACTCTCCATTTTTGGCATCTTCGAATCAGGACTGGAAGTCATTCTAAAAGGTATGCTTCATGCTCAATCACAAGTTGTAGAATTAGATGCTGGCATCACTGGATGAGATCATCTAGCTTGTGTTATGCAGGAGGTCAGAATAGATGGCCATCATGGTCCCTAAAAATCCATATATTTGTGATCTTAAAATGTTGAGGTAACCAGTCAAATTTTAAAATCCCCTCATTAAAACATTCTTGTGTATGATAGAGCAGAGAAGGATGCAGCTCTACCACCATACTATCTTCAATCCCAATATTTGATCAACAGACAAGAAATATTCCTGAACATTGGGAATGTCATAGTAGGTTTAAACAGATCTGAGAGCTAAGAACTCCTGAATCCAGAGCACTTTTGAAATTATGGCCCTAGAATGTGTTTACTCTCTAGGATATGAAATATTCAGCATATGCACATACTAGAGATAGAATAGAAAATAGAATAGATTGCTACTTTAAATCTTGAAGCAGGTAGCAATCCCCTGCCCTTTGTAATTAAGCAACAACACTGGGAGTTTTGTCATCAACTTGAAAGGAGACAGGATTTCATCCCATATCAGTGGTTCAAGACTAAACCGGATTCTCTTTTCTCAGTGGTTACAGTTGTGTAACTATTGATTTCATGGTGTTACCCATTGATTTCAGAGATTTATTCCAGATTTAAATCAGGGTATGTAACACCAGAATCAGGGTCACTCAATACAGGGATCAGGACAGAATGAATTCTAGATCCTGATACCATGGACTTGGAACAAATTTTGCTACACTATACTTGATTTTACAAAGAATTCTCTCTCATTTAAATAGAATGTGAAAAACTAGTTAACATTTTAATTTGCCAAAATATATTTAGAGGATCAGTAATGCAAGTTTCATTAATCTGCTGGAAATTTACTTGTAATAAAGATGACATCCTCATTAAGTTATTCATTTTAGTTATGGGTTTCAGAGTAACAGCCATGTTAGTCTGTATTCGCAAAAAGAAAAGGAGTACTTGTGGCACCTTAGTCTCTAAGGTGCCACAAGTACTCATTTTAGTTATAGATTTCTGTAAATAATTTTTTGTGTTAATTTTTTCCAATAATTCTAAATAGCTATGTTTTTGTAAGGTCACAATATTTTACCTCCATCTCTCAAACTTACCTTCTTCATCAATGCAGTGTAGCTATGACCTATGAGACACCCTAGAACTAGAAAAGATTAATTAACTTGCTCTAATTTCAGCTATTATATTAAATATTCTTGGGCCAAAATTTTCAAACTTGACTACCTGATATCAGTAGGCAAATCAAGTTTTGACAGACAAAACCAAGTCTTTCACAAGCAAAAATCTTAGTCAAGAAAAATTGCACATGCAACTTTAGATAAGATTTCCCTATATACAATATTGTAATGGTAAATAATTCATGTTTAAATATTTCTAATAGTGTGAGATTTATTTTCTTTTTCCTTTTAGTTATATTATTTAAGAGACCTGGAAAGTTAAGAAACATATTGTATTCCTCTCCTGGCTTATTATGGGCATAATCTTTTCCAGAAGTAACAGGGGCACCAACAGTTGCTTTTCTAATAAAAGAAAGTCTTTTTCATATATAGCACCAGCTGCTAAGCAAGTATCTAAACATTCATTGAGATTTAAGGAAAGAATATCATGTGGCTTCTTTTGCCTAGGTGTTCTTTGAACATTACGAAATGTTCTAAGAGTTGTCAGAAAATTTCCTGCAAAATCTGTTAGGATTCACACCTTCAGAGAGGACTAAAAGTCTAAGAGTTCAGGTTTCATTCACTTTTTTATGATTTTCATTTCCAGTGATTTTTCCCATTCCTTCCTCGTTATTCTGGCAAAGTCAAAGTGACAGACTCCATTAGTCTTCATTCATCAGGCCACCTTTTAGGGTGAGAACATTCCCCTTAATGTGGTATTATTGAAAACCTGGTATACACAGAGATTGGGCAGCTTATTTTGAAGAATATGGTACTGAACACTGTTGGAGACAGGATAACAGACTAGAGTTATCATGCCTAAAATCTATATTCCTAAGAATGGCTTACAAGCATTAAGTAATACACCGGTTTGTTTATAGTTCATAGAATCACAGAACTGGAAGGGACCTTGAGAGGTCATCTAGTCCAGTCTCCTGCATTCAAGGCAGGACTAAGTATTATCTAGACCATCCCTGACAGGTGTTTGCCTAACCTGCTCTTAAAATTAACTACCTCAAAATAGGAAAATCTTGTTAAATTATTTAGCTACTCTGAATGAGAACAAACATGTCAGAGTTAGGGAGGCATGACACATCAGCCATGTCACTAGCTTCAAATATTATGTACTCATCTAGAGTATTAATTTCACTTCTTTGTTCCCTTTATTCTCACTTGGTATTATTCAATGAATTGTCTCCATCTTATTTAATTTTCCTCTTAGGTTCTGCAGTATGTTATACATTGATATTATAGTAAGGTTGGAAGAGGCAGGGTGAATTTCTTCCAACCCATTTAATTATTTTCTCTTATGTTTTTCCCTCTATTAATCCTTTCCTTCTCCTTTTTCTTCCCTCTCTCTTTAACATGCCACCTAATGAGAAATCTAAAAGAAGCTGATGAGGTTACTTTTCCTGATATTTTACTCCTCCTCCACCACACCTCAGTAAGTGATGACACTACAAAAAAAAAATGTATTGCCCAATAACAGACACCAGCTGGCACCAGACAGTTTCGAAGTTGGCTCCTAAGACTCAAGAGTAGCAACTGCCAGTTATATACTCCAAAGAGAGGCAAATAAACTAAAATCACCATGGACCATGTGAGCCAACTGCAGGGACTCAATGCCTTCAAAAGGCAATGGGAGAAAAATGATTTCAGGAACAAACATTCAATGGAAGCACCAACACAGGAAAGAGGAGCTCCAAAATTCTTGGGTCACGAATCTAATCAACACATTTCAAGGCACTCAACAAACTAAGAATCTTATACATGTATGAGGTTGTACATTGCTTATGTTGGAAGAGCACCAAAAGCACTTGATGCGTGCTTAACAAGTGATTAACACCTTTAGCAACTGAAATAAATAACCATTGTGAAATGCCCTGTCTCAACAAAACAACAACCTTACCTTTCGCTATAGTAAAAATGTAAAAAATTCTAAGTTGCATGTGCTTTTTTTTTTTTTCTTCCTTCACCTCAGTTGAAAACATATTTCTCCAATTTTAACACTGAGAATTTTTGGTAGAGAATCTGAACTGAAATCTCAACCCAACTATCTGATTCCCTACTGAAATGTGCACAGTCCTTTCCAATTAAAATTCATATATCATAAACCTAAGCTTGTGTAGGCATTCCATGGTTTTGCTATATATCCTAGTACAAGGTGAAGTGATTTTTGTGCATTTCTTTTAAAATGGAAACCTGAAGAATAATAAGAATATGCATCAGCAGCATGTACCAGGGTCCATGTGAATACCTGGGAAAATCAAATGTGTATGAGAAAACACCCATTTTTTGTACATTAGTGGACTGATTGCATGATTCAGGAAGTAAATTATGCAGGACTGCTTTCAATAAAATATTCATATAACCATTATAAAAGTCCATTCACAACTAAAACAAAATGCGGCACAGAAGAGAAGTGACAAACGCTCTTTACATCTATAATATTTCTCTTTCCTGAGTTTACCTAATTCTTCTTTTAAAACATTTTAATAACCTTTCAAATAGAAAAATGAAGAAAGTACGGTTTGCAGATAGGGTCGGATAGGAAGAAAAAATGTGTCTTAAAAATTTGTGGAAAAGTAATTACAATGCACATGATACTAAGGGCCCATTTCTCAGCCACTCTTTAACAGGGCCTCTTATGAGACTATAATTTGCAGGCACAGATAATTCCAGGTGTAAATTTGCATCTGCAATTATATATGTTCACAATTTATGGCATTTAGATGTCATGTACCTTATATGTAAATGACAAATTGCACCCACTAATAATTGCAGATGCAATACTGAAAATTATAAGTCAAAAAATAGTATCTAACTGCATCTAAACTCCTGTTCATCAGGAAGTGGCAGAAATATTAGTTGGTAACACCTGATAGGAGAAAACTTGTCCTTTTATAATTAAATAATTTATAAAAAAACATCGCATTCAAGTGAACGCTACTGTACAGAAAATTTCTTAATTGCCAATATATTTATATTCAAATGTTCACTATGGTATTTTTACCAGACCAACTTCAAGGAAAAACATTTCTGAATCAGCTATATATATGTATTTTATATATTTGCCTAGTGTTTTCAGCTCGACAGCTTGCTCTGTAATGTTATCAGTCATTTTAAATCTACTTTAATGTTGGTGAGGCATTTTTCGGTATAACATGGGGCTATCTGATTGATGATGCTTATGGTCTAAAGGTAGTCTTTTTAAAGTGAGGTGCCCAAGTCTCATCAACATTCAGTGGGAACTGGGTGCCTAACTGCCCTTTGTGCCTTCGGAAATACCAGTTTAAAATTATGAATACCAAGAGTACTCAATCTAGTATTTATATGTCTAAAATTTTTACTTGCTCAGTAAGGTGTGCTTGTGTATAAACACATGCTAACATACATGTCTGTTTGTATATATGATACATTATGTGTTTCCTTTTTAATGGTGCCAGCTGGTTTTTAGGAGATCTAGTGAATACTAAATATAGCTGTTCTGACTGCAGTGTGACACTGTTTCCAAGAACATTACAAATAAAATAAAAAAATAAACAAACAGCATCACTTCACTGGCTTTCCACTGATCACATGAACGTAACAGCTCAAAGCAGGGTAACAAGAGAGGATTTTATCCAGTGATCTCAGATAGTAAAGCATTCTGAAATTCTTGTGGGAGAGGATTTTTTTTTTAAACTTGCTTTAAGTGGCAAGACATAGTGTGTCTGGTATTTTCATGCACAGCTCTGGAGATGATACATGTATAAGTTGTAACATACACATTCCTGGAACAAACAAGGCATTAAGAATATGTTCTGTGTTGCAATGTGTCTAAAAGTAATATATAGTATATGAGTTGCTATGGTTTTCTCCAACTGAATAAATGTTCACGTAAAATGCATATTGACATGTCACTAAGATTAACCTAATTGTAACCCGTTTAATAATTCTTCAGGATTTTGTTTTGTTTTTCATAACTAACATATTGGACTAGAACACTTTCTTCTGAGTCAGCAAGCTTTCCTCAGGTCGCCTACTCCTGAGTGTATAACAAACAGGTGGCATTTGGCACAAAGAGAAGATGAGTTTTAGAAATCACTAAAGCAGATCCTTTACCTGCAGAAAAGTCCAGGTTGAGATTTGGTTTTGCTGAGCAAAGTGTAATCCAATCATGCGTAAATGACATCAACCTTTCTTGAAGAAACAGGGTCCTGCTTCTCATCTACAGTAAATTCAAAGTGATGCTGCAAAATTAAACATTTTCTATTGTCAGAGGCAAAAGAGTTCTTTATGTGTTAGTGGAAGAGGCAGTGGCAATACAGGATAGGAAATGTTTTAATAATCACTTTTTACCAACTACCCAAAATATAGATTAAAGCTGTTATCACAACCAAAGAAAAGGTGATGAGGCATTGCTGATTTCTCACAAATAATTGCAAGAAGGGAGAAAAAAGCCACATAAATATAAAAATAAAAATATAATTGTTTTATTGAGAACAATGTTCTTTTGTGAATGCATTTAATTGAGATTAATTTTGAAGGTCAAACGTGGGGATGAGGGAAGTCACAAGATGAACCTGCATAGAACTATTTACTATTGAAAAGGTGCACTTTATAGTTAGCTACTTACTTTTGAAAGATTCTGTAAAAAAAAAAAGAAAAGAAAAGAAATCTAACTCAGTGACATTGTTTTCAACTGCTTACTCTCTGCCACAAATATTGAAAGTATCTAAAGCTACTTGCAAAATGTATCAGTAAGTATTATGAACAAATTAACATTACAAAGACTCCAAAGAACAATTTTATCTTGTTGCCAAGGCATTCCATCCAAAAGTCCAGGAACTAGATTCACAGATTCCAGTGCCAAATGGGATCATTGTGATCATCTAGTCTGACATCCTGTATAACACAGGCCATAGAACTTCCCCAAAGTAATTCCCAGAGTAGATCTTTTAGAAAAACATCAAATCTTGACTTTAAATTTGTCAGTGATGGAGAATCTACCATGACTATTGGGAAATTGTTCCAATGGTTAATTTCTCTCCTTATTTCCAGTCTGAATTTGTCTATCTTAAATTCCAGGTATTTGGATCATGTTAAACCTTTCTCTGCTAAAATGAAGAACCAATTATTAAATATTTTCCCCTTGGTAGCTATTTATAGACTGTAATCCAGTCACCCCTTAACCTTCTCCTTGTTAAGCTAAATAGATTGAGCTCTTTTTGAGTCTGTCACTACAAGGCATGTTTTCTAGGCCTTTAATCATTCCTATGGCTCTTCTCTGAACCCTCTCCAATTTATCAACATCCTTCTCTAGCTCTGCCTCCCTTATGCGCTCAAGGACTTTTTGTAGATGTTCCAGGTGGTCTGCCCAGGAATCTGAAAATATGGCCACATCGTCAAGGTAGGTGACTGCATATTCTCCTAATCCCACTAGGAGACCATCTACAAGTCTTTGGAAGGTGGCGGGTGCATTTCGCAGCCCGAAAGGGAGTACATTAAATTCATACAGCCCGAGATGTGTGGTGAAGGCTGACCTTTCCTTGGCAGATTCATCTAGCGGTACCTGCCAGTACCCCTTGGTTAAGTCCAAGGTAGAGATGAACTGGGCCCATCCCAGTTTCTCTAATAGTTCATCTGTGCGTGGCATTGGATAGTTGTCTGGGCGAGTTACAGCATTTAGCTGACGGTAGTCCATGCAAAAACGTATTTCCCCATCTGGTTTGGGAACTAGAACCACTGGAGATGCCCATGCACTTCCAGAGGGGCGGATTACACCCATCTGTAGCATGTCCTGGATCTCCCGTTCTATAGCAGTTTTAGCTTGAGGAGACACCCGGTAAGGCTGGACTTTAATTGGGTGAGCATTACCTGTGTCAATGGAGTGGTATGCCCGTTCAGTCAGTCCTGGGGTGGCTGAGAACATTGGTGCATACCTAGTGCACAGCTCCTTGATCTGCTGTCGCTGCATACGCCCAAGGGTCATGGAGAGGTTCACCTCTTCCACACCACCAGCACTTTTCCCTTCATAGTAGATACCTTCATGCCACTCAGCGTCATCTCCTCCCTGGGCTGTAAACTGACAAACCTGTAATTCTCTGGAACAAAAGGGCTTTAGAGAATTAATATGGTACACCTTAGGCTTTTGGTTGGAGGTGGGGAATGCTATGAGATAATTAACAGCTCCCAGGCGCTCCTGGACCATGAATGGCCCTTCCCACGATGCTTCCATTTTATGGGCCTGGAGCGCCTTTAAGACCATGACCTGGTTCCCTACTTTGAAGGAATGCTCTCTGGCATGTTTATTATACCAGGTTTTTTGCTCTTTTTGAGCATCCTGTAAGTTTTCTTTAGCAAGGGCTAAAGAGGTTCGGAGGGTGTTTTGTAGGTTGGTTACAAAGTCCAGAATGTTAGTTCCTGGAGAAGGTGTAAATCCCTCCCATTGCTGCTTCACCAACTGTAATGGCCCCTTAACCTCACGGCCATATGCAAGTTCAAATGGGGAAAACCCTAAACTGGGATGTGGTACAGCTCTGTAGGCAAAAAGCAACTGCTGCAACACTAGGTCCCAATCATTGGAGTGCTCATTTACAAATTTACGTATCATGGCCCCCAAAGTTCCATTAAATTTCTCCACCATGCCATTTGTTTGAGGGTGGTAAGGAGTGGCAACCAAGTGATTTAACCCATGAGCTTCCCAAAGGCTTTCCATAGTTCCTGCCAGGAAATTAGTCCCTGCATCTGTGAGGATGTCAGAGGGCCAACCTACCCTGGCAAAAATGTCTGCTAGTGCCTGGCACACACTTTTAGCCCTGGTGTTGCTTAGAGCTACTGCTTCCGGCCATCGGGTGGCAAAATCCATGAAAGTCAGTATGTACTGCTTTCCTCTGGGTGTCTTTTTCGGAAAAGGACCCAGAATATCCACAGAACTCGCTGAAATGGAACTTCAATGATGGGAAGTGGCTGCAGAGGGCATCCTCATTTCTGCATACTTTTGAAAACTGGGGCTTGAGGAACAATGATTCTGGTTTCCTCTAAGACCTTTTCATAATAAATTTTAAAAGGAGTAAAAATAGAGAAAACAGGATAGCATAGAGAAACAATTGTTTCTAAATTGAATGTTTTTCAACATTTTCCAGGAGTGTCATCGGGTCTTCAATTTCTAATTACAGAGCTCCAGTGTGTTTGTTTTGTTAATTTGCATAAATTTAAAGGTGTTGCCCAGCATTTAATGTCTCTAGATTGTATCTTAATGACACTCTCTTCAAAAGGGAAGCAATTTCCTATTCCTGTGCAGCTGTGCTTGTTATTGTGTTTATAATTAAGCAGTTATTTTTGTTTTGAGATATCTAGGTGTCTCTATACACTGTTTGTGCTGCATTTTCTCTCTCTCTCTCTTTCCCCCTACAGTATGTTGCCAGTGTTCTCCTGCCATTTTACTAGGTCACTTAAAATACAAACCTAAAAGAATACAGCACATTGAGGACATTTTTTTACCAGTATATCAAAAACTAAAATAGTAGGAACACCACAAAAAACACCACATTCAGAAGAGGAAAGGGAATTTAACATTCTATTAGATAACTCTTACAGTCAAGGTGACCAAAATCTGTGTTAATGGAACCTTAAGATTTACATGAATGGAGATTTGATCCATCGTATTTAGGAAATTCATTCAGAGATAAGGTTGCCTCATTGTCTGTACCAAACTTGAGCTCTGTGGGTGAATCTTCTTTACCACTTCACTATTATTTCTGTCAACTTAAGCAAGTGGGATGGGAGTGAGGGAAAGGGATTTAATGATTAAAGTGCAAGCTCAACCTTGGAATAACCAGGGCATTGCTCAGAGATATATTACCAAAGTAAAGTTTCAGTGTTCTGTGGTATCTTTAGAACCACAAGATGTGTCCATAGACTTACTCAGTTTCCCAATTCTATTTTATATAGATGGATGGCTTCCAAAGGTATCAAAAACACCACATTATTTTATCAGAATAGTTTGCCAATGTCTCCTGCCTCTCCGCCATGTGATTTCTTTGTATCATATGCCATAATGCATTCTTCCTCCCTTCTTTTATATAGCACAGTGAATCTCCTCTGAAGCAAACTTTGGGGTGCTGCACATGCAGGGTTGAACCGAGCTTGGAATCTTTTGCTTAGTTCTACGGGGCATCTTAAGAAGAGAATGATAGCTCTGGAGCTACTAGAGTATTTTGTGGATAGTAGATACAACTACTTGTTGCTTGGTTTTCTGACTTTTAAATGAAGCCAGCTCTCAGGGATTAAACAACAGAAACTGGAAAAAAAAAAAAGCTAGAAAGACATTACTGAAAAATAAGTATCTGCTGTTTCTGGCAGATTATTCTTCACACATTTTAAGAAGTGTAGTAGTTCCATTATGTAATTTCATAATTTGCTAGCATTCCATACTTACTATTCTCTCTTCCTTTCTTCTCATAGCACTAGCATTACACATAAATGTTTAACAAAATAGGCAGTTTCATTCTTAATAAACTCAGTGCATTTTTCATTTTTAATAATGCCTGGTTTAGAAAATATTTTTGTATACAATAACCAACTGTCTGTTCTAATCATGTATGATTTATAGGAGGGAGCTGCATTGTGCTGGGCATATGTTGGAAGCTGTTTTACAGAAGCAGAATTTTATTTCCCATATTACTCTTTCTTGTATTTTCCATTCTTTAATTCTCTATTTTATTTTATTCTATTCAAGCAAGACTCGCACTGGAGTTTGACTGGATTAAGGACTTCAGGGTCCAGCCCCAAACTCAGTATTTTTCAGATCCCAAGGTTCCCAATACTGGAAAGTATTTTTCTATAGCCACCACAATATAAGTCTAGATGGGTGATGAACAGATGAGGTGTCACTAGCCTGGAAGGGGCTGGGCCGGGGTGGGGGCACGCCACCAGGACTCAATATATCCCCTAGTAGCCTCAGTCAGTGAGATTCCATGGCACAAACAGCTGAAGGATAAAGTACTTTCCCCTCCCCCACCGCCAGAATCCCACGGAGAGGATGGTGGTGCAAACACTTTCTCCCAGGGGTACATTACACACGAAACCCAGCTGCACCACAGTGGTGCCTGGTTGTTGAACAAGCAGAGTGAATTGAACCCAGGATCTGTGACAGGATGATGGCTTTAAATTGCTACTGAAAGAGTTCTCATGGATAAACATTACTACTGCTGCTTACCAGGAGTCTATTGCTGGTCCATTGAGGAATGCAAAGGGCTTTTGAATTCTTTACTAAGAGATCCAAAATGTTATTATACATAATATTGCCAACAGATTGTGTGTGTTGGGATTTATTCTTTAGTCAAGATTCATAAATTCATATTGGTTATAACATATGAGAGTTTTTTACCTGACAGGAATACTTAGTTAAACATAGAAATGGTCTCACTATCTCCAATACACACTGGATTTCTGCAAGAACTTGTCATGATCTGCAATAGTAAGTAATTGCATCTGAATATGTATCTGGGCCATTTGCTGTAAGCCAAAAGAAAAGTCTACAGAATGTAACAGTAGAAGGCCATGTTTGCACCAACATGGAAGGGGCTCTGTGGGTTTCTGGGGATTTTCTGCAGCACCACCCTTGCTTTGTGCTAGGATTCCTGCGCAGAAATCTGATACAGATAATGTATTAGCTCTCTCTGGAACTCATTCCTGTTGCTAATAGTAGCAAACAGGAGAGAGAGCCTAGTCTGGGGTGCATTTACCCAAGAACCATAGGCTTGGACATACCTTTTTTTCTCCAATCTGCCCCCTCCAAGAGGATAACGATAATAAAACTTACAGTTCCCCTCCTCTCTTAATTCCTTTCCATGTATTTTTCTAAAATTATCTAGTCTAGAGTTTTTGCTTCCCCTTCCTGAAAAATTAAAAACCCTCAGTGGGTTCTCCAAGCCGTCCTTCTGATTATGAGTTACATTAAGCAAATTAGAGGATAGATGAAAATCTTGGCCGGTGGCTTTTATCAAAGAAGTAGGGATCTGAATAGGCCTTCAGTTATTGCACCTGATGCTTTGGAGCTAGGTAATATCAGACATATTCCTTATGGCTAGTTATAGCTCAAGAGGACTGCAATGGCTGAAGTAGTAATCACCTTTCTCAGAAAAGGAGAAGAAACAAACCCACCAAAAGGTATTTGCAGGAGATCACTCCCTAACACAAGATATGAATGTGATTCAAGGATTTAGGATTTTAATAAGTTAATAGTGGCCATAGTTGAACCTGCCTTTAGGCAGCCCTGCAAGGAAAAGGGGGCTGAAAGGCACGGAAAGCCTAAGAAGAAAAGCTGAAACACAGAATGCTGCTGCCTGTCAGCTTTTGAGAAACAGAACTGAATGGATGTTTTAAAATGTTAATAATCTCTTGTTTTCCTATGCAATAAAAATGCTCACATGATCATCTTGGACTGTTTTAATAATGTAGCTACTGCATGTGCCAATTTAATTTCTCACTTCCTATAGTTGTAAAACAGTGTTAATAACTGCTTTACCATCATGCTTAAGGTTGCATCTTGTCAGGGACATAGCACCCTAAAAAGAACCTCTGTAAAACAATTTGATCCCATTTCCTAGGGAGATGAGTCAGCCTTTGAAACCAGACCATAGTGCATAGTCTCATTCTAAGAGGAATCAGATAGAGAGGAGTGCTTCATTATTGTGTGACTTTTTGTGTTTTCCCTAGAGCTTCTTCAGACTATGAGCAAAAGCTAAATGAGCATTGTACTGGGACAGCTGGAAAAGAAGTCTATGAAACAGCTACAAGAACATCTGAAATAGGTAACTGACCTCTCTCTTGAAAATAAAAAATATCCCAATCTCTCTACACAAAAGAATGATAGTGAATACATCAATTCTTATTGGTTGGAGGAAGATTTCCTTTCATCTCAGAAATCAAATATTCAAGCAGCATTCCACTATTTCAGTAGCTTTCCTAATCTAACATGTTTTTAATTTGTACATCAAAAGCCAAATTCTGCATATAGTTACACCCAGCTGCACAATTGCACAGGTGTCCCTGAGAGCATAATTTAACCCAAAGATACAGTACTAAAAACAGCTTTAAAACACAAGACTGGGCTTAAAAAAAAGATTTGAAAATATTGTCAAAGAAGAAGACAAATTCTAATGCATCAGACAAATAAATGCAATCTTTGAAACAATTACATGGTGAGGTAAAGATGCCCTTGTGCCAGCTAATAACATTGTGACCCCAAAGCCCTTTGATTCTGCGCGTGGACGTTCAGAGTTTGTCAGCATGTTTTCCATCTGGCTGATGATGGCAGAATTAAATCATGCCCAACATGCTTATAACAAAGGCTGTCTTCTGATTTCACTGGCTGGCAGCCTGAGTTGTTGTTTGTCTTCTCCTGGGAAATCTTCAGAATGCAGCTGCCCTCAATGTTCTTTTCCTATTGTTCGTGCCCACTGCCACAGTTTAATAACAAGAATTCTGAGAGATAGTAATTTGACGGGACTTTTACGGAATTAAAGTCTAGGCTCATGCATTGAACCAATCCATTTGCTTAGGTATTGTACTGCTTATAGTGCAAGAAGTTTGTAAAGCACTAACATTATGAAAACAATGCAGATGCACCAGTTTTGTAAGCGTAAGCAGGGGAATAGTCCCACTATTGTGGGGAACTTTCCTGGCTTCTGTACTACCGCAGTGAAGTGGGCTAGTGAAAGGATCTGAGTCCTCGCTCCCACTTCCTTTACCCAGTGGCCTCCCTGCCCTTGAGGGCTCCCCCTCCACTCTCCTGTCCGGCAGAGTCCTTGTAACCCCAACAAGGCTGGGCCCAGATTCCTGGGTGGCTCGACCCCCAACCCTGCTGTGGTCACCTAGGACAGGGGCTAGGGTGTCCCCACTCCGGAGTACTCTCTCTTCACTGGCCACTTCTCTGACCCACTGACCATTACATACAAGTTAAAGCAAATGCAAATTATTTGATCAACAATTATTTTTTAAAAGAATAAGGAAAAATGGGAAAGGTTAAAGGAAACACATCAACCCGCTCTGTGGCAGGGAACATCACAAACAGTGTCTCTGGAATGTCAGGGCAGTTCACAGTCTGTTCCTTGTAAGTCCCAGGCCACCTTCTCAGGCCCTGTCTGTGCTGCAGGGATGCTGTGGGTTGGACTCTTGCTCTGGTGGTGGCCACACGCTTTCAGGCTCTAAGTGGTAGGACCCTTCTGCCTAGTATAGCCCGCGCCCTGTCAGGGTTACGATCCAAGCCTGGCCTGCAGAGCCTCTTGGCTGAGGCGTCTCCCTGTGCTGGGCCCGCTGCCCAGGGTCCCTCTGGCTCTCCCCAGCTGCTCACTGCACCCAGCTCTGGACTGCTCCAGCCCCAGCTCCACCACTCTGTCTCTGCTGCTCTGCCTCCAGCTCCCTGGGCTGCTTCTTTGGCCCCTCTGGCTCTGGTTGCTGCAGCTTTGCTCCCAGGGCAAGTCTGCTCTCTCTGGGCTGTGCCTCTAGCTTTGGGGCTGCAGCTCTGCTCCAAGGACAGGGTCTGCTCTCTCTGGGCTGCTTTTCTGGTCCTTCTGGATCTGGCACAGCTCTGCTCCCCAGCTTAGCTTGGGCCCCTGCTTTCTCCTTTGCTCGGCCCCATTCTGTCTGACCCAGGCAAATCCAGCTCACGTGGAGGATGGGACCTCCCTGGCCTCCTGACTCTCTGATTAGCCTGCTCACCCTGTCATTCAGGCTGACCTGGAGCATTGGCCTCTCCCCATTGTTCCTGGGGTCTATCAGTCTCAGGGTCCTGGTTTCCCATAGACCCTTCCCCTTTTAGTACCAGGAGCTAGCCAACCAAAACACCCCCACTGAATGTTAGTAAGGGGGCAACAGTCCCCTTACATAAGGTTCTAAGGCCTCCCTGCTTCTGCTGGAGTCAAAGAGGAGAATGGACACTCTTCACTTCCCATACATAACATGGCCCTCCATACCTTTCAGGATCAAGCCCAGCTTATTTATATATATAAATATAATCACAATTTATTTTATAAATAAATATGTATGTACATACATAAATATGTACATACACACACACACAGCCACACATCACCATAGTACCCAAGCACTTTCCAAGTAAAACTGCATAGCAACAACAGAGTCCCTAGTGGACTTCAACAGAGCCTTTAGTGGTGCTCTCCTTCTGCACAGATTTGTGCTATTTCTTGTCGAAGTGAAACTATAAAACCAGAAGCTGAGCACAGAGGCCTTAAATTCAAGGAGTCAAACCCAGTTCCCACACCATGCCTGAACAAAAATGCTCCTTCTGTATAAATCAGCATAGCTTCAGTGCCTGGAATTGCACACCAAATGGCATTCTGTCCTCCCTTCCCCACCCACTGCAATAGAAATACACTGTTCTACTGCATTCAGAACCTTTCATGTCCACTGAAGATGGAAGCAGTGGGCTGAGGCAACAGGACTTGCCTCTGAAAGTGGGATCCATCTTAAAACTTCAACCTCTGGGACATCCATAAGCACCAGCAAATGTTAATATCCTGTGCTCACTACCAGGTGTTGGGGTGGATTTTTTGGAGGGGAGAAGGGTGTTTTGGTCAGGGAACTGTGAATGTACCACATACATTTTGGGTACCAACCGGAGAACCTCAGCAATTCATGGGGTTCTGAGATGTTCTGTTTAACCACAAAATTGTTTTGGTCCATACCTGAAGCTCATCAGAATCATTTTGCCCAGCTGTGCCTTTCAGCTTGTCTGTCTTCTCCACCATGGGATTAATAAGCACATTCTGAAGCATTTCTAAAGGTTGTATCCGTCCGGGAGTGTTTCTTCTTCTCTTATTCACACATCACACCACATTTAAGACATACAATATTGCCAACTCTTGCCAATTATCAAGAACAATGTGACTTTGGCCACCTCTGGGGTCAGTCTCACAATAACACAAGAAGCTCCTACCCTTTTGGACTGTTGACAGGCAACTCCCCCCAGGAATTGACATTTATTAAACAAGCGTAAAATTTATTTGGCCCCAAATATCAGCCCAGCTAATATTTTCAGTAGCATCTTTGGTAGTACCACAGCTAACCTTTACTTTGTAATAAAAACTAAAGTCACAATAAGGCATTTAATGCTCTTGGGACTGAGGATGGCAGGAAAAAAAATGTAGAAAGTGGAGCCGCCATAGGAAATGCATCAACGAAGGCTACAGTGACATCAAGGTGCCTACAAGGATTAAAGGCAAATAAACCATGCATGCACTTACAAATTATTATCCAGGCATCTTAGACTGATGGAGAAAAACTGAACAGCTTTTGCCTAAATGGACATTTTCATGAAGAAATTTGTTTTATTGGGGGGGGGGAGGAGAGGGGTTGGGTTTCTCCCCCCTTACCCCTATGAAAACCTGTGTGTCTGTATGCACATGTACACACACACACACACACACACACAAAATTGGGGAGGGGGGGTTGCATGGGACAAATATAATTTCCTATCTACCTCTACTGCATATAATAAACAGGTGGTTTGGGAAGTTGCAAACACAAGGAAACCACATTAGCCTACTTACTAAGCAGATGTAGAAGCTGCTCCCTCCATTAAGTCAATTAGAGAAGAGAAAACTTTTCCAAACCAGTGCAAGCCTTAGAAATACTTCACAATATGTTCAATAGACCCATAGCTAAGAAGAAAGGGACAGACTCATGGACAGAGATGGAAAAGTGGTCCTGGTAAGTTTTGCTTAAGTTTTTTTTTTTTTAAGGAAGGCCCTTTTTTTTGAAGGGTGGCTGCTCTACAATATTGTTATAGGATAATGGACTCTTGCTTATAAACCAATGCTAAGGAAATGCTGACACCACAGGGATTATGGGTTTTTTTGTTTTCAAGGTTAAAAGCTTTTTAAAGTTATATTTTAATGTATTGGCACATAAGAAAAAATTGACAAAAGTCACTAGTATGATATAATGTTCTAAAGGCCATCAAGAAATAAAGCCCAAGAAGAGAAAATATCCATCTGAGTACTAAATAATATAGGGAAGGATTCTGATTTCAGTTACATCTGTGTAATTGGACTAAAAGGCCTGATCCAGAGTATACTGAAGTTAACGGAAAAACTCCCATTAGCTTCAATAGTATCACATCTTCTCCTCACTGAGAATAATGGTCTGCTCAATTCAAAGCTGTATGCACAAGAATTTGCACACAAACATCATTTTAAATGCAAGTTATACCCGATTTATACCAGTGTAACTGAGACATAAATCTGGGCTATAAATGGTGAAGTTCTTCCTTCAGATACACCAATGCAATTCCATTGACTTCAAACATAAATAAGAAGAAAATTAATGCACTTCAACCTGTAATTTTTTCAGAAAAATTACACAAAGATCTTTTGATGAAATTTAACAAAAAAAAAACTAACTACAAAACCAGCAGTTACTATGTTTTAAATTTCTGAAGCAATCTGGAAAATTATGAATCATCCTTCCTTGATAGAAACAGACTTTTTTTTTTTAAATTAACTTACTTTTATAACATTCGCTTTCCCTGACACTGACTTAGACTGTCAAGGTTCCTTCCCCACTCTGAACTCTAGGGTACAGATGTGGGGACCTCCATGAAAACCTCCTAAGCTTACTTTTACCAGCTTAGCTTAAAACTTCCCCAAGGTACAAAATTATTTTACTCTTGGATTTCCACTGCCACCACCAAACTTTATCTAGGTTTACTGGGAAAATGTAGTTTGGATACGTCTTTCCCCCAAAATCCTCCCAACCCTTGCACCCCACTTCTTGGGAAAGGTTTGGCAAAAATCCTCACCAATTTGCATAGGTGACCACAGACCCAAACCCTTGGATCTTAGAACAATGAAAAAGCATTCAGTTTTCTTACAAGAAGACTTTTAATAGAAGTAAAGGAATCACCTCTGTAAAATCAGGATGGTAGATACCTTACAGGGTCATTAGATTCAAAACATAGAGAATCCCTCTAGGCAAAACCTTAAGTTACAAAAAAGACACACAGACAGAAATAGTCATTCTATTCAGCACAGCTCTTTTCTCAGCCATTTAAGGAAATCATAATCTAACACATACCTAGCTAGATTACTTACTAAAAGTTCTAAGACTCCATTCCTGTTCTGTCCCCGGCAAAAGCAGCATACAGACAGACCCAGACCCTTTGTTTTTCTCCCTCCTCCCAGCTTTTGAGAAGTATCTTGTCTCCTCATTGGTCATTTTGGTCAGGTGCCAGTGAGGTTACATTTAGCTTCTTAACCCTTTACAGGTAAGAGGATTTTTCCTCTGGCCAGGAGGGATTTTAAAGGGGTTTACCCTTCCCTTTATATTTATGACACACTGATATATTTTTTAAAAAGACAAACAAAAAATCAGAAATAAAAAAGCAACTTGGCAACAATCATTTCACTGACAACCAAAAAAGGAAGAGGCTTTGTCCTGAACTCACCTTGCTGTGCAGATTTCTGTAATGATGTGTAACTGCGATTTCCTTATGTTCACAGACTCTGCAATACCCAGTCACAAAGAGTGAGTTAAGGACAGTATCTTGTCCTTAGCTCTGAATCTTTTTTTCTTGAGGACTGAAGGCAGAAACTGTTAAATATTGTCTGTTATGGTTCAGTTAATGGGGCATGTTTATGCCTTCATACTTCAGGTTATCTGATCATCAACTGGAAATCTCTAATTGTAGGAGTTTGTAATCTAATTTGATTACAAAAATTCCATCATGGGTGAAACTTTACACTCAAGACCTTATCCTAATTTTTTGTGAATGTTATACATTAGAAGAAAGAGCAGGTTGACCCAGAGGTGGATTTGAGTATGGGCTTCTTTACTGCGATACTTGTTCCCCTTGACCCAATTGTCGAGGGAAGCACTAGATTAGTTACAGCACGCTCTTTTTATTTAAGTTAGTATGTAAACGCCTACATCCGCTACAACACCCCCAAACCCGTTATTAAGTAATAGACACTCCCATACTATGGTTATACCCACCCCTATTGGCTGATTACAGCATTATGCGTATTATACACACATCTTTACCTTGAAAATACATTTCTTTGCAATGATTGTTGCTACAAGTTCCCTTAATCAGCTGTTCTAAGTGGAGGGAGGAAGGGGCCATGACCCAGGGCTCATTTATGTCGCTGGCAAAGGAAGGGAGGGGGAGATAACATTTCTTTACTTAAAGGGTACAACCATATTCTTTATGCAGCTGCAACGTTTATTTATCCCCAACAAGCTGAAGGGGAGGGCGAGGGATGACACTTATCTATAAAGTGAAGAAATGGTGCCTGCCTGTGCCTCTACTCCCTAATACCGTGTCTGCACACCAGCGGTTTCCCAGGTCTCTACTTAACCCTTACATACCCCAATATTGTATCCAGTTTTCAGTTTTGAAATTCTATCCAAACACAAGAGTTTAGGAAAAACATTCATCATTCAGATTGGAAATTAAGGGAAAACTTTAAAATTAATATGGAAAACAATGTAAACAAGGACTTAGGGTACCTCAAAATTACTGTAAGGCTGCCTTTATAATCCTCCTTTCCAGCAGCCCCAAAGGAAAAAAAAATTCTTTTTCAAATCTGTGCTCCTTGTAAAAAAAATCAAAATCCTAAAAAAAAAAAAAAAACCCTACCACTTTTGTCTCCAGGCAAATGGGTATAGAACACCCCCCTATTTACTTTTAGGGGAAAAAAACCTCAGGTTTGTGAAGACTGTGAATTTCCCTGCAGGAGGTTAACTACTCTGCCTCCAGGCAAAGAAAACCTGCAATTCACAAAGATAATCCCCTTTTGTCTCTGCTCTGGCCCCAAAGCAGAGAAAAAACTAGCTGCTTTCAGTTGGACCTCCTTTCCAGCAGCCCCAAAGGAAAAAAAAATTCCTTTTTAAAATCTGTATTTCTGGCTCAAAAAAATCTCAAATTGATCTCAAAATGATTTCAGGTTAATCCCACCACTCTGCCACCATGTCAAGTTTCCTTCCCCACTCTGAACTCTAGGGTACAGATGTGGGGACCTGCATGAAAACCTCCTAAGCTTACTTTTACCAGCTTAGGTTAAAACTTCCCCAAGGTACAAAATTATTTTATTCTTGGATTTCCACTGCCACCACCAAACTTTATCTGGGTTTACTGGGAAAATGTAGTTTGGACACGTCTTTCCCCCAAAAATCCTCCCAACCCTTACACCCCACTTCCTGGGGAAGGTTTGATAAAAATCCTCACCAATTTGCATAGGTGACCACAGACCCAAACCCTTGGATCTTAGAACAATGAAAAAAGCATTCAGTTCTTGAAAAGGAACATTTTAATGGAAGAAACAGTAAAAAGAATCACCTCTGTAAAATTACCTTACAGGGTAATTAGATTCAAACCATAGAGAATCCCTCTAGGCAAAACCTTAAGTTACAAAAAGACACACAGACAGGAATATTCATTCTATTCAGCACAACTTAATTTCTCAGCCATTTAAAGAAATCATAATCTAACACATATCTAGCTAGATTACTTACTAAGTTCTAAGACTCCATTCCTGTTCTGTCCCCAGCAAAAGCATCACACAGACAGACCCTTTGTTTTTCCCTCCCCCCAGCTTTTGAAAGTATCTTGTCTCCTCATTGGTCATTTTGGTCAGGTGCCAGCGAGGTTATCCTAGCTTCTTTACCCTTTACAGGTGAGAGGATTTTTCCTCTGGCAGGAGGGATTTTAAAGGGGCTTACCTTTCCCTTTATATTTATGACAGAGACAATGAATGTCCTTGTGGATATTCCAGGCTTAACCACTAATGCATTTGAAGAGAGTTGAGGGGTCTATTCTTTGTTAGAATATGAAAAACTTTATTGAAATTTCTTTGGGACTTATGTTTATGATCTAACATTGTTCCCTAAATGGTCAAAAGGACCCACAGATTTTTTTTAAAAAAACCACCTTCATGTTGCATTCAGTTAGGCTTAGTAACTCTGAACTTTTAGATATGTTTTCAAGGACTTCAAGCTTCTTGTGAAATACGACAATAAGCCACATTCTGCCCCCACTTCTGCTGGTGTAAATCCAGAGGAGCACCATCCAACTCAAGAATCCCCTAGGATTTATACAGGTGTAACTGACCACATTTTTAGTGCATACAACTTCAGAAAAATGAAGAGGGATCAGCTTATGTTTCTTTTCTTTTTCAAATGTATCCATATGGTTTTTAAAATCCATTTGAAGGTCTAACACATTCATTTTAGGACCTTGTTCTGAAGAGTGTTGAGCATTCACAGTTCTCAGGGGTATCGCCAGTGCTCAACAGCAACAAGCAGCAGAGTGCACAGAGCCTGAGAAATGCAGGCTTCCTCACCGTGTATAAGGGATCTCCACAAGGAAGATAGCACCAACCTACAGCAGAGATATAGGGGCAGTAGTCCTGGTTGGCAGCAGCCCTCTGATCTTGTCCTATTACAAGGACTTAATTTTAATGGTACCAAAGGTATTTTTGGACTAAGCCATCCAATTTGTTTGAAGGCAGCCAGTACAGTAGTGCAACAGGTGCTTATATGGGGGCCCTTGCATAAGAAGTTTCACTGAATTCAATATAACTTCTCATATGCTAAAGGGCTGTATTAAGGGCTCTATCATCAGTGCACTCAAATTAGTTAAGGGAAGAACCCCATTGTGTTTCAGCCATACAATAGAGTAAGCCCTTAGAGTAAGCCACACTGTTTTAAATGTGCAGTATATTTTAACATTTTTAAAAACTGTCATTTTTTTGTAGTGAAAAGTGTGCTGCTACCATGCAATTCTACAACATAATGCAGATTCCTTTTGGTATTCTATAATAGAGATAATCTGATTGTATTGTAATGTTTTGACACTCTGGGTATAACCTGTAGGAGGCAGCTAAACCTAAGAAAACAAATGAGCCAAAGACAAACTTAAGCCCTAAACTTGAAATCTCTTATACCTGTGTAACTTCAGGCACATGAAGTTCAAACTATTTCAATGGGACTGGCATGAGCTTAAAGTTCAGAACATGCATAAGTATTTGTAGAATCAGGGACATGCTCAGCATCGAAGAAGAACTGCATCACATCTGAAAATAAGCATTTATCCAAATACTAACTGCAGTGTATATCCAGACAAACAGAATTTGGTCTGCAATAACATTACATATATCACACCATAGTGGAGGGCGCTGTATTGCACCTTCTATTTTTTGTATTTCAATAAAGTTACAAAAGTTTCACATACACAAAACAAATTACACTCGGTTTTATAAACTGACAGATCGCAAAAACTGATCTTTTCAATGAGAGAGAGAGAGAGAGACTTAGTGCTCTCAACTCCCATTAAAGTCAACGCAAAGAACCAACTGTTTCCATGAAAAAAGCCAAATTATATTTAATGCATATGAAAGACATAACATATCCTTTAATGGAAATAGCACAAGGAAAGTATGTTATGTAAGGCACTGGTAACAAAATGTGCCAGTCTTTATTGTAACCAGAATACCGATACCACTAATTGTATCAGAATTCCATCAAGGACAGGTAAAAAAAAATGGGTAATGATTCCATATAATAATCAGTGCTATGTAAGTATTAAGGAATAAAATGAAAGGCTGAGAACAGCTATTTTGTCTAGCTAAAAGCTTTATAATGAGAATAATAGAAAGAACACAAATTAATAGCTTTCTACTGCAAAGTAGTAAAGGAGAATCCATCACAATTCTAAATCAGCCTCTGGCAGGGCCTCTCCTTCACATATATTTGATGTTTGCACTCTTTCCATGGTGATGCAATTTACATTTATCTCATGTTTATTCAGACATTTGAGATAAGATTACACAGACAGGTCTCTTCACTACGGATCTAGTAAGTTGATATGCCCCTCCCACCACACAGACACACACCATATACCATACAAAGATGAACTTAAAAAACAAATTGTGTAAATAAATGCTCTGTTTTAAAAAACAAAATCAAAGACTATTCCAATTTTGTTTTGGAATGTTTACACTTTAAGGGACAGATTTTCAGAAGAATTCAGGGACAGATTTTCAAATGCTCAGTACTCAGAATTTGGGCTAGATTTTCATAACAGATCAGCACACAATTGCTCCCATTGTCATACTTATGGACAGATTTTCAAAAGAGCTCACTTATCTTGGTCCATAAACGGGAACTGAACTCTTTAAAAAATCTGGTCCTAAAAGGATCATATTCTGAGTTGAAAATTCATTATAGAAATAATGAAGTATTCATATTGGATAAAATAAGATTTGCAAGTTATCACAAGTTCTTCCTCCCTCAATTTTTGTTGAAATCTCATTTCCATAGAAGTTGTCCAATGAGTTTTACTCAATCTTCACTTGGGAAAATGTGACAGTATATTGCCCTACTTATCAATTTTTTCCCCTTTCATATGAGTTATAATAGGATATCCACATGCAAAACAAGGGAGAATTGCCCCATCATTTGGATTCAATAGGCGTTATGCTAAAGGCTTGAGCACGCACTAAGTTAAGTCCGTGCTAAACGCCAGCTGACTAGTGGGCACAAGATCAGATCCTAAATACATAAGGATGTCCATTCTGGGTCAGACCAATGGTCCATCTAGCTCAGTGTACTGTCTTCCAACATTGGCCAATGCCAGGTGCTTCAGAAGGAAAGAACAGAACAGTGAAGATTATCAAGTGATCCATCCCCTATCATTCAGTCCAAACTTTGGGCAGTCAGAGGTTTAGGGAAACTCAAAGCATGGCACTGAATCCCTGATCATCTTGGCTAATAGCCACTGATGGACCTATCATCCATGAACTTATCTAATTCTTTTTGAACACAGTTATGTCTTTGGCCTTCACATCTCCTGGGAATGAGTTCCACATCTTGACTCTGTGTTGTGTGAATTAGTACTTCTTATGTTAGTTTTAAACCTGATGCGTATTAATTTCATTGGAAATTTCCTGGTTCTTGTGTTATGTGAAGGGGTAAAGACCACTTCCTTATTCACTTGCTCCACATCATTCACGCTTTTATAGACCTCTATCATATCCCCCCTCACTTGTTTCTTTTCTAAAATGAACAATCCCAGTCTTTTTAGTCTCTCCTCATCTGAAAACTGTTCCATAGCCCTAATTGTTTTTTGTTGCCCTTCTCTGTACTTCTTCCAATACTAATATATCTTTTTGAGATGAGGTGACCAGAACTGCATGCAGTAGTCAAGGTGTGAGTGTACCATGGATTTATATAGTGGCATTATAATATGTACTGTATTATCTATCCCTTTCCTAATGGTTCCTAACATTCTGTTAGCTTTTTTGACTGCTGCTGTATATTGACTGGAGTTTTCAGAGAACCATGACGCCAATCTCTCTTTCTTGAGTTGTAAAAGCTAATTTAGACCCATCATTTTGTATGTGTAGTTGGGATTATGTTTTCCAGTGTGCACTACTTTGCATTTATCAACATGAAATTCATCTGCCATTTTCTTGCCCAGTCACTCAGTTCTGTGAAAGGACTGAATTAATCTCTGGTGTAACTCCATTTCATAATGTGCACAGCACATCTAAATGCAATTCAGTGTGGAACAACCCACCAGAAATGAATGATAAGAATCAATGAGTTTTGCGTTCCTATCAGGATCTTAGTGTAAGCAAAGGAAAGCCCCAGATCCTACAAATACTTATGGCTGGTAGTTAAATTTGAACACATGAATAATCCAACCCACATACTTAAAGTTAAAGTTTACTCCTGCTCCCTGTGAGGTCAATGCCCACATTCCCCATTTGTTTCAGTATAAGAAAGATCTGGAGGATGTAACTGTGATGAAAAATTTAGAAGGTGGGGTCAGCTTCCACATTCCAAGAGAAGAAGCTCTGATTTGGGGATAAAAATTCTTGGACAGTATAGAGACAAATGGCTCATCTGCTTACTCAGACACCAATTCAGAAGAGAACAATATTTAATTCTTTTTCAGAATTTTCCCATTTTGGTGTTCATCTCCAGATTGCTAGTCTCTCTGCCACCGTATGGAGTCTGCTTCCAACATCACGTTTCACTGTCCGATTAATTAAAAGAGCATTCAATACAAAATAATTTAGAGAAAAAAGTGCTGGGCACTTTGCTTACTGTTTTGATTCGTGCTTTAAATAGTGTATTCGTTTTGGCATTTTACTTGCACAGCTCAAACAATGATTAGCTCTAAAAAAAGGATTTGGAAAATCTTTGTCGAGAATCCAGTCTTGCAACTCTGTCTCCTCTGGATATCCAACCACCATCTCTCCTCAAAGCTGAACTTCTAGTCTTCTCTACCAACCACTTTGTTTTCTCCACAGTCAACAACTCCATGATGTTCCCCATCTCCCAGACCCACAATTTCAATGTCATTTTGACTCCTCCCACCTCCAACCCATGGCATCTTTAGAAGATCTCTGAAATCTAACCTGACTGCCCTTTTGGTGAAATTCAGCCTTGTGCTGTGGCACACAAGACCTATGCACCACTTACACCTTTAAAATAAGGTGTGTGACTTAAGAAGTGCATCAGATTTGCCAGCCCTTTGCACGCAGGCGAATGTCACCCCTTCCTTTGTCTTTGATCTTAACAACAAGTAGCTTCCTTGCATCTCATCTTGTACCCATCCAGTCTGTTCTAAGTGCTGCTGTTAAAATTATCCATCTTTCCCACTAGCCAGACCCTGTCAGATATTCCCTGTTCAAATCCCTTCACCCCCTACTTCAAGTTCAACTGCTTCTTTTCAATTTCAGGAACCAGGACAACTCCACTTGTGTCTAGATCTTTGCTCTCATTCCCTCTATACAACCCAAACCTCCATTCTAACTCCCCCATTTTATCCTTCTCCCAGTCTTGTGTTGTGTCTTCCATGCTGCTCCTTATGCTTAGTTCTGTCTTCTCTTGTTGGGCACCACATGAGGGCCATCTCTACTTTCAAGTCTCCCATAGAACTCATTTCTTCCTTGTAGTCTTTTAACAGTTAACTCTTTGAGCTTACCTTAATAAACTAGCCTATTTTATGGCTCACAGATGCATTGTCTCTCAGAGATTCCACTCTGTTTCTGACCTGAATAATTTGATTTATAGAAAGGGAATTTTGTCACTAATCAAGAGAGACAGATAATTGAACTCAAAGGGATCCTATTTTTAAAAAACCCCAATGCAAAGGAACTTAGTTTAAATATTAATTTTCTAACATACTACTGATACTTTACAAAGTCAGTTTTGCTTATGGTTACTAAGGGACAGTGGCTCTTTGTATTGTATATACTGTCCTTTGATTAAAAGAGCTATTTGCAATTGCAATCCAGAGTGAAACTCCAATCCATATCCTGTACATAATTTTATACTGTTTCGCTTTGCTCTCCTATATCTCTGAATTCAATTAGCCACCACCTATTTTCATTTAATCTCTCAGCATTGTGTGCAAGACACTGCTGCCACTGCTTCCTCAGAACTGCCATTTGTTCAGGTGAAACCCACTCACACCATCCCATGTGGAAAGAAGATATAAGGGAAAAAGAAAAAAAAAAGCAATTAAAAGCACAGTTTACCACAGGTGTGTGTCAAACTCCCTATCTGCTAATACAACTGTTTTTCTCTCCAGCACAAACCTGTGGCATCACAGAGGCTCTCACTGGCTGTTCCCCCGAGTGAACATGGCAGGAGAAAGAGAATCCACAGGCAGCACCCACCATGATTCTCTTACACAAAGCAGGGATGACAGCTGTACCATGATTATGCTTTCATTTAATTATCAGGTGTCAATTAACACCCTGCCAGTATATCTGTTTGTTCAGCTTTGCTCCATTTCCTAGTCTGATGAAGAGCGCAAGAGTCTCAAAAGCTTTGCCCATTTTAGCTGTAGTTCATCCAATAAGATGATTGTGTATGTGAAAAGATGTTTTGTCTTTGTTCTTTGTCTACTGAGCTAAATCACTTCTATGTCCCATATAAACAGAGTACCTAAAATTCCCCCAATACGTCTGTCAATTAAATTAAAAGTGATCTTTTTATGTCATGGGAAGAATGGAAGGGGTCCTGGTGTTACATCCAATCTCCAAAACAAAACTCTGTTCACTTATACTGGCCTCCTATTCCTCCGCACTTTACCCCCCTTATTACCTTCATCCTAGGCTGCCTACTTTCTGATTCCTCAGTGTTTTTATGTTTTTATGCTAGAGTGCCTGGGGGCAAATAGTCAGCTCCAGATATTGAAGGGAATTTCATACTTAAGTAAAATTATCACATATCAGTAGATTTCTACCTTAGAAAAAGAATCTTTATAGATCTTAAGTTGAAATCTTTAAAGTATTAACAAATGTTTTATCTAAGGATCAAACATCTTTTGAAGAATTGCGGATAAAGCACAGCAGCCTCTCTGCTGGCTTCAGCCTGCAGAATTCTCTCTCTAGTTAATGTGTCATTTTTTTCTACATAGGGTGAAAGCTTGAATCCATACCCGCCCCCTGCTCCCCTTCCAGGTGCTCAAGGCCCAGAATGCAGCAGTTACACTAGGTTTCTACTCCGCAGAGCCAGGTGGACCACAGAAAGGCTGCAACCCCTGGTGAATTATAGAGCCAAGCCCCACACCACTTTACAGAAGCATAGGGGAAGTGTCATGGGCAAACTAAAGGGAGCAGGACTTGGCAGGAAAATCCACACAATGCCACTAGCCAAATACTGTATGCAAGCAGATTGCATCCACTAGTCCCCATATAACATCTAGTATCAAGTGTATACTAGGTGAATGCTGGCTACTCCAGGTTAGGGATGACGATTGCATTCTACTTGTTTTATGAGCACATTCCCATTGATTTCAATGGGATTTTTGTGCCTAATCTGTTTAAGCCATTTGAAAATCGCACTATGCACCTATCTGCATCCTACATATCTCTGAATATTTGCCGCTGTGTGACTTCAAAATGACTTTCCCAAGTTCACTCAGGTTACTCTGTGCATTGGGTACTTCCTAAATCAAACAGAAATAGTGTGATCAGGATAAGAAACAGACAGATTCATCATACTAAAGAATCCATGAGGAGACTTGGTATATAGGATTTTTTTTGTGTGTGAGCCTCCTTGAGTAGCATCCAAACAGAAATCTTGTTTTTGCACTTCCCCCTTTTTCTTAGTTTAATAATTCTGCCTGCCACAAGTCTTGGCTAAGTTCACTTAAAAGTTTATTGGATGTGGATAATAAAATATTATGACAACAAAGCGTCAGTGGAATTTTCTACCCATCACAAATATATTACTTGTCTGGATCTGTTTTCAGATTTTAAATTTCCTGTATAAAGTTGAGAGTAGCTGTGTTTATATTTAAATAACTCAGCTACATGGCTACATTCAGTACTGAAATTGATTATGAAGTGCAACAAGCCTACAGAGAACTGTTCTTTCATAGTGACTAAAAGTGCATTGCATGTGCTATTTCTCTAATCTTTCATAACTCTCATTCACTCAGGGCTACTTGTAGTGCTTCACCAACAGCCAAGAGGGTAGATGGTTGCTCCATTGAGGTAACCGCTCACTCAAATACCAAGACGTGTTTTACGCTGCTTGGGAGAGAATGCACAAACAGGGTTGACAATACCAGTCTTTTTGAAACCTGTGTGGCAGAGTGTCCAGAAACATCCAGCTGCCTGCTACTGGGTTTGGGGGCCTTAGATTCAAAATTGCTTGCAAAATGAACATCTCAGACAAAATGCCACAACTTCAAGACCAACTTTCTGGCATGTTTTTATGCAGGATTTAGTTTGCAAAGCTCCTTATGAGAGGTTCTTGCCATTTAAAGAAAGGTGATATTCATGTTTCTTCTTGCAACTCAGCTTTTCATGGTAATGAGCAAAGTGAATAATACAGTTCCTCATGGAGATGTCTAAGAGTAAGGGTATGTCTACACTGCAGTTAGACACCTGTGGCTGACCTGTGCCCTCTGACTTGGACTAGGGGCTCAAGCTGTGTGGCTATTTCATTGCAGTGTAGATTTCTGAGCCAGGGCTGCAACCTGAGCTCTGGGACCCCACCACTTCACAAGGTCCTGGAGCCCAGGCTGCAGCCCGAGCCCAGAAACCTACACAGCAATAAACTAGCTGCACAGCCTGAGTCCTATGAAGCCCACGTCAGTTGGCACGGGCCAGCCATGGGTGTCAAATGGCAGAGTAAACATACCCCAAGGGTGAGTTAAGTGTTCACAGGGGAAAAGTGGCACTTGTTTTAAGGGTGTGTAATTCATTCAAAGAAGCAGGAACAGGAGGTCACCATTTGCAGCTATTATCATCATAGAAATTAAAATGAAAGGACCATTAGCATAATGCTTTTCATGTTCTGTGATTACAAGAAATGGCATCAGGGAGACTGTCATAAAGTATTACAGTGGCACAATACAGGGCAGGGAATAATCACAAAGGCCAAGAGAGAGCAGGATGTTTTTCTCTATTGGGAGACATTACACTCATGTGTGACATGAAATTAAATTTCTTATTCCCCAAGTTACATTTTCTCATTCAAAAAAAAATGTAAAACAATAGGTTTTAATTATATTTCACATTTAAATTCTGCATTGTAAAAATTGATGAAGTTATTTAGCTAGTGGGAAGAGTCAATTATCCCCGGTAAAGAACTAGAAGATTCTGTGAATAGAGAATGTATATAATTCTGTGATGGCAACTGACTTGCCATTCTCACTTCAGGTTTCACAGTATGAAAGTGATAAGTCCATGGATAAAGCACAGCACATTTTCCACATAAATTACTTAGTGATAGCAGAGCCACAGTTCCACGGAGCACTGTACATGTGTGATCATTTCAGATTTTACTAGGCTGTATTGGTTTATATGTTCCAGCAGAGATTACTGAAATACACATCTTTGGTGTACTGTATAATGAATATTTTCCTTTAATTCATTTATTATTTTTAATCATGGATAGTGTTTTGTAGCATTTTTCTCCTTGATAAAATGCACTGAAGAATTAGTGAAGATCAGATTTACTCATTTAACTGTTCCCTAACCAGTATGGGCCAAAATATTAAAGCCTGAGAAAAAGGTTTGGAACAGATGATCTCTCTGGAGGTTGGTTATGATTACATCAAATTGTAATGGTTTGGGTTGAAATTCTCCATGCTGTTTTTCCAGAAATAGTCAGCATGAGGCAGACAGTCAGCCTTTACTGCGAATGAAATTGGGGATGGGGGACGTTTTGTCCATGTTAAAAAAAAATTCTGGTAACCTTTATGCTGAAAAGCCTTAACACCTACATGCTTTGGAGAAGGGAGTTGGAAGTGTGTATGAATGTGTGTGTGCACATGCGAATGCGCACACGCACATGTCACTGTGTTGTCAGGATAGAGCCTTTTGCCATTCCTATGAAGACTTGCCCAAATTTGGCTAAGTCATAGGCCTAAGTAAGAAAATTTCAGTTCTCACATGCTCAGAAGAGGTTTGTTAAGAATGTGGCAGCTAAATTCTCCAAAGAGTCTGTCTGCGCTGAGCATCCTCCAACCCAGAGTTGCAAAGGCTGAGCAGGACTTTCACTGAAATTGCTTCTCCTTGCAGCCGGAGCAGTTGTGGCACCAAACACAGGAACAGAGAGCAGAGAGACTGTCTATCCTGTGCCCACAATCCTACACATCACCAATGCCCAGGCAGGGAAAGAGGAGGCAGATTAACCAGGATGCAGACGGATGACTGGGCTGCAGGAACCAGAGGATGGGGAGCAGCAGAAGAGAAAACAACAGGAGCAAGTTTACTACCATTGTAATGAGTTTTTTCCCCCAGTTTTTCTATTTCACCTAGTGTTTGCTGTCTTGATACTCACCTTATGTCATTTTGGATCTCTTCCAGTTAAACTCAAGTTGAGCCTCAGAGTCAGCAAGCTACCAGAAGACAGGACTTCGTCTGAGACTGCGTAAGTTTCAGGGTTTGTTTGTTTCTTCCCTTAACTCTAGCAAGCACCATTCTCTCTCTCAAAATGAAAGAATGACTCTAATATCACTGTGATAGAAATCTGGGAGCTCAACACAACCTCAATTTGAATCCCCAGCTGGGACTAGAATGGAGTTTGAATCTCAAAGTGAGGGCAAATCTGAATTTGTATCCTCAGTTTATGCTGAAACTCGCTGCAGACAGTCAAAAATCAATGCACTAAAGCTAAAAGCTTCAGTATGCTGAGTCCCCAAACCAGCTTGTTCCTGATTATTTTACTTATTTATTTTATTTGGTGCGCTCTGAGCGGTGCTTTTCAATCACTAACACACTGGTGTCACAGAAGGCTATATATCCTGACAAACAACCCTGAGGACCCTCATTAACCCATGGAATTCATCTTAGATCTTGTGCATTATGCAAGTTAAAAGTATAATTTGTTCTTTTTTATACAGCACTATTGATTTACACAATATCAAGGTAGTCTCAACAACATAATTAGACTGCTTAATTAGCAAAAAGTTGGTTTGTGGAGTTTTCTTATATAAAAAGCCATACACATTTCTTGGTAAAAATCAGATATGGTTGCTCCTGGTGGTCTGATATGCTAATAGTACTGACCAGTGCACAAATCTCCTGAAGTAAAATTATAAGGAAGAACGTAGTAATTATTGCCCTAGGGTTGTGGATGGACCACAGCAGTTGGTTCTATAAGCAAAATACTTATTTTTGATATTCTGAAAATGGGTTTGTTCACTGGGGACTAAAGTTTTAATGATTATTAGCTGTTAAGTACCAAATTGTAACCTTAATAATAATTCTGAGTGAAAGTGCTTTGCCCATGGGAACTATAGAAAGGCTGGCTCCCTGATACACCACAGACACCTACAACAACCTACAAAGCTAAAGTAGGAGACAGCCCATTGCTGTACTCTTCAAGGTGATTTTGTGACTCACTAAATCTAATCTGTGCAATAGTATATCGCCCTGGCTTATCCCTAGACTTCCCATAATTTCTTCATGTAGTAGGAGACCAAGCTGATGGATATATCAGGTCAGTGATTCAGGAGTACAGAACACAAACCCCAAGTTCATTCTTGTAACATGATACAAAAACTGTGCAGCAAGCAAAAAACGAGTGTGAAAAGAGGAGAACACACCCGTAGAAAAATCCCTTTTTGCTTCCCCTATCAGCCACTTTTATTGTATTTTTCTCATTAACATAATAATAAACAAACATTAGCATTAGTCTAATATCATAGACCCAAAATATACTTATATATAGGAATGACAACATCAAAGTAGTTCCACCCCCTGCCCCCCAGCTATTTATTATATCCCTTTCAAGCTTTATGTGGTACTTGCTAACTTTTGACTGGAGACTATATTTGAGCACTGCCAAGGGAAGCACTTATGCCACACCTGAAGACCTGGCACTTCTTTCTGCAAGAAGCATCACTCAATCACATGCCAAAATGCCATAATTTATTGTAAAATTTTGAAATTAGACTTTTTAAATACTTTTTACGCCTTATGTTTAGAGGGGTAGATCTTCAGTGGATATAAATTTGTGTAACTCCATTGAAGTCATGTATACCACCTGTAAGTTCTGTGCACAGTAATAATAATTTTGTTTTTATAGTGCCACTCCTCTGCAGACATTTTCATGGGGTTCTTGTCACACTGGTACATAATGATCAAGATGGAACATAGTTAAATGCCATAGAATACAATAAGACGTTAAAATAACATGCAGCCTCAAATGTAGGATACATTTAATTTATCTCTACTTCTGCCATTCCCTTAATCCATCGCAAGCTCTCCTTCTCTTCTTTCCTCTCAATCATTTCCTCCACCCCCCTTTTGCTTAATCAGTTTCTTCCAAATTCCCATATCTGTTTCTTCCACCAGTCAGGCTCCCCCTTCCCCCTCCACCCCCATTTTGTGACATTTAGTCCATTTCCATTACCCACTTTGTTCTCCAGAGGGAAATCCTCAGGGACTGACTAATGGTAGCCGTATTATCAATTCTTCTTTGAAAGCACCCCATAGCAAGAAGGCCTACTGCTCTAAAAACCCCGATGAACACAGACAGACCATGCTTTCTGTATGCCTCTCCATCTCAACGTGGGCATCCTGAATAGCTCCAGGACTAAGCCTACACACTGGAAAATCACAAGCTTTTGGGAGCTCCAGAAAGGTTATGGTGTAGCTCCTAGATCGTAAGAGCATATAGAGATCGCTTTCTCTGATTTTTGATTGCTGTCACTAAATAACATGCTATTTATCTGATGTGTCAAAGGGAATTTAAAAACTGTTTTCTTTCAAGGTAAGGTTCTCCACAAAAGTTGAGATACAAGGAGGACTGCTTGGTTTCTGTGAAGAGGCAAACAAAAATGACATGCAATTTCGGTGACAATTCAGTCCAAATTGAAAGAAGAAATCTTTAAAAATGCAACCATTGCAAATCAATTAGTTAAATACCCAAAGCATCAGTCTACTTCATTTTGTAAGCTGCTTGGTCCATCTTGTACAAATGGCTACTGTATTTGTCATGTATTTCAGCATATGGACCAATGCATATTCAAGGCTCCGACTATGATGCTGAGGGTTCAACAATCAAATATTTAAACATGCAAGGAGTGCTCAGGCATTGAAAGAACATGCTTTGATTCTATAGAACAAGAATGCAGTAGGCTCATTTGTCTTATTCCAGTCTAATGCCTGAAAGAAGTGAAAGCCATCAACCAATTTCTGGAAAACTGGAAGACTGTAAAGTCCTACTTTCTATCACTAGATGAAGAAGAAACACATCCTCTGACCTGGAAATCAATCTCTGACCAGAAATATGGGCTTACTGATGACAACTGCCTCTGTCTTCCTGAGTATGTAGAGTTTCTCGTACACGGTTACATGAGCCTAGTAACCATATCAATCAAAGTGCTTGAAAAGGAAAATGCCATCCGCGCTATTGAAGTGTGTGATGAGATGCAGAGGTTAAGAATGAGTTTGAAGTCTCATCTGGAAGATAAGATTTTTTTGTTTTTCAGGTTAACCAAAAACTAATGCCAGACATTTTGAAATCTTGAATGGCTGTGGTAGCAACTCGTGTGCCCCATTTAAAGGCAGAAATTGGAGTTGGGCACATGTGGGATTTATAAAATTTGGTGTTGATCATAGCCAAGTTCCCTGATTGCTCTGGGTTTACTGCACTCCAAGATGTTGGGCTTTGGGGATGAGCACTCAGAGTGCTCCGAATTTACTTGGGTTACGGTACTCAAGCAGCAGCCCGAGTACATTTTTATGTAAAATGCCAATGATGTAGACGGGGGGATTGTGACTGGGTAATTTTCCCCTTCTAGTGGTTTCTAGTGGTCAGCTCATCCCTGTCATGTGGCTTGGCCACTTTAAGAGTTTCAGATGGTCTGAAATAGAAAGGCTGAGGAGATATGGGGAGAGAGGAAAAGGTTCTGGGAATAAGTAGCATTTGGAGGGAATTTTGTTACTGTATCTTTAAGGCCTGGAATCTGAAGCCTTGCAGAAAGGGGAATGCGCTGGGAGATGTGATCTAGAACAGTGGTTCTCAGACTTTTGTACTGGTGACCCCTTTCACACAGCCAGCCTCTGAGTGCGGCCCCCTCTTATAAATTAAAAAAATGTTTTTATATATTTAACACCATTATAAATGCTGGATGCAAAGCGGGGTTTGGGGTGGAGGCTGACAGCTCGTGACCCCCCCATGTAATAACCTCATGACCCCCTGAGGGGTCCCAACCCCCAGTTTGAGAACCCCCTGATCTGGAATATATGCTGCCTGCCCCCCTCAGAGTAGTCATAGACTGTTAGGGGGCTTATTCCTTCACCCACTTACTTCCCTGGTTCTTCTCGCATGAACAGAGAGCAACAATACCCAAAGTCCAAAGGTACAAACAATTCGATGTTTATTGGGGTGAACTTCCAGCAAGCATGATTCCAGTTTTCTTCCTTAGTGTCTGCCTTCCCAGCTCTGACACCACAGCGCCTTACACCTGTGTCCCTGTTCCCATTCCTGCCCTTAGCCAAACATGATTGCAATTTCCCAAGCCCCATTCCCTGTTACCATTTCCCCTCCCCACACCCACCCACCCACCTACCTCACTTCCTGATTTACTGCAGACTATATAGTAAAACTTGAGTTCTGCTTAGCTATACCTTAACCAATCATTTTCCTGAAATTTAACTAACCAATCCTAACATATTGTAACATGATTATGTAACCAATTATATCCCACCACCTTAATTAGTTTACACCCAGCAAAATTAATTATACAGCAGACAGGAACAATCCCAGAACCAGACAGAGATTAGACAGACAAACAATAGCGAAGTGGGAACTATAATGACAAAACAATACAGAAGTGAGGATTTCACATCCCAGCTATTGATAAGTGAGTTCTTGCCAGACAGGATGCTATCAAATAAGTTTCCTTTTACATTTTCTAGGCACTTCCCTTTCTCTGGAGGTAATAGGCACTATCAGGACAGGATTATATTTCTAACAGCCCAATAGCACCTTATTTCAATGTGACTAGTTTGGAATGTGAGGATGTGACTGTTGGCTTCCCAGCTTATGGCTGCCTCAGCCTAAGAACAGGGCCTCAGACTGTCACAGTAAGAGAAGGACTTTACACCGGCAGACAGTGATTTTGATTCTTTCTTTTATACCTCTATAACTAGCCAAGTGATAAGAATACACCTAAATTCTTCGAGTACAGGCCTTTACCGACAGGCCTGAATATCTATATCCTAACATAGACTAACAGAAAAAGGCTGCCAGTCCCTCTGAGACTGAGGACTAGTTGTAACCAGCTGAGGGAGAAACTGGCTGAGGCCCTTCAGCAGACTAAAGCACACTTTGCTTCAGGAGGAGAGCTGGGAACTCCTGGCTTAAGGAGAGAGGCAATAGCTGCCTGAGTTATCCAGGCTCCAGGAAGGCAGTCCTGGGGCCCACTGTTCCACAAGAGAAACTGAGAACTGTGAATTGATCCCAGGAAGGATAGAAGAAATATTGTTTGTGTTAGCGTGGGACTGTTGTTGAAAGGAACGTTTATTTTGGGACTTTGAGTACCCTGGAAGGGAGCTGAACTTTTAGTGACCTAGCCCGAGGACTAGACTACAGAAGACTCAAATGGAGGTGACCAAGGGGGAGGCCCAAAAATCCTGTATCCAACCACGTGGTTGGTAAGTTGCATTTGTGCAAGTGGTACTAGTTTTCCCTCTGACACATCGGATAAATAGCATGTTATTTAGTTTTTCCAAGAACCTAAGGGTAAAATGGGGAGCCAAAACTTTTCACAATACCCTCACTCATGTTCCTAGGGGACATTTTATTACTGATTCTGGAGTCACCTTGCACTTTTGTTGACAGTTGCATTCCAGAACATTGACTAATAATGATTGTGATAAGTATCATGGATGGATCATATGTAACTTTAGCTGCAGGTATCTTGTCATCTTTAACAGAGTGTTTAAAAGAGAAGAATTTATACAAGTATATACCCACAACAATATTTGTTTTTACTAGCAGTTAAGTTCTAACATTGAATTTACAGGAAACACAGTCAATGCTTTGCCGTTTCAGCATTTTCATATTAAGCTATCCATAATTTGAATTCTCCACTGAACTGCCATTCAGCTTTGCACGTGCAAGTTCACTTTGCTTTGTTCTACTTGCGCATTATAGCTTAGTGTTTGGCTCAGCATTAACATTCACTGAAGTGGTCCAGCCATGCATAACTTCCCATGCAAAATATTAGTAGCCCTGATCAGAGGTTTTCCAATCAGAGACTACAACATCAAAAGCATACATTGGGACTTCCCAGGGGATCCTCCACCCTGGGGCCTGATCAAGGCTGTCCAGGATACCAGCACATGCTATGACACTGGGACACCTGCCCTAGCTACATGACTTTTCTCCAAGTCCCACCCATCCCCATTTGGAGAGGGCAGTGGCATGGGGACACTTCTCCCCACAGGAGAGATGAAATTTGCAGTAGGATGTTCCCAGTATTGACTTCAGCAGCTGGGGTTGATTTGCCATATACAAAATCATCTGTTATGGTGATGTTGCAGCCACACACTTTTCCCGTGCTTCTGTAACACTGCAGCTTAATATTAATAGCTTACTGAGATGTACGAGGCAGTTCACACCAGGCTGTTCTTTCAGGCAGACATCTTTGCATCTTTCCAAGCTTTTCTTTACAACTATAAAACTCATTTTTTAAAAAATGAAAGCTGAGATTTTCATGTAATTGTAGGACTCCAGGAGCTGGAACTCGAGAACTCTATGGTGCCTATTCTTCAATCCAGCCCTGCCTGTACCCTTTTTGTGCTCCCAATGCTTCTAGTTGAGTCTAGTACATATTTGCAGACTCTCTGTCTGATCACCAGCTACTATTGCTGATGGAAGAGAGGCTGTTGCCCAGCTCTGTTAGTCCCATAACCCCAGATTCTTTCAGTGAGAAGCAAGAGGGAACATGATCAGCCGAGGATAAAAGGGCAGTGTTCTGTTTTCTGGGGCAATCCCTTATACGTAACAACCTACTGTCACATCCTGAGATGCAATTCAGACCCGTGAGAGGTTGTGTCACTGCCTGTCCTATAACCCTGGGTGCCTCACAATGCTTTGTTCTTGTAGCTCCCAACCTGGGCCACTCACAAAAGCCCAACAGCGTGCAGGTCACAACCTGAGTGGTCTGTGTATAGCTACAGCCCTGGCCCAGCAGCTCTGACCCCAGCAGCCTGTCAGGAACACTCTAGTCACACTCTGGCTTCAACCAGCCTGGGTTACTACCTGCAGGGTGGCCCCAACACACTCCCAGTCCCAGGTTTTCCCCAAAACGTGTGTTCTGCGCTGTCCAGCTCTCTCCTGGGCAGTTCAGATATTAAAGGCCCATTGCCCCCATTAGGGGTCAATATTCAATAGTTTGCTACTTTAACTAGCATTGCCCAAACAGTTCAGTTTAAACACTGGATTAAAGTTTTTGATCAAAAAAATAAAACAAGTTTATTTAACTACAAAGAGATAGGTTTTAAGTGAGTGCAAATATAAGATATTAAAGTCAGAAATGGTTACAAGAGAAACAAAGAACAAACATTTTCTGGTAGCTAAAACTTTATAAATTAGTCCTGATTCAAGGTAAAATCCTTACCACATGTTCCCAGCAACATTGCTAGCTTGGGGTGTCTTTGCCCCTCATTTTTATAGTCCAGACACCCTTTGAAATGCATTTTCCTAAGGGTTACTCCCAAGACAAAGTTTATTCCAGCTGTGAGGATGGAGACAAGTAGTCTTGTGGTGAAAGAGGGTCCACGTTGTTCTTCGCTTAACTGCAGATTGATCTATTTGTACCCCCCCTTGGTTGCCAAATAAGGGCCACTTGAAAGGCGATTGCCAATCAATTTTGACACCTGACTAGAGGCATCAGCTTGTCCTTTATCTTTGAGAAACCAGTTTACCCCCTTCCCAGACTTGTCTGGTAAGCACATTTTAGTCATAATATCAGTTTGTTTATCACATTTAATGTGCATTTCGTGCATATATTACATACAAATATTAATGATCACAGAGTTATTAGTTTTTGAATGATACATCACAAGGCATATTGTGCGCAAAGTTTGTTAAAGTAGCATGTAAGGTGTGACTACAGGGGTGCTTTCGATCACACCTACCCATGGACCTGGTAATGGGAGACTCGGCCTTAAAGACTTTCATAGATTCTAAGGTCAAAAGTGACTATTGTGATCATCTAGTCTGACCTCCTCTATAGCACAGGCCATAGAACTTCCCCAAAACAATTCCTAGGGTATATCTTTTAGAAAAACACCCAATCTTGATTTAAAAATTCTCAGTGATGGAGAATCCACCATGATCCTTGGTAAATTGTTCCATAAGAACATAAGAATGGCCATTTTGTGTCAAACCAATGGTTCATCTAGCCCAGTATACTATCTTCCAACAGTGGCCAATGCCAGGTGCTTCAGAGGGAATGAACAGAACAGACACTCATCAACTGATCCATCCCACTGTCCACTCCAAGCTTCTGACAAACAGAAGCTAGTGACACTCAGAGCATGGGATTGCATCCCTGACAATCTTGGCTAATTGCCATGGATGGACCTATCCTCCATGAACTTTGAGGCTATTTACAGAGAACGCTCCACAATGACTCCAAGATCTTTCTTGAGTGGTAACAGCTAATTTAGATCCCATCATTTTGTATGTATAGTTGGAATGTCTTCCAATTTGCATTACTTTGCATTTATCAACACTGAATTCCATCTGCCATTTTGTTGCCCAGTCACCCAGTTTTGTGAGATCCCTTTGTAACTCTTTGCAGGCAGCTTTGGACTTAACTATCTTAAGTAATTTCCAATGGTAAATTACTTTCACCATTAAATATTTATACCTTATTTTCAGTCTGAATTTCTCTAGCTTCAATTTCCAGAAATTGAAATGTGTCACACTTCTCTGCCAGACTGAAGAGCCCATTATTAAATATTTGTTCCCCATGTAAATACTTACAGATTGTAATCAAGTCACCTCTGAACCTTCTCTTTCTTAAATTACATACATTGAGTTCTTTGAGCCTATCACTGTAAAGAATGTTTTCTAATCTATTAATCACTCTTGTGGCTCTTCTCTGAACCTTCTCCAATTTATCAACATCCTTTTTGAATTTTGGGCACCAGAACTAGAGACAGTATTTCAGCAGCAGTCACAATAGTGTCCAATACACAGGTGAAACAACACCTCTACTCTTACTTGAGATTTCTGCTTATGCATCCCAGGATTGCATCTGGTCTTTTGGACACAGTGTTATATTGGAAACTCACGTTCAGATGATAGCCACCACAACTCCTAAGTCTTTTTCACAATCCCTACTTCCCAGGATAGAGTCCCCCATTTTGTAACTTGAGACTAAATGATTTCCTTTAAAGAGAGTCTCAATTTGGAATCTAGTAATTTTTTTAAAAAAATAAGTTCAAATACTTACTATACCTGTCCATGAAATCCCCTGACATTTTTCTCCTGCTGCTGCATGAAAGAACCATGCAAACAAAATGGGAAGTGACTAGAAATTGCACAGGAGAAACTATGAATAAGAGTATACACAAAGTCCTGTCAACTGCACAAAGTAAAACTGGGAAAAAACTGAATTGTTTTCAGCTTACACCTAAAATAACTAACTGAATGAGATTGGAGGGGGAAAGAGGTGGGGAGAATTATGATTTTTAAAGGTGCAGCATGAAGAATGTTTTTCCCAATTTTTTCTTCCTCAGTCACAAGTATATGTTGTTATTTTCAGGCTGTTCCTAAGCAAATGTAAGCTAAAAATACCAGCAAGGCCTTTGTTTAATTAATTTTGCCATTTACTATTCGCAAGTTGCCCCAGAAAAGCCTATGATTAACTCAAATTTATGCATCATTTGGAATTATCTTCAGTTTTTTTGTCTGAGAGCCATTTGTTGTGGGCGTACTATATCTGATATTTGAACTGCGGTGGTTAGTTCTGAGTGAACATATAGGTCACATGGCATTGTGCACAACTCAGACTACAAAACACGTCACTTTCACGCAGTGTGCAGTGCACCTGTAGGTACATGCCACAGTGAAAAGCAGGCTTTATCCACACTGTTGTGCATAACTATGTGTATCAGTTGAAGGTTCTGGCGGGGGGAGACAGTGAGGAAAGTCTGGAATCTTTCCCTGTGGTGGGGAAGGGTCCAGTAGCCAGTGGGTGGCAGGACTTTTACCCCCCTGCTCCCTTGCATCTGTGCTACCAGAGCCTTTCCCTGCAGTGGGGATGGGTTCTAGCAGCAGAGATCTGGCAGAGCCTTTTCACACTGCATTCCCACTGCCAGGGCTGCTCCAGCTATGCAAGCGGGCTGTAAAGCCATCATAAATGTGGAGAGTCCCCCAGTGTATAGCATGTGACCAGACTTTTAATAAAGCCTTTCAGGCCACCTCTGGCAGCATCATAAGGCAGAAAAGAACGGTACAATCCCAGCTGCCTCCTTTCCAGATCATGAAGATTATACACACACACAAACACAGACACACAGGGCTCAATTCTGTCCCCACATAAAACACAGAATTCCAGTTGAAGTCAATGGTAAAATGTCTACATCGATTTACAACACATGCAACCCAATTTAAAAAATGGATCAAGTTTGGATCTGCAACCAAATATAACAAGGCCCATGTCTAAACAAGACTCACATGAAGGCAGAAAATTTTCACTGAAATTTCAACCAGTGGCCAAATCTGTTGACTTTAAAGTCATATTTGCAAGCCCTATCTGCTTTCATGGTCCTCCCCTGCCCACAGGTGTAAAGGGAAGGGGAATTAATTACGATATGAAGGACAGCGGGAGTCTTACTTTTGGAGAAAACAGGTTGGTGGTTAATTTTGGATATTGAATCAATTTGACTGTTAAACGATAAAAGATTTTATTAGCCCAGAGCTTTGGATGTACACATTGTAATGCGATTTAAAATGCATAAATTGCATTGAATAAAACTAGAGTGTGTTGAATTTTTATGACGTGTATTCCTTCCACCTCTGTTAATCAGAGGTGAGATTTTGAAAATGGACTAATGGAGATTAGCACCCAGTTCCTATTGGCTTTCAGTGGGAGTTCAGTGCCTAACTGTCCTTTGCGCCTTTGCAAAATCTCCCCTTAAAGTTCTTCCTGAATTCTCCAAATCACTTTTCCCCCTATCTTTTGAACCCTTGGATATTCATTCAATCACCTATCTCTTCCTAAGCACCTTTAGAGCCCAATTGTGGCTGGCTCTGATTGGGTACTCAAGTTGGCTAAAGAGCTCTCCCATTACACCATCTTGTTCAGGGACCTGCCACAACCCAGGCAAACAGTGCAAGCTCTGCACTATGCTATGGCCACCACAAGACACACCAAAGGCTACAGGTGAAGGCAGGGCCATGGTCCAAACCTATGATATCTAGCAGAGCTAGGCTGGCACAAGGTGGAGCACATGCTGCCCTGTTCAAAGGGTGACAGAACTGCTAATGCAGTATGTATTCAGTCAAGTCCTCCAGAATTTGACTTGAAGCTCTTTATCCATCCTTACCCTCTTGCTCACAGCCTTGCCTTTGATCCCTCTCATTATGCTCATATTTTCTGCCAGTGTAGCTTCCAAAGTGTCATGTTGGTTCCTTTTTAACTGCCCCAGAACTCTGATGCAGTGTCCATGGCACCCTCTGAAGAATGGCAGCTGGAGTTCACACAAGCCACAGTTTAATAGCTCTGTTTAACGGGGTTTCACACTTTAAGTGATTACTGTCGTAACAGTTAGCTAATGGGGATATCATTCCACAAAGATGACATGCAAGATGCTGCTATCCACCCATCCAGAAATAATTCAGGCAAGCAACAATCTTCAAACAGCACTGGGCAAAGAGATGCATGTATCAGCTGGGACTGTTTCCAGTAGTGAGCTCAGATATCACTCATCAGGAAGTAGGAAGAGGGCCAAATGCATGAAGCAGCTCCCTTTGGCAGCTTCCCCAGAAATATTGTCCTAACATTTTATGCACTAAAATGCTGGCAAGTTTACAAATGACAGATACTGAATTGAAAAACACAACATTGTGATACAGTGTGACAACAACATTGTGATACAGTGTGACAACAAAAAGCTGGACTAAATAGACCCAATCACCATCTGATTGCTTTTGCTATCAACATTATCTCTCTGGATCACAAGCTACAACAAAGCCCATTTCAGCTTCCCAGAATCTTTGAGTCCTGTACATTATTTTGAGCAAAAAGCCAACCATAAGCAGATTATTTTTCCTTTCGCTATTGTAGGAGATGAAACAGGTCTTTGGTGAGGGACACATTGCTCACCTCTGGTACTGGATGCCTCAGTTGTACATCAAATCAGGAACACTTTTTACTTATGCTGGAACACTGTGTTCTGCAAGATGGAATTTAAGTGCTCATGATTATTAATATGGCATAGGACACTTGAAAGGGAAAGCCATTTAGTCAGAATGGAAAAGTAAATATATTAAAGATAAAGTAAGATGGCTTAAAGTTCGAAGGCAGCAACTGAGATGCACCAGACGTGGCTACCTTTCAATGCATCTGTCATTTTTTTAAATGGACATTGTAATATAGTGCAATGTTTATTTAGGTGGCCTCATTTTGCAGCATTGGGACCACATAGGATTAAAAGAGTACTCTTAGATCATTAATTTCATCCCCATGCAAAGAGTAGGATATTGGTTGATGGTAATACCTTGATTAGGAGACATCAAGTCTAGAATCAGTTTGAGATTTGGTCTTATCTAAAAGGTCAAGATGCAGCAAGAGCTCATCATGCTTTCCTGGACTTGATCCACACAGCACTGGAGTTAATAGGAAGACGCCCACTTTGCATTACAGTGGGCTTTGGAATAGGTTCTAACCCACCTTTCCAACCACCTGGGCTTGGATAATTATTCAGCACCCAGTAGTTCCAAATGAGAAGAATGCATACGATGTCATTAGTGGAAACAGAGAGTTTAGGCTGCAGTATCAAAAGCATGCTGATGAAACTCAGCTATGTAGTCCAGAGTTTCAAAAGTGTTTGGTACACAACAACTTCTATTTCATCAACTAATTAAGTAGTCACACTGAGAATGGTGAGAGTGGTTGGGTGCTAAGCACACATGCAACTCTGACCCATAGTGTCATCAGCATACTTCAGTACCGAAACCCAAGCCTTCTCACTTTGTCCCATAATGAACTCACATACATGAACATAACAGAACACGCTCCTGTAGAACCCTGCAAAGAAGGGATTCACTTTAGTTACCTCACTAAATAAGTCAATTGAATTAGCACACAGCTCAGACAGCTGAATAAGAGTTGGTATATTTCCACTTTTCCTTCCAATTCTGTAAATTCTATAACTAAGGATATTCGGAGAGAAAAATATTGAACTCCATGAAACAGATTGAACACAGAAGACTAAACTCACCAACAGCATATCTTCATGCAACTGTCAGTGATTTCAATAAAAGGAACCCTTATTTATGCTAAGAATTAGGTGACAGGAATTTGAACAGAGTACAAATATGGCTAAATACTGGAGAATGATTCTCAATCGGGGAAAGGCACTCAGGTACTGCAGTGATAACAGCCACAAAAGAACGTAAACAGAGACAGTTGGCGTTTATGTTACATATGCCAGTGTCTTCATATAAAAAGAATAAGTCACTAAATTCTGAAGGAACATGCAATGAAAGATGGATATTCATATTCTTTGAAGATCACAATATTAAAGGACCATGTAATAGAAAAGTTTCTAAAATATGTTTGCCAGTCCTCACAAATGTGTCTTTCCAGCTGTCTGGTGGCAAAAAATAAAATCCCTTCCCCCCCCACTCAGGGCTAAGTTCCACCCTCTGAAAAGAAGCTGGCAGAAAAAGAAAAACTCTGCTTCCAAGCTGTGAAATGTGTGGCACTTGAACTACAGCACAACATAATCCAATAACTTGATGCTACAGATAACACCACTATTCATAGAACCAAAGAAAATTCTCCCCAGAGATTTGAATACAATCCCCCTTAGTTATAAAGAATTAAGTACATGCTGGAGCCAAACTAGTGGACTTATGGAACTCCTCTGATTTAAAATGAAATTATTCCTGCTTTACACCTGCATGCTCTACTCCTGTCACTGCGCATGCACAGAATTCATGGCCCCCGCAGATTTCTTTGCTTAACCACAGAAAAATGACTTCTCACAGGGAAGCAAAGGGAAGCTGCAAGCGCGGTCATGCGCCCACTCCCTGGCGGTGCAGACAGGTCAGTTTGGGCACCCAGAGCATCCAGTATAGATGTAAATCACCACATTGGGGGTGGGGGCGGTCTGGGTAGTCGTGAGAGAGAGAGAGAGAGTGTGACTCTGTCCCTCTCGCTTGCTATTGCAGCACGCTCGGCATGGAGGGGCAGAGGTTTGGGGTATTTCTAAAGAGGTAGGCATGGGGCAGGCTCTGTTTCCTTAGGCAGAAGAGAATGTAGCAGCTTGCCTGCTTAGTGAATTGTTCCCATTGTTCTTAGTGAATTCCCCCAGGAGTATAAAACAGGTGTAAAAATTTTAAGGCTCCTTTACATTGCCAGAATGATGTAAAGGAGCTTATAACAAAGGACAGTATTGTCTTATAAATGCTTATGGTGCTTTAGTGATTAGAACTGGTCCAAATTTTTGGACTGAAAAAATTTCCAAACAAAATGTGCTCCATGAACCTTTTTGGAGACGGTCAGTAGCCAATATAAATTGAGAGTTTGAGTCCCCAGCCCTCAGTTGTTCTTCAGTTGCCTATGATGTAACACTCAGCATATGGCTGCATATATTTGTTGACTAATAATTAGAAGTGAAGGGTCAATACTATCTACATTACTATTAGACTGAAGGGGTTTGGTGATTTCCTCCAATGCTCCCACTTCCATTCTCCATTCATTGTATTGTTGTTTAAATAAATTACCAAAATAACCGAAAGTAGCTGTATTATATTCCATTATTTTGACAAATAAATATGCGGAATTTTGAAATAGTGTTTGCAGATTTTTTAACATTTCGGTGCTGAATTTTAATTTTTTTGGCACAGAATTCCCCCAGGAGTAATGTTCAAGAGGAGACCCAAGGCTACTGCCTCCAGGATTTGTCCTAATGGGAATTGTGGCTGAGAAGTTTGTCATCTTGGTTCTTATGTTGTCCCTCTGGGGTATCACATCATGCTTCCACTATTTTCTCCATACTTGACCTCTTTAACTCTGACTCTCTACATGTGTTTTCATTTTTTCTGAGCCTAAACCATATTCTTATTCTCAAAGAAGAGCTAAACTCTGAATAAGAACAGCATGCATCCATGGTTAGATAAGAGTCTACATGCTGGTCACCAAGAGGACTGAAGATGCCCCACAAACTGCAGGTAAAACTCCACTGGAGACCAGTGCTGTAACCAGCCATCTCCCTCAACCCTCTTGAAAGCTGTGGAAAATCCTTTTCTTGCTGCTTGTGAGTGAGAGAAGAGATTACCACCACAAACTTCTCACCTGCCTATGCATACCAGCACAGCACAGGGAAGGATTTAGACCTAGATATGGATATACACCACCATTCTCAGCCAAGCTATCCATTTTGCAACACAAAATGAACCTTTCCATATTTTAAGCTGCTTCCAGTTATCAATTGTTTGTTAAGTGTGAAAGCAATACTTACTATTTCAAATCTTGAACTGCAGACAGCCACTTCTTAGGGACCTGAATAATGTGACTTGACTTGTTTAGATACCAAGTGGCTTGGATTAGCCCATTGTTCCATTTCTACAGTTAGTATCACAGATAAGACATTCTCTACAAATTTATAGACACCAAAATGTTTGACATGATTAAGGCTGAAATACTCACAGCCTTTATATCTTTAAGGGATCAAATTTGATATTCTAGGGTGGAGGAAGGGGTGGACTGAGAGGGTAAATATAGGATAAGCCAGGAAGTATTTTAGGAAAGAGAGACTAGAAAAAACACAAGTTGATTGGACATATTTAAACAGAGTATACTGTTTAATTAAAGCAGTGTTTTATTGGTATAGCCCTAACAGGGAATTTATTTATCAGATTATATTGACTATGAATGTTATAAACTGCTGTTTAGTTAGTGCAGAAAATATAAATGTTGCCTAATGGGGATGCAGCAGGCCAAGAGATAAAAGTGTCATTTAATCAGGTGTTAAAGAGGTGAATTTCTCAGGCCCAGTCTTTTCATAGAGGAGCTGCCCAAAAAGAGAAGAACAAACAGTTATGTGGTGTCAAATACCATGTTTATCTTCAGTACAATATTTTGTTTCTCTTAATTTTTTAAAATAAATAGTCTCAATCAGGATGTTGGATTAATCAGGACTGTAGGCTGCCCAAGTGGTGTCTCAATTAGGAGGATTCTACTATATTACTTTAAAAAAAAAAAACTTTGTATTTTTAAAGCATAGTACTGTACTGTACTTTAAAGAGAAGGATATCATGGGATCAGCTCCTTTTACATAAATATTCTAAAGAATTGTGAGCAGTTCACTATATAGGGAGGAAGAAAGCTGAAGCCCTGTCCAGACAAGCAGCTATAAGCAAACAAAACATAGGGGACAGCATAATGGGAGTGTGAAGTAAGGCGTAAAACTAACTCTGGAACTCTCCATCATTGATTCAAGCTCTGCTGTTAATGGGTGATTCTTGAAATAGGAAAGTAGAGCACATGTATAACAAATTGTTGTGGGTTTTTTTGAGCTATTATCTTTTACCCATAAGATTCACAAAGCATGGTGCTGTAAATTAAACCAAAAATTTTTGATGTATACTTCACCATCTTTGAGGGGAAAGTATTCCCCACTTAATATCTCAAAAGATAGACGGCAGATTTTTTTACGTTCCATATAGTAATACTTGCAATAGGAACTATATTCAGTAGGCAACCCTTCACTGACTATGTTCAAGTACCCAAAATTATTTCATTGCAATTTTGTTTGACCTCTCGTTGAAACAACTCCTGTAACCAAATCTGTTTGGTTCCTTCAATGACAGTGAGATGGATCAAGACCCATCACTGCACCTTTGGTTTTTGGAATGCATGTTTTGTTTGTCTGGTGCCTTGGCAATGACCACAGCCATAGTATGGGTATATCATGTTAACTTCAGGGTTTTGGTCCTTAATATTAAGGCTCTCGATGGCCTGGGCCCATGACACCTAAAAGATCTCTTTGAACTCTGGGAGGATGACTGTGGTGGACAATGCTGCTCCTCATCTCTGCAGAAGATGGAGCTTTCTTGGGAGCTGATCCAAGACTGTGGAACAACTCCCAAAGGAGCAGAGGACCATTGCAAACCTTACTACCTTGCACTCTAAGTGCAAGGTGCATTCTTCAAGCTATCAGAGGGTACATTTTTAAAAAGCCAAATGCCAAAACCTTAGAAGATAGGACAAGAAGCAATGGGCTTAAATTGCAGCAAGGGAGGTAAAAGGTTGGACATTAGGAAAAGTTTCCTAACTGTCAGGGTGGTTAAGCACAGGAATAAAATGCCTATGGGGTGTTGTGGAATCTCCATCATTGGAGATTTTTAAGAGCAGTTTAGACAAATATCTGTCAGGGATGGCCTAGATAATACTTAGTCCTGCCATGAGTGCATGGACTGGACTAGACGACCTCTTGAGGTCCCTTCCAGTCCTATGATTCTATGAAAACAAAAGCTCACCAAAACAAAACTCTGTGCTGCATACAGAGAGAAATGATCCATACATGAAATATGTAAGTCACAGTGCTAAATGCACTGCTGGAAGATGCCCAAATACCACAGTGATGACGGGTGACAGAATATTCCTGGTCCAAAGCTTGTCCCATAAAATAGATTTGAAAACATCACAAAAGTGTAATTGTTATGAAGAAGCTTCTAGATAAATTTATTTTTGAAGAATTTATGAAGAAGCTTCTAGATAAATAAAGAAAAGGAGACAGAACATAAGCAAATATAATAAGATTATATTTGTGAATTAAATCTTGACAGCTAAGAAGTACAGAATGAAGTGAACCTTGAGTGGCAATGAATACAAATTCCCCTTTCTTATCCCAATTACAGAAATAAAAATTTCTGGCCCAGAAAACTGCAGTGTCCCATATTTTTAATTGTTATACACAGGTGTTACTGTTCGGGGAATGTGTCTGTGTCAAATTACAAATTCCATTTTTGTTTTGGGTGTGCCACTTATATTTCTACCTCTATTTTGAATATAACCTTTTGTATGGCTTTGACTGTTCATTCAGTACAGTATTACGACACCTGGGGCACTGAGTATGTCTGGAAATATGTGACTTTCAGGCTTGGCTTTGGGCTTTAAGACTCTGCAAGGTAGGAAGGTCCCAGAGCTTAGACTCCAGCCCCAAAGTCTACACAGCAATGAAACAGCCCCACAGCCTGAGCCCCATGAGCCCAAGTTGGCTGGCATGGGCCAGCTGTGTATTTTTCTTTGCTGTGTAGTCAAAGTGTCTTCATTCTCAAAAAATAAAAATACATACTTTTTCCACACCTAGCTAAATTGCATCATTTCTTCTGTCCCATAGGATCAAAGCTTAACTACAACACTATCAAAAAAGCTGAGGTTTCAGGGACTTTTAATCTCTGATAAGATCTAAGCTTTTCTAAATGTTGTAAAGCTACAGAAGAGGTGATTTAGGGTGATCCTAGGAATTCTAAACTGTTTAGAGGCTGAACTTTTTTTTTTGTAAACGGGGGAAGCACCCCCACTCTTTGCTATTTGCATTTGCTAAAAAACAGGTCGTAGAGGGGAGAACTGTCTGTACATACAAAAAAGTACAAAAACTACCCTACTTTACTTCAGATTTCTCATTTACAGAGCATCTCAGGGCTGATCTATGGTGTACTGGCAAACTGCACTGGCGGGGTGTGATTTGTGGAGCGCTGTAAAATCCTGTTCTGTGTTTACCCTGCTGGTGCACTCTATACCTAGTTTACATTGATGTAGTCCCATTTCAAACAGTACTATGCTAATATGAACTAAGTACCTTTTAGAGCACACCAGCAGGGATTATACCAGGCAGTTAGCACAGAATATTAGTACAAATCATACCCCTCTGGTGCATTTTGCTGAGCCAGGTAGCTAGGTCCTCAGTTGACAAACCAGTACTTGCAGGCCAGGTCTACCCTAGAAAATTCTAGCACTGGTGTGTACCCTGTGGCTTAATCCTCAGCTGCACCAATAAGCACCAAACTCAGCTGAAGCTGGGCAACAACAGAAGAGCAATTTGCAGCTCTTTGATCCTGGGGCAGGTTCTGCTCCTCAGGACTGCTCATAATCAAGCTGGCTGGCTGTGGCCTCATAAATCTGGGGTAACCACCAGGAATCACAGGAGAACAGAGGGAAACTCTTGATGATCCCTTTTCCCTGCCATGTTCCCAATACTCGCTATGGCAGGGCCAAGAAGTATGCAATAGGAGTAGAGTGGACTGGCTTTTTTCCTCCTAAGGATTGCCCCAAACCAGGGAAAAATCTAGATAGCCTGGTAGGCCAGCTCTTTGGCACCTGAATATCACCTATGCAGTGCAAAGGGGCTGGAAACCTCCTGGAATACATCCAAGCAAAATTGGTAACCCTAGGCTGGAGCCAGGGTTTGAGATTAATCCCTAGCACAGACAAGGCTGCAGCAAATTCTGACATTGCACCATGTTAATTAAATCTGAGCCTTTGGTGAAGGAGCACTGGTGAGAATATTTTTTTCTGAAATTCCCTAGAGTTTTTGTAACACCAACAGACCCTGGTCATTGGTGGGTGGGATTGAATCTGGGGCCTCTGGAGCTGAGTATATGAGCTTCTACTGCATGAGCTAAAAGCCACATGGCCCTTAGCTAAGGCTGTAGAGCAGACTCATTAATCTGTAAGTGGACTCGGTGCCATTAGAGGGGGCAGAACACCACGCCCAGGAAGTGTGTGGTTACATACTTCTCCTAGCTGAGGAAGCATGTCCCAAGCTTCAGAGACTTCTCAGCTGATATCCTGGATGAGCCCCCACTTGTAATGCTGACAGAGCCCTGTTATCAGCGGGTGGGATTCAACCTTTTACATCGGGAGCTAAATGCATGAGCCTCTATTGCATGAGCTAAAAGCCATATGGCTCTTAGCTAAGGCTATACAGCACTCTTTAATCTCTCTCCAAGTGGCTTGGTGCCACTAGATGGGACAGAGCACCACAGCCAGGAGGTGTGTGGGTTACATTTTCACAGCTCAAGAGTCTCAGCTGATAGTCACCTAGTAGTCTGGTTTCTCTCACACCAGTCATGTGTTCACATACAGAGAAGGGTTTTGTATTTTGGGTGTTGAAAATGGTCCAATTCCAGTCCATCAGCATCTAGGTAACAAACTATCCGTTATACCTGCAGGCCTCTAAGTAACATTCCCCACTTTCAGAGGTATGTACAATTTGCTGAACAAATATAGCCCTTTTGTGAATTAAGTTATAATACTTGGTTATTTCTGGGTCCTGTATAATTGTCATTGAACAAAGATTCCACAGGCCAAATTGTGCCCTCAGTCACACCTGTGGCAAACCTATATTTTTTTTTTGTACAGGCACTTGGGTTGCAGAAGTGTAATCATGAGTAGAATACATTGAAATCCCTGCAGTTGGAACCTGGGATCAAGTTCTTGTGCATGTCCACTTAAGTCAATATGGTTTTACTAGTATAAATCAGAGCAGAATTTGGCTCCCATTTAACAATTCTGCTGGTTATGCATGTGCCAGACTAGAATCCAGTTCACTCTCGGCTGTGCTGGCTTTGAAAGGCTGACAGGAGTGAAAAATAGTTAAAAATCTAGTTTTTGTCACTAAAGCCAGCAGCAATGTTTGAATAAACACAGGGAGCAGTTCTGTGAATTAAGAGAGTGTCATTTTTACCTAGTCACCTTTCAGAATAGAATTCCAATTGAAATATGCTAATGTGCAGCATGGGAGATATTTTAGAAGTGGGTGAATTTTTCCTGTTGAACTGCTCTTTTCCCTCTGACACCTAAGATCTTCTACAAGACAACATGGTATTTCCCATAGTTCTTTCACACTACGCGGTCGATTTTCCCAGTGCAGTGGACACACCAGAACTACTGGTATCAAAGAGTTAAAGGTGCAAGAGCAATCAACAGTTCCAATTGAAAGTGTTAGTACATGATGGTGGAAGAAGTGTTAACTGTTTGCCTTCTGAGTTTCTATGACTGCAGAGGTTCTGCTTTCCCACTTGCTGTATTTTCTAACCTCCAGATTTTCAGTATTGTGAATTACAGAAAGATAAAGGATGAACAAATTGGCATATGATCACACTACACTGTTACTAACCAAAACACTTCTATATACCATGTGTGACTATGTTGCCCAACAGTAATGTAAAATTTAGCAAAGGCATGTGCTCGGTTTACTGCCTACGGAGTCTAATTTTAAATATCAGACTGAAAACCAGGATTAAGTTTTTATTATTAAAAAAGGTATTTTCTCAGAAAGTCAAAAGTGACTTTTTAGAAGATTAGGAAGGGGCCTGGGAGGCAGGATCTCCTGATTTCTAATCTTAGCTTCCACCGTTGGCTCAAAGTAAGTTTCTTACCATAGCGGGGCTTCCAGCATGTCTGAAGTGTTCTTAGCCAGGATTCAACACAGAGCCCAAAGTGCTTGGTTTCTTTGACTGTTCAGGAGAAAAATGGCTCTCTCTCTTCTTATATCCTCAAAGTTTTTTCTTTATTTTCTAAGTCAGGAAGCCCTTCTCGGAGCTCAACTTGCCTTGTCCACTATATTAACATTTGCAGTCTCTCTCCCCACATCCTCCATTGTGATAGTCAAGAGGTCATCTCCCTCACTTGCTAGTTTGATGGTTTGCTTACCTTTTATGTAAATGTATTTTCATTCTCCTTGCTCAATTTATGTCGTAGATACATTCAAGCAGGCAGGACTACATTCCTTTGTCTAGGGCAGAGTAATTTTAAGCCCTATTTGCCAACTACATGTTAAGAACATATTTCTAGCACATATTTATAATTTTTCATATATCACCCGTATATACATTACACATACGATACCTTCCATGACACCTCTTAAATACAGATTATAACAGCAGTAAGTTGGGGTGTACTGAGCTGGTCAGGCCACCTGAGACTCATTGCTAGATACCAGGGAGCCTCTTTCTGGTTTCTGGTACAGGGGTGTGCTTACCAGGACAATTATGGGCTAGATCATACCTGTTTCGCACAGCCCAAGGGAAGAAGTTGAGCAGAGCTGCAGAATGCCTCTTAATAGTGGGGCACATCTGCTAAATAAGCATTTTATGGGGCATAACCCACTCTCTGCTGGTCCTCTTTTGCAAGAAGGTTTAGAGAGAACTTGGCCTTGGCATCACATCATTTTAAGAAGGCAGGAAGGATAGGTAGTAAAGTGTTTCCCTTGGAGAGTAGGATGGTGCAGTCCCTATGCATCCTTGAGTATAGGGATTGAAATTCTGCTATGAACTTATATAAGCAAAGTGAAAAGGGGAAGAGACACTGTACCCTACTTGAAGCAATCAGTTAATTGTGGTTTATTAAAAATGTGCCCACCCCAAGCTCTAGGTGCATGTATAACATTTGAATAATAAAAACATATAATCTAGTATCAATGTCCAAAATATGAATTCCTTCTCAAACTGAGACTTCCCGTCCAGTACCAGTCAGCCCACTTTCCCAGAGAAAGTTTATTGCTGGTGGACCAACAAGGAAGAGGAGTTCCAAAAACAAGGAGTTGTCAGTGAAAATGCCTGAGCACTGAAATTATTTCTCATAGGAAAGTAGACAATTTCTGGGGTACTCGGGGTCTAAACCTGCAGGGCTTTCTAGGCAAACAATGACCCCTTAAATTGCACTCAAAACTAAATGAGAAGCCAGGACAGGTCATGGACTTCCATTGTCACTGTTTCCTCATCTGTAAAATGGCAATAGTGTTACTTTGCTACCTCCTGCCCGGCCCCTGAGCTCCTGGCCCGGGAAGCTTGCCCCCAGCCCTTCCCCTGCTGTTCCCCCTCCTCCACAGCCTCAGCTCACCGTGCTGCCGGCGCAATGCTCTGGGCAGCGGGGCTGCGAGCTCCTGGGGCAGCGCAGCTGCAGAGCCTGGCCTGACCCAGGGCTCTGTGCTGCGCGGTGCGTGGCTGGCTGCAGCTGGGCGGTGCCGCTGCCTGTGCTGGTGCAGCCACGCCACCAGCGCTCCAGGCAGTGCAGTAAGGGGGCAGGGAGCAGGGGAGTTCGGGGTGGTGGTCAGGGGGCGAGGGTGTGGATGGGGTCAGGGTGGTCAGAGGGCAGGGCAGTCAGGGGCAGGGATTCTGGGGGCGGTCAGGCGACAGGAAGAAGGGGTGGTTGGATGGGACAATGGTCCTGGGGGGCAGTCAGGAATGAGACAAGGGGTTGGATGGGGTGGCAGGGGGCAGTCAGCGGATAGGGAGCAGAGAAGGGGGGAGATGGAGCAGGGGTCCCAGGGAACGGGGGTGGGGGGTGGATGAAGCAGGAGTCCCGGGGGGGGGTGTTAGGGGGGTGAGAAGTGGGGAATAGGGGGCGGGGCTACATACCAAAAAGTTCGCCCACCCCTGCCCTAGCCTCCGTTTGCCAGAAGCTGGGAATGGGTGATAGGGGATGGATCATTTGATGATTACCTGTTCTGTTCATTCCCTCAGGGGCATCTGGCATTGGCGACTGTTGGAAGACAGGATACTAGGCTAGATGGACCTTTAGTCTGATCCAGTATGGCTGTTCTTAGAGTAAGACCTGTGCTGAAGCAAGGGAGGAAAGAACTAGGAATAGTTTGTGGCCTCTTTTATGAATGGGTGGAGTCTGGAAAGGGCATGTGTGACGGGTTGGATCACAGAAACCCCCTTGTGAGCTGCCACCTGATGTGCCAAGACTACTTCTGCCCCTGCTTTCCTGATCAGTCAGCTTAGGACTTCAGTGCCCTGCCTGGTTTGACCCAGACCCGCTAGCCTGCTGCAAACCTAGACCCAGGTCTGAACCACGTCCCCTAACAGCTGCAGGCTTAACTGAAAGCAGCTTACAGAAGTGTGCCTGTCTTTAACACTCAGATGCCCAACTCCCAATGGGGTCCAAACCCCAAATAAATCCATTTTACCTTGTATAAAACTTATACAGGGTAAACTCATAAATTGTTCACCCTCTATAACACTGATAGATGCACAGCTGTTTGTCCCCTCCCGCCAAATATTAATACATACTCTGGGTTAATTAATAAGTAAAAAGAGATTTTATTAAATACAGAAAGTAGGATTTAAGTGTTTCCAAGTAGTAAAAGACAGAACAAAGTGAATTACCAAGCAAAATAAAATAAAACCCGCAAGTCTATGTCTAATCAGACTGAACACAGACAAAACCTCACCAGTTCCAGTAAACTTCCTTTTACAGACTAATCTCCTTCTAGTCCAGGTCCAGCAATCACTCACAACTCCGTAGTTATTGCCCTTTGTTCCAGTTTCTTTCTTGGGGGTGGAGAGGCTCTCTCTTTAGCCAGCTGAAGACAAAATTGAAGGGTATCCCATGGGCTTAAATAGACTCTCTCTTGTGGGTGGAGACGCCCTTCCTTCCTCCTATGCAAGTCCAGCTCCAAGACGGAGTTCTGGAGTCACCTGGGAAAGTCACATGTCCATGCATGACTCACAGTTTTTACAGGCACAAGCCGTTGCCCATATGGTATCTTGAATGCCTCCAGGAAGACTTCTTATGTGGACTGGAGCATTCCAAGATGCATTGTTCCTTAAGAGCTTCCTGATTGTGCACTTAACTTTGCGAATTCCTTTCTCCAGGAACTGACCAAATGCTCTACTAAGGTTATTGAGAAATCAAGCCAGTACATGGCCAATATTCATAACTTCGAATACAAAAATGATACATGCATACAAATAGGATTAATAGATTCAGTAGATCATAACCTTTACATAGATATGTTACATGGCATATGTATCATAGAACATATTCCAGTCATATCATATATATTCATAAGCATATTTCCATAAAGCCTTATGGGGGGCACCGTCACAGCATGAGCTTTGCATTCATCCGTAAAAAGAGTGTCTCAAGGGGACTGGGAAGAGCTAGCTTTGAGGAACTACTAAGGGCTATGAGGTCATATCCTGCAAGGTGTGTGAAGATCAACAGGTTCTTGAGAAAAGGCAGCAGCACAAAGTGAGAAACTGGGTGAAAGTGGGTGGAAATCCCTTCATTATTCTGCACCAGTAAGGGAAGAGGTTTTCAAACACAGAACACCTGTGCTCCAGGTTGAGTAACTGAATGACCTGGGTAAAGATTATTGCACACCTTTACAGACAGACAGTCAAAGACCCAGAAAGGAAGAGAGACAAGGCAAAAACCAAAAGGAGTACTTGTGGCATCTTAGAGACTAACAAATTTATTTGAGCATAAGCTCATGCATCCGATGAAGTGAGCTGTAGCTCACGAAAGCTTATGCTCAAATAAATTTGTTAGTCTCTAAGGTGCCACAAGTCCTCCTTTTCTTTTTGCAGATACAGACTAACACAGCTGCTACTCTGAAACAAGGCAAAAACAGCTCTTTGGAACTGCTGTTTGATTGGTTTTCAACTTCTGTTATGCCAGAAGTGGAGGAGTTTTGATTTGGAGGAGGCTCAATGACCTGAACCAGTAAGACAGAAGGCAAGTGGCTGCATCTGAAGGTAAGAGGTAAGAGAACCTGCCATATAGAGACCTATAAGGCTTAATTAATAAAGCACTTTGGGATCTTCAGATTATTATTGATTATTTGTTACCATCATGATGTTAGTGGAATGGGAAAAGGTTGGGACAAGTTAGTCACTGACCTACAGTGATTCACCCATCTATAAATCATTCCATATAATATCCTTTAAAAAAAAAAAAACCCTCCAGTTTCTAGGACACTTCAATGTCTCAATTTTTTTACTACAATGAGTATAATGGGGTGGCACAGAACTCATGGTGAAGGTCAGAGAGATAGACAAACCACAAACACTTGTGTGATTAAATACAAAAGGCCACATTACAAAGCATCTACTGTGCGTGCAGTTTAGAACTGAGATTTATTCTATGGTGGATCAGTTTGTAAGATCACTTAGAACAAAATAATTGTGGTCATTTGAAAAAGGATTACCTTATGCTGTCAATGTGTGTGTTGCTGAGGACTTGGTAATACTGCTTTAGTTAAGGGTCTATGAGCATTTCCATTAGAAACCTGCTTTTTGGGAGGCAATATTTCAGCCTTTTCAAACTGCATCATTCTGAAACTTGACAAGTTGTCAGTAGAGAGGCAATTATTTCTACCAAAACATTAAGAACATCAACATTTTTTTTAAGATATGCAGTGGCAGGAAAGTGAATATATTTAATGGATCCCAGTGCTTTTGCGCATATATATATATATATATATATATATATATATATATATATATATATATATTTTGCCAGAACTGTAGAAACTAAATGTTAATTTTAAAAAAATGCTTGCCGTTATGTGAGAATACACAAAGGCGTAATTATGGAAAGAAGTTAAATTATATTTGAAACTCTGAGGTGAAAAAAAAAAAAACAGTAAATGGAAAGAAGTGATATTCACAACTGATAAATAGCCGCTACGGTTGGGCAGGATGAACTCTTCTAGTTGTGGAACATGGATCACATTGTTTTCAATTTGCTGATTCTCACTATTTTCAAGAGCAGTTTGTATTATGGGAAGTGCATATGTTTCAGGTTATTGGTTCTCATGGGTGCGCGAGAGATAAGTGACTTTAAAGGTCACTGAGTGAGTGCTCTTTTGGATTAATTTGGTTTATCTGGCATTTGCAGTATGTTTCTATTTAAGTGTGTTATATGCTATGCAGTTGCTAAACAGCCAGGTCTTTTCTTACCTCCTGGCTCTGCTTACAAATGGAGGGTGAGTGATTTGTATGTGTGCATGCAACAGATTGCCCCTCACAACAGTCAGATTTTCAAAACAGGAGTGCCAGTGGAGCTGGCCTCGGAGTGCTAAGAGGCCATGTCCACACCTGCCATATCAGCATATTCTAAATGGACATTAAAATGCAGAAACTGATACTGCAAGATTTCTGTGCAATGGCCTGCCAAGGACAAGCAGTCACAAAGCTGGCAAGAGCTGGGCCATAGCATAGAAACCCTGCATGACTTGCTGCTAAGCTAATTTACATACCTGTTGGCACTGACACACAGTCACCCATGCACTTGAATAAAGTGGGCTGGCTGTTCCTTGACACCCCTCTACCCTCCTGGCCTCCTTTTTGCAACTGTTTTCTTCTCCTTGGTGCTTATATAACTTTCCCCCAGCCTAATCTGTCTCCCACCTTCTCACAGTTCTAGTGCTAAAATTCCACATAAACTGCCTTTTATGTATCTCTTTTCTTTGTCCTTTGCTCAAATAATGGATGTTTCCTGCTTCTGGGGCTTTCTGTCATGTACAAGGATGGCTGGCACTTCAGGCAATGGAAGTCTATGACCTAGACAAATTGGAGGATTGGGCCAAAAGAAACTGATGAAGTTCAACAAGGAAAAGCGCAGGGTCCTGCACTTAGGATTGAAGAATCCCAGGCACTGCTACAGACTGGGGACCAACTGGCAAAGAGGCAGTTCTGCAGAAAAGGACCTGGGGATTACAGTGGACAAGAAGCTGGATATTAGTCAACAGTGTGCCCTTGTTGCCAAGAAGGCTAATGGCACATTGGGCTGCTTTAGTAGGATCATTTCCAGTAGATCAAGGGAAGTGATTATTCCCCTCTATTTGGCACTGGTGAGGCCACATCTGGAGTATTGTGTCCAGTTTTGGGCCCTCCACTACAGAAAGGATGTGGACAAATTGGAGAGATTCCAGCAGAGGGCAACGGAAATAATCAGGGGGCTCGGGCACATGACTTATGAGGAGAAGCTTAGGGAACTGGGCTTATTTAGTCTGCAGAAGAGAAGAGTGAAGGGGGGATTTGATAGCAGCCTTCAACTACCCGAAGAGGGGTTCCAAAGAGGATGAAGCTCAGCTGTTCTCAGTGGTGGCAGATGACAGAACAAGGAGCAATCGTCTCAAGTGGAAGTTGGGGAGGTCTAGGTTGGATATTAGGAAACACAGTTTCACTAGGAGGGTGGTGAAACATTGGAATGGGTTACCTTGGGAGGTGGTGGAACCTCCATCTTTAGAGGTTTTAAAGGCCCATCTTGACAAAGCCCTGTCCTGGATCATTTAGTTGAGGTTGGTCCTGCTTTGAGCGGGGGGTGGGGTTTGGACTAGATGACCTCCTGAGGCCTCTTCCAACCTTAATCTTTTATGATTCTATGAAATACAATTGAGAGATGGCCCCCTACTATCCCCCATAGTGTCTTGCACACCTGGGTAGGCCATGGAGCTCCCCATTACAATCTGAAAATAAGTTGTGGGCCATACCTACAAGCATGTACTTTGGTGTGCTATGTTCTTTGGCATGGGCACAATCTCCGGTTCATGTATTTCCCACTTGCCACTGGAATAAGTGTACATGTGGGGATTTGTGTGCACAACCCTCTGAATATTTAGTTCTAAGTGATTTGTGCACGTATACCCGGTGAGCCAACGGTAGAAGCTAAGATTAGAAATCAGGAAATCCTGCCTCCCAGGCCCATTCCCAATCTTCTAAAACAAGTCACTTTTGACTTTGAGAAAATACCTTTTTAATAACAAAAACTTAATCCTGGTTTTCAGCTCTAGTTTGTTAGAGTTTAGTTAGGATTTAGTTTTAGAAATTTTAAATTTCGTTTTTGTAACTATGTCTATCTCAATTCCTTCTGGTTGAGATCACTTAAATATCTGTTCTTTCTTCATAAACGTAATCTTGTTTTATTACACAACCATCTCAGTGCAGTGTTTCAAGCTGAAGGGTAAAAGCCTCAACCAAACTAACAGCCTGGTGCTGAGTATAGTCATCCTAATGGAGCAGCGAACTTGGTAAAGTTTTGAGTGCGCTACAGTGAGAGGGGCTGAGCACTGCAGAGATGGCGGCTTTGGGGAGACTTGGCGTCCCCCTGCACGGAGTAACCATGATGGTGGGAGTCAGGGTCATGTCATTATGCAGCAAGGGAGGGGCTGGGGTCAGGGCTCTGAGCGAAAGCTGCACAGCACAGAAGCACCCAGGGTTACAGGGCAGGCAGTAACACACTGCCTACTGGCCTGGGTGAACCCCCCCAACACGTTACAGTAAGTAAGAGATGCAGTTCATAAATGCCATGCCTTTAGCCCAATCCTTCAAAGACTGACTTACTTAATATTAAGCACACGTGTGAGTAGTCCCATGAATAGGTTCTACTGACATTCTTACAGTTATGCACATGTGTAAGTCTTTCCAGAACCAAGGCCTTGCATTTTACTCATTTGCATACTTCCAAAATTCTTGTTACCAATTCAAAACAGAGTTATCCTGCCTACTCTGTTCCTGCAAAACTGAATGGAACTTTTCTCCTATTAATGATAGTAGGTGTTTTAATTTATTCTTCTTTTTTTTTTTTTAACTGATTTTGATGGTGCCTATCCTAGTGATAACAAGGCGGACAGACAGTTCCAAAACCAGGTTTTTTGTGTGGAGAAGTTAATGAACAGATCAGCAAATGGGTTCTTCTCAGCTGAGAACCAGCAAAGTGTTACCCCCTATGGTATGTCTATGGTATAAAAAAAGAGAACCATTTGTTCCTTAATTTCCCTGAGTGAGGATTTCTATGGAATCCAGGTTGGTCCTCCTAACAAGTCTCCTTGAGAATTTAGCTACCCTTTTTGATAGTTTTCCCTCACTGATTGCTCTCGGTCACATTTTATATACAGGGTTATGTTTACAAATAGTTTTAAAGGCTTAATAAATGGTTGGTTAAGTTACTGAATCCAACAGGTTGCTTATAATTACCTGTAACAACTTCCACTGATATATTTATAAAAATCTATAGCACATGCTTCTCATCGAATCATGGGACTGGAAGGGACCTCAAAAGGTCATCTAGTCCAGTCCCCTGCACTCATGGCAGGACTAAGTATTATCTAGACCATCCCTGACAGGTGTTTGTCTAACCTGCTCTTAAAAATCTCTTTAAAATGATGGGAGATTCCACAACCTCCATAGGCAATTTATTCCAGTGCTTAACCACCCTGACAGGAAGTTTTTTCCTAATATCCAAACTAAACCTCCCTTTCTGCATGTCTATACCAGCCTTAATAAACAACATAAATCAATCATTTATATGTAACTTATTTATAAATGTACCCTTAACATAGGGTGTTACTCAGCTCTCTTGAGCTGGAGGAACTGGGAACGAGCGAAGATAATTTTGATTTCTCACTAGAGCTGACTTTTTGACCAGTTTTTGTATAGGTGTTAGCCAGTTTTCCAAGCCTTCCACTGTTTCCTTGGTTGCCCTACCCTTCTTTTGATCTCTACCAAGATTCTCCTTTTGTTTTTATATCACATTGATGGTATTTGGTCGATCAGATACAACATCTGTAAACACTGCCTTGCAACTGACTAGTGAGTAACCACAGCATAAAATTCAAAGAGCCAAAGGAAATATGACATTTTCCCTAGGCCAAGTTCCACCAGTGGAAGTCATGGACCTTGAGAGGACTTCTTTCTCACTTTCTTGAGCATTGCTACTGACTGATGCCTTTTAGGGTTTGCACCAAGGTATTTAAACCTACAGTCTCTGCAAGTTCGTCACATGAAATGTTCTCTATCTCATAGTATTCATATCACTTTACTAAGCTCACAAAGGTAGATTTTTCAAAAGTCTAACTCGAATTGATTTTCAATGTCAGTGGATGTTGGGCACTTAACTTTGAATATCTCCCTCATGGAAATTAAACTCAGCAAAGAATATTCTGGTCAAAGTTCACTAGACTATCTCCCACAGAATGATACCATTCATAGATTTCCAGTTCTCGAACAGAACTGGAACTTTACCATATGTCACTCTGAGGTAAACATTCATTAGGTTCCACAAAAAGACTTATGAACAGGATGTGCTATATTTTAAAATTCATGAGATTAAAAATAATGCTTACCAGGAAAAAAACAAACAACCTGTCATCCCCCTAAAAAGTTTTTAAACTGAAGTGACCTAATGCTTCTATAAACAATTATCTTAGTTATATGGAAAATATCTGATCTGCCAGCTCTATTTGATTCAGTAGTAAAACTTTATGGTTCAATATCCTAGACAAGTCTACCCTGGGCTTTTACGGTACATAAATATAGAATAGCATATTGGAAATCACATAACATTTGTTTGTTCTGTTTGGTGCATAGTCACAATTCTTTGTATTAATAAACTAAAATATTTATTATAGATTTGTTCCTAGGGGACGACAGGCCTCTATTGTGGAGCCATAGAGTCTGATTAAATGCAAGAAGAAAGTACATATCATCATCCTGGGATTCTCAGATGGCTACAAAACCAGCCAGTTAAAGAAAACTGCACTGCTCTTAACTCCTATAATATGTCTCTTATTTGATCACAACATTGAAACTAGAGAAGTTTATGGGAAAATTCAACTACAGATCAATTAATTTTACTGTATATATTTATCAGCTAAACTACAAGCTAAAGCTAGTATCTAGATAAGAATAATTCAGACAAGTTGTCATTATACATTTCCTATATGATCAAATCTAATTATATATTAGATTTAAGTGGGGGGAGGGGAAACTGGGACTGTCATTGATAGTAAACATTTCAAATTCAAAATGATTCTAATAGTAAATTATTTGTATTCATTTCTTTAACAGTGACAAATAATATATCACTCTTGGTACAAGACCTGCTGCATAAGACAAAATGTACAGTCCCTTTAGTCTAGTGTCCTGTTGTCAACAGTAGCTAATGCCCAATGCTTCAGAGAAAAACTTAAAAATTCCCCGAATGTTCCTATTCCCTGATATTACTCGCTATGGAATGGAATCATTTCCTGATCTCGGCCTATGATAAGTTTATGTCCTGAAGTATGTGTGTACTATATCTTCCTTACCCAGTCTGGAAGTAGTGATTCATCCTGATTTTAATACACATAATATAGCTCCTCATCTTAAAGATTAAAGTGATGCTGACAATTATTTGCATAAGGCAAATACTAAGAAAGCAATTCAGTTAATTTTTTTAAATGATTTTTTGCCTCCATTCACCTCCTTTTGGGTTTTCTTTTAGTAAACATACTGATGAAATTTTATTGGCAACAGATGTTCATAAAAACAAATTTTCAAAATCATATGAGTAAAGATGCACAAACACCAAATTTTAGCCTCACAAAAAAGCAAGCATTTTTGGCAGACTTATTCAACCAAATAAAAGAAATAAAAATCAATTACAGATAGACAGCACCACTCACACATGGAACACTGAATATTCATCAATTGTTCAGTCAATCCACAGAGCTGAAGGATGGATTTTCAAAAGCACCTAAAGGACTTAGTCACGGAACTTCTACTGGAAGTCAATGGGAATTAGGCACCTAAAATTTCAGATAATTTTGAATATCAGAGAAATCTAGGGAAATCATAATTTGCCTGAAGATATCCTGTAAGCTGAGAAGAAAGGTGAAGTTTGGAAGAAAAATCATCCTTTGTGAATAATTTCATAGAATCATAGAAGATTAGGGTTGGAAGAGGCCTCAGGAGGTCATCTAGTCCGAACCCCCTCCCCCCCTCCCGCTCAAAGTAGGACCAAGCTCAACTAAATGATCCAGGTTAGGGCTTTGTCAAGATGGGCCTTTAAAACCTCTAAAGATGGAGGTTCCACCACCTCCCAAGGTAACCCATTCCAGTGCTTCACTACCCTCCTAGTGAAATTGTGTTTCCTAATACCCAACCTAGACCTCCCCAACTTCCACTTGAGACCATTGCTCCTTGTTCTGTCATCTGCCACCACTGAGAACAGCTGAGCTTCATCCTCTTTGGAACCCCCCTTCAGGTAGCTGAAGGCTGCTATCAAATCCCCCTTCACTCTTCTCTTCTGCAGACTAAATAAGCCCAGTTCCCTCAGCCTCTCTTCATAAATCATGTGTCCTAGCCCCCTAATAATTTCCATTGCCCTCCACTGGACTCTCTCCAATTTGTTCACATCCTTTCTGTAGTGGAGGGCCCAAAACTCGACACATACTCCAGATGTGGCCTCACCAGTGCCAAATAGAGGGGAATAATCACTTCCTTCAATCTGCTGGCAAATCTCCTACTAATTCAGCCCAATATGCCATTAGCTTTTTTGGCAACAAGGGCACACCTCTCATCCACTGTAATCCCCAGGTCCTTTTCTGCAGAACTGCCTCTTAGCAAGTCGGTCCCCAGCCTGTAGCAGTGCATGGGATTCTTCCGTCTTAAGTGCAGGACTCTGCACTTGTCCTTGTTGAACTTCAGATTTCTTTTGGCCCAATGCTCCAATTTGTCTCGGTCTCTCCGGACCCTATTCCTACCCTCCAGTGTATCTACCTCTCCCCCGAGCTTAGTGTCAGCCACAAACTTGCTGAGGGTACAATCCATCCCACCATCCAAATCATTAATGAAGATTTTGAACAAAACCAGCCCCAGGACGGATCCCTGGGACACTCCGCTTGATACCAGCTGCCAACTAGACATCGAGCCATTGATCACTACCTGCTGAGCTCATCCCTAGTAATCATGGCAGAAATTTAAGTATAATACATGCCATTAAAAAGTTTATTTTAACTCTTTACATTAGTTAAAGGTAATACTTAGAACAGGTAATACTGTCATTATTAATACCTTTAAAAGGCTCCTATTCTACTTAAAATATCAAAAGCTTTCTTCAGACCCCTAAATACTCAGATTTTTTTTCTAGAACACTTAAAGCACATTTTATACTCCATTGCACTCAAATGTATAATGCAGTTACAGAAGTCATTGTTTACTACTTGTTTATATATTTGAAAGTCAAGATGGAGATCTTATCCCAATCATGTTGGCACTTATATACTGCTTTTTAACTTCAAGGCCTTTTACAAATAAGGTATTCACTAACTACTCATTACAACACTCCTGTTATGCAGCTGCTTTGTGTTATTAGTTATCCCCAGATTACAGATAGACAAGCAGAGTCTCTGATTATAAAGTGTCTCTGAAGCATAGATATGGGAAACATCAACTAGACTAACAAAGAGGAATAAAAAGCAAGCTTTCTGCTCCTGTTCCTGCTCCAAAATGATGTTTTACTTTGTAACGAAGTTGGGATAAAAATGACAAAGTTGACATCTGGATCTGAACTTTTCCTAAGCATAGCAATGTTTAGATTTATGGTTTAGGCTCAGGCTCATCTCTAATTTGTAATTATTAGCACTGTACATTTAGTGCCTTCAGAATTACTTAGTCCTCTTCCCATAAAGAAGAAGAAATGATTTTACCCCTGAAAACCAGGGAACTATCATTTTTTCCTTGTGCGAATACATTTAGTTTTCTTGACACCAATGAGTGAAATTTTTTCTTAGCTCTGGTGAAAGAAAAAAAAATCTTACTATGTTTCAAATTCCCACTGAAATCACTAAGTGTCAAATTCTGTCTCTCTTACTTACCTTGACTAATGCCTTGCACTTTTGAGAGATCATTATGTTCAATCAGACTACTCCCAGAGTAAGGCACTATTCAAAATGAGCAATGATGGCAGAATACATCCCTATAAAAATGTAACTGCAAAGCCTGTGAGAAACTTAAAACATAAAATTTTCAGAGTCAGCAAATTCTGGAGTCTTACCAAATAAACTCATAATTCAGAAGCATTTGAAAGACATTACAACAGTAGTGCATCAATAATGGATATTTAGTATGTATGTGTAGGTTATGTCCTTGAAAAGAGGTAGCCAATGTAGTAGGCAAAGTAAAGTTGTTGGTGGCCTAATATGTTGCAAGTGGTTTGTCACCTACAGCACTGCATTCTTTAAAGATGTCTAACACAAAAAAATCTCTCAAGTGAATTTATTGACTAAAACCAGTTCCACAGAACCAATTAGTATCTTACACAGGCTGCCCTGCAAGGCTTATGAGGCTATCCATCACCTGTCCATTTAACTATTTAGCATTTGTTCCAGCAATTTGTCACACTGTCAGAATGCTAGCATTTCAAAATAGGAGTTTTTGGTTGAAAGAAATCTAACTCAGATACTGCACATATTTCTTCTTTAATAAGACTTACACAAGATTTATGTTTCTATTATATTTAACCTTAAGCATCTTATCTAGAGGGTGAGGTTAATTCTTTGTACTTCAAAGGTTTCAAGTTTAAATCAATTGTTTTATGTGATAATTTAAAAATATGTAAAATGGAATTATTTCAAACTTCATCAACAATTCAGAGTTCTGACATCATAAAGCACCTTATCTTACAGCTGCAGTGATTATGTTTTTATCACTTTTCCCATCTAGTCATTTGCTTTTTGCATTCCTTTCTGGTAACTTTCTTAATTTCATATCACCAAATGAATTACAAAAATATAAATAAATGAAATAAAACATTTCCATTAAATGAAAGCAAAAGATCTACATAATATTAACATGTCTGTTTCTGAGGTATTGCACATTTTGAAGGCTCAAGACATCTAAAGGAAGACAGATTATTGCAGAGCGTCAATTAACCACTGACATATATTTATAAATTAATACAAATTTAGGAAAAATAAGATGCAAAACAAGAAAAGATTTCCAGTTTGGCTGTCCTTTATACTAGAACACTCTGTATGTGTAATACATGTGCTGGGAACTGTGTCAAGAAGACATTATTCAGTTTATAAAACTCAGAACATCCTGATTGACTACTATGTAACAATTAAACTAACACAATTCCTACATTAAATGAAAACAACTACAATAAGCATGTTATGCAGCCTGTTAACGCACACACAAACCATCAGAGGAATTGTTGTAGTATTAATGTACATACTTGTATCTATGCCTTGTATCTGCCTATTTTACTACTTTACACATTTCACTGAAATGTATGAAAATTATTCAAGTTTCTAACCTTTAGATTTGTTTTTTGTTTCAAAACTTGGACTTAGCTTTTAAGGGTAAAAGCAGGCAGATCAGAGGTCTCCTTTCCTGATACCTTGTAGGTTTTCCCGATTTAGAAATTTTATAAAGCAGATGCAGCAGAGATGCCTGGAAATCAAATGCCATCTCTGCATCTGAATGCTGTTAAGCAGCTCCCATGGCATTTCTCACAGACTTTCAATGTGTGTCTGTCACTAAGCTCACTCCCAGAGATAAAACAGAAAATGTGAACTCCTGAGGGAAGAATTGTTGAGTAAAAACCTTTCTTGAAGCCCTCAGAATGTTACAGCTCAGTCAATCATTGGGCCTTCAATCAGTGGGCTCATCTCACCTTGTACACATAAGGGTTTTGCAATGTATGGGTATTAGGCGGGGATGACTGAATGTTTAATAGATGCAAGGCAAAGTATAAAGGGAATATCCATGTTTTAAAGGCTTTGCAAATTTCACCTGATAATACTGAGATGCCTGATTATTGCTTGTAAAGAAAGACTGCTTTGCTGAGTAATCTTTAAGTGTTAAATAGTCTTCTTATACTGGATACATGGGGCGGGGAAAGGGGGGGGGGGAGTTAAAGTTTATTCACTATATTAATTTTTCATTAAATTCATACATCTCAGTCTTTCTTTCTGATGCATTGATGCCATATTAGTCTTAGTTGCAGAGAACAAATATATTGTATTGTACCTCTAAGCTGTCCTATCTATTTTTGTATAAAATTTTATAGATGTATTGAAAGACTAATACAATGGAGATTTCTTTAAGACTGAACAAAGAACAGACACATGGGCAGGATAAATAATATGAAGGACAGAGTACAGTTAACAAAGATAGCCTTGGAATGCATGCCAAGCAGAGGTAGGCAAGATACCAAGTAGAAAGACAGAATAGCAAAACTTATTGGACAAATCCATGGATTCAGAGAGCAACAAATAAAAAGTAGGAACTTTAATCTGCAGCCTAATGTTTTTGGCTCCATATAATTTTTTGGGGTGGGGTGGGGAGCAGAGAGGGTTGGCCAGGGGGTGTTCTGTTTGTTTTGCTTTTGTGGCTATACTTGTAGGCAGTAGTTCTAAACATAAAAAAATTATTCCAGTTACAGGTACTCAAGTGGTGACAAACTTTACTGGTGATTTGCAACCACAGGAAAAGAGAATTGTACCACAGCCAATAATCTAGCATTTCTTCCAAGTTCTAACTGTATATATATCTATTTAAAAGGACTCATAAGACTATCTTTAATAGTTCCATTTGGGGACTTCCAGTAACAAAAATCATAGCCTGACCTGGCCCTGGGAATGATGATTGTTCCTTTTTCTAGAATACTGAGGAAGTTAATGTTGACCGAGAGACAGGACAGTAAAACATCCCTCATCTTTAGATCACTGAAGTCACATCTAGTATAACTTAAAACCTATGTGGATAGATCAATATGAGCTTTGCTTTTTTGTCACTGGTTTATGTTAATTTATACATTAATCTTAAATGGAATAAATATTTGTTATTATATTTAATCAGAGAAGTAATAATCTTGTAGATAGTATTGTTGTTTGCTATTTGTAAAGGTTTGTAAAAATCCTAAATTACATTTGTTAGTTTTAACATTTTCAAAACTCTTATATGAACTATCCTTTTCCTGTACTCATACAGGAAGCAATTGGACACTAAAATAAGGGATTCTATAAAAAACCTTAATATCAATAAATAAGCAATATTTGTTTTCCATTGTACATTGTAAATTAATAGAACAGTTTGCAAGGATTTCAGTTTTTGTAGATGAGCACCTCAGGTCTCATAGTCTGGAGTTAATTGCCATTGGCCAGCAGTCTTGGTATGGATGCCAAGTCTGAATGAATGCACTTCTTAGCTGGGACTGAAATTCATACTATAAGAAGAAAAGCCATTGGTGCTACTGAATTATTCAGAATGGAATTATGACCTCATTATCTTGTCCAGAATAGAAAAGGTGTTGACACCATAGTGCATATGCCAAAAAGATTGAGGTTGAAAGAGAAGAGAGCAATAGGAAATGAACTGGATTAATCACTAAAGAGCAAATCCTGCCTTTTGTTGCTGCCATTGATGACAAAAGAACTGAGCTGTCAATATCACTCACTTCAGTGCCAATTTGATATTCTGGGAAACTCAACCCATAGCTGACTGAAATCACATAATTAGTTATGTCAAAGAGGTATCATAACTGCCCTAAATATGATAGATATCAGACAGAAGTGTAAAGTTATCTAAATAATGATCAATTACTGTGTAAGTGATGTTCAGGAATATATGCTAACGTTTCCAGCAAGGAAGTGAAAAATAAAGTGGGGGCCACGGTGCAGTTTCTTCACAGTGTTAGGTTTCTAGGAGGAGAATACACTGAATCTGTTGATTTAGGGGCATATATCCCTTTTGTAGTAAAAAAAGGGGGGTGGGGGAAGCCTGGATGGAAGAGGACTAAGATTTTACAAAAGCATTACAAAAGTGAACTGCATAAATTACAGTAACAAGTAGCAAGCTATTCAGTCATGAGAGAAAAAAAATAGTAGCCATGGGTGGGGCTGTATAAAAACACCACTGAAGAAATAAGTACCTTGTCCAAAGTATGTAGATTTCAGTGTGATTTTGGAGGGTGGGGGCGTTATTGAGGGGCCAAGGGGAGATGCTGATCACAGCACTGTAACACATCTGGCAACTTCTTCAGTAGGATGTATGGAAAAGTGCAACAAACAAACATTTTCAAGCTGCTTGTTATCAGAGTCAAAGGCCACAAATGTAGGAGCAGGATTTTATAATTGTACTATAAGAATAGAGGTACTAATGTCTGTCTTGATTTCATTTTACCAGCCACCCTTTTTGAATAGCAGAAAGGAATGACCCTCTGGGACATTGGTAGGAATGCATCTGACAGACTGCCAGTGTCTGTATTGATGTTAAGGCAGGGACAGACCAGAACAATCCTTATGACTGATTATGGTCATCCTTTTGTTTTAGGATAAGTTATAATGTCTACTATGGTTTCCTATATATATTACAAATTAGGCACTCTAGTTAAATATATATTTCTTTGTTTTAAGGTTAAGTAAGTAAAAAGACAGGATTTTGTATTGTGTCTATGATAAATAGATTAGAGAAATGTTGAGGGCCTGAAGCCCCAATGTGAATTGTTTCAGTATAAGATTTAGCAAGACTTAATTTACAATGTATTCTGTATACCTTTGAAGGTTTCTGTGAGAGACTGTTTGTGTGAATGAGGAATGCATGCATCAGGAAAAGACAAGGTGTGAAAGCCATCACAAATGTCCAGATGGTCAAGAAAAAGTGAGAGACTTGGAAACACCAGGAGACAACCAGAAAATATCCATTGTATCCGAGGCTAAACATGTTAGCAGCACTGACGGCCTCAGAGGCGAGGCAGGCACCCCCAAAGGCAAGAAAACAAATAGGAGATACTGATGGGAAGCCCTACAATAACCATCAAATGATAACAGCAGAAAACCCCAAGATTAACACCACTTACGGATTAATGATTACAGGATGACATTGCAAAATGCATGGACTCAAATGGGAATTTACAACTATAAAGATGGGGTGTTTTGCTATGGAACTCTGGGTTCAGTCCTGCAAAGCCTCGGAGCATCAGATCACGACCGACAGAGCCTAGCTCCTCACTCGTGCTCAATCTAACTGGCCATTAGATTGACTTGAGCTACAACAGACTGGTAACTATAAAGACCATCTGCAGGACTTGTCTGTGTGTGTTTGTGTGTACATTGTGTGCCTGAAAAGCATATGCTATCTGTTGTATTTTCAATAAATATGGCGTATTTGCCTTCTCTCTTATAAAAGATCCCGTGTGCTTTGTATAGCATAACATAACCCCCCTGTATGTGTATATAGCCCTTCTGTGCTTACACATCAACTATAAAGTGTATATTTTGACACAAGGTACAAATTTGTACCACTAGCAGATTAACTTGCTATGAACTTTCTGTAGTAGCTTACATTGTTTTCTCTGGGTAGCGTATGTGCTACTTTGCCTATGACCAGACTCCTCCTATTTTTCCCCTGAGACTTTATTGGCTGATGTTCATGTGGGACCAGTTTTGCTTTGCAAGTTGATAGTAGCATAGCAAAAAAGTGAGCTTTCATTTTGTATGTTGAATAATAAAAGGCATAGCTAGTGGTAACTAGCTGTGTTTTTTCAGAGTGCAAGACACAGGAGCATATGGACCTTGGGGATGCTTCTGAATGACTAACTACAACCCAAAACCCATAAGGATACCATTGAACTCCTACAGGATCATTACGACATGTTTAACAAGCCTGTGCTCCAATAACCTAGAAAATGGGAATGGACTCTCAAAAAGTGAGAGATTTCAGGGCTGTTAGAAGCAGTACTGTATTTTATGAGTGCAATATTTGTTCATGTACTTGCTGGAATAAATGCACAGTTACTTCCTTGGAATGTTCCCTAGTGATTACACTCTGCCTACTTGTGGTTTCTCACCTGCTTGTGGTTTCATTTAACTCAGAGAGCTACACTACATATAAAATCTACCACAACCTGTAGACTTGCAACCTCGCTACAAATCTGTGATTCCAGAAAACAAACCATGCTCGCCTACATTTGCCAGAAATAATTAATACTATAGTTCATTTCAGAATTCAGCCAAATATAATTCAGGCAAAGTTCCCATCCATGGAGGGAGAGGGAGCAGGGAACAAACAAACAAGAAAACAAAAAAACCCAACCCTAACATGAATGCAAACTTAAGTTTAGAGAAATCATTCATGAGAAAATATTTCTAACATTAAGCATGTTCATGTTTCTCATGCTTGGGAGGCACTCCCTGTAAACAACAGCAATGTTACCCCATTGTCCTTTTTCAAATCCCTCCTCAAACTTCTCCTTTGCCTTGATGCCTACAAAAAACTTGACAACAGTTAAGCCGATGGTGTGCAGAAGCCACAGCCTACCCTGCTAACCAATATTGCCCAATTGTTTCCTTATGTCTGTATCCACCTGTTGTCTCTTGTCTTATAGTTGTGTGAACTCTTTGGAGCTGGGATGATTCTTTTGTTCTGTTTGTACCGTGCCTAGCATAATAGGGTCTTGGTCTATGACTGAAGCTCCTAGACTCTACACAAAAAATAACATTGCAGAGGTATCAAGCAGTCAAAAGTGCTTTAGTTTTCAAATAAAGTCTCAATATCATTATAAACCCTTCATCAGTTAAAATATTATATATTACAAAACCAATATGTCATGAAGCATTGAACACAATATGATGCATTATTGAATTATTATATTATATTATAATTATTATATAGTCTTCTTATTTGGCTTCATTTTTATATCTCATATATATCTGTTAAAGCAAAGCCAAGTTTGAAGAACATTGGTTCAGAAAATCCTACTGGTTAGACAACAAGAAATGTCCAGTGCTCATAACTTCAAGACCATTGAAACAATTCCTGCAAAGTAGCCTTGTTCCTTAGTGCTACAGCAGCCCATAGGCAGATGCTAGGGGCTGTCATAAATTAGAGTAGTCCCAAGGATGCTGTTATTTATACTGGGGGGCCATGCTGGCCCCCAGGATACACAGAATGTGGATGGCACAAAACTTTGTCCTCCCCTCCTCCTGGACTGTGCAGAGATGAAGCACAGAATCAGTCCCAAAGAGTATTTTGTGTACAGTTATCTAAAATGGCGTTCAGGTCAACTAATATACCATAATAGAACTTTTTGCATACATTTATTATACTTGTTGATAGGACAGTAAGAAGTGAGAGTGAGCATTATAACTTTTCTACTTCCTACTCATTGGTATTTGCATGTTTGAATGGAAGAAAAGTAAAGTAGGAAAGTAACTCTGAAGCCAAGAATAATGTTACATTCAGACAGACAGAGAAACCCTGCATTTAAGCTGCTCCTAGATACTAGGATCAGTGGAACGTCTGAAAGGGACGAATGTGTGAGAGCAACATTGTTTGATTCATGTCTCAAGGACAAAATTGCTATTATTCTGCCATCCCATGCAGACATGGATGGATGCTCTCATAAACAAAATGCTAGAGGCCATGTCACTGTTCTGCTTACTTCCCCAACTTTTCCTCTCTGTACTTCCAGACGAGGCATATCTCAATGACTTTTGGGGACACCTTGGAGTGCAAAAAACTTAGTGAAACAGTAACAGTCAGACAGGTCGGCAACAAATAGCAACATTGTAGTGAGGCGGTGTGGTTCCCTGCCGCCCCGGAGAGGGATGAGCCCCTCCGGATACCAGAGTGCGCGGAGCCAGGGAGCTCTGAACCTGCCTCCCAGAGGGTCAGGCATTGCCCCGGAAGATAAAGGCCCGACCTCAGGGCCCACTAAGAAAGCAGACACCAGGGAGGCCAGATGCCTCCAGCCTAGCTTGCAAGTGGGAAAGCCCAGTGGCCTGCGGAAGACCTGAAGACTGGCCCAACCTGCCCCGCACCAGCGACCCAGAGGAGTTGCCGAGCCTGTGGCCCAGGACCCCGGTGACTTGGCGCAGGTGGAGGCTTGCCAGGCCATCTGTTTGGCAACTTCCTCCGTCCAGGTCAGCTGGGTCAAGAGCTCTGGCCTGGTGGTCGGGGACGGTGGTAGGCGAGCTCCCTCCCACCCACACTTCAGGCTGTCCGGTGGAGCACGGGTCTGCTGCTCTATCTCGGTGTTTACCTTTCTGCCACGCATCCCTCTCCACCAGAGAACTGGCATGATTTAGAGGGTGGGGTGATAGAGTGGCTCCGGAAATGGACAGGACTACTCCGATGTCTCTCCCTTCGAAGGAGAGTGCTGGTGCTTAATCAACTAGTCGTGTCCATGGCTCTGGTACCGGCTCAACACCCTGGTCCCGGCCCCGGGTTTCCTGGCCAACCTCCGGACATCGATTCTGGAGTTCTTTTGGTCAGGACTGCACTGGGTCCCTGCAGGGGTTCTCCATCTACCTCTGGAGGAGGGAGGGCAGGGCCTGAAGTGTCTGCACACTCAGGTCCATGTCTTACGACTCCAAACCCTGCAAAGGCTCCTTTGGTGCAGGTAGTCAGGCGTGGAGCACACTGGCGCACGCCTTCCTGCGCCGCTTCCGAGGGCTCCGATACGACCGGCAGCTCCTTTATCTCCATCCGAAAGGTCTTCTGTCAGACCTCTCCGGGCTACTGGTCTTCTACCAGGACCTCCTCCAGACCCTGGAAACTGCTTTCAACGACCAGGTCCGTGGCAGCCACCGAGGGGGCAGATCTCCTCGTGGAGCCCCTGCTACACAACACCCAGCTTCGCGTGCAGGTGGCGGAGTCCCCCTCGGTGCGCCAGAGGTTGGTCCTGGCAGAAGTCACAAGAGTTGGAGACCTCCTGGACTACGACCAGGGAGACTGGCTGGATCCCCTGACGCTCGCTCAGCGCATGGGGCTCTCCAGACCTCATACTCCCCGGCGCGTACTTCAGGAGGTGAAGGCCGCTTTGCCGCCTGCTGCTCGGGTTTACCTTGACCGGGTCCTGCACGAGGGTGCGCCCCACCCACACTCCACCCCAGGTCCACCAGACCTTTTCATTGGGCCCTAGCCCCGTGGACCCAACCGACCCCTCCCCCCCACCCCTTCACCGTGAGCCAGCTGCACGAGCTGCAGCTGGTCTGCTTCCAGACCGCACCAAGGAAACATCTATACTCGTGCTCGTGCTCCACACCCTTCATGCTCTCACCTTCGTGTCCCACCCAGATACAAAATGGTGGGATGTCCTGCCACCTTTGGAGGGTGAGGAGCCCCAGTGGGCCAGCCTATATTCCACCTGGGTCCTGAGGCCCGCCGGGGAAATCAGTTGGCGGCTCCTTCATGGATCCATGAGCACGGGGTGTACTTGGCACGGTTCACCCCTATCCCAGATACCTGCCCCTTTTGCAGCATGAGGGAAACCCTGGCGCACATATATTTGGAGTGTGCCAGGCGGCAGACCCTATTCCGGCTCCTCACCAATATTTTATTATGTTTTTGGTTGCACTTTTCCCCTCACCTTCTTATTTACGCACTCCCTATCTGTGGCCACACAAAGTCACGGGATATCCTGGTCAACCTCCTCCTGGCCCTAGCTAAAATGGCCATCTATAAAACCAGAGTGAGGAGGTTGGCCGATGGAGTCTCCTGTGACTGTGGGGCCTATTTCCGATCCTCCATCCAGTCACGTATCCGGGCAGAGTTCCTCTGGGCAGCGTCCACTGACTCCCTTGACGCCTTTGAGGAGCAGTGGGCACTGTCCGGTTCCCTTCGTTTGATCCCTTGACCACACTCTTGTCTTGTTATTTCATTAGTTGTGCCCCGGATTTATTTGGTGTCCAGGTCCTGTGAATCCCTCTTTTAGGCTGGAGGGGGATCCTTTAGCAGTGGGCAGGTGAAGTGGATCCCAATAGGATCACTCTCCTGTAGCCATCTCGCCCGACCCTGCCACAAAGCATAAACTGAATAGAGCCCACACTGTTTCTAAGGGGCTGTTTACTCATGGAATTTGTACTGCTTTAACTATACCAGTATAGCTAAAGTGGCCCAACCCCCAAGTGTGGATGCAGTTACACCAGTGGACATACCAGTATATGTATTCCTATACAGGCAGCAGAATAAACTATACTAGTATAATGCACCTTTATACTGGTATAACTGCATCCACACAAGGAGCTGTACTGGTATAACTATTTCTTTTTTTTAAAAAAAATCATACCCCTCATTGAAATAGTTGTAGCAGTACAAAAGCTGTTTCTAGATCAGATCTTGGTACTTTTCTCATCTCCTCGGAATGAATCAAGACTTCATGCACGCAAAATCCATCTGCCTCCTTATTGGTGGAAGGATTGTTCTATGCTAAAAGGTCACTGAATGTCAGGGAAGATCTGGAAGCTATGAAGCCAGGTGTAGCCATTTCTCTTTTGAATGTTCTGCTCATGTTGACATTGTTACTGACAGATTGATCTTGTTGACTTAGGCTAGTATTTAACTTTTCACATTTTAATGCTTAACTTTTTGGGGATTTTTTGTTTTCAAAATATTGCAGAAATACATCTAGTTTTGGTAGTCTAAGAACTGTCTTATAAACATGTAATAATTATAAATCCTAGACCTAATAAGTCAATCATGCACACACTAGTCAGACCAGATTCTGACCTCAGGCACACCTATGTAATTCCATTGAAGTATGTGGTGTTACTCTACAGCTGGTTTGTTGGTGATTCCAATGTGATTCCATGCCTACTATTGCTCTCCCAGAGCACCCAGGAGGAAGAGAGGATAGAGTAATGGCCTCTAAAATGTAATTCTCTCTCTCTCTCTCCTTCAAAGTTATTCCAGTGGATAAGAGAGACTGGGAGAGAGCATGCGCTGGGGGAGTAGGGCCAGGATGTGCTCCTATATTAGAAGTTCAGTTCTTCTCTACAAGCACTTGGAAGAAAATCTCCTTTGTTAAAGATTCAAAATCTCTGTCCCTTAATTTAATGACAGAGGGAATCCAGTCTAAACCTCGGATCTCCAAAGGAGACTTGCAGCAAATCATAGAAGGCAAGACCTGAAGTTCCTGGTGGCTCTAAGGTTAAAACATAGCCTGGATATTTTCAAAATATTTACTTATCAGTGACAGCGTTCAGGTCATTTTTATACATCATAATGAAGCAAACAAGGGAAGAAACCCAGTATTTTCACTGCTCTTTCAGTCACCTTAAGCAACACCAGTAATAGTCACATCAGTTCTAGTGACAATTTAGACCATGCTCTCAATGCTTAATTTGTAATCAAAAGAGGTGGTGGGGCTCAAGCAATTTTTTTTTCCAGTTCATAACGGACATCAAGTCCAGAGGTGCCGAGGCTTTGAATTGCCAAGCCTAGAGGTGCCAGGGCTCAACCTTGGCAAGCTCTGGCACAAATTAAGCACTGCTTGCCCTGTCATCTGTTTATCAACAGCGAATGTCACAAAGCCATTCGCTACATTGAGGGGAGACGCAGGTGAAAAGAATCTGCCCAGAAAATGTTTACAGAATAAGAGTTGTTTTCTGACTCCCCGTGTTCCACCTTTAGTTTAGAAAGCTCTTGCAGTTCTTGTTCCAGAGTTTTGATTTTAATAATTTTCCTTTAACAGCCTCTGTAGCTAGAAGCATTTTCACCAAAATGATAGATTTAGTACTAGCTTCAGAATATTTCCCTGCATGCATCACTCCAAGCTCTTGATTAGTTGATGCTGATATCAGGCATAAATGCTCTCAGTGGACTCTAAAAATAAAACACATTCCTTTTATATAAGGAAGATTTCTATTTTATTGGTAACCAGTCACTGCTATTATGTAGAATTTACAAGAGGCTTTGACTGATTAAGGACTGCAGGATTTGGCCCAGGGAATATAAGGATCATTACAGATAAAGAGCTCTGTAGATTAGAGCTGGGAAAACTACGCATAGCAAATTTTTTTTTTGAAAGATTTCACTTTTCCTCTAATCATGAAAAGACATTTTTATTGTGTTTGCTCTTTGAAATTCTTTGACTACTTCATAGATTCCAAGGCCAGAAGGGATTACTGCAATCATGTAGTCTGACCTATGTGTTATACAGGAGAACTTCCCCCAAAGTAACTCTTAGAGCAGATCTTTTAGAAAAACATCCAGTTTTGATTTTAAACTTGTCAGTGATAAAAAAATCCACCATGACCCTTAGTAAATTGTTCCAGTGGTTAATTACACTCACCATTAAAACTATACACCTTAGTGCCAGTCTGAATTTGTCTAGCTTCAATGTCCAGCCATTGGATCATGTTACACCTTCCTCCGCTAGATTGAAGAGCCCATTATTAAATAGTGTTCCCTATGTAAGTACTTACAGATTGTAATCAAGTCACCTCCTAACCTTCTCTTTTTTTAAACTAAGCAGACTGAAACTCTTTGAATCATCACTATAAGGCATGTTTGATAATCCTTTAATCATTCTCATGGCTCCTCTCTGAACCCTGTCCAATTTATCAACATCCTTCTTGAACTGCAGGAACCAGAACTGGATGGAGTATTCCCACAGTGATCACACCAGGGCCAAATACAGAGGTAAAATAACCTCTCTACTCCAACTCAAGATTCCCCTATATGCATCTAAGGATTGTATTAGCCCTTTTTGCCACAGCATTGTTCTGGGAGATCATGTTCCTCTGATTAATCATCGTGACCCCCCAAAATCTTTTTCAGAGTCACTGATATTATGTTTTCTTCCAGATCATTAAATGTTAAATACCATAGGGCCAAATACTGATTCCTGCAGGACCCCACTAGAAACACATCCATTCAATGATTCCCTGTTTACAGTTATATTTTGAGATATATTGGTTAGCCAGCTTTTAATCCATTTAATGTATGTCATGTTAATTTTATATCTTTGTTTAATCAAAATGTCACACCATACCATATCTAATACCTTACAGAAGTGTAAGTATATTATACCAACACTAGTACATTTATCAACCAAACTTATGATCTCATAAAAAATATCAAGTTAGTTTGACTGGATCTATTTGCCATAAACCCATGTTGATTGGCATTAGCTATATTACTCTTCTTTAATTCTTTCTTTGTTAATTGAGTCCTGGATAAGCCACTCTATTATCCTGATTGGGATCAGACTGACAGGCCTATAATTATCTAGAGTAAATGGGATTTACCTTTTTGAATATTGACACAATAGCAGTTTTCTTCCAGTCTTCTGAAACTTCCCCAGTGTTCCAAGACCTATTGAAAAATCAGCATTAAGGTCCAGTGATCTGCTCATACAGCTCTTTTAAAACTCTTGGTTGCAAGTTATCAGGACCTGCTGATTTAAAAATTTCTAACTTCAGCAGCTGTTGTTTAACATTTTCCTGAGATATTAGCTGAATGGAAAGAATTATTACAGGATATGACTGTACCATCTAAAATACAGAACAGAAATATTTAACCCTTTACCTTTTCTGCATTATTGATGATTCTGCAATTTACAGCTAATAATGGACCAATACAATTGTTAGGATTCTTTCTGGTCCTAATATACTTTAAAAAACTCCTTATTGTCCTTAACTCTGATGGTCATAGATTTCTCCTTTTGACCCTATGCTCCCCTTAACAATGTTCTACAATTCTTAGTACTAAACATAAATTAGAAGCTATCACCGTCCCCTTTCATTCTTTTATAGCTGCCTTCACTTCCCCTCTGAATTGGGTAATTTTTTTAAACCAATACTGCCTTCTTCCTCAATTGTAGTAAGGTGTTTTTGAACAATTCCCAATTATCATTCACATTTTTTATTAAATCCTTCCTCCCACCTGATATGGTTCATAATTGTTTTCAGTTTTGTGAAATGGGCCCTATTAAAGCACCAAGTATTATTTATACCACTGTCTTGGACTTTACTCTGTTTGCACATTACAAATGTGATCCAATCATGATCACTTGTACTTAAATTATCAATTTTTAATTTGGTGATCAGTTCCTCTTTATCCATCAAGAATTCCCCTTGTCAGATGCAAAACAAATTTAAGACTGTGGATTGCTCTTGAGTTGTGCTCGCTGTGTAGATTAGTCATTTGTTATGACTGCCATGAGACCAATCAGCTTAGTCACATGTTATTGCTGCTGTTCTTTGATTGGATGAAAAACTGTAATAAAGACAGGAAAGGCACATTTCTCCCCAGAGAAGGGTGGGCGCAGCTAGTAAAATTAGGAGTAGCTAGACTGTGAGGATTAAAGTATTTACAACTTTTTTGGGGGGAGGCTACTTGTATAAAGTGTTGCTTGAGACCTCAGTACACTATTTTTCTAGTGATGGAACATTGTTGGCAAGGCTCCTATTTTAAATTCAATTTTCTCTTAAGATATTAACTTGAAGTAATTGTGTGGCACATGTATGTGCAGTCCCCACTGCAAAGTACGTAGCCAGGTTCTTGTTTACTTTATTTGATTGCCTCTGTACCAGGGTGCTAGACAAGAGTTTTGCAGGGTACTAGCTATGAAGGGTGTGGTCAAATACTTTTGTCTCACACTGTTAGATCTCAGACTTTGGGAAACAGTCCCTATAATACTTTGTTAAGCACTGTGTCCCCATTCCAGATTTTAATGTTGTAAATGCATTTATAGAATTGACCGGTTGTCACCTATTGCCTTTCCCCACAATTACTGTCACAAGTTAGTAATTGCTTTGTGCAAGTACATGTGCTCGTAGGTGGGAAAGTTCCCCACAGTTGGTTTAGCATGGTGGCCAATGGTCCAATATTTCAGCTTAATGTTAATCAAGCTTTGGTTTATATGCAATTATCTTTGATAATCAGCATTTGCAATAAATAGGCAGTAGCAGTGATGAAAGAAAGGGACTCTACCCTAAAACCCCCACCTACATTTAAGTCTTCAATAGACACCAAGGCATGTTCCTCACAGGGCACCACCAGCAAGAGTTATCACAAGCTAGCTCTTCTGCTACTGGCTAACCACGATGATTAGCCTACTTTGCACATTGTAACTGGGCAGAGCAGGCCATCAAGACAGGGCTGATATGATGCTGCTGGTGTGACTTGCACCCTATATGTGTGAGGAGAGCAGAGAGGAGGCTGCTGCTACTGCAGATACTGTCAAATTTATGTAAGTTGTGTTTAAATGATTGTTTGTTTGTCATTGACTGTGTGCAGACCACTGCTGTCAATGAACTGCACTTGGCCTTCATAAAGAATAAGAACACACCAGCGGACAAAGTGGGAAAGGATTCCAGTGAGAAACTAGCATCCTCCAACTTAATGTGGATACATGAGAGGACTTTAGGGAGTAGAATTTTCTTCCATCCATATCTAGAAGCTCCACTTTACAGATCCTTGAAATGTGAGGTATGCCAGCAGATCAACTGGAGCAACATAAATAAAAGATCCAGCATTCAGTTTTTCATCCTCTTTGTAAACAGTTCTATAAACAGTTGGACTCAAGTGTTTCAAGGAAAAAGTCCACCTGCATTAAGAACAAAAACTTCAACAAAAACATTGCTCACCCTCCTTGTCATCCATGACATCTGGCTATCTTTAAATTTAAAAAAAGCTTCCCTCACTTTAAAAGCCATGTGTGTTCAAGAGTAGTTTGCTAAAAATAATTCCAAACTAAACTACAGCTATCTAAATACTAATTTGAGTATTTAATGCCTCTGTGTAGACATACACATTGCTTCCTCTGAAAATGGTGAGCTCAGAAAGTGACACAGAACACATTCCACTTGACTCGCTCCACGCAAATGCTTCTGAGTCTGAGGGGAAAAACAGGAGTAGAATGGTAACAAAGGGGGAATCAGCAAAAGACATCAACATAAGGATCAAGCAGGAAGAGGTTCCTTGGGACTGGGGCTGCAACATCCACTGGAAAGCAGGAAGATTTGGGCAGGAGGACGACAGTCTGGAGAGGACAGATGTAACCTCTCTTCTCCTCTTAATGCTCTCTCCCCCTAGAGATTCCCCTGAAGATGCTGCTCTCTCCTCCTGCAAAATTCCTCCTCCTCCATCAGTATGCTGCTGGAAAAAACTGTCCCAGAAGTCTGTAAGGAAGAAGTGCAGCTACTATGCATACAGAGTTACCCCGGCAACCGCTTTCCCTTTTGCTGCTGCTTCTTTTGGAGTAAACTCTACTCCCTCAGAGGTGAAAGCCATATCCCCTACTGACAAGGAGGAGCATCTTCCCACATCACAATCAAGATAAATCAGGGCCTCCAACTTATCTCTGTTGTGAACCTGCTGACGAATCCACAGAGCTGAGGCACATGCCCTGTCCTCGCTACAGCCTTAGCTTTTTACACAAGTGATCTACAAGAAAGTCATGTCTGTATATATGTAAACAGTCAACAGCTAAAATGCCAGTAGTTGGCACACAAGAATATGTAGCATTGTTCTTAGGTTTGCAGGACCAATAAAACTTGTTATGCACTGCAGATGGCTTCCTGCGTGCAACTCTTCACATGCAACTTTTAACAGGCTCACCTTCATTTCACTGAGTTTGCAGGTTTGAGAGATTCTATGCACCTTCTGTCAAGCTAGCTGTGCTCCCTCCCCCCGGCAAGTGAGGAGAGGGCCTTCCTGCTCATCTCACCATCTACTGCTCCACTTAGCTTCCTCTTTCTTCCACTCCTTTTCTTTACTTCTGTCTCCACTCTTTCCCTCTCTGCATTGTCACTTACCCTTCTCCTTTACAACACCCACAAAGAATATTCTAAGATGGCTGCTTATTCCATTCATTTGGTCAATGCATTTTGACTGTGGGCCAGAAATGTTGTTTCCATGAATAGTCATTGAAATACATTTGTATGAGAAGTTTTATTCACGACATAAACACTGAAGAGGTGCAGACAGGGATTCAAACTGCATTTCTAATTTGCTGAAATATTCTCTGCCTTGCTCTGGCATGAGTACATTTCACAAGCTAAAAGGAAACCTGAGCAAAATATGTTAGATCAGAAAGGATATTAAAATACCATCAGGAACTCAAGCAGAGCTTTGCCAAGGAAAAAAGTGACAGGACTGTATTTTAAGAAGTACAAATATAATTTCTGAGAAATGCACATTTCATATTTACCTAAGCAGAGTTAAAAACTTGTGCATATTTTTAAACTGAAGAATGGATATAAAAACCTGAAGTACTTGAATACAGAATCAAAATGAAAGCAACTACCTAAACTGATTAATGCCCAGTTTCCATTTTCCTCTGTCAACCAGATATGGGACTTCTCATGCGTCTTACAAGTAACATTGTATGACAACAAACACGAAAATCAGAACAGAGCAAGAGGTTCTGATTCTGATCTTGTAACATCAGTTTTATACTGGTGTTCCTCCACTGGATTCAGTGGAATTGCTCCTGACTTTCACTGCTATGAGATTAAAATCAGGCTCTAGAACCCTACTCATGAGGCCAGTTCTGCAACCACCTATACATGCTATCATCAATGAGTAGATAGAATTGGACCCCAAGTCACTATTGTCTAATTTACCTTTTTTAGCCAACTTGCCTCTGTATCTTTTTCAAATAGTCTGAAGGCAAAGGATAAGCATTAGAAATTATGTATCTTGTGCTGATCCCTTCTTCCAGGTCGGCAGGATACTGATTGTTTGCAGGAATGCTGCTTTTTTCAGGAGGTTGTTTCTGCCAGGATAGCTTCTTTCACCTGTTTTAAGGGACGCTCCACTGTCTCCTTGCACAGAATGTCTCTCCCGGCCCCTCTTCCCTTCCCCACCTCAGCCCCTGAAAGGATGCTATCCACCTTTGTCCACCAAATCTAAAAAGCAGATATGGTTTGATATGTAGACCCAATACTTTAGGAACAAGCTGGCTGAGAAAATGTGTATGGGTGGCTGCCAGCTTTCTAGACAAGATCCTAAAAGTCTAAACAGGCTTGGCACCAGCCTGATTTTCCAGGAGTTCCCTTGTCTTTTTATTACACACGCCTTAATCAAATCAAATATAAAACCCTCCTCCTCTGATAAGATTTCACAAAAAGATTATATCTTCAATCATCTAACCCACAACTCCCTTGGAGGCCCTCCTTCCTGCTATTTATTTCCCACAGTTTCAAACTTATTCAAAATAAAGGACTAAGGTGGGTGAAGTAATACTTTTATTGGACTAACTTCTGTTAGTGAGACAGAAGCTTTCACAGAGCTCTTCTTCAGGTCTGAAAAACTTAGTGTCATGTAGCCAGTTCAAAGATTTTAAAATGTATTTTTGGATTGATTTTTAGCTGTCATCCCATTTATGGAAATCACTGCACGCAGCCACAAGTCAATGGGGGGAAAAAAAATCAGTGAGATTTCTAATGAGAACTATCACAGGTGAAAAGGTATCTCATCAGATTTGCATGAGGTTAGCATAGCATTATCAATAATCAATGTGCAGGGCACTGCGCTCACCAACTGTGTCTTGAGTTTTTCAAGGGAGGCCACAAGATACAAGGATTCTTGATAGACCCCTGAATGCCTGCCATGATGTCTACATACCAAGATAGAAACTGGTAAACAAAAAATAAGAATTCCCAGGATAGCAAGGGAGTAGAGATCCATTTGTCTTAATAAGAAGAGAGGAAGAGTTGGGTGAATATCCAGGTTTTCAGTTTCAGAAATTTTCATTCCCCTAACTCTGACTCCCTGACAGTTCTCTTGACCACTGGTTTTAAGAGCAAGTCAGGGGATTTTAGGGGGGTTCAGTGAGGAATGAAAATAATTTCAAAAAGCTTTTTTGAGAGTGACCTTTTCCTTTATTTCTTCAGATGGGTTCAAAACAAAATCATGGTTCTAAGTAAGCCACCTCCCTCCACAAACTTTGGGGAAGTAATGGATCTGGATCTCAGCTTCGTGACAGCATTTCTCAAACTTTAGTAACCTGTGAACCCCCTTTTTTATTTAAAAATTTTTGCAGGTCCCCAAGCCATCTTCTAATTTGTCCTGGGGGTGCTCAATGCCCACTCAGCCCCAAACCCACCCCAACTTCACCCCTTTTCCCCAAGGCCCCACCCCCACCCTATTTCTTTCTGCCCCCACTCAACCCCTGCCCCTCCTCTTTCCCACTTCTTTCCATCCCTCCCCCGAGTGTGCCCCATCCCCACTCCTCCTCCTCCCTCCCAGTGTCTCCTGCACACCATGGAACAGCTGTTCAGCAGCGTGCAGGAGATGCTGGAGGGAGGGGGAGGAGTTGATCAGTCAGGCTGGTGGACCCAGACATGACTCACAGACGCCCTGGGGGGTCCCCGGACCTCAGTTTGAGAGCTGCTACTCTAACATAATGAGACAAAATACAATCTTAAAATGATGGGTAATTTCAGAGGCAGATCCAAACTCTGCAACTAGGGTCTATTTCCCCCCCGGCTCCCCTGACTTGTGGATATGAGCTTCTCTCTCAATTTTAATCTTTGAGCTCTGCCTTGGGTGTCCTATCTAATACACAGCTGCTTGTAACCATGCAGAAGTCCTTTCTGCAGGACTGGGACCTCTATTATCTGGGCAAGAATTCCATTTGACTGTTACAAATCTACAGACATTCCTTTGTCATTGGAGTGTCATGCTATTTTTAGCCAGAAACAGAAGTATCATGAAAAATTATTTTCTCTTTTGAGATTTCCTGTCCCTGCCTTACCAACTCAAGGCCATGAATTATTTTGAAGGATACCCATCACTAGTACTATCTCACTCAACGGTATCAGGCGACTGCTCTTTTCAAGACCTATGAATGTGTGTATATTGTGAAAACATCCCCCCTTTCGGGGGAAGGAGGTGGAAGGAAGCATCTGTCTGTTCCCATCCAGCTAGAAAACACAAACCACCTAGCACATGTGCAGCAGATCTAACCAGCTCATGTACTGCATATAAATCCATAGCGGCAGGCAATGATGTATGCCAGGTAGGGTGGGTGGGTATACATTCCGCAAGAGAGAACCTGCTTCACAATTAAAATCATTTCCTTCCTTTCATATCTCCTCTGCTCATGATCCTGTTTTTCCTTCTTCCCACAACAGCAGGGATGATGAATACTGATCAGACATCACAACTAAGCCCAGCTCCAGCTTGTCATGTTCATTTAAATGTTCTGGGTTCCAACTTTCAAGCACCTAGCTCCAGATTTTTAGAAGTAATTGGCAGGTTATGTAACCCACAGACCATCAGGTAATATTTTGGTAACTGTGTGCAGCTGTGGGCACTTCCATGCCAGCCATGCACTATAATAAACATGATAAAGATGGGAATGGTTACTTTTTTTTGGCAGGAAGAAAATAAAGGTTTGACAGGATTAAATATATATATTTTTATATAACACAACCACACAAAGGGCTAAGAGGAATCAGAGCATCTAAAAATAGCATCTATTTTCAAAATTAATATGAGAAGTTTATTGGAAGCAATACACAAATATCCCCTGACAACACTCTTGCACTATGTAATCCAAATGGCATTTGCTTTTTTGATTATGCAGAAGATCAGCAGCACAGCCTATGGAGAAAAACACTTTGTCTCTCCCCCCTCAATAATACGTTTTAAGGTTGTAAGAGATATCCAAGTATGTTTTCAATGCATGTGAAAGTGTATCTGTATCAAAATCTGGAAGGCTTTGTTGCTACCACATTTCAACTTTCCTTCCTCTAATGTGGAGATTTAAAGCAACATTGAAAGTTCTTTTACACTTGTCCAAAACCATCGAGGTTCTTTATTGTTTAAAATCGCTTTAAATCTAGACTTTTGGGTGTTAATTCTATAAAACAATATTGCTTTCTGCAGTGTTTTGCAATTCCCACCCCCCTCCCCGACTTATAATATACCAAGAAAGCAATAACAGCAGCCACTAGAGAACTGTGCTATATAGATTGAACTAAGCATTGAGTTGGCACTATCATCTCTTTGGGTCATCACCTTTCTTATAGTGATTGGCATATCTGATCTGACATTGTTCAACTTGTCTCTTGATTGGCCAGTTCCCTACTTTAGACCTCCCAAAGGCACAGCCTTGGACGCTGTGCTTTGTCCAGCAGTTGTGCTCCTCAGAAGCAGCTAAGCATTTTCATGAGCAGAGGACAGAGAGGTGAGAGAAAACGTCAGTCATCACTAGCAGTACTGCCATCCCTGCTGCGCTGACAATGAAGAAAGAATACTCTGCATAAATGCTGTTATTTTCTTCTGTCATTTTTATGGGCAATAAAGGGCCTGCAGAGGGGAGTTGGATATCTAACACCATTGTGATGGTTGAATTGCTTTGTTGTACCAGTGACCCAGTTTTCAGGCACTTAAGATTTATTTTAATATTAAATACATTTTCAAAACAGCATATGAGAAGAAAAATCGGTTTTGACCTCATGCATATTTAATATGAATAGTATTTTCTGGGTTTTTTAAATAAAAAATTTGCTTCCTAAACAAAGCCACATGTAGCTCAGTGCTACTTTACATCTTGTATGTGAGATTTTATGGATCAACAGAAATTGATCCCTGGCTCTTGAGGAATGCTGGAGGGGAAAAGGGAAGAAGACACTTTCTCATGATGGCACAGAGCAATAACAGCGCCTCTCCACGGGCATAGCAGAGAAGAAATGAAAAGAAAATGATTCATAAATTATAAAGCCACAAGGGACTTTTGCCACCATCTAGACTGACCTCCTGTATAAAACAGCATAGAACTTCCCTGAATTAATTCCTGTTTGAAACAGAGCATATATTTTTGGAAAGACATTTAATCTTGATTTTAAAATATACTAGTGATGGAAAATCCACCACAACACTTGGTAAGTTGTTCCAATGCTTAATTACCCACATCAAAAAGTTTTGCCTGGTTTCCAGTCATTGTTATAACTTTGTCAGCAGGATTGAAAAGCCCATTTTGAAATTTTTGGTCTTCATGAAGGTACTTACAGACTTTGATCAAGTCATCCTGTAATACAGGCAGCCACCTCCTGTGTGTCCCCTCATGGCCGGGAGTCACCCTAGAGCACCCTGCCTCTGTTTTTCCCCCCCTCTTCAGGCCCTTTAAGAACTCACTCAGTTCAAAGGTAGTTCAAACAACCCACACAGCTAGTTCTTGGGCACACACTGGCACTCCAGGCCTAGTTCAGTCTCTCTCAGTAGTCCAAAATAAGTCTTTGAAAATAGAACGTACATTCTTTATAAATTCATTAAGTCTTTACCCCAGTTTCAGCTTGGCACAGCCACTCCTCCCTAAGGGTAGGTCTGCTTCCCAGTATCCTCTGCCTGGAGTTGGTCCTTCTCTGCAGGCCTTTCCAGTCTCTCCCAGGCCTCCCTGCCTGGAGAGCTTTCCTCACTGTCTCCTATTTCTTGAGCTTTCCCCGCGCTGCAGGAGCCACCTTGCTCCCTGTAGAGTCTAAGACTAGCTGTGGTGTTATGGGTTTCTCCCTGTGACCCAGGGACCCCTTGATGCCAACTGGTGGAGGGCACAGGGATCCCCTGGTCTGATATGTGCATAATAGTTCACCAAAGGATGGCATTTGAGATCTCTATGGAGAGCCATTAGCCCACTAGTAATCATAATCATGAAATGTACATACAGGTACTATGTATTTATACTGAAAATTATGCATATAAGGTCTTAGGGTTAAGACAGGTCATCAAGAGGTAACATACTTTGGAGATGTTCCTTTTAAGCAGGAAGTAATTGATACTTTTGTCCGACCATTTGTGTATTGTATGCCTCACACTGTATGCCTATCTGCATATTGAGCCAGGTACAAATTGAGATATTGCAAAATCTACAGGCAGAAACAAACAGGAAGGAGGTATCCTTGTTATGAATAAAGACAAAGGATTTGTCTGTTATATCTTGAAATGTAAAGCAACACAATCTTTTGCCTAGGAGGCAAAGCAATAGCATCCATTGTCTTATGAAAGAAGGGTCACAGCCTGCGTGGCTGTAAAGCACTGTGGGGATTTTATTAGACATGAGAGTACCTTGTTAGTTAAGTCTAGGCTCTAGCTTGCATGTTATGATTTTATATGTAACCATTTGTTTCTTATACTTCTACTTGCTACCACTCGAATCTCTGTGCTTTGTTAAACAAACTTACACTTGATTTCACAACAAATCTAGGTGCTGTGAGTTAAGCAGAGAGGTGATCTGAGGTAAAACTGGTAAGCTTGAGTGTGCTGTTTCTTGGAAGCTGCGGATCAGTGAATGCAGCAAGTGGTCCACTGAACACAAGCGGCACGCTCCAGGGAGATACTTGGACACTGAAGTGTGCCTATTGCTAACCTGCAGAGTGACAGCAGGGCTGGTGAAGCCTAGCACAGTGGTTCTCAACTTTAGCAACCTGAGGACCCCCATTTTGGTTTTAAAAATTTTGCAGACCTCGGAAACTGGCTTATAATTTTCCCTGAGGGTGCTCAACCCTCGCTCAGCCCAAGGCCCTGCCCCCATTCCACCCCGGCCCTCAACACCCCACCTCTTCCTGTCCCCTCCCCCAAGCATACCTCATCCCCACTCTTCCCCCTCCCTCCCAGTGCCTCCTGCATGCTGCTGAACAGCTGTTCCGCAGCGTACAGAAAGCACGGGAGGGAGGGGGAGCTGTTGATCAGTCCGTATTCCACTACAAACTTCTTGTGTGACCTAGAAATCAATGGAAGTTAGAAGCCTAAATACCTTTGAGGATCTGGGCCTTAGCCGCTCCGTACCTCAGCTCTCCGTCTGTAAAATGAGAAATGCTTCCCTATCTCCCACAGCTGTTGTGAGGATAAATACATTTAAAAGTTCATGAGGTGCTCAGATACTTCTATGGCCTCCCTCTCCATAGTAAGTAAGATACACAGACATATAGTGGTAAGTCCCCTTTCTCCATGCCATTCTTCTTGAGCAACAGTGTGCAAGGAACCCTGCCCCCCCAATAGTTGGGTTCTACCACCCACATGACCTTCCAGAAACCCATGCAGTGGGGTTACAACTGATCTGCCACTGAATATTTGTTAAAGGAGATATGGTAGGATTTATCACTTAATCCCAATGAGTCCTTTCAAATGTTAATGTACAGTGCTGGAATATCTCTATGCCCATACCAGGCGATTGAACTCTTTCCTAGTAGAGCAATTGCTTCTGAACTCGAAAGCGTAACGACAACGTACAATCCTTTAGAAGAACAAATGTCAGTCATTTTTTAGTGGCCAGTTATTGATTATGGGATATTCAGAAGCCATAAATATTTTACCCATAATTTTTACACCTATGGATATTATTCCTAGCATTACCTATCCTTGTACTATCTAAATGAAGAGAACAAGGAGCATGAATGACTGATAGGAGAGCCTGATGCTAAATTGCCATAGAGCTGTGGAAAGGATAAAAATCCATTTCTCTGCCATCAATCTTTCCATAGGAAAAAATATCTGCTTTTTAAAATCATACACCCTCTATCATTTTATGCATATAGATTTCAAAATGAAATGAAAGGTTAGGGACAATGTTTAAAACTAAGGCTACATGTTTTCACCGCCTTTAAAAAAAAAAAGAAAGAAAGAAAGAAAAAGAAAAGTAATATTGAAGGGGGGAAAAATCTGCTTCCTCCCAGTTAGGTTTATTAAGTCAGTCATAAAGGCAGATGATCTAAAATGCATCAGCTGTCACCAGTTCAGACCCAGGCTGACAGTTCAATAGCTCCTCATCTTCTGAGAATGGCAGTGCTGAACCCTGAGTAAACTGTGTCTGTATGCAAACTGTCAAAGAGCACTTGGCATATCATTAGGCTTGACCTCCATGGCTGCAGTGACAACAAGAAACATTACAGCCAATTGTCATCAGAGTTAAAATTAATCTACAGATCTCTGAATTCAGCAGTAGGTGAAGCAAGCCCCACAGTTAGTGGTCAGTTGATGAACTACATATTTACTAAAATAATCTTAACCCTTTGGAGACCACAGACATATACTGCATGTTCCATATATATTCTTTATAGCTATATTCCTTCCTAAGCATTTATTTGACATGCAACATGATTATTATTGTTCAATAGCTTCATAAATGATCTGGAGGATGGTGTGGATTGCACTCTCAGCAAATTTGCGGATGATACTAAACTAGGAGGAGTGGTAGATACGGTGGCAGGTAGGGATAGGATACAGAGGGACCTAGACAAATTGGAGGATTAGGCCAAAAGAAATCTGATGAGGTTCAACAAGGATAAGTGCAGAGTCCTGCACTTAGGACGGAAGAATCCCATGCACCGCTACAGACTAGGGACCGAATGGCTAGGCAGCAGTTCTGCGGAAAAGGACCTAGGGGTGACAGTGGACGAGAAGCTGGATATGAGTCAGTGTGCCCTTGTTGCCAAGAAGGCCAATGGCATTTTGGGATGTATAAGTAGGGGCATAGCCAGCAGATCGAGGTACGTGATTGTTCCCCTCTATTCGACATTGGTGAGGCCTTATCTGGAGTACTGTGTCCAGCTTTGGGCCCCACACTACAAGAAGGATGTGGAAAAATTGGAGAGAGAGTCCAGCGAAGGGCAACAAAAATGATTAGGGGTCTGGAACACATGACTTATGAGGAGAGGCTGAGGGAACTGGGATTGTTTAGTCTGCAGAAGAGAAGAATGAGGGGGGATTTGATAGCTGCTTTCAACTACCTGAGAGGTGGTTCCAAAGAGGATGGTTCTAGACTATTCTCAGTGGTAGAAGAGGACAGGACAAGGAGTAATGGTCTCAAGTTGCAGTGGGGGAGGTTTTGGTTGGATATTAGGAAAAACTTTTTCACTAGGAGGGTGGTGAAACACTGGAATGCGTTACCTAGGGAGGTGGTAGAATCTCCTTCCTTAGAAGTTTTTAAGGTCAGGCTTGACAAAGCCCTGGCTGGGATGATTTAATTGGGGATTGGTCCTGCTTTGAGCAGGGGGTTGGACTAGATGACCTCCTGAGGTCCCTTCCAACCTTGATATTCTAGGATTCTATCAGTACATCCTAAGGGCTTAGTGGTGGGTTGTATAGCCAGAACAGCATTTGGGTCTAGGGAGAGATAGCACAAGGTCCATTGCCTATGCAATGTTAGCAAGAGCCCTGCATACAGGGAAGCACACTTACTGGCAATCCTTGCTGTGTGTTTAAAAGAAGAGTAGCTGGTATTATCACTAGCCCACACCAACAGGCTAAGTCTCAGAGCAGAGACACTGATTCACCATAGGTTAATTGCTCATAACTTCTCGTTAACCTATTTACATCCACTTTAATCCAAATGCAAACGTGCCCTTTACTTGAACCACTATTTTCATTTAAAGGATTTTTAGTCAAAACTGACTGTGGAAGGCAAGGCTTTGGGGGTTACAGTCTTGAACATTTGGAAAAGCTACTGGGCACATTTCCAAACCAGGGATCCTAAAACTAAGCAGTTAAATCTATATTTATGTCCCCAAAAAGTGGCCTAGTTTTCAGTGGTGACTTCAATGGGTTCTGTGGATGCATAAGCACGTCAGATAACAAGGCCATATATATATGAAGTGTCTTTAGGTTCCTTATTTGAAAATTGTGGCAATACAAAAAAAAAAAAAAGAGAGAAAGGCTGGAGTGCCTCCCCTTGAAAAGTGCCGGCCCAAGCATGTGCTTGGTTTGCTGGTGACTAGAGCCGGCCCTGCTCCACTGATCCCCACTCTTGAAGTCTGGACCTCTGAAAGCATAGAGCTGTAAAAAGGGACTATGTGCTGTCACACCCTCCCACCCCCAAGAAGGAGTTTATAAAGAAAGAAAGAAAGAAAGAAAGAAAGAGTCACACAGTTTCTCTCACTCTTTTCCTGTCTTCAGTCATCTATGGCAACAATACTACCGGATTTTGAGAAGCTTTAGATCCCTTATCTTAAGAAACCTCATTTGTGATCATATGACTGCTCTCCTCTAAGGCCTTCATGAAAGCATTATATCTCATGAGGCTATCCTAGTGAGCATATAAACAAAATTCCATGTTTCTATAGTGAAATTCAGAGGTGTTTGTATATTCATCATAAAGGAAGCTTCCATTCACAGTGTAGTTTTCCTTCTCCATAGACAGGTTCTACTCTTCAGTGCCTCACTAGATACCTGCCTGGTAGAAATAAAGTGCTGCAATGGCTTCTTCTACTATATTGGGGCAGAAGGAAGCATGGTACACAGAATATTGGTTATGATAAAACCTTTTAAAAGTTACAGAGTGAACAGGAGACTTGTACTTTCTCTTACTTCCCCACCCCACTCCCTCACTAATGGGATTAAAAATAACCGTAAGGGAACCCTGCCCCATAGCCTCTAAAGCAGGAGTAGTTTATTTTTTGTCAAGGTCCAAACTTCTTGGTTAAGGTATAGTCCAGACTCAAGAAAAAACAATTTAAAAAACAATAATGATAATAAGTAAATAAAAAGATTTTGGGATCCACTCAAAAGTGTCTGGTGGTCCAGATTTGGCTCGTGATCTGCCTATAGACTACCCCTGCCTAAAGTGAAGTGATATCCTTCCTGTTTGCCCCATAGCAATGGGAGTTGAAGAGGAGGCCTTACTCTTCCCTCCATCATCGCCAGGAGGAAATGTAAGACAAGGGTTTTGGAAAAAAGTTATGTTTTAGTGATAATGAAAATATGACTAAAATGAGGTGGTTTGTTATGAAAAATGGTTTTACTAAAAGGTTTCACTAACATGTGTTTGAGAGGTTAATTCCATGTACTATGTGGAACACAGAAATTACCTCTGTGCTTGTTGGAGAGTACACAGTACCTCTCAGACTAGAATGAAAATTTAATATTAAATAATAAGAGCTATGGGCTCAATCTCCCTTGTACCCAAACTCTTCTCAACACAGCCCCTGCTTGCACGATCAGTGGTGGTGATGATAACTCCCCAATTCTGTACCATCCTGGTCCTGACCTTCGAGAGAGTAGAGGGAGTAGTGCACGTGATCCCTAACGGACCTTATTCCAATGAGAGACTGGCATAATAGGGTCGAGCTCTGTCCCACCAACAGAATGCTCCCTTTGTCAAAGTGGAGAAGGGGCAACTGGCAGAGGAGCTGGTTTCATGCTAGCTGCAGGTTCCCCTTCCACAATGGAATTCCCTACAAGTGAGTTCAAGTCTGAATCAGGCCCTCTCTGACTTTGCTTTTATGAAGAAGAAATTTTGAACATTATGCAAGCCAAATGACTATACTTAGTATTAATACAAATAATAGTAATAAATATCTACTCATATCACCCATGGGGAGAAGAACTGTCATCAAGGTTAAGTTTACTGAATGGCTTACTGTACGTGGATAGTTTCAAGGTATTTACCATGCAGTTCAATGTAAGAGCAATGTTGCAGTAAGCTTCTGGAAGATCATACAGTGATCTTAAATACAAAGCAGCCCTGAGAAGGGAAAATACTATTGAATAGCTAAAGGTTCTGGTTTATTAAAATTACTATCAACACAAAAATTGTATTGTTAGGTGACCCATTTAAAAGACATGTGACCATATTTCAGAAGCTATAAGCAAATCTTTAAGTAAAAATCTCACAGTCCTTGTTCAGATGTTATTCAAGCAAGAATCCCATTGGCTTCATCAGGACAATGTAAATATAATTTAATAAGTTAAGTGGAGCAACAATAGTAACTATGGATGTACTCAGAACCAAATTCTGACCAATAGGTATATGCACGTGTCTTGCAGCAGGATTTGACCATACTTACGTACCTACTGAATGTATGTGTAACCGTTCTGCCAGGCCGACATGATAGCAGCAAGGGCCAGGTTCAGTACACAGGGGTTCCCTCTCATCAAAGCAAATGCAAAACTGGCTCGAGCCCCCACCCAGTGACCTGGGAAAATCTTACACACACCCCTGGGCACCTCAAAGAGGCAATACTTCCCCTCTTGCAAGCATAGAGTCTCAGTGTAGCAGAGAAGCTTTAATAACATGAGGTAAACGACATCAGCATTAAATTGGGAAAACACCACAACTAGGGTTCATCAACCAAACCATGAGCAAAGACCCACCCCAGGAAATTGGGCCATGACCTTTCCCTTTCCATGTCCTTTTCTTGAGTCCCACAACCCAAACATCTCTTGAATCAAGCAATCCAAAAATCACCCAAAGTCCAAAAAGTCCAACAACCCAAAAGTCCAGCCCCAGAGTTCAAAAGTTCATCTGCAGAGTGTTACTCCCCAGTCTGGGTGAAAATGTGGGGGGGGGGGAGAGTTAAGGGGTACCTTACATGATCTGAAGCTGACTGACCCGCAGCTCCATAGGACTTCACTCTGCTCCGCTCCACCAGCTGTCCGCTTCGCATCCCACAAGCAGCTCCCGCCATCCCATGAACTGCTCCACCAGCCGAGCCACAAGCCACTCCAGCCATCCCGCAAACTGCTCCATTCCACAATAGATCTTCAGGCTCCCCACTACTTAACACAGTGCTCAGTGATTTCAGCTCTTTAGTGATTTCAGCTTGTAGTAGTGGGAGCCTCAGTGCTAGTGCACCATAAGGCCAAAGTGAATTCAGCTCAGTACCTGTAGCTAGACTCCTAATAGACCCAAAAGTAGCTCTGATATTCCACAGTGGAGAGAGACAAAGGTGCAATTGATATTTCAGGCCCTCACAAAGGGGCCCACACCACCAGGCACTGATACCTGTCTCCAGCCTCTCTCAATTCACAGAGTTTTGGAACCCAAGTCCCTTGCCTAGCGAGTACTACTTAGTTGATGGCGAGTCCCTCCATCATAACAAAAGGCCAAGTACAGTTCCACTGTCCTTGATTCCCATAATCAGGGTAATAACAATTTATTCTTCCTGCCCCAATAACAGAGACACTGGGGATCCCACAGCAGCCAAAGTGACCATTTGGGCAGCTATGGCCTCATTCTAGGCGGGGTGGGTGTGCCTATGCAAATGAGATCAGCCCCTGAAGTTCTTTTCCGCAACTTGCCACACCTCACCACCAGATGTCAGGGTGGAGCTCATCCTGACTCTGCTTACATATGTAAACTACAAAGACAAAATGCAATTACTAACTCAGGGCCAGATTTTGCTACATTTTCCTCTTGTTGAGTAGTAGTCTGTTCTGAGTAGCTCCTCTGGAAACATTGTTACTACTCTGATGTGGGTGCCATTAGCATTAAAATAATTTATTCATCTCATGCCAATTACTTTTAAAATATCTACAGATGCCAATAGCATTCAGCTGGATTAACTCCACATACACACCATTTCTAGTCAGAAAATTAACTATAAAGTAAGACAAAAGTACTTTATTCCTAGAAATTCTCCTGTAGGTAGAATGCAATCAGAATCCTCTCTTCTCCCCCTCCCCCCCGCCCCCACTAGCTAGGATGTCCTTCTAGAACTCATTCCTGGTTCCACTTCACACTGCCACCCATGAGTTACGAGGTCATCCCTAATTGAAAAAAATATTTCTAACTCGCAGTATCCACTGTCATATTTTCCTCTCTATTAGGCATTAAAACAGCTAGATCAATAGGAAAAGTAGACTTGAGCCGAGCAGTCTAGCAGATATCAGAGCCTCTGATCCCCTGGTAAGGGTGGTCATTTTCCATTTGACTTGAAAATTATATGCAAGAATTTGGGTATTAATCTATGGACCAACTTTATGTAGTTAGAAAATACAGAACATAAAATAACTGCTTTTTTTTAGACCTCCTGCATCCTTCACTGCCTTTCAATAGGCATATCTGGTGGTTTTTTGGTTTGTTTTTTTAACCACTGTGACAAAGCTCTGACCTTGTGTCAGTGGGTCCCGTGCTTCCTGGCAGATTTTGCTAGCTTCAGAGGCTCACTGTGACCCTCCACGTAGTCCCTCTCTCTCTAGAGGCAAGGGTCACAGCCTACTGAGCCATTTTTATCATAAGGCAGCAACGGAGGTGAGGAGAAGCTATCCTCCCTCACAGAGTCTCTGTCTCCCAGTCTCAGTGATTAGTCGGGGAGGAGAGGGGGGAGCCTGGGCCCACCCTCTACTCTGGGCTCCAGCTCAGGGACCCTGATAGTAGCAGCTCTTGGTAGCTGATTTTTTGGAAACAGGACAAATATGATTCCCTGGGCCACTTCCCCACAGAAGCCCCCACTTCCTCAATATCTATGTCACCCTTACCCTAGGGCCTCCTTTCTTGTGCCTGATAGGGTTTGTACTGCTCCGTTTCTCCAGAAGCATGGCTTCCTGCTACAGCTCCTGACACACACATCCCACCTGAGTAACTGGGAGGCTTTTAACTAATTTCAGCCAGCCCCTGATTGGCTTCAGGTGTCCCAATCAACCTAGCTGTCTCCACTGCTTTCTGGAAGGATGTTAATTGGCCCCAGGTGTCTTGATTAACCTGGAGCAACTGTCTTTTGGTTACCATGGTAACAGGTATTTGTTTAGCCTGGGGCTAACATACCTGTTACTCATTACTTTCCTATAGCCATCTGGCCTTGCCCCATCACACCACATGACCCATAACATTGTCTGGCATGTTTAACACAGAGTTCTCAGTTACACTGAGCCACATCTGACACTCTTCCAGTACAATATCACTACCCGGGAGGAGTGGGAACTTGGAGGTAACAAAAAAATTAATTGATATTTGGCACATCAGGAAGTATATTTTTTATAAAAGGCACTGAATATTTACATTTATTTTTTCTTCATGACAGGAGACTACAGATTATTGCCAAATTGGCTGTAGGTTAACATATCTTTCATAGTTTATATTTGCAATGAAACAAGCTGTGGAAATTAAATTGAATCAAAAGTATTGATAACTGTCGGCAGTTCAGCAGGGTTCCTCTTCCATCTGATCACTTCCACAATTAACTGACAGGGAGTAGGCCCTGCAGTTCCACTGTATGAATTTTTGGTTGAATTACTGCCCTCAAACAGTAGGCAGATTCCAGCTGTTATGAGTATATGCTGTGATGTTTCTTCCCTTCCTCCTCCCCCTTATTCCTATAGAAAGAAAAATGATTGCTTGACCAGACAATGTGAAACCCCACCATGAAAGATAAAAGCTAGTAAGACAGAGAATGTTAGCTGTTCAGAGCTTTCTCTTTCCATTCCTATTTTGTTTTTAGTGCACAGCCTCCTCCTCTCAGAAAAAGAAAAAGAAGAAAAGAAGAAAATTCTTGAAAGACTACCAAAAATTCTGCTTAACATCAGCATCAGAGGAATTGGTCACACTTTATAAGAAGGTTTTGTTCATAAATGGGTAATATATTTTTAATAAATGTTTTAATAAAAGGTTAAGTCAATTGTTAGAGAGTTCAACAGGTTGCTTATAACCATGGTGAATAATTCTTTGTAACACCTTCTCCTAATGTGCTTATCTATCTCTCTAACACACTACTCATGTCTGTAACATACTTATAGCATCTCAATCAGTTATAAACCCTTTATAAATGGAATCTTAACATGAAATGTGACTGAGGAATCTTAGTGAGCCAAAGGATCCCAATGTCCAATTTAATTGTAATTTTATGATAGAATATTAGCAAGCATATCAGCAACCAGCAAAAACCCAAAAGATATTTCCTTTTATCATTTTTTAAATTTGTCATTCAGTTTCATTGGATGTTCCCTCAGAGAATCACAGAAATATAGGGCTGGAAGGGGACCTCAGGAGGCAATCTACTGTAGTCCCATGCTTTGAGAACATCTCTTACATGTCTGTCTAACCTGTTCTCTATAACTTCTAATAAAAGGGATTCTAAAACCTTCCTTGGAAGCCTAATACAATACTTAACTACCCTTATAGCTAGAAAGTTTTTCCTTCCCAATATCTAACCTAGATTGCCCTTGAAGATTAAGCCATTACTTCTTGTCCTCCTTTCAGTAAACATGGAGAACAATTGATCAGTGTCCTCTTTATAAAAGCCCTGAACATACTTGAAGACTTATCAGGTCCACCTTCTCCCCCAGTCTTCTTTTTCTTAAGGCTAAGCATGCCCAGATTTTTAAAACCCCAAACATCTTTCCTATATATCAGGTTTTCTAAAACTTTTATCATTCTTGTTGCTTTCCTTTGGACTCTCTCCAATATGTTCACATCCTTCTGAAAGCGTGATGCCCAGAATTGGACACGGTACTCCAGCCAAGAGCTCATCAGTGCTGAGGACTATCTTACATGACACTTCTGTTAATACACCCCAGATTAGCGGCAGCTTTTCACAATTGCACCACATTGCTGGCTCATACCCAATTTGCAATCCACTCTAACCCCCAGATCCTTTTCAGTAGTAGTATAGCTGAGCAGTTATTCCCCCAATTTGTAGTGGGCATTTGATTTTTCTTTCTGAAGTGCAATACTTTGTTTTTGTTGAATTCAGACCAATTGTCCAATTTGTTAACGTTGTTTTGAATTCCAATCTTGGCCTCCCCTCCAAAGTGCCTGCAACCGCTCCCAGCTTGGTGCCGGCTGCAAGTTTTAGAAGTACGCTCTCCGCTCCTCTATCCAAGTACTGACCTCCCTCTGCAGCCTCCACCATATACACCCTGCTAGTCTGACAGCGAACCAGATAACTACTCTGAGTACAGACTGTCAGCAAGTTGTGTGCCCATCTTATATTTTTATTTAGACCTCATGAGAAAACTAGGAAAATGTGAAGATCATGAGAAAAGCCTTACTAAAAAAATCAAGATACATGACATCTGCTGATTCCCCTCACTCCAACACTCATCTACTGGGCCAGTAACTCTGTTGAAGAAGGAAATTAGGTTGGTTTGACCCAGTTTGTTCTTGACAAGTCTATGTTAGATATTACTTATCACCCTATTATCCTCTAGCTGCATACAAATTGATTGTTTAACAACATGTTCCTTCATCTGTCCAGGAATTGAAGTTAAGAGGACTGATCTATAATACTTTAGAACCTCTTTGTTTCCTTTTTTAAAGATCGGTACTAGGTTTGTCCTGCTCCAGTCCTCTTGGACATCACCCATCCTCTGAGTTCTCAAAGATATTCGCTAACAGTTCTGAGATTGCTTCAGCTAGTTCCTTAAGTGCCCTCCTGTGCATTTCATTCAGCCCTGCTGAAAAGAATACATTAACTGAACAGGTTAAAGAATATTAAGGTCTTTCCTATTTTGGCTTATTAAGCATCAGGTCACAATTTACCTTTGTTTTAATGAAGACTGAAGTAAAATATGCATTAAATACCTCAGATGGTTTAATGTGTCCATTATTAACTCTCCTTCCCCACTAAACAGAAGACATACATTGGGAACAAGAGAAAGATGAAGGAAAGTATTTGTTGAACCTCTTACTACTGTCTTTTAATGTCCCTTACTGGATTCAACTCATTTTGTGAATACACCTTTCTAATTTTGTCCCTCCAGGCTTGCACTATTCTTTTGTACTCAGCTTAGTAATTTGTCCATATTTCCACTATTTGGAGGATTCCTTTTCAGATGATTAAAGAGCTCCTGATGGAGCCATGTTGGTCTCTTACTATTTTTTATATCTTTCCTTTGCATCAGGATAGTTTACTGTTGTGCTTTTAATATTGTCTTTGAGAAACGGACAGCTCTCAATTTTCTTCCCATGAGATCTTACCTACCAGTTTTATGAGTTTGTTGAACTCTGCTTTTTAAAGTTCAGTGTTCTTATTTTGCTGCACTCTTTTCTTAAAATAATGAAATCTATAATTTCATGATCACTTTCATCCAAATGGCCTTTTCTCTTCAGATTCACAACCAATTCTTCCGTTAGTCAGAATCAAGTCCAAAACTTACTGTTCCCATTGCTCCTTTCTTCACCTTCTGAAATAAAAAGTTGCCCCCCCCCCCCCCATATTCCAAGAACTTGTTGGAAATTTTATATTTTGCTTTATTACTTGTGTAACAGATGCCTGGGTAGTTAAAGTCCCCTGTCAGTACCAGATCTTGTGTTTTGGACTTTTCTGATATTTGTTCTAGAATTGCCTCTTCCACCTCCTCCTCCTGGTTTTGCAGTTTACAGTATACACATACCATGATATCACCTGAGTTTTTCCCCTTTTATCTTCACTCAGAGACTTTCAAGAGGTATATTTATCACCTCCTTCTGGACCTCAGAACAAATGTATATATTCTTGATGTATAATGCAACACCTCCTCAGATCCCGTTCCCACTTCCTGACCAAGCTATAACCCACTATACCAACATTCCAGTAATGAGATTCATCCCACCAAGTTTCTGTGATACAAGTCTCAGTCATCTTTACATTATGAGAAAGGTAAAGTGGGCACATCTATTTACCCTTTCTCTATACCAGTGGTTCCCAAACTTGTTCCACGGCTTGTGCAGGGAAAGCCCCTGGCAGGCCGGGCCAGTTTGTTTACCTACCGCGTCCGCAGGTTCGGCCGATCCCAGTGGCTCCCAGTGGCCGCGGTTCACTGCTCCAGGCCAATGGGAGCTGCTGGAAGCGGCGGCCAGTACATCCCTCGGCCTGCACCACTTCCAGCAGCTCCCATTGGCCTGGAGCAGCGAACCGCGGCCACTGGGAGCCGCGATCGGCCGAACCTGCAGATGCGGCAGGTAAACAAACCGGCCCGGCCCGCCAGGGGCTTTCCCTGCACAAGCCGCGGAACAAGTTTGGGAACCACTGCTCTATACTATTCATTATTTTGCAAGCACGTGTCATATCTTTGTTAATGCATCTTCTAGCTAAACAATCTCAGCTTTTCAATCTCTTCTTAATGCAAGAGGTTTTCATGCCTTTGAACATTTTAGCAGCCCATTTTATTTTTGCTGTCTCTCTTCTAAGATACGGTTACCAAGACCGAACAAAGTTTCCCAGGTAAGGGCATAGCACTGGTTAATGTATTGTATTTTCATTATTATTTTCTTTAATGTTTTGCCTGCTTTTTATGACTGATGCTGTGCATTAATCAGATGTTTCCACAATGACAGATTCTTTTATCTGAGCACTTACAATTCATTCAGAACCCAATCAGTTGTAAAAAAAATTTTACTTCCTACGTGCATTAGCATGCATCTGTCACCATGTTTCCCATTTATGTTATTTTGTTAGGTCCCTCTACAGTTTCTCACTATTTTCTCTAGTCTCACCTGACCAATATTGTGACACCTCACTGTACACCTGCTTTTTCAAATAACTTATTAAAAATAATTGCCCTAAAACAGAGCTTTGGTCTTACCTACTGTTAAGAAGTTAGATTCACCAAATTCAGTCATAAAGGCGGAGAAGGGGACAATCCCATACGATGCATTATTAAAACAAAATGGAAAGTCACAATCTGTTTTACCAATTAATAAATAGTATGATCCAAAGTTCACTGAAGTCAATGGAAAGATGCCTATTAGCTTTAATGGGCTTGAAGAGGCCCAAAACACACTCCTCTCCCTTTTTCCACATTTGTCTGACACGCAGGCAACTCATTAAGTTTTCACTGAACAGATCAAGGTTTTAGTGTAGTGAGTGTTCAGCAGTCCTAAATCTTAAAACATTAACTAAATCTGATTTTAAGTGTGTCACAACTTCACATAACTTTTAGACAAGAATAACTTTGGAAAAGATCACAAGTGAGGCTGAATGAAAAGATAATTGCAGGGTAGTTAAATGTAACATTAAATGCAGTAACTTAAAATGTTCAGAATAAAAAGCTATTGTTTTTCTGCTTCATCTGGTTACAAAATTATCACTCAGAACAGCTGTATGAAGATGATGGTAAGTCATCTTCACTGGTGCTTGGACTTTCAGTAGTCTAAATAGAATTTGACTAAACTACAGCCAGATATCAGTTTCTATCATGAAAATTCTGTCATCGTTTTGAATGTTATAAGAAAGTTTATAAGCCTCCAACAAAACATTCCAATATAGTGGATATACAAACTAAATACATATGTTTAAAACTCTCATATATAAATTTCCCTTGATTATGTTTGGTACTTTTCTAAAGACAGAACTTCTATGGGTATATCTTAGTCAATGGAGCTATGCTTATTTACACCAACTCAGCATTTGACCCATGAGCTTAGTTGACTCATTTGCTTAAGGGCCGGATAATGTATTGATATAGGGAAAACCTGGGCTCAGAAGCAGCCTTAAACTCCTGAAGAACATGAGCTTCATGCACATCATGGAAGTGATATACGTGTTCTCCAGAATTAGGACAAAGGAGATATCTTTGAGAAAGCCATAAACTAATTTAAGTAGCTTAGGGGAGGTTTCTTATTCTACCTTCTTGACAGTGAAAAAAATGTCTACTGGGAAATTCGAAGGACCAGAAACATAAGATGACTGGCCCCAAAATCTGTGGAGGATGATCTTTAAAATCCTCTTTGAATAGACTTTGGTTAAGGGCTTATCAAAAATCCTGTCCTCCCTCTACCCCCATAACAAACAAATGAAAAGATTTCATTCAGGTTTGTTTTGTTTCTTTCCTCCACACCTTGTGATGAGAATATTTCAAAGCAAAGCAAAAATTCATCTATTTGAAGTATGCTTCATTCAGGGGGTTTTTTGGCCACTGAATATAATAGAACTAGTGATGTCTAGATTTAGTTTCACTTTTTTGACCCTAACACTTATCAAACTGTCTTACTTTGGAAAAGCTAGAGTGGCAAAAGGAAAAAGTGAAACTAACTGCCACCTCTGTAGCTTAAGTTTCCTCAGTTTTGGAAAAAGTTCCAGTACTTCATGTTTCCTTAAGCAAAATGTGTTTCATTTTGGAATTTCCCTTTGAAATATTTAATTGAGAACATTTTCCAGTGAAAATTCTCTCTCTTGCTCTCTTTTTTTTAATATGAAATCCCATTTTTCAGCAAGAAGGTTTTTCAGTCATCTCTAGCTCAAACAAATATGAGGGATAGTAGAGTCACTCAGGTCAAATTTTACCACTCTAGATTTGTGCATGGAACTCAAGAGCATATCCTGATTGAATGTCCTAAATTTCTATTTAGGATTGTCTGCCAACAGCTGCACCTACATGAAAAAACTACATATTATTTGGACTACCTCCTACTCATTTTCCCCCCATTTTTTGTAGTGTTCATCCCTTATTTCATTTTTCTGCCTATTATATAGCTATCTACTAAACACAATTTTTACAAAACACACTAAGGGATTCATCCTATTTCAATACATCAGGTTCACTGTTCCATAGATTTTCAAGTATAGCCAATAATAAAAGGAAATAAAATAAATTGTAGCACATAACTTGTTTAACAACATTAATTGTATGTATTAGGCATATTTTGAAGAAAATTGTAAATTCTTCAAATGAAAGTGTTATGGAAAAGATGTCTTAGATGCAATGTTGATAGGTGCTACAGAAAATCTTAAAATAGCTAGAATAGATGTCAAGCTAAAATCTGGACTAATTCACTCAATTTTTAGTATTCATCCCTTCCACGAGGACGATACAGGAAAATTATTGAATCCACCATGAATCATATTAATGAGTCTTAAGCGGAATGCAAATGTGTATAATGTCATCACTGTCGATAGCAGTATTTTACTGTTGAACTTGTAACAAATGGGTCTATTTAGGTATAATTATATGCTGTCATTTTCTGTTTTCTTTTAGATTTTTCACAACAAAAGCAATAGAGCGCCTCTCCATTCATCTGCACTTTTTTCCTCTTTTCAAAATCCTCATCTCGAACTAGGAGTCAGTGTTTCCGTGCAGTTGTTTCTAGTATGTGTGGAATTCAAATAGTTCTTGGGGGTCTTGGTTAGGCCCCATCACTAGTTATTAATATCTTAACAGTGCTATCAACAGTCATTTGGAGCCTGATCCAAAACCTACTGAAGTCAGTGGAAAGCGTCCCATTAACGTCAATGGGAACTGGATCAGGCCCCGAATGCCAGACATCTATTGAATGTAATTAAGTCCAGGTGTTAAGGTTAGCTCAGCCACATAACTCCCAGTAACTCTACTCTTATTGTGTGGGACTTGGTTAAGGTGAGATAGTAACTGCTTGCTGCAGGGTTCTTTACACGCAGGCTGCATATCAGCGTATATGATTTGAAGCATGCCTGGAAGTCTAAGACATCAGGAAATCGATATATTCAGAACTCCCATATATTATACATAGAACGTTCCTGGAACATATGGTCACACCGCTTACAGAGAGCCCTTGCCAGGAAGTGTGTTGTTCCCTAAGAGGTACAGCAAAGAATACAGCAAGCTTTCTCCTAAGTTGATACTACAACAGTTGAAGCTCTTAGGGTGACCGAGCAAGTTTAACCTTCATGTATGCAGGCACGACTTCTGTCTCTTCAATGATGTTGTACATCTTTGTACCAGGGCTGTATTTTGCCCCAGATTCCACATATGAAGAGAAGAATATGCCTCCGATATTATAGTTCATCTATTATGTGAAAAACTCCCAAACCTTATGATAAGGTTATTAAAACAGGATATAGAAATTAATCTGCTAAAAGATTCATTGTAAATAAAACATATTCCTAACTGACTGAGATGAGAACCACAAAATAGATCTGATGTCAGCAGGGGGAAAAAAGGTAGTTGTATGTATGGGGGAGTCCATTCAAAAGGTGTGCTCAAGCCACAAACAAGATTACAACATTACTGCTGGAAAATTTAATTGTAGTGGGCAAGAGCAATAATAAATGGATAATAAAACAGAACCAGAGAAGTTACATATCCAGCCTATCCCACTGCCATTACAGCTTTGTTCTCTATAGCATACCTTTCCAGCTTTGTCCTGTCTAGTGTTAAATGCCTCTGATGTCTCAACTGGTTCACAGTTTAAAAGCAATAATCTTGAAATGGCCTGGAGGTTAGGAAGAGTGGGCCATCAGAGGCCCCAGTCCTACTAACTCACATGAGTGAATAGCAGTTACATGACTAATCCCATTGATTTCTCATGTGAATAGGAGCTATTTGAGATGGAAGAGATTTTCAGGTCTGGAACCATAACTTGAAAACAACCACCCAGTTGAAAACAAATGATGGCGCTGAATCTGACTGACATGATTCCTTAACTCTAAAAGGGATGGGATTTGCAGTAACAGAAACATTTTATTCAATTTTCTCTTTCCCTCATTGGATCCAAGAGTTAAATAGGAATAGTTTATATATTCCAATACTGGTATCCTGGTAAAAAGGTGTTGAGTGCATTAAAAATATAACTTGGTGATGTACAGTGATACTACTGCGTGCAATGTCAAATAAAGCATATTATATTAATAAGAGTTCTAAGATGAGGTGGATCAGGTTCTTGGACAAGTTCACTTTGCACTGCCTACCCCACGCATTACCTGGTAAAGTGAATTAAAACTGTTTGGAAATTTACACTGTGTCGAGGGAATCGCTGCCGGTGTAAAGCTAGTAGTGATCGTTCTGCTGCCTGGCTCCACCACCTCCTGTACCAGAACCCCTCCTTGCAGCATAATACTTGCCTCCTTTGTAAAGCATATTGAGAGCTACAGATGAAAAAAAAATCTATTGTCATTTCTAAGAGGAAAAGGACATGACACTCAGGAGCTTTACCCTAAAGGAGAACTGAGGGACCTGATGTCAGTGACCTAAGTTAAAGTTGACTCCAGACAGCTAAGAATCAAGGGGCCAAAGCTGACTCCTCCACAACCTCCCCTCTCCACTGTGCACAAGCAGAGCTCAGGCGCAGTGGAGAATCAAGCCCCCTACATTTGGAATGCATTTAAATTCATTTCATTTCAATTACCACACATACAGATACTAGAACTGAAAAAGAAAGGAATACTGAGGTGGATGTTACTGTTGTCTTAGTGAGAATTAAAGGCATTTTTATTTAGTTTTGAGGGAAGGAAGAAGTTAAAATGCAAAGTCACATGCAGATTGCAACATTTTTCAGGGAAACCTTAATACTTCAATAAATCTCATCCTCGAGCTGGATTTTCAATGTTCTAGGAAGACTCTACCTCCTGCACATGCACCATTACACATATACCCCAGTTACAGTTAGTAATTACCAACAGTTTCTCTTCAGTTTAACAATAACTTTTCAAAATGTCAATCATTGTTAAATGTCTTAGTTTTGAACAGAACAAATTACCATCACACTGTAATTGGAATTTGAGAGTCCAAAGTTTCTCCAATATTCACAAAAGTTCACTTTCTAAATTCACTTGGAACATAATGATTATCTTGTCACAGAAACAAGACAAATATATCTTTACAGGAGCAATTTTATCTTCACTCGGTTAGCCCAGACAGTTGGCCCTGTCCTCAGTAAAAGGACTTAAATCTAGCTGTACAAGGGGCCATAAGCCCATAGAGTAAAAAATCTGACAGCATTTCTATTTTCCAGTCTAAAACTCCACTGTAAGAATTCACTATGAGCTAGGACTTCAGAAACAAGTTTCCAACCCACTAAGGGCACATCCTCACCTCTAGGGCACCCTCTCATGTCCAGACACAGCATTGCGAGGGACTTCACCTCTCATTGCCAGCAGGGGGATAATTCCTTGGCTACGATGGTTAGTCCCAGACACTATCTTCTCCTGACTCCCTCTCTGGGTTTTGATTTTGGTTTTGTTTGATTTTTTTTGGTGGCTCAACCCTCCAGCCAACTCATGTAACTACCCATCCAGGGTAATGAGAGGGTCCTGCTTAAGGTCCAAATTCAATGCTCAGAATAATAGGTCTTCTGCTCTGCACAGGCTCCACTGAAGTCCTCTGCTTCTTCGTCCTTTCTCCTTGCCCCTGCACAACTTTTCTTATCTTGCTTCATCTCTAAAAGGATTCTTCTACTGCTTCGCTTCACCAGGGACTCCAGTAGTTTACCTCTGAAGACCTCCCTACTTCCTTTAGGCCTTATGTCAGAGGTCTCTCCCACAGCAGCTTAGTGTACTCCTTGTAGGTCTCTGTCTGCTGTTGCAAGACCTAACTCAACCGACATACAGACACATATCCCCAACACCCTCTGGGTGCACTCAGCTTGACTTCTTCAGGCTCAACCCAAAAAAGGACTACTCCTTACTCTCCCTTCAACTACAGAATTCCCAGCTCTAATTAAGTAGTGTCTCACTGCTTCACCACCCCACTGGGATCAGTCTTTCTAATTAAACTTCATTATACCCAGCTGGAGTTACTAATTAGCCCTTAGGTTGCCAACTCACCAATAAGGCTGAGAGATGGTCATGGGCAAGGCTGAGCCCAGCTCAAAGGGCCAGCCCGTCCATGACATGCCCTAAAGGGGTTTCTTTAAAATACAGTTTTAGAAGTTCTCAAATTTGTTCTGATTGATTGTAACCAAAGAGATGAATTTCAGCCAGTATATTTTGAGTTACAAGTAAGGGGGGCAGAATGTTATTTAAGGCTCATTTGTGCTATTTAAACACAGCTCTACATTAGGCACAATTCCCCAGTGTGCAGGGGGCTGAAAAAATGCTATATGACTTTAAGGGGTGCAGCATAGCTCCACCTACATACCAACCCCTGCTAGGTACATCTGGTGGCAGCCCTGAGTGCAAAGGGTATAATAGTGGGCAGCCTTTATGCAGCTTGAACAAGGGAAAAATGCCTCTCTCCCTTCTGCTCCATAGTGCATATATGCAAGCCCTTAGTTTTAAAAACAGGGTTTGCACATATGCCATAACAGACTCCATTTCAACCCTTAGGTACACTCATGCACTCCAAATGCCTTGTTGGGGTTGAAGAGGTAAAATAGAAGCTCAGTTTAGATCATCATTTTAGGATATATTTTAGGAGGATTTTTAAAGACTGAATTATCTGCACTCACTTAATAGGCTGTCACAGGTCTTTCAAGGTCAGAGATCCATGAACTAAAACAGTCTTTAAGAAATCATATAATACATTAAGGACAATGACTCCAAAACTGTTATAATGGACTATTGAGCAGATAATTACATATTTATAATGGGGGTTATGGTATTTTATGTCAAGCTTTGTATACGTTTTAGAGACATGATTTTTGTTTTACTATAGAAATAACAAATGAAGTTATGGGTCCTATGCTACCTTCCATTTCAAAAGAAGGGTTATAGGACAACACAGTGGGAGCAAGGGAAAAGTGGAATACCATTGTCCCAGCATGCTATCATAGAATCGTGGAAAAGAGAGAGTACCTCCTTGGGTACTCCATGGGGATGGGGAAGGGACAGGCCATGAACTGAAGGGAGCAGTGCCAGGGGAACATCAGCTCTCCAGGAGATTACTTGCTGCACAGCCACATGGAGCTTTGGGACCTACGTTAATGCTGATGTTGGCAGCATTAAGTTATGCACTATCCCTCCCCATAATATGAACTTGCTATGGAAAAGAAGATCTGAGGGGGAAGCAGCAAGGGAGGGCAGCCCATGCAAACACAGCTCCACAGGAGCCAGGCTCCTAGAGGGTTGTGTGCTTGGAAACAGTGCAAAGGTACAGGGCCAGAGGTTTGGGTGCAGGGCCATCCCTTCCCTTCTTCCCCCAATTTAGTAATAAGAAAACACCACATTTCCAAGTTCAGTTTTCTTGCTCTTTCATAGGAAAATCTGGCCCTAAATTTTTCTTTTTAAATGCTGAAGTAACTTTCAAGCTTTGATTTAACCCTTCCACCCCTTCTCCCCAAAAAGGAAATTTAGACTTTAGTCTAAGCAAATCCAGGTATTTTACATTAATGCCACCTACCTGTCATTTGTTTCAATTGTTTTGCTTTATTCTCATATGTTTTGTTTACTGGAAGAGGCAAGTAAAGGTCCCTCACAAAAACAAAACTCCCTTAACATCAAGAAAACAAAAGGAAATTCACTGTGAAGATTAAAAACCTGGCAATGTGTGTGAGAGAGGGACTTCAGAGGGAGTTTTACTTCTATGCTGATTAACAGGAATAGGCCTTTTGCTTACATCACCCCACAAAAACAAGAAATCAAAACCACTGAGAGAGAAAGAGAAATAGTTATTAACTCAGGAATAAGAAAGGGGAAAACTGGGGGAGGGGAGACAGAATATAACAGGGGTTAAGGAGAATTAATCTGCTGCTAGAAGAGAAGGAGATGAAACAAGCTAATTACAAAGTGCCCACTTCAGGCCTGCAGCTGTTTGGCTCTTCCAAAATAAAGAGCCCCAGAAAGGCATTGGGGATAATAATATAAAAGGACACCTGCTGAACTAAAGGAGGTTAGTAAAAGGTTATGCTGGTGGGGGGTTTTGTTGTTGGGTATTTTTTAATATGTTTTACATCACTCCTGTATATCACAAACAATAATAGTTTGAAGGTGAAAAGTTACTTATGATTTTTAACCTAGAAATCTGAATTTTCTTGCTTTTTCTGATATGCAGCTTTCTGTCAGCCAGATTTGGGGGTTTCACTTGGCTTGGTGGGTCTATATCACTATCTTAACATTAAGGAAAGTTTTCTGTGACTTTAATACTAATCTCACTGCTTTGTAAATCACCTACATTGTAACATTTTAAGGAAATAAAATTTAAAAACAATGCCTGGGATTGCTATGTAATCTCTTTATACTTAATTATGAAAAACGTAATTAAAACTATTAAAATTGATTGCATCCTTTTACAACATTAATCTGTTGTCATTGTTAACCAATTCAGATTCAGTAAATGTGACCTACCATATCCCTAGGGAAAGACCTATTGTAGCAGTAAGCAATACATCTCTACACACTTGTAATTCAAAGGCACTGAGGCAAAAACTGTCAAAACATTACTAAAGTCGACAAGGATATATGGTTCATTAGTCTAAGAACTGATGTGTTATGGACCTGTTTGTGATCAGCCTGATGATTTAAATCAAGTTGCAAGTTTATGTAAAAACCTACCAGAACTCTGCCATTAAATTTCAGATCATGGCTTCAACAAAGGCACCTGTAATTGTAGACATTTATCACAAGGTCATAACGAGCATCCTATCATGTCATCTTAATCAATAATCAATTTATAAAATATTACTTTAATTGAAAATCCCTAGCTATTTCCCTTGTATTGACTTTGAGGACAAAACTGCAATGTAGCATCAGTGAGCCAGTCTATGCTCATTAACACAGAATTAGGCTGTAAATGATTCAATATTCAAAAGAGGTTAAATGTTGCAGAAAGAGCAATGGGCAGTTGCAAATATCTCTCACTTCTCAGCATTCTTTCTATGCCTTCTTAAACCCATCCAAGCATGCATGATGTTCACTGCTGTGTACAGCAGACAGTGTTATTCTCAAGAGACCATAGTTTTAAGTGCATTACCTTTTACTGAAGTCTTCATAAGTCACATGACTTTATTCACCTCAGTGTGCTGTTTTTTTAAAATAATGAGCCACCATCAGCATGTAACTGAAGACAGACCGTTATTTGGTGCATGTTTTAGCAATTAGTTTTAATAGAAATCATGAGATTACATATTTGGACTAAAGATTGCTGTTCCACTAGATCATTCTTTATAACAGATCCTCAGGTACTTCCAATTAAAGGAAATTATTTTCCTATCCCATGAGAATTTTTGAGATTTGAAAAAGTTTCTTATATAAAAAAAAAAAATTCAGACAAACCAGAACAAAACTTCAGTGTGGGTCAATACAAACGTTTTACTTTCAGAATTTTGAAACATTTCATTTTGACCTTTTTCTACTATAAATTATAGTTAAATTTTGAACCAAAAAACCCCAAACTTTAAAATTTAGAATATGCCAAAATGGGACGATGAATTCCCAACCTGAAAAAAATAAGTTTAGAAATTCAGTAACACTCACCCTTTCCTGTAAATAGTTTCAATGGAGCAGCATTGTCTGGGGAAGAAACCTTTCATCAAAATATTCCCAACCAGCTTTGCCTCCAAAATAAGCAGTCTAAGTTCAGTGCAAGTGCAATTCTGCTCCTGTCTGGTGAATAGCTATACATATTTCTATTTGAAACAGCATTTTGCAGTTCTCTGCTATGTGGGGAAATAAAATCTAATTTTTAAATGTGTTAGATGTAAAATAAACATAGGAAGAATTAGAGAAAAGAGGGGTTGATAGCATAAATGTTCATTGTAAATATAGAGCACTACAAATGGTAAATATATGCCATAGTCTAGTTATATTTGATCCCCAATTAAAAGACAAACAGTAATTATGGGCTATTTAATTGCTCAGTTGCTGTACATATTGTAGATTAGTGTATACAATGTATATATTTTATTAATAATTTCATTCAGAATTGCCGGCACTGAATACTAGATTTTCAAAATCACTCATCTTCCATTTAGGTACCAAAATGGAGTGGCCAGATTTTCACCCCGCACCCTCTTTGAGAAGAAGGGGTGCTGCTGAGGACTGAACATCTTTAAAAATCTACCCACTTCATTTTTATATGCTTTTTTAAAAAAAAATCAGCTTGTTTGGATTTTTCTTTTGCTAAACTGGCTAGGGCTTACTTCAGCAACTGCCAGTTTTTCCCTTTTAGAAGCTTTTTGTTCATTTTTGGGAAGTTCTGAATGAAGACAGAAAAAAGGTTTTATTTCGACAGCATATTTACCTTCCTGAAAGAACTGAGTGAGGCATTTCATCATGCACTTCATGCAAAGATTTATTTCACATCTGCACTATCTTTCTAGATTATCCTATATTTGAATGTCTGTTTAGAACAAAGTTGTCAAACAATAGGAAAGTACAGAAAAACCACACCCCTGTTTGAAAGTGTGATATAGTATGTCAAACACATACTATATCACACTTTCATGTCCTCTAAGTCTGTCATGTTCTGCAAAACTTGTAATGTGTGGTAATACTAACATGCATCTGATGTAGGGTGATCAGATAGCCACTCTGAAAAAATGGGACAGGGGGTGGAGGGGTAATAGGTACCTATATAAGAAAAAGTCCCAAAAAGCAGGACTGTCCCTATAAAAACGGGACTTCTGTGGAGCTAATCTGGTGGAGCTCTCTAAAGGCCAGATTCTGCTGTCCTTTACTCAAGTTGTGTAGTGCTTCTGATTAGAAGGATTTACTCACAGATAGGACTACATAACTAACACATTGGTCAAATTCAGGATGAGTTCATGATTATTGTCTACCCCAAATAGGGGTTAAATTCTTTAAACCAAACATTCTACCCAGTTCATGCAGATGTTGAGTGTGAGGGGAGGGAGTAAGGATTGTCCCCTCCCTGGTGTGACACATGCAAAGGCTGGGCAGAATTCTAAGTCCTTTCACTCATTTCAGTGCTCAGTGCAGGGACTTCTTCCTCGCAATTATTAGGGACACATTATGTCCCAAGAAAGGTGGGAAAAGAGACGGAGCCATGACTCCATTCCACCATATACATTAATTGGCCAGCAGTGGGCATGGGGAGGAGTATTTGCACCCCATGAAGAGGTGCACATTCTGGGAAGGCATTCTTTGGACTGTCTCCCAGTGCTCCTTTTGGAATAGTGTGACTCTGTAGGATCCCTTACTCGGAGTGATGTGCGGTGTGATGTTGGAAAAAAAAAATTCAGGATTTGATGCTGCCACCTATTCTCGAGTAAGATTTTACTTAAAGTGTCATTTTCAGCAAATGATTTACTGTCACTCTATGTAATGGCAACCCAGGGCTACCTGTACCATTGGTTTTACACATAATAGTAACACTGCACTTCAGGTTTCCCCACAACATGAAAAGTTCACTGGCCAGTGTTTCAACTGGCAGCTTTGCTACTTGCAAGGCCCAGTGGCAAATAGATGTATGCTGCCTATGACTGAGAGATTTCAGATCATCCAAATAATGCTCTAGGAAAATATGATTGATAGTCTGGGGCACAGTAACTCCTTGCTTAACATTGTAGTCATGTTCTTGAAAAATGTAACTACGCAAAACGATGTTAAGCGAATCCAATTTCCCCATAAGAATTAATGTAAATGGGGGGGTTAGGTCCCAGGGACATCTTTTTTGCCAGACAAAAGACATTATATACATATCCAGTATACATTTTTAACAAGTTCTAATCAGAGGATTGTCTGGGGCCCTGCTCATGAGTTCCCTGAGCTTCTCCTAAAGCAACTGTGTTGATATCAAGTGGGATATTTCCCAGGGAATGCCTTGCTGCTAAATGATGAACCAGCACTTGGCTGAGCCCTTAAGGGTTAACACATTGTTAATGTAGCCTCACACTCTACAAGGCAGCACCGAGGGAGGTAGGAGACACAATAGACGCACAGCAGGAGCTACAAACACTTCCCTGCAGAAACTGAGCTGATGATGAACACACACTATCCTGCTGGAGCGCACCACTCCCTCCTCCGGACAGCACATGCACGGCTGCGCAGGCACCCACTTTCCAAAGTTTATTTACACACCTTGTACTTTTGCCTGTTTGTACCAAATGAAGTTATTGTTACTGCATTTATGCAAGTATTTTTCTTTTGGGGGTTACTACTTTGCATCTGTCAATTGTAGCAGAACACACACACACACACACAGAGTTGAAGAATAAATAGGGTTTGTTTTGAGGTGTATCACCATTTCAGAAGACAATCAAAAATCTTGTCTTCTTTAAAGTAGTACAGGATACTGTGCATCCATACTGGCCTTTGATTCCCTGGCTGAAGTGTAAGAAATCTTAAAGTTACACAATAATTCAGAATGGGTCTGATCATACTGATCCATACAATTCAATGATAAAACTCCCCTTCACTTCAGTGGTGCAGGATTGAGCCCAGTATGAACTTATACTGAGGCACATCATCATAAGCAAGCTATTACTTTAAGATATAACTCAGAAAAAAATACTATATGCTGCAATAACTTTCACATGATTGACTGGATCACACAAGAAGTTCTTCATATCTGGGTTCACATGGAAGTATTTTAGTGTCAGTTGTTAGATTCTCATATAAGCAAGTTTTTATTATGATTTGAGTTCATGATTTGAACAAACACATTATCTGAAAGCAAAATTTAGTTTAAGCCTCCAGGTTTCCTTTGGTTTTGAAACCCAGATGAGGCAATCACATATAAAGTAATTTTAATAAATCTGCCCACATTTGCTCAGATGCTTCATGAACTTTCATGGCTCTATCAAATAAAACTTAGCATGAGTTTTTAGTGAAAACCCAAACCAGCTGAGTTTCCATGTGGTTTCTGGCTTTGATACAAACATTTCACACAGCTCCAGTTCAGTGCAAGCAACAGAGCCATGAATACTAGTAATAACAGTCCAAAAGAGTTAATATTACTATTAAACATGTCACATTGTAAGATTTCTTAATAATTGAACAATACCGCATATTTGATGGAGATGAATACTGTATGAAATTTAAGTGTAGACACTCCAAATAGAAATACATGAGAAAACATTTGCCACAGTTAACTGAAGGCTGCAAATATATTTTTCCACTGTTGCTTAGATCAAAGCAGAAATTTGCAGATTTTATCAATTTCAAAGTGGAATACTGAAAATGTTAAACCATAATGCAAAACTTTGGATGAAAATGATGGGATTCCCCCCTGCCTATTTTCTACCCCCTCCACAGAAAAATTAATTTAAGAGAAGATCTAGATGATAATTTTCATAAACACTTGTTCTAAAACAGATGGAAAATATGTTTGTCAAGATCCCTTTTAGTGTTCTGTGGTTTGCTGATAATTTAATCATTTGCATTATCTGTCTCATATGAACCTTGGTGTATTGAATAAATATACCAATTAAAGTTGTCTACCTGCCTGGTGTAAGCCTTTTAACAATTATAATTACATACAACAGCCTTATTTTTCTCCACAGGAAACAAATTCATGATATAAATATGTAAGTACAATAATTCAATGGCTTACCTGAAGCCCCCAGATTTTCATTCTAAAGGGAGAAAAATAAATTCATTATTTTTGATTGCTGTAAAATGTATTGTGCTTTGGCAAACAGTTGCTTAAATATGTAGCAAACAATGTTAAATCATACTATACAACATATCAAGATTAGAATCAAATGCAGGCTGCTGTGCCCAAAGGTCCCTAGGGATGGTAGAGTATGCTTGTACTGCTACCCTCCTCTGGGATTTCTATGAGGGAACAAGCTTTGAGGCTATGTCTTCACTGTAGAGTTAACTCCTCTTGAGTTAGCTTAGCTCTCAAGTGAGAGAGGCCACATTGTGAAATAACATTTGAGCAGCACAAGGTGATTGTGTTAGCACAACTCATGTCAGCTGCTAACTCCTGGTATAACTACATCCTCTGGCCCACCAGCCAACTTGAGTTAAAAGCCTTACCATGCTCAAGTGAAGGGCTGGCGGGGTGGGACTCAATTTAGGTGCAACACTCAAGATAAGACATACATATGACCAGAGCTCCTTAGTTCATCCCCTCAATGCCCTGTCTACATGCCCTCCCCAGACAGTGCCACTCACTTTGGGGGCTGTGCTAACCAGTTCCAAACCTTCTGTTGGACTGAAGGTTGTGTGCATCTTATGCTGCAGCAACAGTGGGCTTTCTGCAATGGGGGGCTGTTCCTGCTGGTATAGCCCAGGGCTCAAATCAAGTTCAGAGTCAGATATTTTAGAACTGAAACAACTTAAAAATGTACATGGGCATATTTATTATCAGACTATTTATTTACAGTATCTGGTAACAAAAGATATTTGCTACACATTAGTTTAGACCAGGATGTCCAACCTGAGGCCCCCTAAGGCTCTACATTGGGGCACCTGTGTGTATGTTAAGAATAAATTTTGTATTTATTAAATTAAAATGCGCTCTCCGAGCTGTGCCCTCTGATTTTTAAACTGAAGTTAGAATCGGACTTGTTGCTATTGGGAGGAGATAAGGGTCACCACCTCCCCCACAGCTCCAGGAGCAGCTGTAGTGTGAGCCAAAAGCGATTGAGTGTTCACCGTCCTATCCTGCTGCAGTACTCAGCAGTTCCCCTGGGAGGAAGGAAAGTCACTCTGGGTGCCCTATTACATACTTTCTTTCCAGGCTATGGAAGCCCATGGAGAGCGGATAGGCACTCAAATGGCTTTAACTGAGCTTGGACTACACATAGGGAAGGATAACCACCTTCCCCCACACAGCCACCCAAAGCAGCCCAGGAGAAGCTGAGAACCAACAACCAGATATAGTTCTGTGCTCTAGTTCAGGTTACAGAGGCCATACACGAACTGAGGACAGTTATAGCACAGTGTACTCTAGCCACTCCCCCTTCCAATGCCAACATGCCCCCTGTGCCAGGAGATGTGGGAAGAGAAGCAGGGGAACTGACTTCTTCAAGCGTACACCACTGGGAAGTCACTCAAACAGAGGAATTGTAGGAGGTTTCTGCAGTGGAAGGGGAACAGATTTTGACCGTGGCTAAAATTATTCAACAACTCTGATTTAGATGTTAGTTATCATGTATGCCTTTTATGAAGTAGAGAAAAAGGTTTACCTGAATATGGATCGTAGGAATAGCCCTGGTACAAAACCAGGCAAGGAAGGAGTTTAAAACTTTGATTCAAACAGCCAAAGACCCCTGCCAAAGCTGCTAGAATTGCAGTGAAATGGAGCCATCTGACAACTTGGCTGTGTGTAGTCTACTAACAAAGGTCAGGGAATTAGAAGCATCTCTGTGGAGGCCACAGATCAGCCCCCCCTTTGCCTCCTCTGATAAGGAATAAAACCAGAGAAAAGAAAAAGGTTGAAGAGAGTGTGATTGTGAGAGAGGAGAGAACACATGGTTGGTCTTTCTGGCTTTTTATGGAGACTGTAACTGAAGAAAGGTTATTTCCTCTATATTTAAGTATGGACTCTGGTATAAGCTTGGTCTGGGGCTAAAGAGTATGATTCATTTATTAGCTTTGTATGATGGTGCCCTCCGTTCAGGCACCCTTTTTGCAGATGGTGGATAGTTTACCACTTATAATTTGGACCAGGATAGAAAAAATCCTTTACTTTCAGCCACATTTGCTCTCAGCTCCTATTAAAGTCCATGGCAGGGAACAGGCCAGAGGGTGGCATTTTTTCAGAGTTTGAACCTCAGTTAAAGAAATGGGGAGGATTCTTCAGCAGTTCCTGTTCCCTATTCTGCTTGTAAATAACTTTCAGTCCTGGAGTGCTTGAAACCTGCCCTGCTCATGCAAATCCCATTGTGCTGCTGGCACTGCTCCAGCTTGCCTCCCATGAACTTTTTACTTTTTGTTTTTGTTTGTTTTTAATTGTGGAATTCATACCTAACAATTGAGAAAACGAAAACTACTGCTTTTACCAGGTTCCTCTCTCTTTAATGAGTATCTTATACTTTTACTTCCTGCTATCCCTCAGCTGCTATTTTCTGTTCTCTCCAGTCAGTGAGTTTAGCAAGCGAAAAATAACCTGTTAACAAATTTCATCTCTTAGCAGTGATACAGTTGCTGTCAGAGCAATCAGCATGGGAGCACCTAAATGTGGTGGAAGGGCTTCCTTATTGATCACTATAAAAACACACAAACAAAATGTGAACTCTGAAAATCCATTTACAGGCACAGATGTAATCTTTAAGTACACCTTGTTGATATTAGGCTTGATTTGAATGGAGTATTCTTTTCGTTCAAGGACATCCATTACAGAACATACATATTAAATATTTACCTTACAGTTCAAGTGGATAAACTTGTTTTCAGATATGATCATTTTTCTGTACTGTATACCTAGTAATATGTGATCCCCAATCACTGTTATTGTCAAATTATTTTTCAGACTAATTGATACATAACATAGATGAAGTCTTCATTCTTTTTCTGAGTATAAAACTAATAAAAGGCTACTATACTCTTTAATACATTTAAACTTTTGGGTAATTAGGGAAAGTATTTTGAATAAGAGCCAGCAAACATATATTTTAAGATCATTCACCAAACCAGACATTTGCTATAATCAAGGATTCACCTCATTACACAAGGCTGAATATTTTGTAATACAAGTTGCACTATGTGAAAAAATGCTCAGTAGGTGTTCAGAATGAAATCGCTTATAGGTGCACTGTTATCTTAAAGTGTATTGTTTGCAAATAAATGCACTGACTGTGATACTTCCTAGTAACATCTTGGATTATTAAATGTGAAAGTGGTTTAAAAAGTATCAAAAAATCAATTTTGTACTCTTATTAGCATTATTTCTGAAAAGCAAAGCTAATCAGACACACACTTGGCCCGACTTGGTAATGTTTCAAATGAATTTAATCTATTCATTTAACTCTCCAGACTGAAATAAAATGGGGGGAAGGAGGGGAAAGAGACGGGATTGTGATGGCCTATAACTACTGTAAGAAATCTCATTGTGTATCAGATCTTTTCCCTAATGAATGTAAGGCAATAGCTGTTTATTGAGAAAACACTTATTGGTAGTATTTATACTATGAATAGCTCATTGCCCTTACAAATATTAATGGCTATTTTGATTGAGCTATTTGTGTATAGTTCATGCATTTTGAATGTGATTGACAAATTAATATCAGTGAAAGTTTTTCCCATTAGCAGTAATTAAACTGAGAAATTGCTTTTCTTGCAGTGTAATCCTTGTAGTTATTGTGTAAAATCCTTTTTGTATTACCTGTCCTAGTTTTTTCTAAAAATTAATATGAAAGAAAACAATTTTTTCTGCTCACATAATTCTATTTCTATATATTCTTGGGCTACACAAAGAAAATCAGTTTCACGGTTGCCTAATGTACAGATTCTCAGTGCTGCAATATTTAGCTTACTGCTGAGAGGGGGTAATTATATGTTTAGAGACAACTGTTTCACATGTGAATTAAAAAAAACACATTGAAACTATTGGAATTAAGTTTTGGGGGGAAAAGTAAACTTGTTTAAATTAAAGTAAAGTAAAAGCCAATCTTGAGGTAAGTGTCCTTGGGAAACTAACCCACTCTAAGTGCTTTATATTCCAAACACCTCTGAAGAATGTATGAACCACTGAATAGTCCCATGAATTGGGAAAGCACTTTTGATGTAGCTCCTACAACACATCCTAAGCCATTTTAGACATGTACTAAATGGCACGCTATTGATACCCACCATGTTTTTGTCACAAGTTCGTGACGTGTCCACCTTGCAGCCTGTGGCAGGGATGCCATCACCTCCCAGGCATCCCCTTGTTGCTGAGTGTGGCTCTGCCTCAGTTTACCCTCCCCCCCCAGAAAGGTCACAAACAGCCCAAACAAGGGGAAGCCAAACAAAATCTACTTTAAAGCAGTATATCTTCCTTTAATCAAACCTTCTGAAAGGGGAATTTGTACAATGGTTTAAAAGCTCTTACCTCAGCTCCCAAAATAAACTGAAGTCCCAAAACAAAGGTCTCTAGGTTCCAGCAGCAGTTTCTAGGTTCTTCTGTAAGGCCTCAATTTCACCACTGACTCCAGAACTCTGCAGCCTTTCTCCCGCTTTACCAAGGTCTCACCCAGGCCTCTTTGCCTGGAAAGCTCTGTAATCTCTTCTGTCTGCCTTTGGGGTACAACTGCTGCCTAATTCAGAGTCCCTGAGGAACCTTTTTCCTCCTCAGGAGTCCCTCAACTGAGCTCTTAAGCCTTTTATTTGGCTCAGGTGTTCCTTATTAACTGCCTTCCAGTTATTAATTCACTGTTGTTTGCAGTGTTGCTGTAGCTTTGTTGGTCCCATGATATTAAAGAGACAAGGTGGTGAGGTAATATCTTTTATTGGGCCAACTTCTGTTGGTGAAAGGGACAAGCTTTCTCTTTTTGGCTCTGGGTGGCTCGAAAGCTTGTCTCTCTCACCAACAGAAGTTGGCTCAATAAAAGATATTACCTCACCCACCTTCTCTTCCTCTTCCAGCTATGTAGGGAGTTAAGTATGTCCAGATGGACCGGGGTTGGCTTATTCCCTGCAGTGGAGCCTTTCACAAGTAGGCTGGGCATCTGACACCTCTTAAAGGGCCAGCACGGGGATACAGCCTTTTTGCCTCCATAATCATGGCTGAACCCTGTTGGCTGCCTACATATATCATGCTTACTAGTCCTGGTTGTATCACTGCATTCTGGGATAATGTAGGCAGCTATTCCTTACTGCCTCATCAGGGGATAGCGTCTACAAGACATATGCCCAAAGTAGCACCAGCAGCTCACAGGCCAATACCCTCTGGTATCTACTACTGCACAAAAAAAGCCAGGAAGAAGGAAGACAAGACAAATGCAGGCATATTTAAGGGACCATATCTACACTGCTAGAAATTAATCAAACTGGGTACAGGAAGGCAATCATCTGACAGCCAGAGTTTTACTAGCTAGAATATAGAGAGGCCAAGAGGCCTGAGCCCTAGAATTTGGATGCAGATCTGGATTTCAACTCTCTTCCCCAAATATTGGGAGTGCTGGAATCTAGGGATTTGCTTTACCTATCCTCTAATCAATAGCATGATAATAGAGCAGATGAATGAAAGCCATCATCAATATCTGTGATGTTTCCATAGATGAATCCAACAAGTCTTTTGCAGCATTGCCAATTTCAAGTGTTCATGATTTACTTGGGGATTCGTCCTGCTTTGAGCAGGGGCTTGGACTAGATGACCTCCTGAGGTCCCTTCCAACCCTGATATTCTATGATTCTATGAGACTTACTTAAAAAACATGAAATTTATAAAAATAATAAATCTTGGATTCTTTTTATTTGCCCTCTGGTTTTTGAGCCTTTAGGGCTCACATTTTTAAGCTTTTCTCCATAACTACAAGAGCTAGGAACTTACTCTTCTTTAAAAAAAAACAAAAGCTGAGATTCTTATGTATTCACTGGACTCCAGGCACAAGATTTTAAGAAAAACATCCAATATCATGAGATTTATAATAAAATCATTACAGTTGGCATCATTGCTCTTAAACATATTCATGATGCATTAGTGGAGATGACTGTCCATTCTCTAGCTGTCTAGGATGAAATCCCTCTGTGTGAGTGAGAAAGAAACAGAGGAGGCTTCAAGCAGAGCTGGCCAGAAAAGGGGAAAATGAAAGATGTAAATGTGAAATTTCTAGTGACGTTTCTGGGGAGCCGGGAACCTGAGGGCAGCCTGCTTGTCTTGTTTCACTGAAAGTTGAGATGGAATAGACATTCCTCATAAAATATTTTGATTCCATCAAATCGGCATATTCCAATGGAAAACTATTCAGTTGGAAATATTTGACCAGCAACTTCTACTTCAAGATTTTCCGGAGGTCACACTAAGTGTTGTATTAATAATGCCAGAAATGGGGCTGAGTCACAAACTTCAGAATCAGATTTCAAACACCTCAAAGCTTGACTGTGTCTGGATCCAGGGTCTAGGTTTGACCCATTATTGAGATGGAACTGACTTTGAAATTCAGATTAAGATACTTCAGTACTAACTTCAAAAGAACAGAGGTGATTTAAAAGCATACATGCCATTATTCTTCAATTGGATTTGCACTTCTAAGTCACTTAAGTTCATTTGAAAATTCCTCCCCTTGTTCAGATAGCAACCTTCCCCAAAGTTTGGCGGGTACTTAGAGACTGGCTTTTTGCTCTACTCTAGTCATCGCAAGTCACTATGGGATATGATCCTGTAGTATGTTTTCTTGGTGACATTTGTCTGTAGAAAAACACCAACAATTCTGAAGAGATGCTTACCTGCCTCCAGCAGCATGGAGTGTGAGAGATACCGTATGAATGTCAGTGCTTACAGCAATAGTATATCTGAAACACAATGTGGATGCTGAAGACCCATCCACTTCCAACACATGCTGTAGTGACACAGAACAATCAGACACAGTGTTTCTAGGGGAGAAATACAACTAAGATGTCCCCTGACTTTATAACAGGCAGTCCATTGTAAAGCACTTCTGGTCTTCTCCAGGTTTTGGGGGACCAAGTACTTTATTCGTCTAATTTAATTCTATCAGCTATATTTACTCGCACAGAGTCCAGGAAGATAGGATGGTTTAAATGTCAGCTGGATAGCAGCTATTCTTTGTCTGATAAAAATAAGTGAACAGATGTTATTACCAATGATGGTAATGAAACCAGTTCAGTAAGAAGTATGCTGTCTCACTGTGAACAATGCCAAATGCGACACAAAACACATTGTTGGAGACTTCTATGGCCTTATGGAGGCCTCACTGATGACATTGCTGGATACATTATTATAAACTCAAGCTCTTCCAGGTCTATATATCATATGTGTGTAGTAAAGTAAAACGTTAGATAACTACAATGTTTGCACTCAACCAAACAATAAATATTTAGTTGAATGCAAAAAATGCTTTGAGTATTATAACTCTCTCCTACTTTTCATTTAGGAACCATGCTTTATTGCCATTTCCCTCAACTACAATTACTAATGGCAAACTATATGATAAAGATCATTTAGACAAATACAGCACTTATTATGTGAATACATCTACCAAAAGAAAAACCTACTAGTCCATCAAAAAGTGAAATCTAATAGGAAACTGATTTGCCAAATAAATATACTGACTACATGTGAAAACAAAACATAGTTAATAGTATAGTAATCTCCACTGAAATGAACACCCATTATGAGAACACAGAATACTTGTGGCGGGGAGAAGAAAATGTGATAGAACTCAACATCCCATCCTACTCATTTTCTCAGGGTAGAAGAAGGCAGGAGTTCGCAGGGACACTGAATCTGAGTTAATGCATCTGATCAAGGAAGTTCCTTTGTGGCTAGGGTGACCATATGTCCTGTTTTGGCAGGGACAGTCCCTTTTTAAGCCCTGTCCTGGCCAATCCACCTCCCCCCTCCAAAAAAGTGGGCTTTTGTCCCATTTGCTCTTGCCGACTTGGTCAGCTGGCAAGAGAAAATGGGACAAATGCCCACTTTTGTCAAAAAAGTGGGATGTGATACAGGGGGGATGAGCAGAGATACCAGCCCCACACAGTTTATCATCAGGAGAAGAGAGTATATCCAGGCACAAGGACTCATAGGAGCTCGTTGATGGTGAGTTGGGTGTTGCTTGCCCAGGAAACAGAGCAGGGTCTCTCACTAACTCATGCTTGCAGAGATCTGAAGATTTCAGTCAAAATATTTTTCCTACAAAATATTTTTAATCCAATGTTAAATCAAAGATTTTTTTTTATCCAAATTTTTCAACAAGGCATGGGCTTATATCACCCGCTTGACAGATTGTTGTTCGATTGACCCTGTTGGGTAAGCTTGAAGTGCATTGTATTTGTTGGGTGTCACTGTAGTATACTGAGATAGCGCTAACATAGTGTAAGCTGGTGGAGTAATGCTGCCACTGTGCATCAGTAAAGTCCTTTGTGATATTCTCAAATTTAACATGACACCACAAAAATGAGGAATATCTTCAAGACATGATCTTTATTAGCTTTTGATGGCTTTTACCAATACATTTCAGAGATAAGCATGTATATTTTAAAAAGATAAATTTACTTGAAGCTCCACACCAATTTCATACTGTGTTAAATTTGGACCTATGAAGAGCTGAACAACTTTGGGGAAGATTATAATGTAGCAAACTGAAGTGAAGCGTAGGGGAACCTTTTGTAGTGATAACCAAGGTGGGCCATTTCCAGCAGTTGACAAGAATGGCTGAGGAACAGTGGGGGGTGCAGGTGGGGGGAATAAACATGGGAAAATAGTTTTACTTTGTGTAATGACCCATCCACTCCCAGTCTCTATTCAAGCCTAAGTTAATTGTATCCAGTTTGCAAATTAATTCCAATTCAGCAGTCTCTCCTTGGAGTCTGTTTTTGAAGTTTTTTTGTTGAAGCATTGCAACTTTTAGGTCTGTAATCAAGTGACCAAAGAGATTGAAGTGTTCAATGGTAACACCCATTGTTTCATGTTCTCTATGTATATAAATTTCCCCACTGTATTTTCCACTGAATGCATCTGACGAAGTGAGCTGTAGCTCACGAAAGCTTGTGCTCAAATAAATTTGTTAGTCTCTAAGGTACCACAAGTACTCCTTTTCTTTTTGCAAATACAGACTAACACGGCTGCTACTCTGAAACCTGTCATTATGCAAGGTACTGAATTTAGCCGTATGGAGTGGAAATCTATCAACTTCATGAAAAAACTCGTACAGATACAGACAGACATCATCTTCCTTTCCAAATGCAAACAGATGGACATCATACCAAAAGGACTGAAGGTAAAAAAATCCATTACAATCTACATACCACACGGACTGTGCTGACAGCTTGTGCCACACGCTCTCAAAGAAACTGCGGAACCACCTGATCAACATCCTCTACAGCAAACAGAGAAAGATTAAGAATGAGCTCTCAAAACTGTATACTCTCATAAAAAACCAACCTTCCACACAAACTTCCTTGTGGCTGTACTTTACAAAAACTAGACAAACCATTTACAACACACACTTTGCTTCTCTACAAAAGAAAAAGGACACTAAACTATCTAAATTACTACATGCCACAAGGGGCCAGAACAGTGGTTCCCCTAACCCACCCAGCAATATTGTTAATCTATCCAACTATACTCTTAGCCCAGCAGAAGAATCTGTCCTATCTCGGGGCCTCTCCTTCTGCCCCTCTACCCCCACGAACATGATACTGTTCTGTGGTGATCTAGAATCCTATTTTCAACATCTCCGACTCAAGGAATATTTCCAACACACCTCTGAACAACATACTAACCCACAGAGACCTTCCTACCAAGACCACAAAAAGAAGGATTCTGGGTGGACTCCTCCTGAAGGTCGAAACAACAGACTGGACTTCTACCTAGAGTATTTCCACCGATGTGCACGGACTGAAATTGTGGAAAAGCAGTATCACTTGCCCCATAACCTCAGCCGTGCAGAACACGCTGCCATCCACAGCCTCAGAAACAACTCTGACATCATAATCAAAAAGGCTGACAAACGAGGTGCTGTCGTCATTATGAATAGGTCGGAATATGAACAAGAGGCTGCTAGGCAGTTCTCCAACACCACTTTCTACAAGCCATTACCCTCTGATCCCACTGAGGGTTACCAAAAGAAACTACACCATTTGCTCAAGAAACTCCCTGAAAAAGCACAAGAACAAATCTGCACAGACACACCCCTGGAACCCCGATCTGGGGTATTCTATCTGCTACACAAGATCCATAAACCTGGAAATCCTGGACGTCCCATCATATCAGGCACTGGCACCCTGACAGCAGGATTGTCTGGCTATGTAGACTCCCCCCTGAGGCCCTACGCTACCAGGAAAAGTCCCAGGAGTTCTTTAGGGAAGACAGTGATTGGCAATTTGGTTTTACACTATACAGTGTAAACTATACAGGATTGTCTGGCTATGTAGACTCTCTCCTCAGGCCCTATGCTACCAGCACTCCCAGCTATCTTCGAGACACCACTGACTTCCTGAGGAAACTACAATCCATTGATGATCTTCCTGAAAACGCCATCCTGGCCACTATGGATGTAGAAGCCCTCTACACCAACATTCCACACAAAAATGGACTACAAGCCGTCAGGAACAGTATCCCCGATAATGTCACGGCAAACCTGGTGGCTGAACTTTGTGACTTTGTCCTCACCGATAACTATTTCACATTTGGGGACAATGTATACCTTCAAATCAGCGGCACTGCTATGGGTACCCACATGGCCCCACAGTATGCCAACATTTTTATGGCTGACTTAGAACAATACTTCCTCATCTCTCGTCCCCTAATGCCCCTAATCCACTTGCGCTACACTGATGACGTCTTCATCATCTGGACCCTTGGAAAAGAAGCCCTTGAGGAATTCCACCATGATTTCAACAATTTCCATCCCACCATCAACCTCAGCCTGGACCAGTCCACACAAGAGATCCACTTCCTGGACATTATAGTGATAATAAGCGATGGTCACATAAACATCACCCTATACCGGAAACCTACTGACCGCTATTCCTACCTACATGCCTCCAGCTTTCATCCAGAGCACACCACACGATCCATTGTCTACAGCCAAGCTGTACGATACAACCTCATTTGCTCCAAGCCCTCAGACAGAGACAAACACTGACAAGATCTCTATCAAGCATTCTTACAACTACAATACCCACCTGCTGAAGTGAAGAAACAGATTGACAGAGCCAGAAGAGTATCCAGAAGTCACCTACTACACGACAGGCCCAACAAAGAAAATAACAGAACGCCACTAGCCATCACCTTCAGCCCCCAACTAAAACCTCTCCAACGCATCATCAAGGATCTACAACCTTTCCTGAAGGATGATCCATCACTCTAACAGATCTTGGGAGACAGGCCAGTCCTTGCCTACAGACAGCCCCCCAACCTGAAGCAAATACTCACCAGCAACCAGACACCACACAACAGAACCACTAACCCAGGAACCTATCCTTGCAACAAAGCCCATTGCCAACTGTGTCCACATATCTATTCAGGGGACACCATCACAGAGCCTAATCACATCAGCCACACTATCAGAGGCTCGTTCACCTGCACATCTACCAATGTGATATATGCCATCATGTGCCAGCAATGCCCCTCTGCCATGTACATTGGCCAAACTGGACAGTCTCTAAGTAAAAGAATAAATGGACAGAAATCAGACGTCAAGAATTATAACATTCAAAAAGCAGTTGGAGAACACTTCAACCTCTTTGGTCACTTGATTACAGACCTAAAAATGGGAATTCTTCAACAAAAAAACTTCAGAAACAGACTCTAACGAGAGATTGCTGAATTGGAATTAATTTGCAAACTGGATACAATTAACTCAGGCTTGAATAGAGACTGGGAGTGGATGGGTCATTACACAGAGTAAAACTATTTCCCCATGTTTATTCCCCCCACCCGCACCCCACACTGTTCCTCAGACATTCTTGTCAACTGCTGGAAATGGCCCACCTTGATTATCACTACAAAAGGTTCCCCTCCCCTTCACCCCCGCTCTCCTGCTGGTAATAGCTCACCTTAAGTGATCACTCTCATTAGTGTGTATGGTAACACCCATTGTTTCACATTCTCTATGTATATAAATCTCCCCACTGTATTTTCCACTGAATGCATCCGATGACGTGAGCTGTAGCTCACGAAAGCTTATGCTCCAATAAATTTGTTAGTCTCTAAGGTGCCACAAGTACTCCTTTTCTTTTTGCAGATACAGACTAACACGGCTGCTACTCTGAGAACTGGTATTGGAATTCAGAACATCCTCGTCGGCTTATTCATTTTGTATACAGTATGGGTCCTATCCAGCAGAAGACATTAGTGTCGTGCTGGCCTAAAAGTGCTGACTGCACAACAAACTCTCTTAATAGGCAGCAGGCTGATTTGCTGTTCAAGGTTCTCTTAAAATCAGGAAGACAATGCACTGGATTAAATGAACTTCCCAGTTCCTGTACAGTACTATTCCCTATCCTGGAAATGTCTATCTTTCCTTCCCACTGACCTGATAATGGGATAGGGTGGAGCCACGTGAATTATTCCAGTAAACCTAAACGCACCCGAGAGAGAGAGAGAGCACAAGAGAGAGAGAGAGATCTGAGTCTTTCACAGCCTGTGTGAATAAAACACAGAAAATCATCTGCTGGTGCCTTTTCCATACCCCATATCCTAAGAAGAGTTATGTTAGAGGTCTGCAACCTACACTCTCCAGAAATAGATTTTATAGAGATAATGCACTGCACAGCTGGATGTCCTGTCATATGGCAGCAGCAGCAGCGTCAAAGGATATGAGCTGGAATTGACTGATATGGGTGTGGGCATGAAAGCCCACTACTCTGTAGATGAAGCCAGACTTCCCATATGCTACATGGATTGCTTTGTTAAGTGATACTTAGGTCTCTCTTCATAAATGCTTCAACTTATGCAAGTGCAACTTCCTTTCTATGTGATGTCTTTATCTGGCAGGACAGGTGCATTGGCAGCACAATATCCTAGAAAAGAACATCTAAAATATGCATCCACCAACATCTGTCTATGTTTGACTTAACTGCATACTTGAGTACCCTCTTTAAATATGGGCAGAAAGTTTTCCCCTTGCTTTGACCTTTAAAAGGAGCTACATAAGGCCATATGCCAACAAAACACTTTACAGAGAAGCAAACTTTGACAGTATATTAAACTGAGGAATATAGTACTTTTGTCTCTTAGGAACTTTTTCAGTTGAAAAAAGATGTAAATGTCTTTCAAAATATAAAGTGAATGAAAACAAATTTTTTAACTGTTTTCATTTAAAAGTTTGATAACCTTTTTTAAAGATGACAAACTGTTCTTAACTTGATTTTATAGTTGATTAGTTTCTCAGTTTCACAGATTGGAATAAAGGTTGTTTTTTTATTGGCTCAGTAACACTGATAGCTTCTTCCTCCTCTGATAAATCTGAATACTTAAAAAAATCTTGTAGTGATTGTACAACTTGAACATTGTAGCATACTCCATGTTCCACATAAAGATGGCATTAGAATATGGTCATAAATCATTGTAATAATATAAATTTGCCTTGCATTTATATGAAATCTTCCACCCCAAAATGCTTTTCAAATTACATATACGAATCACTTCACCCATCCGTGAGGTGAAATAAAACAGCATACTGCCACACTACACAACAGTTTAGGAACCGTAAGCAAAGAATACCACATCCATTTGAAACTGAAGGGAGAATTTACGTAAGTACAGTACCATAGTACGTTATTATTTCCATATTGTAACAGACTTTTGTGAAAAGTCCCAGGAGTTCTTTAAGGAAGACAGTGATTGGCAATTTGGTTTTACACTATACAGTGTACACTATACAGGATTGTCTGGCTATGTAGACTCTCTCCTCAGGCCCTATGCTACCAGCACTCCCAGCTATCTTCGAGACACCACTGACTTCCTGGGGAAACTACAGTCCATTGATGATCTTCCAGAAAACACCATCCTAGCCACTATGGATGTAGAAGCCCTCTACACCAACATTCCACACAAAGATAGACTACAAGCCGTCAAGAACACTATCCCCGATAATGTCATGGCAAACCTGGTGGCTGAACTTTGTGACTTTGTCCTCACCTACAGCTTTCACATTTGGAGACAATGTATATCTTCAAGTCAGCGGCACTTCCATGGGTACTCGCATGGCCCCACAGTATGCCAACATATTTATGGCTGACTTAGAACAACGCTTCCTCAGCTCTCGTCCCCTAATGCCACTACTCTACTTATGCTACATTGATGATATCTTCATCATCTGGACCCATGGGAAAGAGGCCCTGGAGGAATTCCACCAGGATTTCAACAATTTCCATCCCACCATCAACCTCAGCCTGGACCAGTCCACACAAGAGATCCACTTCCTGGACACTACAGTGCAAATAAGTGATGGTCACATAAACACCACCCTATACCGGAAACCTACTGACTGCTATATTTACCTACATGCCTCCAGCTTTCATCCAGACCTCATCACACGATCCATTGTCTACAGCCAAACTCTAAGATACAACCACATTTTCTCCAATCCCTCAGACAGAGACAAAGACCTACAGGATCTCTATCAAGTGCTCTTAAAACTACAATACCCACCTGCTGAAGTGAAGAAACAGACTGACAGAGCCAGAAGGGTACCCAGAAATCACCAACTACAGACAGGCCCAACAAAGAAAGTAACTGAACACCACTAGCTGTCACCTTCAGCCCCCAACTAAAACCTCTCCAGTGCATCATCAAGGATCTACAACCTATCCTGAAGGACGATCCCTCACTCTCACAGACCTTGGGAGACAGGCCAGTCATCACTTACAGAGAGCCCCCCCAAACCTGAAGCAAATACTCACCAGCAACTTCACACCACACAACAAAAACACTAACCCAGGAACCTATCCGTGCAACAAAGCCCGTTGCCAAGTGTGTCCACATATCTATTCAGTGGACACCATCATAGGGCCTAATCACATCAGCCACACTATCAGAGGCTCGTTCACCTGCATATCTACCAATGTGATATATGCCATCATGTGCCAGCAATGCCCCTCTGCCATGTACATTGGCCAGACCAGACAGTCTCTATGCAAAAGAATAAATGGACACAAATCAGACGTCAAGAATTATAACATTCAAAAATGAGTCGGAGAACACTTCAACCTCCCTGGACACTCAATAACAGACTTAAAAGTGGCAATTCTTCAACAAAAAAACTTCAAAAACAGACTCCAACGAGAAACTGCAGAACTGGAATTAATTTGCAAACTGGACACCATCAAATTAGGCCTGAATAAAGACTGGCAGTGGATGGGTCACTATAAGAGCTAAAAACTAATTTTCCCATGCTAATTTCCCCCCTATTGTTACTCACACCTTCTTGTCAACTGCTTGAAATTGGCCACCCTGATTACCACTACAAAAGTGATTTTTCTTCCTGCTGATAATAGCCCACTTTAATTGAATTATCTCATTAGAATTGGTAAGGCAACTCCCATCTTTTCATGTACTATGTATATATATATATATATATATATATATATCTTCCTACTGTATTTTCCACTGCATGCATCTGATGAAGTGTGTCTTAGCCCACAAAAGTTTATGCCCCAATAAATTTGTTAGTCTCTAAGGTGCCACAAGTACTCCTAGTTGTTTTTTCAGTAGTACAGTCACCCCTCAAAACCATACTGGGTCCTTACTGAATAATCAACATCACTTCATGCAAGATGGTATTCCTAGAAGATCTATTTAAGGAGAGACCCAGCTCAACCCTACTCAGCATGTAAAATCTGATTGGATCACAGTAGAAGATGGCATGGCAACAAACTAATTAACTTGTCTTCACCAGTCACTCAGCAACTAGGATTCCCAAAATTCTAAAGCATTCTTATTTTGCTGCGAAGCAGTTTATATAGCTCTTGTGCTGTCTGTCTCCTGAGCAAAATGGATGAGAGGACTTGTCAGCTTCTCTTTATGGTTCTCTCACCCATTTTACTAAGGTCAGTACTGAGAGATATTACTGATGGGCTGCTTATTGTTAATTATTTATACAAGGTCCTTTACAGGATTTGTTCAGACATTGTTGAGGGATCATAAACAAAGAATAATGGCAAAAAAGGCAATATGTACTAGCAAAGGAAGGAAGGAAGAAAGGAGGGAAATGTCTAGTGGGTTTTTGAATGGACTGGGGTCAGGTCTTGTTCTGTTTAACATCTTCATTAATGACCTTGGAGAGGGGATAGCAAGATTTTTATGAACTTTACAGAAGATACTATATTGAGAACTGTAGGAAACACCAAAATGACAGAGAAGTAAAAGGAACAGAGAGAGAAATTAGAAATATGACAGAAAATAAGGTAATAAGACTCATTGTAGAACAATGCAAGCTAAAACGTCTGGTGAAAAATAATCCAAGACACTGATATTCAATGCAAGGAAAAACCTTTCAAAGCAATAATCACAAAAAAGATTTAGGAATGAAATGGGAAAAAAAATGGACACGCGTTTACAACATAGCAGCAATAAAGGCCAATGGAATTTCAAGATGCGTACATAAAGGAAGCATGTCCCAGAGCAGAGAGGAAATCTATACAACTATATACCTGTATATTTATATGGCTCTGGTGTGCCTACACCTGGATTATTACATTCACTCTGGGTAACTTTTTACCAGAAAGATATTGACGAATTGGGGGAAGATCAGAGAAGATCAAAAAAAAGATATGATTAGGGGGTGATGAAGTGATTGATTAGTAAGATTATAATCTATAGCTCACTTAAGTGGTGTGACTAACGGGGCATCCAATACAGGGCTACAAATATTTGAAGGACGTCATCTCTAACAAAGGAGAGGAAATCTTTAACATATTTAAGGGAGAGTACCAGTAATACTGGGAATAATATGATAAAAATAGGACAGGGAAACGTTGGGCAGAATATCAGGAAAGACTTACTAATAGTAAAATACATTAGCCTGGTGAATAATCTCCCAAGAGAATTTGTAGAACTCCATCACTTGCAGCACTTAAAACTAGATTAGGCAAAGCATTAGAATGCATAACGTACAGAAAAATCCTGTTTTGGTAGGAGATGGTCCAGATAACCTAATAAATCTTTTTCATCTCTAGAATTTATTATAATAAAGAAATTATTCAAACTGCATATAACTATTAATACAATGCAAAAAAAACCAAAACCTTATTTGTGATGAGTAATGAATTCTTTATAAAATAATCAAGTTTTTTAGTTAAAAAAAACATAGCAAGCACAGATATCTGGTACACAGATTCATTTGTAACATAGCTCTGAGTCTGGAATGAAGGGAATTGAATATTTAGGGGCTACATTTTCCTTAAAGACTCCAACTACAAAATGATGTCACATCTTCCTATATATCAATTCTTAAACATTGTATCCTGTTATGTGATCCCCTAGAGCCTGATTTAGATTAAAATAGATATTACACAATGGGCTCTCTCTCTGCAGCATAAAATACTTATATCAGAAAACTCATATGCAGTATCATCAAGTTTATACATCAATCAGTTACCTTACAGTAGGTCATGGGCATAAAGGACATTGTCTTTCAGATATGTTATGACCAGTGCTGCTAACCTGGAGATAGTTTTGTTGTTGGTTCTTATGACTTGGACACCTTCCCATTATTAACTCATTTCACCAATCTACAAGCTCATTTCACCCATTCCACATTACAGCTGTCAGATAATGCTTTTCGGTGAATACTCTCTACTAACCTGGGCCATATTCAATCCAGTAAACTAGAGATTAAATGTTTTGTAACTCATTAGAAATGCATAGAGCTATCTAGCTCTTTTCTTAGTATCAATAGATAAGTAAATCATGTACTGTGGAATTAAGAATATGAAAAGCTTCAGACCCTGATATGGATCCATGGATATGAATGCCTAATGTCATTGGATACAGTACTCTCTATGGATGCCTAAAGAGACCAAGATAGAAAAACTGTTCTTTCTGTAAGACTTTTAGTATTGAACAATATTAACAGAAACTGTCCAAAAAGTTTCTGGGAGAATGGGAATAGATGGACTACAACACTTTAGAATATTAGTTTCAAACAGTCACGCTTTTTAAATTCATGGCTATGAGAGACAACATGGTCCCGTGAACAAGATCCTGTCCGGGAGTCAGGAGACCTCAATTCTAGTTCTAGTTCTGCTGTGTGACCTTGGGCAAGACAGTTCACTTTCCATCTGTGCCATTGTTTCCACCCCTTGTCTTTCTTATCTCTTTACATTGCAGGCGTTTTAGGACAGGGACTGCCTCTTACTGTTTGTTTGTACAGTGCCAAACAAAATAAGGCCTGAATCTCAGAAGGAGTCTGAAGGCATTGCCACACTACATTTTTTATAATGTAAATATTATTCTGTATGATTTGTTAAACACGGACAATAAGCTGTTTATTTTGCAATACACAAAGACAACTCTTGCCCTGAGGCACTTAACGTTTGCAAGCCCACCGCAAATAAGAAAAGTCACACTGGATGATACACAGGAGGTGTTAACTTAGATGTTTCAATGTTTTAAGACTGCTTTTAAAAAAATGTTTCACTTCTGTCTTTGTCATTCACAGAGTTCAGATGAACACATTCAGAATGTATGCAACAAGCCATATACTGACTTCATATTTCAGTCAAGATGTAAGCCCCTTCTTGAGTCAATATGTCTTGATGTTCACCTCAATAGAGTCAATATCTGCATTTTATAGCACCATAGATCCAACAATATGATTAGACCATACAGTAATTTGTCAATTCTTTCCACAAGATTAGAAGGCACTTACTATAGGTCCTGATCCAAAGCCTAATGATATCAATGGGTGTTTTTCCATTGACTTAAATGGGCTTTGGATCAGGCCCAGAATGTACTTTTGCTATTCTTTTAATTTTTTTACATTTACAGGGTGGGAAAGTCTTCCTTTTAATATTGTCTTTTGGAAGGAATTAAGAATCTTACTGCTGCTTCTCTTCTTATTTTATGATTGAAAGGAATAAATACATAAATGTTCTAATTCCAACTTGACCTAGAAAAGCAATGCAAATTTCTCCTAAAATATTGTTTTATAGTGTATCATAAGTTTATAATAATTCATTTGTTAAAATAGTCTTGCTAATGATGGGCTAACTATACTTTATTTAAAAGTTTTTTGTGTTTTGCTTTATTTTCTCAGTACGTTATGAAAAATTTCATAAGTAGTCTGATGACAATGTTTCCACCCACTCTGTCCCACTGATGGATCCTATAGCGTGGGAAAATTCTAGTGTTCTCATTACATGATTGACATATTCAGTTTCTCTGAGATTGTACTGAGTGCATCAGTATTTCAGTCACCTTCTGGCATGTTCCATTTAATAATTTAGTGGTGAGTGGCTTAGAGCCACTCATTTGTTCTCCTAACGGCAAGTGAGATGGTATTAGGAAAGTAGTTACTATAGGAAAATGAAAGTGCTCCAGAATATAGGTTCTATAAGAGACAGTGTTCTTTTAAAGATCTCATAAGGCTTATTATATATCATGTATAATGTTCTACCATATATAGAGTGTCAATACCCTCTAGTGGATGCACCAGCCTGTGAGTATATCACCTGTATTAGCTGGCATACAAAACTCTAGGAGACTCTTGGTTTGCCTAAAAGAGATTTTCCTTTATCTCATGTGGCAGAGGCCTGTGATTTTGGAAATGAAGTTCTGATTTCTATTTTCCATGCAACTACCCATGTGGTTGAGTTGATGACTATGGCGTCTATCTGTACCCACACACGAGGTCGATTTCAAAACCCTGGACTATACATAGAGTGATTGAAAAAAATAAGGTGCAAGAGTTTGAGTCCAATTTGACACACAAAGTCACAGATTAAAACATACCTTGACAAATCTGCAACTGCACTGGCACATATATGTTTGCAGGTGCAGTTTTCCAATATTGTATACACTACTATTAACACACACATGTGAGGTAACAACTGAGCCTGAGAACTAACTCTCCTTGAACAATGCTTAAGTTCTTTTTTATTTGCAAGTCTAAAAAGTATCACCTATTATTATAGAGTACCTATATGCCTAAGTGTTAAGCTCAGAAATCACAGAAGGGGGGAAGCTTCCATCTGACAGAGTGTGAGTTAGACAGAAATTTCCATTGTCACTGGAGTGGAAGAATTAAATTGATCACCTTATGTAGCCAGCATTCTGAAATGTTAACATTTTCTTCAGTTCCAAGACAAAAGTCTTATATTTAATCATTTACTATCAACCAGCATAGAGGAAAAGAGTACCTATTATACTGAACTATGAACAGGTGCTTGTCAGCTGTTGTAGAGCCAGAATTCTGCATAGCATTTACTGGGAATACTGCATGTATTTCTAAAATTAGAAGCTGGGTCTGCATAATGGTAAGAGATTGTACTCCTGTTTCTAGGGAAATCCAAGTTGAGAAATTCAAGATCTTCAGTTTCAAACCTGTAAGCAAAGCATTAGAATTTAGCTGTGTATTTGTTTGCAAATGAGGGCCCGCTGAGCTGAAGAAAGCTTCTGGCTTTGCCAAATGTCCCCAGCAAAACTTAAAACTGTCTTGAAAGTTAAATATTTTTGAAAAATATGTGCAATGCAAGTTATTTCTCTCTGTTAAGGTACAACTAGAGACAAACTGAGATCAGGGCCCCATTGCGCCAAGCACGTTAAGAGACAATCCTTGCCCCGACAAGCTTACAAGGTAAGAAGCATCCAATTTAAAAACCACTCAAAATTCCTTCTCGTCCATTCTTTTGCAAAATTTTCCATATATAAAACATGTCCCAATTTCTTTATAAAACTAACCTCAAACTTAGGTCTTATGATGCCATGTTGCACTGAAACCATTGCAAATCTATTATTAATATAGTGCCAAAACAGTGCCAGGTGCTTTACAGAGACTAAGAAAACAAGATCCCTTCCCTGAATGGTTTTCAGTCTAGATAAACATAATTCAGATAAAGGGTGGGTTGTCACACAGAAAAGCAAAGTGCACCATCCTGTAAATTCCATTTTTGATTATACATTAGAGACCTGAGTGAACAATCTGTAACAAATAGCTTATTTGAAGATGCAGATCTCTTCTTACCAATGTGAGGGGCTAACACCCTGCGCAGACAGGCAAAATTATTATTTCTGCAAGCTCACCCTGCGTCTTCTCAACACCAGCTTGATAGTATAAAAAGGCCTGGCACGTCACTCTATAAGGCAGAGCAAACTGGTACATAGAGAGGTGTTCTGCAGGAAGAATACAAGAGAAGGTTTAAACTGAGGCTTGACTCCTGCTGTACTTTAGTTAAAGATTAGAGCAAGTTGGAAAGCATTTTTTAAAATTATGAAAATTTTCAAGGAAGTTACTGTTTGTCAATTTCATTTCAAAAAAATGTTCCAAAGACTTGTGTCATAAATATAAAGGGAAGGGTAAACCCCTTTAAAATCCCTCCTGGCCAGAGGAAAAATCCTCTCACCTGTAAAGGGTTAAGAAGCTAAAGGTAACCTCGCTGGCACCTGACCAAAATGACCAATGAGGAGACAAGATACTTTCAAAAGCTGGGAGGAGGGAGAGAAACAAAGGGTCTGTGTCTCTCTGTCGGTATGCTGTTTTGCCGGGGATAGAACAGGAATGGAGTCTTAGAACTTTAGTAAGTAATCTAGCTAGCTATGTGTTAGATTATGATTTCTTTAAATGGCTGAGAAAAGAATTGTGCTGAATAGAATGACTATTTCTGTCTGTGTGTCTTTTTTGTAACTTAAGGTTTTGCCTAGAGGGATTCTCTATGTTTGAATCTAATTACCCTGTAAGGTATCTACCATCCTGATTTTACAGGGGTGATTCCTTTACTTCTATCTACTTCTATTTCTATTAAAAGTCTTCTTTTAAGAAAATTGAATGCTTTTTCATTGTTCTCAGATCCAAGGGTTTGGGTCTGTGGTCACCTATGCAAATTGGTGAGGATTTTTACCAAACCTTTCCCAGGAAGTGGGGTGCAAGAGTTGGGAGGATTTTGGGGGGAAAGATGTGTCCAAACTATGTTTCCCAGTAAACCCAGTTAGAGTTTGGTGGTGGCAGTGGATATTCCAAGGACAAAGGATAAAATTAATTTGTACCTTGAGGAAGTTTTAACCTAAGCTGGTAAAAGTAAGCTTAGGAGGTTTTCATGCAGGTCCCCACATCTGTACCCTAGAGTTCAGAGTGGGGGAGGAACCTTGACAACTTGGAATTTTGGACACTAAGACCAAGATCCTCAAGGGTATTTAGGTGCCTAATTTGATTTCAGCGGGAGTTAGGTACCTAATACCTTTTTGAGGGTCTGGGCCTAAGCCAGTAATTATGTTGTAGATTTGGGAGCATTGAGGGGCTCATCCCATTCACAGATGCTACCTACATAATAACAATAACAATAAGAATTTCACAAATAGATCACTGTTATCATATGTCAGATTTTTCTCCATACACGATAGTTGTTTCACATCACTTCTAATCAAATGCTTTGCTAAAAGTAAGGTTATGAAGAGAACGGATAAATAATGAAGCAGCAAACAAACACTCAAGATACAAAGAAAGCCACCACACTGTGGACCACACAGGATCTGCAGAGCTAATAAAACTGACCACAGTAAATGTTGAGGTTTACTTTGGTGTCTCAATGATCAAAACCAATTTGTAATAAAATTACCTATAATTAAAGGGCAAAATTCCCACAGGAATATTTTTATTTTATTCCCCTGGAAGCAGCAAGCTTTTCAGATCTAGCCTCCATAATAATAATCTCTGATTGAATGAATAGCAGAATGACATTTAAGCGGCAAAAAAGAAAATAAATCCATAGAAGAAGAGAGATGGAATAACATGAGATATTTCATTAGTCTACTATGGGTAATTATTATTGTTTTATTTATTATACACATTTGTAAGGCTGCAGTAATCGTCACTGTCTGTTGTTTTTATTGAAAAAATCTCTCAACCAGTTTTTTGTTTACTATTATATATTTATTTATTTATCATCAAATGTACATAACATATTGTATGTATATGCTAGCTGAAGAATGAAGAAAAGAAATTTTTATTTCAGATTTATTTTTCTACTAGCAAAGCTATAGTATAATAAAAACTAAATATATAATTTTAAAAAAAAATCTTAGTACAAAACTTCACTTTGCCAGGTTTTTTAACCTCTTATAAACCCCTTAAAATGGGTAATAATGAATAAACAGAAACAACCTTGAATATACATTATAGGGGGAGAAGGATTGAAAATGGGACAGAGCATTTTACCCCTATCTTGCCAGTTCAATGAATGAAAATTGCTACCCATCTAATGGCTATTTCAAAGCCTATTTGAAATAAGATCATAGCATAAGTCCAATTCTTAGTAGACAAATTTCTGCATCACAAATGAACCACTATTTGGCAACCTTATAGGCAATATGAGGTTCAAGGACTGAACGGTCATGGATATTGAACTTGCCCTGAATCATCTAGGGTCTTTCCTTTGGATGTCAGTGAGCTTTTGAACAAGCCCCTACTGTTGGTTCCCAGATCATTGGCAGAGCAACCTGAAGAAACTTGCAGTCCATGTTGTACCTAGTGCGGATTAACAAAGGACAATCAATCCATCAGTCTGGAGGTTATCAATCTGGAGCACTAACAAGTCACTCCGAATTCTGAGACATAAAAAAAGAAAACAGTGTTCAGAATGACACCTACATCTATCACTAAATGTACTGGATCCTTAACTATACATTTCAGGATGGCCTAACAGGAGAATTGAAAAGAAAGGTGATGAAAGAAAAGCTAACGAAAGGCAGGAAGTATAAAGCATAATTCAGAGGATTTATTTGGCTCCCAAAATAATATTAAAGTAAAACAAACTACTCTGGATCTGCATTTTTGTTTCAAATACAGCACTTTGAGGCCCATAAATATGGACATGGCAAAAAGAATCTTTTCCTTCCTACATCCTGGCTGCAGACCTAAAATCAATACCAGTTGCCTCAGTAAAATCTCACCCTGACAGTACCTCCCTGCTGGCTATGCAACAATACTAATGGTCTTGTAGGGGTCTTTAGACAACACAAGGATGTCAATATAATTCTGTTCCACTTTTCTTGCTTGCTAGCTTCCATCTGCAGCCAATTCATAACTTTGGTTACACATACCTTTGCACAAATGGGCCATCTCTCCACCTACCCACTTAGGTGTCCCTTTCCTCACTCCAGCGCTTCTCTGATCACTGTGACAGCCTTTACAGAATGTCCCTCCAAATCTAGTTTACCTTTAATATTTCACTAAAATGCCAATGAAAACAGCTTTTCACCCATGGGAGCGCAAAAATCTTCTTTTCTTATTCAACCACAATAGACAAAGCTTATTCCCATCAGACTAAACAAATAAGCAATAAAGTCAGAAAATCAGGGACACATATTGAGGACTTTTCAATTTTGCCCTCAGAATGGGTCAGAGCAATAGTAGTTAACTGCTTAGGGGAAGTATTCTAGTTTGTTTAAAAAAAAAAAAAAACACCTCAGCCGATGTATTAAAGAAAAATAAAACAAAACTACTGTGCATACGTTTTGATAATGGACTATACACATTATTCTAAAGTTTTATGCCTAAGAAATTCACATTTTGTACACTGACAGATCTGTGCATGCAAGCACACAGATACGCACAGAGCAGGGAAATCGCTCTTTAAACTGACAAATCACGTACAGGCTTCAGTTATGTTCTTCATTTTGACACTTGTCTGGCACTAACATTCTTCAATAGAGAATGTGTGACCCTAGGGCCCCTTCAGTGCCAGCTGGCAGAGGGCCCACTGTGCTGTACCTTATATCAGGCCTGACACATTCACTATATCCAAAACATTGCTGTCCTAATAATTATTTGTAAAGAGTATTGTGTGAAGTATCAAATGAAAGCTGATGACACACCAGTTATTAATAGCATTATATGATTGTATGTAAAGAGTTATGCTCGTATGCTGGAAATATGTGCATAAAATATGTTTTGGAAGGAGAAATGATAAACAAGTTTATCCTAGACAAAGGAATACTGTTTTGCCTGTGTCTCCAATGTAAATTAAGCAAGATGATGCCAGAGATAATGGGCGGTTCATATGCATCTGAGGAAAACACTGTTATCAGGAGACTGAGGAAACAACATGGTGTCAGCACAAGGGAGGACATACCACAGTCTGAATCCGAGGGGGTCATCTTGACTCTGGAGACAAAGACAATTAACTTTGGGGAATATCAAGAGAAGCAAAAAGGCATCTTGTTATCCCTCACTAAGGGAACAGAGGTCAGCACTCTTTGCATCTATGAACAGTGGATCCCCACCTATGTGCGTTGGGTATGTTGAAATGTAACTATAGGTGAGAAAACAGCTTTAGACAAAGTTTGCAGCCTGCTAAGGCAACATGTGGACTCTTTGAAGAACATTATTCTTTTGTTTCATTTGTATGCATTTTCTATTTACATTATCTCCGCTTAGCATCACTTAAATCTCTTTTCTTTATTAATAAAAACTCGTTGTTCATCTCAGTGCTGTTATTCATTATAATGTGAGGTGAGCATCCTCAGTTGAGCCAACAGGCTGGTGTGTATTCTGTCTCTTCAGAGCAATGAACGTGGTAATTCTGTGGGCATCCACTGACAGGGGAGGATACTGCAGAGGAATGCTTTTGCAGCAGCATTGGAAACTCCAAATACACCAAGGGTTAGCCTGCCAGGCAAAGGTTGGACTGGCAGAGTTCTGAGGAGTTTGTTCACTGGCTAACAAACTGGGATGGCTGGCAGCTGTTGCACAGTACAGCATCAACAAATCTCTCTCACACTGAGGCAGAAGGGTAACAAGGTGACTTACAGTTCTGGATGCTCCGAGAAAGCACCACAGCTGAGGCATAATTTCCACACAGTTTGCTGGTTAACTGAGTTTCACACTTCAAAAAACTAATAAACTAGATTTTTAAGTGATTCACAGTGTGAGAAGACTGAAAACAGTCAAAAAGGTTACAGTTTTGTCATCTTCTGTGTGTTTATATGAGGTGGAGATAGAACAAAGGAAAGTATAAAGATTAGTGAGTATCAGAAAAGGCAGGATGAGCAAAGAAACATATGTTGAGCTCACCAAGAAGCAGTTAGAAGAGCTGGGCACACAGTGAGGTCCATCAGCAGCTGATCAGGAGAAACCAAAGCTAGCAGCCATGCTGCACTCATATGCCATCAGCAGGATGGGGGCCAGAAGGGGTCCCTTTTTTCTCCTGTCTGTTCTCCTGCATGCCCTGTAGATCGCCAGACAATGCAGCAGAGACACCAGCAATGGTAAGAGGTCCAGAACTGTGGATGCTGGGGTGGAAAAGGCTACTGGGGAGGAGAGATTAATGAAGCTGGAAGCCAGGTGTCAGAGTGAGGAGGCAGAGCTGGAGCAACAGAAGCTTGCTGACCAGGACAAATGCAGCCAGCTCAAACAGGAGAAGAGGGTCAAGTCACAGCCTAGATCTATGTGGAAACACATAAGGGGGTGCCTGATCAGGGGCTAGCAGGTGAACAGATGTGGGTGTGATGAATCCCACTGCTTTGCCTATAGCCTGAGTCCTTATGGAGACTCAAGGATGGTCTGAGATTCTGATTATGGAAAGTTTTTTCCTGTTATTTTCTGTAATGATGTAGATATCTGATTTAAATGCTACTCTCCACTGGTGAGCATATCCTTCAACAGCAGAATGATGAATGAAATTGTTTCCTACTAGCTATCTCTTACCTTCATTTCAATCTGGGATGTCTAATGTGTTGAAAAGGATTGTTCTGTTGGTTTGTGATCCAACCTAATAAGAGACCAAGCCCAAAACATAGTTCTCATCTGTTCTTAGCAGCTGTCTAAACCCATAATTGAAATTAATCTCAAGTTGTAATTAAGTTCTGTGCATGGAAGAGAAGGATGGTACAGAGGTTAGGGTGCTGTTTGGCACTGGAATTCAGTTCCCTGCTCCACTGCAGACTTCCTGTCTGATGCTGGGTAAATCATTGAATCTCTCTATGGTTCAGTTGCATATCTGTAAAATGGGAATAATAGCACTTCCTTTCCTCATAGGAGTGATGTGAGAATAACTACAATAGAGAGTGCAGGTATTCAGATACTATGGTATTGGGCACCATGTAAGTACCATCAATGAGGTTATATACTATAGTGAGAGTATAGTGTGTAAGCAGCACATTTTTTAAGACCATGAGACAGAAACTACCCCGAGAACAGGGATACTCTGAGGGGAAAAAGAGAATGAAATAATGTATTAAGTCATCTCAAAAAATGTCTCTCTTGGAAGTATCAGAGTAGCAGCCATGTTAGTCTGTATCGGTGAAAAGAAAAGGAGGACTTGTGGCACCTTAGAGACTAAAAAATTTATTTGAGCATAAGCTTTCATGAGCTACAGCTCACTTCATCGGATGCATGAGCTCAAATAAATTTGTTAGTCTCTAAGGTGCCACAAGTCCTCCTTTTCTCCTGGAAGTAGTCATGTATTCTTTGCAATTACTTTATTATGTAAATCTGGTTAAAAATAATTGAAGCCTGATTTAAACACTAGTTCCCAAAGGCAAAATCATCCCCTTAGCACTCAGTAATGGAACTGTGCACTGAAAGGTTCATATGGATCTCCAGGGGAAGGACTCCTCCCCTCAAATCACTTTTCAGTCACGAGAGCACTGGTGAGCTCACGCCTCTGCAGAGGGCTTATCCTCCCACCCATGCCTTGTACTGGGAAGATCCACAGGGCAGAGTTCCATGGTATATAAGATGTACAGACCCTCTGCCGAGGCTCCCCAGTCCTGTCCTATCCCTATCCTGTGCAAGAGAATGGCACCAATTCTCTCTATGCGCAGGCCTTTTCACTAACATGGGGAAGGCAGGATTTGCCACTAAAATAACATTGAAAATGTTTAAATAGGGATACTCAAACTGGTTTATTTTTTCCAGTCACAAATCCCTTCACCCTCCCTCCGAAAGATCTTCATTCCAAATTCTGATGGAACCCTTTAAAGAGTTGCAATAATAAGGTTATTTTCCCCCATTCACATACCTTTTTTCTTGTGCCACCACTGTTCCAGGTTCTTGCCAGGACTGGAGCAGATGATGTGCTCAGTCCCTCCTTCTCGCTGCCTGTGACACACAATAGTTTACACCCCTGAGGGCTGTAATACATAGCTCTAATTTCAGTTATTGGGTTTAGCATACGGGTGCTGGGTGGGGGTGCTGGCCTGATATATACAAAAGGTCAGTCTAGATGATCTGGTGGTCCCTTCTGGCCTTAAACTCTATGCTCTATGTGCCCAAATTCTTCAGACTTAAATGGCCTAGATAGTTCGGAGAAGGCTCAGATAAGCATCTTAAATATTTGATACTAATCCAGACTGAATCAGTACCTACAGCCTTTTGAAGGTCACCCATCAGAAATTTATAGACTTACTGGGTGAAAGCCTGAGGTCCTCACTCAGGAAATCGCCAGTTGCTTTCCATTGGATTTAACTAAATTAATTGCTGAGTAGCGGTGATGGGACAGATTAGTTACAGCATAAATCAAATTAGTTATGGCCAAAATACATCCAGAGTAACATCACTGATTTACACAGAGTTATGATGAGTTTACATATCACTGTGATCAAGTTATTTTGGTTCTATAGTAGATTTCAACCATATATTTTGTCCTTCCTGGAAGCTCTGAGCACTACATGTGTTTGTCCCAGGAATGACTGAACAGACCGTGGTGTTAATGCTGGTCCCTCCCACATTGCTCCCAGAGGTACACAGTGGGTTCCATATATGTTCAGGTACAGAATGTGAGCATTTTTATTTACAGCTTCCCATGATGGCTCTTTATTTGTTCTCTATCAGGAACTTTTGAGACCACATATATTAACAATTTCAGGTTACCATTGTTATGAGAGAAGATTTGAAAAGGTGTTTAAAATCAAGGGAACTGGAAATTGTTAAGGTAAAAGTCTAGCTAAATTGGAGTTCAAGGAGATATGAGCACCCGGCAAAGAAGAATACCAAAATGAAAATGCACTACGTGGGTTACAGAAAGCTCAAGCATGTATTGAAAAGAAACTAGGAACCTTGAGAAATTTATGATCAGATGCCTGGAAAGAAGTTGGGCATAAAGATTCTCTTTGGGGATTTTTACTACCTGGAAGCAAGTACAAGTACTACAAGGCAGCTATGAAAAGGATTTGGGGCTAAGCTTTTTTATTTGACAGCCTGCATTGTTTTATTCTGGTATCTATATTATCAGGGGAGAAACATATTTATATGAAACTATATATTGATTATGTGAGTTCTGGGCATCCTGGCAAACAGTGATCAGAAAACATTCATGCACGGATACCAGCTTTAGCACTTCCACATAGAGTTATATGGTTATGACTTGTGTTTCCAATACAAGAGTTATTCATCTTCAATGGGGAGATTTAAAGTGATTAGCATATATCCCATCATCAGGACTCAGGACAAACTGATTTGGAAACTTTTCTCTCTTTGTATAAGGGTCCTGGGCTGGGGCTCAACATCAGATTTCCAGACCAAGATCGGCATTTGTGTCAGGATCCCAGGTCCAGAGTGAGGAGTCAGAGCCAAAGTTGATGGAGGGAGGTCAGAAGCAGAGAAGCAGAGTCAGGAATGGCAGCACACTGGGGATCAAAATTGTTGCCTGGACACTTCCTGGTACACCCCATGGGCTTATGTGGGGTCAAGAGCCAATCAGGAGCCTCCAAGGTGGCTGCCAATCGGACCTCTCAGGCAGGACTTCCCACAGCGTACATCCACTGTGGTTTGCAGAGAGCAGCTGGGTTAGAGCTGATGGTGTGAAGGTGTCCACTACCTGGTGGCTCTGCTACCCTGCATGTAAGTCATACTTATACTTTGGGCCCGATACTGTGTGCTGCTGAGTACTCCAAATTCCCATTGCCTCATCTCCCACTGCAGTCACTGTACTGAGCTGGTTCAGGCCTTTTTAAAGCTAAATCCAATATTTTCCCCCCAAACAACTGACAGGATCAAATCCTCAGCTGGTATAAATCTTAGCTCCACTGACTTCAATGGAGCTATTCTGATTTACACCAGCTGTAGATCTGGCCCTGAACTAGGACGGCTCCTGATATGAATATCAACTTGTAGGTTTTTCCCCCATGTAGTGTATCTGATCCACATATTGGGGGAAATAAATGTGTGATGGAACTGGGCAGATGAGGAAAATCATGAATTCCTTAATAAGCCAATGTATAGAGCAGAGGGGAGGTGGGGCAGAATCTCACTGCTTAGCAAATCAAGGGGAAATTAAAGTATTTCTGCCACTATCACAAAAAGCAAGACAGATTACAGTTTTGCCTTGAACTTTCACTGATCTGAATGAAAAAAAAAGGGTACTTAGAGGAGATAGAGAACTGCCTGGTCACTGGATTAAAAAAAAAAGATAACATTTCTTTGCGGAAATTAGACAAATTTGCAGACTTATTTTTTAATCTAGGCAAAATGTCACTCGAGGCTCACAGATAAGTACTAAAATTTCATTCTGCATAAGAATTAGGCAAATTCTGATGAAAAGCTCCCTGTTTCACATATAAAATACTCACCAACTTGAAATTAGCAGCTTCACACAGTTGTATTGATAAAACAAGCATTCTGGATTAGTTCATCAATGTTTTCTGCTGTTTGATACTTAACATGATCAGACTGATTATCTGAAAAGCTAAACTTTACCTTAATGTTTCTGAGGAGACCAAACGATAAGGAAAACCGTTAGCGTGAATGATCAGTGGTGTGGCTATTAATCCAGAGAGGCGGATGGATGGGGTATGAAGCAAAATACTCTAATACTCTTCTAGTTCTGAGAAACAGCAGTATCAGGGAAATTGTTAAGCTAGCTGACTAAACTATAGGCAATTCTTTAGGAAATCTCTTGTTTTGTTGAAGATACTGCTGCTAAAATTAAAAGTTATGAGAGACTCAGAGATATGAACATAAAATTAAAGTAACTCCTAATAGTAGTTCAGAAAATTCCAGATGGCAGTATTCCTAGATTAGAATCATTCAATAGTAACATAGCCCCTGCTTTGCCAGGTGCACATGCAGTAGACACTATACCTCTGTGTGATAGTAGCAAACCAGGACTCCAATCTTCCTCAGAGGGGGAAATCGTGGGGATATTCGGTTGTAAAACTAAAAATCTGCTCTTATGAGACTCAGAAAGCTCAAAAATTGTACAAACTGAATCCATCCCCCAGCAGTAACAATTCAGAGAATTGCAGAAGATTAGACAAGCTGGAGGAATTCCTCCGCTTAGAAAACTGATCTCAGATCTCCCATTTAAGATTAGTAACATATAATATGAAGAGAAATAGCAAATAACAACAAAGTAGTTACAACTAATTGAAATTATAAGTTCAGAAAGGCCTGGACTTCCAAGGGGTGAGTGGAAAAAATTCATGTGTTCTTTTGCTGGGCCTGACCTAGATGTGCAAATCCCTTGACTCATACTTTCATGTCAGGTTGGCATATGCACGTATAGGTGTGAAGGGCATGACACATCAGGGTATTGTGTGGTCCTGCAAGAAAATGTGGGTCAAAATGTACTAAGCATCAGCCTGCTAGAAGAGTCTACCAGAGTGATAATTTTATTTGAGGTGTGGTAGAAGTCTTATTATTTTTTAAACATGGCTGAGAGAAAGGCATAGAGCTCATTAAATGAAGCCTGAAATCAAGTCAAAATTGCTTCTCTGACACTCCTGACTATATTTCATCTGAGGAACCAGGAAAAATACCCTGAGACTCCAACCAGATGACTCGCCCCCACGTCATGACCTCTAACATGAACCTTAAACTGCAAAGTGAAAAAAACCTGTCTCTAAATCTTTGACTTCCAGATAGCGCAAAGCTCTATGTCCAATTCTGGCAAAAGTTTGGCGTAGGCAAATAATTTCTGACTGGGCTCTGAATGTTAACAGAAGTAGCTCAAACTTAGAAAAGGTTGATTTTTTCATACTTCTCATTTAAGTCAAATATTTCACACAGCTGTATTCAAGATCATCATTTAGAGTGGAGAAGCTGCATTTACATATGAACAATAAATCAAAGACAATTAGAGAAGCTATTGCCTTAACTCAGGAACTGAAACTCAAACAGGATTGTGGAGTGGGAGGAATCAAGTATGTCTCGAGGAATCAAGTATGTATTGTGATGGAGTCAGACTAAAAGGATATAAGAGAGTGGTCCTATTGGGATCCAGGAAGTGCACTGCTAAAGGATCCTCCCCCCAGCCTAAGAGGGGGATCCACAGGACCTGGAAGCCAAATAAATACGGGGGACAACTAATGAAACAACAGGGACAGGAGTGCGGTTAAAGGGTCAAACAAAGGGAACGAGACGAGGACAGCGAGCAGAGAACCCTGGACAGTGCCCACTGCTCCTCGAAGGCATCAAGGGAGTCAGTGGATGCCGCCCAGAGGAACTCTAGCCAGATACATGAACGGACGGAGGATCGGAAACAGTCGCAGGAGACTCCATCGGCCAACCTCCTCACCCTGGTTTTACAGATGGCCACTTTAGCCAGGGCCAGGAGGAGGTAGACCAGGAGGTCCCGTGACTTTGTGGGGCCACAGATAGGGAGTGCATAGGTAAGGTGGTGAGGGGAAAAGTGCAACCAAAAACGTAACAAAATATCTGTGAGGAGTTAGAATAGGCGCTGCAACCTGGCGCACTCTAAGTAAATGTGTGACAGGGTTTCCCTCACACTGCAAAAGGGGCAGGTGTCCGGGATAGGGGTGAACCGTGCCAAGTATACGCCTGCGCTCAGAGTCCTGTGGAGGAGCCGCCAACTTATATCCCCGGCGGACCTTGGGACCAGGGTGGAGTATAGGCTGGCCCCCCGGGGCTCCTCACCCTCTAGAGGTGGCAGGAGGTCCCGCCACTTTGTGTTGGGCGGAACGCAAGGGTGAGGACGTGAAGGGTGTGGAGCATGAGTGCGTATAGATGTTCCCTTGGAACGGTCTGGAAGCGGACTGGCTGCAGATTGTGCAGCCAGCTCACGGTGAAGGAGCGGCGGGAGGGGGGGGTTCGGTTGGGTCCATGGGGCCCGATGAAAAAGTCCGGAACGCCTGAGGTGGAGGGTGGGCAGGGCATGCCCTCGTGCAGGACCCAGGTCAAGGTAAACCTAAGCAGCGGGTGGCAAAGCGGCCCTCACCTCCTGAGGTACATGCCGGGAAGTACAAAGCCTGGAGAGCCCCATGCTCTGAGCAAGCTTCAGGGGATCAAGCCAATCTCCCCGGTCGTACTCTAGAAGGTCTCCAACTCTTGTGACTTGTGCCAGGACCAACCTCTGGTGCACCGAGGGGGACTCGGCCATCTGCACACAGAGCTGGGGGTTGTGTAGCAGGGGCTCCGTGAGGAAATATGCCTCCACGGTGGCCGCCACGGACCTGGTCACTGAGAACAGTTTCCAGGTCTGGAGGAGGTCCTGGTAGAAGACCGGCAGCCCGGAGAGGTCTCGTGGAAGATGGATGGAGATAAAGGACCTGCCGGTCATATCAGAGCCCTTGGAAGTGGTGCAGGAAGGCTTGCGCCAGTACACTCTACGCTGGGACTACCTGAACCATAAAGGAGCCTTTGCAGGGCCTGGAGGCGGAAGACGTGGACCTGAGTGTGCAGACACTTCAGACCCTGCCCTCCCTCCTCCAGGGGTAGATTGAGAACTCCCTCAGAGACCCAGTGCAGTCCTGACCAAAAGAGCTCCAGAATCGATGTCAGGAAGTTGGCCAGGAAACCCGGGGCCGGGACCACAGAGGAGCCAAGAGGCCAGTGAAGAAGCTTGGCAACATGTGACCTCCAGAAGAGGTAAGCGGAATGTCCGGGTTCCAGTAACACAGACACAGGTAACTAACCGCTTTCATGTTCTCTCCACAGGTACCATTGCGGAGAGTGGACCAGATGATATGTCTGGGGGGAGAAAGCAGAAGGAGACTCCGCTGGTTGGAAGGCATGAGATGCGATGTCCTGAGGTTGGGAGTTCCACGACCACCACTCCCAAGAGGAGAAGGCGGGTGGTGGTGGTCGGGGACTCTCTCCTCCGGGGGACTGAGTCATCTATCTGCCGCCCTGACCGGGAAAACCGAGAAGTCTGCTGCTTGCCAGGGGCTAAGATTCGCGATGTGACGGAGAGACTGCCGAGACTCATCAAGCCCTTGGATCGCTACCCCTTCCTGCTTCTCCACGTGGGCACCAATGATACCGCCAAGAATGACCTTGAGCGGATCACTGCGGACTACGTGGCTCTGGGAAGAAGGATAAAGGAGTTGGAGGCGCAAGTGGTGTTCTCGTCCATCCTCCCCGTGGAAGGAAAAGGCCTGGGTAGGGACCGTCGAATCGTGGAAGTCAACGAATGGCTACGCAGGTGGTGTCGGAGAGAAGGCTTTGGATTCTTTGACCATGGGATGGTGTTCCATGAAGGAGGAGTGCTGGGCAGAGACGGGCTCCATCTTACGAAGAGAGGGAAGAGCATCTTTGCCAGCAGGCTGGCTAACCTAGTGAGGAGGGCTTTAAACTAGGTTCACCGGGGGAAGGAGACCAAAGCCCTGAGGTAAGTGGGAAAGCGGGATACCGGGAGGAAGCACAGGCAGGAATGTCTGTGAGGGGAGGGCTCCTGCCTCATACTGGGAATGAGGGGCGATCAACAGGTTATCTCAAGTGCTTATATACAAATGCACAAAGCCTTGGAAAAAAGCAGGGAGAACTGGAGGTCCTGGTGATGTCAAGGAACTATGACGTGATCGGAATAACAGAGACTTGGTGGGATAACTCACACGACTGGAGTACAGTCATAGAATCATAGAATCATAGAATATCAGGGTTGGAAGGGACCCCAGAAGGTCATCTAGTCCAACCCCCTGCTCGAAGCAGGACCAAGTCCCAGTTAAATCATCCCAGCCAGGGCTTTGTCAAGCCTGACCTTAAAAACCTCTAAGGAAGGAGATTCTACCACCTCCCTAGGTAACGCATTCCAGTGTTTCACCACCCTCTTAGTGAAAAAGTTTTTCCTAATATCCAATCTAAACCTCCCCCATTGCAACTTGAGACCATTACTCTTCGTTCTGTCATCTGCTACCATTGAGAACAGTCTAGAGCCATCCTCTTTGGAACCCCCTTTCAGGTAGTTGAAAGCAGTTATCAAATCCCCCCTCATTCTTCTCTTCTGCAGACTAAACAATCCCAGCTCCCTCAGCCTCTCCTCATAAGTCATGTGCTCTAGACCCCTAATCATTTTTGTTGCCCTTCGCTGGACTCTCTCCAATTTATCCACATCCTTCTTGTAGTGTGGGGCCCAAAACTGGACACAGTACTCCAGATGAGGCCTCACCAGTGTCGAATAGAGGGGAACGATCACGTCCCTCGATCTGCTCGCTATGCCCCTACTTATACATCCCAAAATGCCATTGGCCTTCTTGGCAACAAGGGCACACTGCTGACTCATATCCAGCTTCTCGTCCACTGTAACCCCTAGGTCCTTTTCCGCAGAACTGCTGCCTAGCCATTCGGTCCCTAGTCTGTAGCTGTGCATTGGATTCTTCCATCCTAAGTGCAGGACCCTGCACTTATCCTTATTGAACCTCATCAGATTTCTTTTGGCCCAAACCTCCAATTTGTCTAGGTCCTTCTGTATCCTATCCCTCCCCTCCAGCGTATCTACCACTCCTCCCAGTTTAGTATCATCCGCAAATTTGCTGAGAGTGCAATCCACACCATCCTCCAGATCATTTATGAAGATATTGAACAAAACTGGCCCCAGGACCGACCCCTGGGGCACTCCACTTGACACCAGCTGCCAACTAGACATGGAGCCATTGATCACTACCCGTTGAGCCCGACAATCTAGCCAGCTTTTTACCCACCTTATAGTGCATTCATCCAGCCCATACTTCCTTAACTTGCTGACAAGAATACTGTGGGAGACCGTGTCAAAAGCTTTGCTAAAGTCAAGAAACAATACATCCACTGCTTTCCCTTCATCCACAGAACCCGTAATCTCATCATAAAAGGCGATTAGATTAGTCAGGCATGACCTTCCCTTGGTGAATCCATGCTGGCTGTTCCTGATCACTTTCCTCTCATGTAAGTGCTTCAGGATTGATTCTTTGAGGACCTGCTCCATGATTTTTCCAGGGACTGAGGTGAGGCTGACTGGCCTGTAGTTCCCAGGATCCTCCTCCTTCCCTTTTTTAAAGATTGGCACTACATTAGCCTTTTTCCAGTCATCCGGGACTTCCCCCGTTCGCCACGAGTTTTCAAAGATAATGGCCAAGGGCTCTGCAATCTCAGCAGCCAATTCCTTCAGCACTCTCGGATGCAACTCGTCCGGCCCCATGGACTTGTGCACGTCCAGCTTTTCTAAATAGTCCCTAACCACCTCTATCTCCACAGAGGGCTGGCCATCTCTTCCCCATTTTGTGATGCCCAGCGCAGCAGTCTGGGAGCTGACCTTGTTAGTGAAAACAGAGGCAAAAAAAGCATTGAGTACATTAGCTTTTTCCACATCCTCTGTCACTAGGTTGCCTCCCTCATTCAGTAAGGGGCCCACACTTTCCTTGGCTTTCTTCTTGTTGCCAACATACCTGAAGAAACCCTTCTTGTTACTCTTGACATCTCTTGCTAGCTGCAGCTCCAGGTGCGATTTGGCCCTCCTGATATCTTTCCTACATGCCCGAGCAATATTTTTATACTCTTCCCTGGTCATATGTCCAACCTTCCACTTCTTGTAAGCTTCTTTTTTATGTTTAAGATCCGCTAGGATTTCACCATTAAGCCAAGCTGGTCGCCTGCCATATTTACTATTCTTTCGACTCATCGGGATGGTTTGTCCCTGTAACCTCAACAGGGATTCCTTGAAATACAGCCAGCTCTCCTGGACTCCCTTCCCCTTCATGTTAGTCCCCCAGGGGATCCTGGCCATCTGTTCCCTGAGGGATCCTCATGGATCCTCATGGATGGTTATAAACTGTTCAGAAAGGATAGGCAGGGCAGAAAAGGTGGGGGAGTAGCACTGTATGTAAGGGAGCAGTATGACTGCTCAGAGCTCCGGTACGAAACTGTGGAAAAACCTGAGTGTCTCTGGATTAAGTTTAGAAGTGTGTGCAACAAGAGTGATGTAGTGGTGGGAGTCTGCTATAGACCACCGGACCAGGGGGATGAGGTGGATGAGGCTTTCTTCCGGCAACTCACGGAAGCTACTAGATCGCATGCCCTGATTCTCATGGGTGACTTTAATTTTCCTGATATCTGCTGGGAGACCAATACAGCGGTGCATAGACAATCCAGGAAGTTTTTGGAAAGCGTAGGGGACAATTTCCTGGTGCAAGTGCTAGGGGAGCCAACTGAGGGGGGGGCGCTTTTCTTGACCTGCTGCTCACAAACCGGGTAGAATTAGTGGGGGAAGCAAAAGTGGATGGGAATCTGGGAGGCAGTGACCATGAGTTGGTTGAGTTCAGGATCCTGACGCAGGGAAGAAAGGTAAGCAGCAGGATACGGACCCTGGACTTCAGGAAAGCAGACTTCGACTCCCTCAGGGAACAGATGGCCAGGATCCCCTGGGGGACTAACATGAAGGGGAAGGGAGTCCAGGAGAGCTGGCTGTATTTCAAGGAATCCCTGTTGAGGTTACAGGGACAAACCATCCCGATGAGTCGAAAGAATAGTAAATATGGCAGGCAACCAGCTTGGCTTAATGGTGAAATCCTAGCGGATCTAAAACATAAAAAAGAAGCTTACAAGAAGTGGAAGGTTGGACATATGACCAGGGAAGAGTATAAAAATATTGCTCGGGCATGTAGGAAAGATATCAGGAGGGCCAAATCGCACCTGGAGCTGCAGCTAGCAAGAGATGTCAAGAGTAACAAGAAGGGTTTCTTCAGGTATGTTGGCAACAAGAAGAAAGCCAAGGAAGGTGTGGGCCCCTTACTGAATGAGGGAGGCAACCTAGTGACAGAGGATGTGGAAAAAGCTAATGTACTCAATGCTTTTTTTGCCTCTGTTTTCACTAACAAGGTCAGCTCCCAGACTGCTGCGCTGGGCATCACAAAATGGGGAAGAGATGGCCAGCCCTCTGTGGAGATAGAGGTGGTTAGGGACTATTTAGAAAAGCTGGACGTGCACAAGTCCATGGGGCCGGACGAGTTGCATCCGAGAGTGCTGAAGGAATTGGCGGCTGTGATTGCAGAGCCCTTGGCCATTATTTTTGAAAACTCGTGGCGAACGGGGGAAGTCCCGGATGACTGGAAAAAGGCTAATGTAGTGCCAATCTTTAAAAAAGGGAAGGAGGAGGATCCTGGGAACTACAGGCCAGTCAGCCTCACCTCAGTCCCTGGAAAAATCATGGAGCAGGTCCTCAAAGAATCAATCCTGAAGCACTTACATGAGAGGAAAGTGATCAGGAACAGTCAGCATGGATTCACCAAGGGAAGGTCATGCCTGACTAATCTAATCGCCTTTTATGATGAGATTACGGGTTCTGTGGATGAAGGGAAAGCAGTGGATGTATTGTTTCTTGACTTTAGCAAAGCTTTTGACACGGTCTCCCACAGTATTCTTGTCAGCAAGTTAAGGAAGTATGGGCTGGATGAATGCACTATAAGGTGGGTAGAAAGCTGGCTAGATTGTCGGGCTCAACGGGTAGTGATCAATGGCTCCATGTCTAGTTGGCAGCCGGTGTCAAGTGGAGTGCCCCAGGGGTCGGTCCTGGGGCCGGTTTTGTTCAATATCTTCATAAATGATCTGGAGGATGGTGTGGATTGCACTCTCAGCAAATTTGCGGATGATACTAAACTGGGAGGAGTGGTAGATACGCTGGAGGGCAGGGATAGGATACAGAGGAACCTAGACAAATTGGAGGATTGGGCCAAAAGAAACCTGATGAGGTTCAATAAGGATAAGTGCAGGGTCCTGCACTTAGGACGGAAGAACCCAATGCACAGCTACAGACTAGGGACCGAATGGCTAGGCAGCAGTTCTGCGGAAAAGGACCTAGGGGTTACAGTGGACGAGAAGCTGGATATGAGTCAGCAGTGTGCCCTTGTTGCCAAGAAGGCCAATGGCATTTTGGGATGTATAAGTAGGGGCATAGCGAGCAGATCGAGGGACGTGATCGTTCCCCTCTATTCGACACTGGTGAGGCCTCATCTGGAGTACTGTGTCCAGTTTTGGGCCCCACACTACAAGAAGGATGTGGAAAAATTGGAGAGAGTCCAGCGAAGGGCAACAAAAATGATTAGGGGTCTGGAACACATGACTTATGAGGAGAGGCTGAGGGAACTGGGGTTGTTTAGTCTGCAGAAGAGAAGAATGAGGGGGGATTTGATAGCTGCTTTCAACTACCTGAGAGGTGGTTCCAGAGAGGATGGTTCTAGACTATTCTCAGTGGTAGAAGAGGACAGGACAAGGAGTAATGGTCTCAAGTTGCAGTGGGGGAGGTTTAGGTTGGATATTAGGAAAAACTTTTTCACTAGGAGGGTGGTGAAACACTGGAATGCATTACCTAGGGAGGTGGTAGAATCTCCTTCCTTGGAAGTTTTTAAGGTCAGGCTTGACAAAGCCCTGGCTGGGATGATTTGATTGGGGATTGGTCCTGCTTTGAGCAGGGGGTTGGACTAGATGACCTCCTGAGGTCCCTTCCAACCCTGATATTCTATGATTCTATGATTCTATGACCAGGGCATTGAGCCAGTACCGGAGCATGGACTGGACTAGTTGATTAAGCACCAGCGCTTTCCCTCGAACGGAGAGGTACCAGAGTAGTCCTGTCCATTTCCGGAGTCGCTCTGTCACCCTTCCCACTAAATCGTGCCAGTACTCCGGCGGAGACGGATGCATGGCAGAAAGGTAAATGCTGAGATGGAGCGTGGGTCCGCGCTCCACCAGACGGCCTGAAGCGTGGGTGGGAGGGAGCTCGCCTACCACTGTCCCCGACCCAGCTGACCCAGGCGGAGAGGCTGCCAAATAGATGGCCTGGCAAGCCTCCACCTGCGCCAAGTCGCCCGGGTCCTGGGCCACAAGGAGCACATAGTCGGCGTATGCCGACAGGACCAGCCGCAGTTCCGGCTCCTGCAGTACCAACCCCGTCAACCTCCTACGGAGGAGACAGAGGAAGGGCTCAATCGCCAGAGTGTACAACTGGCCCAAGAGGGGGCACCCCTGCTGTACTCCTTGCCCGAAGCTGACCGGTTAGGTCAGGGTCCAGTTGAGCCTGATCAGACACTCTGCGGAGGCGTACAGCACCTGGAGAAAACCCACAAACTGGGGTCCGAAGCCAAACACTCTGTCACGGTTCCCCACTCTGAAGTCTAGGGTACAGATGTGGGGACCTGCATGAAAGACCCCCTAAGCTTATTCTTACCAGCCTAGGTTAAAAACTTCCCCAAGGTACAAACTTTGCCTTGTCCTTGAATGGTATGCTGCTACCACCAAGTGTTTTAAACAAAGAACAGGGAAAGAGCCCACTTGAAGACTTCTTTCCCCAAAATATCTCCCCCAAGTCCCACCCCCCCGTTTCCTGGGGAAGGCCTGATAATAATCCTCACCAATTTGTACAGGTGAACACAAACCCAAACCCTTGGATCTTAAGAACAATGAAAAATCAATCAGGTTCTTAAAAGAATTTTAATTAAAGAAAAGGTAAAAGAATCACTTCTACCATCAGGATGGAAAATACTTTACAGGGTATTCAGATTGAAAAACACAGAGGATCCCCCTCTGGGCAAAACCTTAAAGTTACAGAAAACAGGAATAAACCTCCCTCTTAACACAGGGAAAATTCACATAAAACAAAAAATAAACTAATCCGCCTTGCCTGGCTTACCTATACTGGTTGCAATATTGGAGACTTGGATTTGGATGCGTTGGAGAAAATGGATTTCTGTCTGGCCTCTCTCAATCCCAAGAGAGAACAAACATGTAAACAGAGAGCACAAATAAAAGCCTTCCCCCCCACCCCAAGATTTGAAAGTATCTTGTTCCCTTATTGGCCGTTTGGGTGAGGTGCCAGCCAGGTTAGCTGAGCTTCTTAACCCTTTACAGGTAACAGGATGTTGCTTCTGGCCAGGAGGGATTTTATACCACTGTACACAGAAAGTTGGTTACCCTTCCCTTTATATTTATGACACTCTCGCAGAGCGTTCAGGAGATATCCATGGTCCACCCTGTCGAACATCTTCTCCTGAGCCAAGGACAGGAGGGCGAACGACAGACCACCCCTACACCCGAGCTCCAAAAGGTCCCGGACCAGATACAGGTTGTCAAAGATGGTGCGGCCCAGGACGGTGTAAGTCTGCTCTGGTCGGACCACATCCACCAGCACGGACCCTAGCCGCAGTGAGATGGCTTTCGCTATGACTTTGTAGTCTGTCCTGAGGAGCGAGATGGGATGCCAAATCCGTAAATAGCAGAGGTCCCCCTTCTTCAGCAATAAGGCGAGCACAGCTCGCCTGCACGAAAGAGGGAGGACCCCGCTCTGCAAAAAGACTCAGCCCAGAAGTTGAATAGGTCTGGGCTGAGGACGTCCCAGAACACGTGGTAGAACTCCACGGTCAGCCCGTCCATGCCCGGAGATTTATTGGTGGGCATGCGGCGGAGGGCTTCCGAGAACTTGGCCAGAGAGAGAGGCAGCTCCAGCCGGTCTCAGTCGTCCATGCTGACCATAAGGAGTTTGTCCCAGAGCACTCTGCAAGTGTTAGGATCGGTCGGATCTGGGGAGAAAAGGCTTGCATAGAAGACCCTGGCCCTCCCACACATCTCCACCGGATCCGTGAGAGGGGTGCCGTCCTCTGCCAGAAGGCAGGTGATATGCTTCTTGGCCGCCCTCTTTTTCTCCAGGGCATAGAAGAAGCGGGAGCCACGATCCATCTCCCAAAGGAGACGGAATCAAACAAAGGCGCCCTAGGCCCGATGGTCTTTGTGGGCCTGGAGCTCCTCCCACTTATCTCAGCACACTCCGCAGAGAGATGGATCCTCAGGGATGGTGGCCAGATGCCTCTCCAGCTCTAAGGCCTCCCATTCCAACTGCTCTATCACCACATCCCTCCGTCGACTGGCGCCCCGGGTATAGTCACGGCAGAAGAGCCGGGCATGCACCTTCCCCAGGTCCCACAACCACCGCGCCAAGGGAAAGGCACACCGCTGCCCTCGCCAGAACTCCTGGAAGGATGCCACAAAGCCAACATCTTCCAACAAGCTGTTGTTGAAATGCCAATAGGCTGGTCTCAGCCTCCCCGTGCAGAGAGAGGCCGTCATGGTGGCTAAATGATGATCAGAGTATGGGGCCGGCCGGATGCTGGAGGAGTGGGCCCATGAAAGGTGGAAACTTGATAATTAGATGCAGTCCAACCAGGAGTGGCGCAACTGACGGGCCTCCACCCAGACAAAGGTGAACGTCGAAATGTGGTCCGGGTGGTGGTCGCGCCAGACATCCACCAGAGAATGATGTTCAACTATCTCCCAGAGGACCTCCATGGCGGCTGGGCACTGCTCGGTCCCCAAGCAGTCCCACTCCTCGAGGGTGGTGTTGAAGTCCCTGCCCAGGACCAGGCACTAGCGAGGATCCAAGGTGCCGAGGAAGGCGGATGCCTGGTGATAGAAACGCAGCCACTCCGGGCCCGATGTCGGGTCATAGACGTTAATGAGGTTGACCACGAGCCCCTCCATATGGACCTGGAGGTGCAGCAGGCGTCTCGACACAGCCTCGGCAACCCCCAGCACCTCGGGTTGTAGGTCGGGGGAGAACAGGGTCGCCATTCCAGCTGTATGAACTGAGATGGCTAAAGTAGACCCTATGCCCCCATTCCAGCTGCCAGCTGTCTTCGGTGGCTGGATCCGTATGGGTCTCCTGCACAAAAACCATAGAGTACCCCCCTTCCCGAAGGAAGGAGAGCACTTGGCTCCTGTGGAGACCCATCCTACAGCCCCGGGTGTTCAATGTTGTGATAGTGATGGGTGCCATGAGGAGGGCTGGGGGGGATCGTCGCCAGCAGGGATGCTCACGGCCCCCATTGGACGCACAACAAACTGTGACCTACCCTGTAGGTGAGCAACGAGTCACAGAAGCCGCGGACCCGCTGGTAAGCTGCTAGGGCTGTTTCCTGGTCCTTTTACCCTCCCCCCTAAGGACCCTTGTGGCCCGGAGGATCTGATGAAAATCCCCACATCGCTGGAGAGCAAGCTGTACCTTGTTGTGGGAGCCACGGACGTCTTCTAAAAACTCCAGCAACTCCTCTCACAGCTCATGGCGCGGGGGTGGGGGGGGATGTTACTGGCTCCTGACCATCCTCTGGCGGGGCCCGACAATCCCATGGCCCACCAAGATGGGCAGACAAGGGGTGGATCCCCGATGTGGCGCCCGATGGGCCGGAGCCACATGGCCGGCCTCAAACCCTGGGGCAATAGGGGGCGGCAGAGGGAAGATAGCAGCCCCTAGTGGGTCGGGACAGGGAAACACAAAGGCTGCTCCCTGGGAGTCATCTGCTGGAAAAGGGAAGGAGACAGCCCCAGGGGCAGGAATAACATTGCGGGAGGTGGATGGGATAGGGACAGAGTCAGCATCGGGGCAGGGCCGGGGCAGGGGTGGGGCAGGGGCAATACTCTGGGCTCCAAAAGCCGAGCAACTGGGTGGTGGCACCTCCCGGTCAGGCTCAGGGGTTGGGAAGGGGGCCTTCAGCAATGCTGGGCACAGGTTCCACAGTGGGTGTGGCAGCCATGGCATCAGGAGGTGGACTATCTTCCATAGGGCCCCCGCCCGGGAAGGAGGTCGATTGCCCCACACCAATGAGGCGTGCCTCTGGTGGCTTATGTCCCAGCCGCATGGCACTGGCCGTCGCCTCAAGAGGCTCGGCAGCTGTCAGCGGGGTGCCATCTGCGGTCGGGTTGGTGAAAGAGTCCAGGGGCTCCTCGGAGGCGAGAGTGGAAGCAATGGTTAGGGGGAGGGAGCATGGGGAAAGGGGAGCTGGAGTGTGGTCGCCCAGATCGAGGCCCGCTGGCAGAGGGTCGTCCTCCCCCTGGGTGACCGGAGTCAGACCTAGGTCCTCGATCTCCTCATAAGTGGAGGGGAGATCACCTTCCGCCGCCCCAGGGTTCTCCCCACCAGCACCTAAAGCGACGGTTGCCTTGGGGCTCACAGGGGCTTCAGATGGTAACAGGGCATGAGGGGCTCCATCAGGGGCCTTGGAGGGATGGGACTCCCATGGAGGGGTGATACTGCCCTCCGGTGCTGCCATATCTTCTCCAGCCAGTACCGGTGGATGGAACACACCTGTTGGCAAGGCAGAAGGTACAGCATCAGTGCCCCCCTTCCTGGGCTTCCGGGGGGCCTCTGCATCGGATGGAAGGAGCGGAGCTCGAGCCTTCCACTTGCCCCGCTTCCCCTGTACTAGGGCCCAGCCCTCCATGGCATCATCTGCAGGCTGGCTAGCAGGGGGCAAGGGCGATGGCACAGGGACTTGGGGAGGTAACGGTGGGGCAACACAAGGGAGGGAAGATTCCCCCTGAGGTGGACCCTCTCCTATGCCCGACCATATCCCCACCACACCCTCCTCCACAGGCCCCGCCAGATTGCAGGCAGCGGAGGCGGGGCTCTCCCGCTCATCTGGGCGTAATGGTGGGGGGTACCCCTGGGGCCCGAGCAGGAGCAGTGATGGGCTGGGAAGGAGGAGGGACAGCTCTGGACATGCCCCATCACCCGGCAGAGGTAGTACCAGGCCTCCCACATTGAATAATGCACCCAGTAGCAGGTGCCCTGGGAGGGGACCAGGAAGGACCCCTCAAGCACCTCTCCGTCATGCGCCGCTGGCGGCAGTTGAAGCTGCACCTGCAGGCGGAATGAGAGGACGTGATGGCGGGGTCTTTGCAGCCCAGTGGGAGAGGGCTTACAACGGAAAGGGTTTCCCCAGGGTAGAGAGGGCGGGTAATAGGGCAGCATTGGGAAGGAAGGGAGGGACAGAGGTCAGGACCAGTCAGACACCCATGTCTTCCAGCATCTCCAGGGGGACAAACACACCCCCCACCACCAGGGGCTTCTCCACCGCTTCCTGGGTGGCGGCCTCCGATGCTAGGAAGAACACGACCTTTCCGTACATTTTGGAGGCTGCCCCGATGGCTGTGGGTCCCACCACCCTCGCCAACGCCCGCGCGTAGGTTTCTACGTGGGGCGAGGCAGGCACCAGAAGGCAACGGACGCTGTGCTTCCTGGTCAAGGTGGGAGGGGGGCCCCGGCCACCGTAGATGGTAGCAGAGGCGGTGGGCAGGAGAGATGATGTAGTGGCAGGCGGGGGGGGGCTGCCACCACCTGGGCGTACGCCCTAGGGGCCGGGGGAGGGGCACCCACAGAACTAGTGGAGGGAACAGCAGGGAGGGACGCCGCAGCCAATGGCAGGGCCGTGGCAGTGGGGACAGCCCCTGCCAGGAAGGGCCTGGTCATTTTAGTGGGGCTCTTCCCCTTCTTCTTACCCTGGCCCTTCCCGCTGTCGGGGGGGGCTCCCCCAGAATCTGAGGGGGTGAGGAATGTGGCAGCAGCGGAGGTCACCCCATTGCCTGTCACTGCCAGCGCCCCAGCAGGGGCGGTAGCAGTTGGTTTGGCAGCAGCGGTTGAGGTAGAGGCTGGGGGGCCATGAAAGGGAGGCATACGTGGGAGGGCAGCTGGGTCTGCTGGAGGTGCCCCACCCACCTTGTCCCCCACCATAATGAGCAGGAAGGGAGAGGGAAACACTAGAAAGAGGAGGGGAAAGGGGAAGCAGGTCAATCACTCCTCGCCGCTAGGCTGTGGGCAGGGCGCCAAAAAGGGGTGGGCTGGACAGGGGAGCAATCAAGGGCTTTGGGTCAGTCACTGACACAGGGTGGAAGTCCGGCTCCTTTAGTTGCACTAGGGGAGGGGGGATTACAACAGCATGGGAGGGGTGCAGTGAAAAGGGGTTAAACTAAAATGGGGAGGGGCACAAGCGCATGGGCGCACTGAGCAAGGGGCTAATCAGGGCAGGGGAACCGGCGGGGGGGGGGGGGGGACATAAGAACTAAGCTAGAGGTAGGACAGGGAACCAAGGGGCTAGCTTCAGAGGCTGGAGCAGGGCAAACAAACAAACGCTGCAGAGGGAAAAGGGCAGGGCAAGCAAACAAACTGAAGCCAGTAAGAGGGCGCTGGGGCAAAGGGGAGGGGAAAAAAGGTGGCCAGGGGCAAATGGGGCAGATAGCAAGGGGCAAAGTTGGGGGGGGGGCGGGTCAGTCCAGGGGCGGGGAGGGAACATGCACTTGTAAAAGTCAGTTTGGGCTGGCTGCTGCTTCAGGCCCAAAAGGTGGTAAAAGGGCATGGCAAGCCAGGGGAGCAGCTGAGTCTCAGAGGCAGGCGCTTGAGGCAGATTGTAAGTGTCCACTGGGGGTAGTGGAGGGGGCAGTGGTGAGGGAGGGGAAGTGGACACAGATGGACCAGGGGGCAGGCTCCACACCACACCCCGTGTGTCCCCACAAACAGTCAAAACCCCCACCACAAAAGCTCAGTCTGAAAGGCCCCCTCCATGGTGGTCTGCAGAGTCTCTAGGTGCTCCCCCAATGGCAGATGGCCCTCTTCTTCTGCTCCTTGGGGCTCCAGCAGCTCCTCAGCAGCACACACAGCAACAACTCCAGGTGGCCATCTGGTGGTCCAGGCAAGCAGAAAGGACCCCTCATAGGTGGTGGTAGTGATGGTGTCCACAGCAACAACTAGGGCCCCACACTCCCCTCCTCTGGGGAGCTGGCCAGCAGGCACCCCCCCCAAGGAACTGTAGTTGGAGCAGTAGCAGCACGCAAGGGTGGGGGTGGGGGGGTCCAGCAGCTGGCCAGCAACCAGGTAGCAGAGAAGGGGTGGTAGTGTCTGGCCCAGCCAGGGGAGGAGCTGGAGCAGCAACAGGGAGAGCCCAGGGCCTAACAGCAGCCCTCTCCCTCCTTCCAGGCTAGAGGGCTACAGAAGAGTAGTAGAGACAGGTATATCAGCCTCAGAATGAGCAGGTCCCTATTCCTTGGATAGCCAAACGAAGGCTACTCCAGGCCAATCAAGATACCTGATGCCAATTAACCAGTTAGGGTCCTTAGGCTAATGGAGACAGGTGGAACCAATCAAGGTCTCACTCAGACTGCTTAAAAGCTCTCCTTTCCAGCTCTCTTCAGAGAGTTCAGGTGAAAGGAGCTGAAGGAGGAAGCATTGCTATATTCTGAGGTAAGGGTGAAGTAAGGAAGAGGGGGACCATGGGGGAAGTGGCCTAGGGAATCAAAGCAGCATTTAGTGGTGGAGGGAAAGCCACAAACAGCTGCTACCATTAGGGTCCCTGGGCTGGAACCTGGAGTAGAGGGTGGGCCTGGGTTTCTTCCCTCCCCTGTCCCCATACTCAACAGAGATCCCTTTGAGAGGAGAAGCAAGACTCTGTCCATTCAGGAGGCTCAACTGTGCTCTACGGAGCAACAAAGACTGTGGGGTATTTACCCTTTCCATTTCCCATGCTGGCCTGTGATGAAAGTAACTCAATAGGTTGTGACTCTTGTCACTACACTGTGAAAGGAAGGTCATACTGGGGCCTTAATGAGTTTCTGAGGCCCCTGGATCCTCCAGGAAGTGTGGGACCCACAATTACAGGCTTGGAACTTTGTCACAGTATTAAATTATCAGTCAATGTAGTAGAGGCAACAGACTACTGGAGAGAGAACTACTTTAATAATCCTCTCACAACAGAGGACAAGAAGAAACATTAACAATCCTGGATACCTGATAGAAAAGCAAAGTAGGCCCAGAAAATTGGACCATTGAGCACTGCTTATGTTGAGGCCACATAAAATGTGTTTAAATTGTAGCTACAAAGTTCAGACACAAACTTTCCAAATGTAGTGACTAAGGGGTTCTAGTTCCAGTTCATCTGTACAGTAGTTTCAAATCTGCTAAACTATGAAAAATGGAGGAAATGTCTTGAACTGTTTGTCATTAGTCACAGGGCTGAACTTGAACAGCCCATCCAAACCTGACCACTTCAAACTGTAGTGAAGCTTTTATTCAGAGTTCTACACAGCAGCTCCTAAATTGGCCTAATGAGATCTGAATGCCTGCCAAACTTTAAGTACTTTTATATTCAGTCCTGGATTGGAATCTCCATGGGCTGAGCCTATAACTATTACTGTATGTTTTAATACTATGGAACTATTACATAAAGTCACTCAAATATATTAATATTTTAGATGATTGAATGGAAAGTTTTCCTTTTTAACAGTTTCCCCCATTTCTACATATTTATTAAATTGCTTTTGTTTACATTACAATTAATTGTTTAATCATTTAATAAGGCTTGTCTCATAATAACTAGGCACAGAGGGCCTGCTTCTCCACTGTTACCTTAATGTTAAATAAGTGGAATGCCATTAATTTCAAAGCAGTTACACCAGTGTAAAATGAGTATAAAACTGGTGTAATATACTGGAGGATCAGGCCCTCCACATTCTCTCTAAATAAGTCAACAACTTCAGTTCACAAGTTTTCCATCATTAAACATGGGTAGTGAGGAGCAAGAACAATTTTCCTTGTCTGTCACTCAGCCTCTGTCAAGAGCTAGTTGAAATTTTTCATTAAAGACTTTTCAAAAATAATGAATTTTTGCAACATATTTTCCTTGAAAGTGTTCTGATTTAATGATTAACTGAATTTTCACTTTCTTTTGGTTTTCAGGTTTTTAGGGGTTTCTCCTCCTTCCCTTCTCCCCCACCCTCAAAAAACCCCTCATTTTCCAGTGGAAATAAAAGGGAGCGGCAGGGGAAAAGGGGAAACCCACCAAAATGAAAGACATTTTTAATATAAAACTAAACAAAAAAACTCAGTTCAATTTGTTTCAAACAATTCCATGGAAGTTTCATTGCAAATTTTTTTTTGATTTAAAACTTTTTACTGAAAAAACACTGAATTTGTGAACTAGCTCTACTGCTGACTACACAGAATGGCATCTTGATCTTGAGCTGAGCAACATTAGTAATGATGCCGATGCCTCAAAACTTTCACACTACATCTAGGGCCAGACTGTGACTGGCTTGTGTGTGGGTGCATAGGAGGATAGACACAATTAGTTATTCTTCATGCAAGCCCCACACAAGGGCCAGTCACAGCCACCATCTCTACTGTTAGTGGATCACAGGGATTGCTCCCTTCATGTGCCTCTGTGGGCATACCTCATAGTTAAAAAAGATAGGGGATGTGGCCTTGTCTATGCCACAGTAGAAAGCCGGTTGTATAGCCTTATAGGACGATGCAGTCTGCACATTCATCTGTGCACCATGTGGCTAGGAGAGTCATTTATTCAAGGCAGCAATTGTCTCTCACAATCTACTCTCTATTGCCTACTGGATATTTTTCCTTCATTTTCAGTGTTTTGTCTTTTTAAGAAAATGCATGTTTCCAGCAGAATGTGTTTTCCTGGCTGCTGGCCATCATTGTGACTTAAATTAGCCATTATAGAAGTAAAAATAACCCCTGTCTCACTAAGAACCATTATAGACTATTTCCTCACTTAGTCTTCCTGTTAAAAGGTCTTGACTATCTCAGGAGTAATCCTCTGATGCCTGATCGTCAAAATAACATGCATTAGGACTAACCATCAATCAAACAAAACTGAAACTGAATCTAAAGCCAAATTGACAAAAAATTATTATATTACTCACTTTCCAGTAGACCTGGAAATCAATAGTCCCTTTTTTGCTTCCTTATTTGTAAACAAGGATCTAAGTTTGTCAGCCCAGATCTAGGAATCTGGAGGCTTGTTGGCAACTTCTACTGTAGAATCAAGATAGGGAACAAAACAGTTCCTTATCCATACACAGGACCTAAGTAAATACAAGCTATATTTTTTCTCATTTATTTCTTTGAAATAGAATGATAAATTTAAATGGTAAACATGTGTATTGCACACTATACAAGTTTACTGCAGAAATCCAATAATGATTCTTTCTTTCAAGTCCTCACAGGATCTTGGAAGTATCTGAGAACCTCACCATAGGAATCCCATATTTCATCTCCCCCTCCGCCCCCATATGTACAAATTACAGTAAAAGTTGGCCAAGAGATACATTTCTAGTTCTGTGAAAAATGTCAAGTTTTTGGAAAATCCAAAAGTTTGAAAATTTTTGTGGAACAGGAAGTCCACAATATTTTGTTTCAGAATCAAAAAAAAATTCCTGTGGGAAAGAAACATGATCCCTGTGAGCCCAGAAGCCATGGGAGCCCCAACACCATGGCAGCCCAGCTGGATCCAGGGATGAAGAAGCCCACCATGTGGGCAGTTGAGGAGTGAGGGCTGCAGGGGAAGGGGAGGAAGCTCTGTGAATGGAGGGGGGATGAGGGGTGGGAATGGGAGTGAAGGTGAAGGAGGTTCTGAGGCTCAGCAGGGGGAGGGACAGCCAGCAAGTCTGTGTAGGCTCCTCCCTCAGCTGCACTTTTGTTGAGGGGGAAGTGTACAGTCACATGGCCCCATGGATGCACTGGAGGACCTGACTCTTTGGGGGACTCTACCAAGCTTGCTCATAAAAAGGTGTAGCCAAACCAATCAGGCATGTCACTTCACTTCCACTGACCCACACCAGCAGCAACATCTTGCCTGGGCCCCACCTATGAACAAGATGTTGAAGGGGGTTGGTGTCCTGGTTCTGGGGCCCCCATAGTAAGTGTAATTGAGGTGGGACTATTGGCTGCTGTATAGTTCTCCAAAGTTAGAGCCTCCACCATGGTCAGTGGCATTTCACCCACTCCTTCCTGCCAGCCTGTAGAACCTGGAGAAACTGCTCCAACATGATAGCCTCCGCCACCTGTACTCTGATCTGCTTCTCGGATCCAACTGGCACCAACACTATTCCTTCAGGCATTGGGCCACCACTGGTATTAGGTTCCTCATGGGTTTCTCCCCCTTTTTGAACCAGTGGCAGAACATCTCTGGTTTGATGTCCGGCTAGTTAAGGATGGCTGCCTTCACCTTGCTATAGTCTAGCACTTCTATGGGTTCCAAACCCTGATAGGCATCTTGTGCAGGTTCTGTCAAATATGGGGCTATCATAGTGGCCCAGGGCTCCTGTGGCCACCCATTTGAAGGTGACCATGAAGATGACTGAGTCATATCCAGGGCCCATTTTCACGAGCCTGATCAACAACCTGGTGGGGAGGACATCCTCTGAGTGTCCAGGCACCATGGCATTAGCTGCCCCTGGGGCTGAAAGAATGCTGCCACTGATGAATCAGACATTCTGGTTACACCTGATGCTGTGTCGTCAGTTCCCAGAATGGCTATTGCTGCTGCGCGGCCACTTGTTGTTGCTACTGGACCATAATCTGTTGTAGTAATTGACCTTGCAGTTGCTGGGCCAGTTGCTGTTGCTGGCTCTCCACCATCCATTTCAGTAACTTTTCCATCTCCATGGCCTCATTTGGGTCAGGTTAACAATTACACCTGCTGTTCTTTTAATCGGGACTTGGTCACTGCCTGCATTTTCCTCCATGTGTCAGGGGATTGAAGTCCAAACTCAGCAGCAGCACCTAGTGGCAGTGATCTAGGCTGTTATGTCTCCCATTGGTGGGAGTCAGTGGCCAGGGGTAGGGGAACACAGGTGCTCCCTGCACCATTGGATTCAACCCAGGGCCTATGAATAATAGCTCAAATATGTGGCCTAGGGGAAGACACCTTTACTCCTGTTCCCTGGGCCACTTCCTACCGTGAATTCAGTTTCCCCATCAGTGCCACTGTTCAGTTTCTGGATTCCCCCTGGAGTTCTCTCTGGTCATGCTCTGGAGAGTCTTCCACTATCAGCCATAGCTCATCATTCCCAGTCTCCTAAGTGTGAAGGGCCTGTGGCAGCTTGGCAGTGGGGCCTGGTTTCAGCCATGTGGAGCCCCAGCAGCTTTTCTGGAGGAGTTCCAGACTCACAACTACTCCCCTGCTCTGTCCACCCAGACTGAGCTGAGCTACTGCCTTTTGACCTCAGCTTCCAGTGTCAACATTCCCAGAAGGTGCAGCTGATCAGGGGCTTCTGAGCCCAGAGCTGTTTTTTAACCCTTAGCTCACCAGTATGGGGCTTATACAATTACACTATCAAGTTGCCTTGGTCCCCCATCTTTAAAATGAGAATAATATCCTCTCACTTAATAGGGGTATTGTGAATTGTTTGTGAAGTACTCAGATACTATAGTGATGAATACCATAGGCAAGCCCATGAGGAAAATAAGGCATGGGACCATGTATTGAACAGTGAGGATAAAACAAAATATTGAGTAGTTGCTTACTCCATGCACCATCCATCCTGTGCACTGAATGAGGCTGGAGTCCTGTGGAAAAAAAATAGTAAGTGATCATGTAATGAAATCCTGTATCCTAATTAGCCTTGGAAGTATTCCTTTCAGGAATGGTCCTGATAATACTTAGTCCTGCCATGAGTGTGGGGGACCAGACTAGATCTCTTGAGATCCCTTGCAGTCCTATGGTTCAATTATTTCCTTTTTGTTGATAAATATCAATTTCACCATACACACAGGAACCAACAAAAGTTAGGCAAAAAAAGAAAAATGCTACTTGAGAACTTACTGGAGTTTGATTTAAGGATATTTACTTTGTATATTTTGACATGGGATGTTTGGTGGTTTGTGTTTTAATGGTTATAACGCTTTAACTTTTTGAATCTCAATGCTTTAAAATATAGTATCCATCAAAATTATATAAAAAAATAAACTCCAATTCTGTAGAGCCTAACCATACAAATAAGGGGACTGAATTAAGGCTGCATGGGAGGCAAGAGAGGGAGCAGCCAATACTATTTTCACAAGAGGCGAGTCAGGAGCAGAAAGAGCCCAATAGCTCAGGATGCCTCTGCTCCCTCTTCCACACTCCACTTGTGAAAAATAGGCCAACTCCTCCTCTCAGATCCTCACTCATCTCCCCTGCCCACTCCTCCTCTGTAATGCTGTACACAGACCTGGAAAGGGAGGATGCGAAGACCCCCTGGAGGTGCTCTTCCTCTAGTCCTCTGAGAGGTGGAGAACCACCGCTCCAGGAAGAGTAGAGTATACTGGTGAACAAGCCACAGATATTGTTTGAAGGGTCAAGGAAGCTGCAGATTTAAGGTGGGGCTAGCTGGGTGGATTTGATATGGGGATGGGGACTGCAGCAGATGCGAATGCTGTGGAGCACACAATTAACTGATCTGGGGCAGGAGATGCATAGTTGATGTGGGGGCTGGGACAGAAAATTAACTGATGGTACTGGTTTGTAGCCAAAATCCAGTTTCTCACTATGAATTGTCAGCACTAATTGTCACATGTACATTGGGGGCATGAAGAAAGAGTTCAAAAATGTTTGTTTTTTTTAAAAAAAACAATTTTTGATCCAATCATTTTTTGTGGGCTGACTCATGATTTCTGGACTTTGAGGCTTGGCATACTACTACTGGCATAAGCAGATACAACTCCACTTCAAAGAAGTGGCATCAAATTATATCAACACTGAATATGGCCCTTAGATTCCACAGACTAATAAATTCAAGTGAAATGAAGAAGAGACCATCAAAATAACATAGTTTGCCATACAGCAACTGTGTTTTCTCCCAATGGCTGTGCACACTACTACCTTTTGTAGCTGCTGCTCTGCCCATTGTCACTGGGGAACTGTTCAGTAAAACACCTTCCCTGGGTTTCTGTCTCACTGCTGAATGCAAGCCTGAGTTAAGCAATCCTTCAGCGCCATTGAATGTCCTAGTACTAGAGAGAGCTTCCAAAGGCCTCTTCTTCTCCCCCCCCCCCCCCCCCCCCCCCACTTTATATTTTGACCTACCTCAGAAATTGTTCACATTAAAGGAACTAGTGATGGGTGAATCTCTAAAGGTTCAAAGTTCACATTCAGTTCGGATGAGCCTCTAAAATTCTGGATGATTCTTTAAATTCCCTGTCTTTCCAGAATCTCTCAGGCAGGAACAGACTTCCTTATGAAGTTTCTAGTACTTCAGCTATAGGTGCTGACTTTTTTAGTTTTCTCTGGGGTTGCTCCACCTTCATCTGCCCCAAGGCCCTGTGCTCACTCTGCCTCTTCCTGCCCCCTCCCCCAAGGCCCTGCCCTCACTCCACCTCTTCCCACCACCCACTCCACCCCCTCCCCGAAGTCCCTGCCTGCTTGACACTCTGCGCCCTCCCCGAGCCACCAAACAGCTGCGGCTGGTGGGGGCTGAGGAGCCATTACTTTTTTTTTTTTTCCATTGATGCTCCAGCCCAAAGCACCCATGGAGTTGACACCTATGACTTCAGCTTCATTATTCTAGCTGGAAATACTGTTAAAAGTGCCTTTCTCTGGCTATTTTAGCCCTTTACAATTGAGTCACTACTGGAAAGTGGAAGGGAAGACAATTATCTGAGCATTTCAGGACCCTTAAATAGTTTTGGTTCATGTTTAATTGTAGAAACAGGATGTGGTTCAGGAGGATTTCTAGTTTTTTCTGAATTAGTTCAACCATCCCTAAAAGATGCAAGAGTAAGTATTTCCTTAGGCTCCAGTTTTCTTTTGCAGACACTTAAAAATTAGAACTGCACAAATTTGGGAAATCCCACAAGGTCACATGCTTGTTTTTTGTCTTGCATAAACAAAAAGGCCAAAAAAGCTTGCCATCTTGCAGAGGTCTTGATTAAAGTCATTACAGACTTATCCTCTCACTTTATTTCTCAGTCTCTCTCATACTCATGGGGGAATAAAAATCACTTTAAAATGTTCTTTGGGTCTCCCTGCAGCACCCCCCCCCCCTGTTTTTGTTGCTTCAAGGGGAAAAAAAGGCACTTTAAAGAACTCAGTTGCCCATGTCTCCCTGAAGATTAAACTATGTTTATATACAAAAACACAACAACTAAAATCATTTGCACGTGTAGATTATGCTGTAGTAACCTCCCAATATTAGGTTACACAGCAGTTCGCTAACTCTCCAATTAATACACAAAATCACAAAGTAAATTCAGAATGGTTTTCATTTACATGAATGAAAAATTCCTTTGTTTGCATAAGCACAAACTCTCAGGATCACAATGAGTTGCCGTTCATTGCAAGTTTATAGAGAAGACCTAGTTTTATCTATAAATTCATGACAGCTCACTGGACCCATTATATTTTGTTGTGTTGTGCAAACCTGGTCAAAAACATAGAATTTCCATCCCTGAAATTCCAAATTTTTCAATCTCTGCTGGTCCATAGCTGCAAACTCAAGCAAAGGCCAATATTGAGTTTTTGTGATTAACTCTACCAAACAGCATAGCTGTTACAGTGGCCTCATTATGTATATTACCTTGTGGCTTTAGTAGTTCTGGTTCACACTTGGATCCATTTGAAAGTCCTCCAGGTCCTTCCCTATTAGGTTAATAATGAAGAGTGTATCAAACAAATATGATGTTAAATTGACTGAAATTTTGAAAGCACTCCCAGTGAGAACAGGGCTGCTGAAACCACAAAGTAACAATGAGATCATTACAACATGTTCTTGTTGTGGTCGGATATTATTACTTCTTGTTGTATATGACCAAGACCTGAGCATATGAGTAACAGATAGAAGGAACTGAGTAACTTAAAGTGCTTTGTTGTTGCTGAGTATAGAGAACCACCAGAGATAAAATCTCAGGCAATTAGCTTGCTGCACATCATTTCCCAGAACTGTCCCTTAATTTCTTCTCTGGGAGGTAGCAAAACTTAGGGATTCATGTTGAAAAGGTAGTATGTTTGTTTAACAGCTTGACTCAGATGAAGGAGAGAGCATTATGTAGTGGTTACAGAGCAGAAGCCTGGAACTCCAGGGCTTCATTTCTTGTTCCATTCTGCTACACTTTAGGGACTTAAAAAAAACTTCGAATCCAGAGCACTGTGCCACTGCAGTTTAGTCCAAAGTGGGGAGGGAGGACTATACTGGGAGGGGTATCTAGGGCTTCATTCTTGAGATGGGGAGGCAGGGTCACTCCGTGTCATGATGACAAGGCAGCTGGCACAGACCTAGGACATAGTGATAGCTACGGTTGCCAACTCTCCAGGATTGGCCTGGAGTCTCCCAGAATTGGCCTTGATCTCCCAGTGACTTGAAAGCAATCGGGGAGATTTTAATAGGCTATTTTAAGAAACTGACATGGAGTGGGGGGGAATCTCCTGGAACAGCTTCAGTCAGAGTTGGCAACCTTAGCAACAGCTGTCCAGCAGCACCTCCCTTCTCTCCCTCTCCCCAGACTGGGAGCCAGGGCCTGGGTGGACAAGATCCAGCAGCTGTGAGGGACCAATCAGATGTGGATGTAGAGGAGGGGCAGGGGCCAATTGGGAAGCCTGCCCCTCCACCTGTAGATCAATTGCTTGTTTGAGGTTTGGCCATTCCCCCCCCCCCCCCCCTTCATTGTATCTCAGATCAAGTTTCTCTTCCCTGCTGGGGTGTAGCCATGCAGTCTCTTCCCCCTACTTGTTAGCTTGATAGCTTTGTTTAATTGACATGTAAATGAATTTTCATTGTCTTTCAAAGTACTTTGGAAGTAACTGCCTGGTAGAGAAATCACATTCCTTTGTTTAGGGTGGGATAACTCCTATTTGAATGGAAAAACATTTTAAGGGGGGGGGGAACCTCACCAATCCTGACATTTGAGAATTCTATCCTGAGATCATAAGTGAGGCTTAATTTTACTCAAAACCGCAACTCTTGTGATCAATTCACAAGAGTTGACATGTCTGTGACTATTTCCTTTCGCTGCCCATTCTCACTCCCCTACTAATACCTGTTGTATGTGAAACTGTGCCTGAGCCCCACACTGGGGAAAGAAAGAAACCCAGCAGTGTAGAAGATGCTGGAGAGAAATTGGAGACAAAATCTTTGCCAGCACTTGGAATGCCCCTACAATTCTATCATGAGTTTTGCACTATTTGGTGATTTAAAAAAAAAAAAAGTCCTAGCTCATGGAATCATATTTCATGAGAATCTGTTTTAATTTGAATAAAAAGTATGTTTCCAGCCCTTATGGTTGCAAAGAAAAGCTTGTATATGTGACCCAAGTTCAGCCTAAAGGCTCAATACCCAGAAGACAAATAAGACGAACCCAAAATGTGTTGTGTTGTGTTTTTTGTTTTTTTTTTAAATCTCTTGATTCTTGGGGACCTGAAAGATGATTTTTTTTTTTTTTTTTTTTTTTGAATGCTTGGGGCTGGCAATACTGTTTTCCCCTTCTGTGACCGCCTAGGATGCCCTTTCAGGTCAGTGTAGAACTCCTATCATGGAATCAAAAGGCCTGCACAGGCCGCAGGGTTTTTCCCCTTTAGAATGGGGCCATTTGAACTATTAAGTAATAATTTTCCTCTCTCAAAGACTCTCTGAGACAGTCAATACTTTCCAACTGGAGAAAAAGCTAAACAGTCAGGGGCTTAGTATTTTCAAGCTTTCATTATTAGAACATAAGCCGCAGGCCTGTTTGGACGTGAGGCGTCAGTTGAGGTGCTCCTATGGAGATACACCTTTCTCCATCTTGTATAAATGAGAGGAGAATCAAGACCAATTTTCACCATTCACACTTATTTATAAAGTACTTGACAGTGCCCGTTTAGAATATTATTCTTATTTTAAACAAACAGGTACTAGGTACATAAAAGTGCACTGCAGCATAATAACCTAACAAGTGCTGGATGTTTCCTAATTGAGAACTGGGCAAAATTAATCAGTGGAAAAAAGAAATATTCAGTATTTAAAGCCTGCTTCTTGTAGTCACGTAAAGGCTTGTAAATATTTGTATACACTTTTTAATAGCATCTGGTTATAATTTTGTACTAATTGCTTTAATCAGCACAACCTGAAGTCATATTGTGCTTTTCCATAATTAAGCAATAGGACATGACAAACACTGCTTTTCATTGTGATTATAGTACATTCTGATATTATAATAAACAACAAAGATCATGCACCTTAATTATAACCAATAACAGATACCATACACATTTAATTATATACTACACTGATATGCCCATAACTTCAAAGAAGCTCTCTCATGATTATTAGCAGTGCTTAAATATGAGCTCACATTAATGTGCTGTGCCCTCTATTACTGTCAATCACAAATAATGTGCATCAGAGATCTCTAATGTTTAAATTGGAGATAACTCAGTGTCTGCTTTCACTTACAGCATTATAAAGCAAGGGTAACACCACTGAGTCAATGAAATTATGTAAAACTGCTGTATAATATTTTAGAGCCAAAACTTGTAAACATGTACTGTTGGGCATAGTGGATTCACGCACTCACGCACAGAAGAATGCTGCCCTTAGAATATTTCTGAACTCTCTGGAGCAAGGTGCTTACAAAATTTTTATCCTAATATTGTTGATTAAAGAATGTTAATATATACTACTTTCTGCTGTACTTTTGATTTTTCCTTAAAGGACCAGACTAAGAACTAACCAGGCCTGATCAGCATGTGAGATGTGACAAGATCAAAGCTAAGGTGATATCACCACAGGATACAGCACCTTTTCCACCCCAATCACAATTTGCAATCTGCACCTTCTTCCCTTGTGGGGCCAGCTTCATATCAGCAGGGTTTCATCCTGAGGAAAGTAGGAATCCATAGGTCCCCAGCCATCAGAAGTTCTTCAGGAGGTGTGATGAATGAGCCATGTTCTGCTCCCCAGAAAGGCCCTGCCACTTTGAGCTGCACAAAGCACTTCAGCAGAGCCATGCTTGCCAGCAACTTCTGCTGCTGTGCCCCATACAGCACTTCCCACAGCTCCCATTGGCTGGGAACAGTGAACTGCAACCACTGGGAGCTTTCGAGCAGCCATACCTGCGGATGCTCAGGTAAACAAAGCATCTCATGGTCCGCCAGGGACTTACCCTGAACAAGCTGCGAACCAAGTTTGGGAACCCCTGCTCTATGTGAATGAGGTTGGCAGAATTTGGCCCTGAGCAAGGTTTGCACAATCAGGGCCATAATGGGTTGTCAGGTCTCCACATATATTGTAATTGAGCTTATAGAACTGATCTATGGAACCTCTTTAGTTGAGGGTCTGTCCACATGACAAATTCCATACAAATTGTATAACTCTGCCCTTTCAAACTGCTTTGAGATGAAATGTGGCTTGGTGTCACCTGGGCTAGAACTTTGACTATCTTTGGAGAATGGGGGCTAGAAATGAGAAGGAAATGATTTGTTCATTTTGGATAGTTTTGCACTCTGGTCCTAATTGAAAAAGAGGTACAGTATCACTTTGCCTGTTTTTGATTTATTTTTTTTAATCTGCAAGTCAGCATTGTGGGGTTTAACTCTGCATCAGACTGATATATGTAATGTTCTCCGTCAGATGAAAGGACATGCTTGTGAGCATTTTGGGGAAGAAGGGGCATTATTCACAAACATACTCCAAAACAATAGTAACTTACACATATTTGGAGGCAAGTTCTTATGGGCCTGATTGCAGAGGCCCTGCATGGGTGCACAAGGCAGAGGTAGGGTGCAATACACCATCCTCCACTTGTGTACTTGTAGTTGGTCAGTCCAATGGCCAGCTGGCTTAGTGGTCACACAGTGACTCCACAGTTCTCTTCAGTCTGCTCATCCTGGAGTGTCCATCCAGGTCATATAAAATGGGCATCAATCCCTCCTGTGTGTCCCTTCCTCCCCACTTCGGGGTTCTCTCCCAATAGGTGTGGGACCTGGAGCCTAAAGGGATGTTTCAGTGTCTGGACCATGCTTTGGTCCACCCCAAGTTAAACTTCCCCCTGTGGTGCTTCCTGCTGCAGAATCTCATCTTAGGGCATGGTCACGATCTTAGCAGTATTAGCATACTCTGCCCAGGGGACAACATCCCCTTCTTTGGGTTCCTGACTCAAAAAAGGGAGGTGAGGGGGAAACCAGGGGTATGGATCACTGCCTACATCAGCCTCACTTCCTGGTGCAGCCTGTAATTCCTTTGACTTTGCCCATGTCCCAGCCCAGTCAGTGCCCTTTTAAACTGACCCTTCACCTACAGCATGCCCTGCAGCTGCTGAGGGGCAGGGTATTCCTGGACCAGTACTGCTCCATGCCTTGCTTTTGTTTAGTTTAGTCTATAAACCCTTTCAGAGTGCCCCATGCAGATGCTGGCCACAATCCACTACGTGAGCTTTCTTGAGCATAAAGACTGTCTCTAGGCAGTGTTTCTAGCAACTATAAGGATCCCAAAGATGATGGGCAGCCACCTCTATGCCAGCCAATAGTTGAGTGTACATGATGCAGCCCATTAAAGGCTGTAGTAGCAGCTGCCCTACACCTTGTGCAGCTGGAGAGTTTGCACCTTACAGTGCCTTTCAGAGCTGCCATTAAAGTAGGATGGCTCTACACCGCCCCTAGCAAGATCAATCTTACAGACACAGTTGAGCCCTGAACTTCTATATATTGGAGCTGTTTCTCATTTACACCAAGATTGCTTTATACTGCTTTAGTAGAGGTAAAGGCCCTTAAAGTGGTGTCAAGGTTCCTCCCCCACTCTGAACTCTAGGGTACAGATGTGGGGACCTGCATGAAAAAACCCTCCTAAGCTTATCTTTACCAGCTTAGGTCAAAACTTCCCCAAGGTACAAAATATTCCACCCTTTGTCCTTGGATTGGCCGCTACCACCACCAAACAAATACTGGTTACTGGGGAAGAGCTGTTTGGACACGTCTTTCCCCCCAAAATACTTCCCAAAACCTTGCACCCCACTTCCTGGACAAGGTTTGGTAAAAAGCCTCACCAATTTGCCTAGGTGACTACAGACCCAGACCCTTGGATCTTAAGAACAATGAACAATCCTCCCAACACTTGCACCCCCCCTTTCCAGGGAAATGTTGGATAAAAAGCCTCACCAATTTGCATAGGTGACCACAGACCCAAACCCTTGGATCTGAGAACAATGAAAAAGCATTCAGTTTTCTTACAAGAAGACTTTTAATAGAAATAGAAGTAAATAGAAATAAAAAAAAATCCCCCCTGTAAAATCAGGATGGTAAATACTTTACAGGGTAATTAGATTCAAAACATAGAGAACCCCTCTAGGCAAAACCTTAAGTTACAAAAAAGATACACAGACAGAAATAGTTATTCTATTCAGCACAATTCTTTTCTCAGCCATTTAAAGAAATCATAATCTAACACGTACCTAGCTAGATTACTTACTAAAAGTTCTAAGGCTTCATTCCTGGTCTATCCCCGGCAAAGACAAACTATAGACAGACACACATACCCTTTGTTTCTCTCCCTCCTCCCAGCTTTTGAAATTATCTTGTCTCCTCATTGGTCATTTTGGTCAGGTGCCAGCGAGGTTACCTTTAGCTTCTTAACCCTTTACAGGTGAGAGGAGATTTCCTCTGGCCAGGAGGGATTTTACAGGGGTTTACCCTTCCCTTTATATTTATGACACGCCCCCCAAATCTCAGCTAGGGTGAAACACTGGCTGGGATTTCTTCCTGGAGCTCTAGGAAAAACAGAGTTAATAAGACACATGCATCTCTAAATATACTACCAAGTACATAAAGACTAACAATATTTTCTACATCTCAAGGACGATTTTAACCAGTTGATTCTGGGAAACTTTCACGGGAGAGTGCATCAGCCACTTTGTTAGAAGCTCCTGAGATGTGTTGGATGTCAAAATCAAAATCTTGGAGAGCTAAACTCCACCGAAGAAGTTTTTTGCTATTTTCTTTGACCGTGTGAAGCCACTTCAGTGCAGCATGGTCGGTTTGCAGGTGGAAACGCCGTCCCCAAACATATGGGCGTAGCTTTTCCAGAGCGTAGACAATGGCGTAACATTCTTTTTCAGTGACTGACCAGTGGCTTTCCCTCTCAGACAGTTTTTTGCTGAGAAACACTACAGGGTGGAATTCTTGATCAGGTCCTTTCTGCATTAAAACTGCTCCCACACCACGCTCGGACGCATCTGTGGTTACTAGGAACGGTTTGTCAAAGTCTGGGGCCCTTAGTACAGGGTCAGACATGAGTGTCGCTTTAAGCTTGTTAAAGGCCTTCTGACACTTTTCGGTCCACTGAACCGCATTTGGCTGTTTCTTTTTGGTTAGGTCTGTCAGTGGGGCGGCGATTTGGCTGTAGTGCGGTACAAATCGTCTGTAATAACCGGCCAAGCCTAAGAAGGATTGAACCTGTTTCTTTGACTTTGGGACAGGCCACTTTTGGATAGCATCCACTTTGGCCTGTAGGGGGCTGATAGTTCCTTGACCCACCTGGTGTCCAAGGTAAGTCACTCTGTTTAGGCCTATTTGACACTTCTTAGCCTTAACAGTTAGTCCTGCCTCCCTTATGCGCTCAAGGACTTTTTGTAGATGTTCCAGGTGGTCTGCCCAGGAATCCGAAAATATGGCCACATCGTCAAGGTAGGCGACTGCATATTCTCCTAATCCTGCTAGGAGACCATCCACAAGTCTTTGGAAGGTGGCGGGTGCATTTCGCAGCCCGAAAGGGAGTACATTAAATTCATACAGCCCGAGATGTGTGGTGAAGGCTGACCTTTCCTTGGCAGATTCATCTAGCGGTACCTGCCAGTACCCCTTGGTTAAGTCCAAGGTAGAGATGAACTGGGCCCGTCCCAGTTTCTCTAATAGTTCATCTGTGCGTGGCATTGGATAGTTGTCTGGGCGAGTTACAGCATTTAGCTTACGGTAGTCCACGCAAAAACGTATTTCCCCATCTGGTTTGGGAACTAGAACCACTGGAGATGCCCATGCACTTTCAGAGGGGCGGATTACACCCATCTGTAACATATCCCGGATCTCCCGTTCTATAGCAGTTTTAGCTTGAGGAGACACCCGGTAAGGTTGGACTCTAATTGGGCGAGCATTACCTGTGTCAATGGAGTGGTATGCCCGTTCAGTCAGTCCTGGGGTGGCTGAGAACGTTGGCGCGTAGCTAGTGCACAGCTCCTGGATCTGCTGTCGCTGCATACGCCCAAGGGTCATGGAGAGGTTCACCTCTTCCACACCACCAGCACATTTCCCTTCGTAGTAGACACCTTCAGGCCACTCAGCGTCGTCTCCTCCCTGGGCTGTAAACTGACAAACCTTTAATTCTCTGGAATAAAAGGGCTTTAGAGAATTAATATGGTACACCTTAGGCTTTCGGTTGGAGGTGGGGAATGCTATGAGATAATTAACAGCTCCCAGGCGCTCCTGGACCGTGAATGGCCCTTCCCACGATGCTTCCATTTTATGGGCCTGGAGCGCCTTTAAGACCATGACCTGGTCCCCTACTTTGAAGGAACGCTCTCTGGCATGTTTATCATACCAGGCTTTTTGCTCTTTTTGAGCATCCTGTAAGTTTTCTTTAGCAAGGGCTAAAGAGGTTCGGAGGGTGTTTTGTAGGTTGGTTACAAAGTCCAGAATGTTAGTTCCTGGAGAAGGTGTAAATCCCTCCCATTGCTGCTTCACCAACTGCAATGGCCCCTTAACCTCACGGCCATATACAAGTTCAAATGGGGAAAACCCTAAACTGGGGTGTGGTACAGCTCTGTAGGCAAAGAGCAACTGCTGCAACACTAGGTCCCAATCATTGGAGTGCTCATTTACGAATTTACGTATCATGGCCCCCAAAGTTCCATTAAACTTCTCCACCATGCCATTTGTTTGATGGTGGTAAGGAGTGGCAACCAAGTGATTTACCCCATGAGCTTCCCAAAGGTTTTTCATAGTTCCTGCCAGGAAATTAGTCCCTGCATCTGTGAGGATGTCGGAGGGCCAACCTACCCTGGCAAAAATGTCTGCTAGTGCCTGGCACACACTTTTAGCCCTGGTGTTGCTTAGAGCTACTGCTTCCGGCCATCGGGTGGCAAAATCCATGAAAGTCAGTATGTACTGCTTTCCTCTGGGTGTCTTTTTCGGAAAAGGACCCAGAATATCCACAGCTACTCGCTGAAATGGAACTTCAATGATGGGGAGTGGCTGGAGAGGGGCTTTGACCTGGTCTTGGGGCTTTCCCACTCTTTGGCACACCTCACAAGACTGGACATAGGTAGAAACATCCTTGCCCATTCCCTCCCAGTGGAATGACCCCCCCAAACGGTCTTTGGTCCTGTTCACCCCAGCATGGCCACTAGGGTGATCATGGGCTAAGCTCAAGAGCTTGGCCCGGTATTTAGTTGGAACTACCAACTGTCTCTGAGGATGCCAGTCTTCCTGGTGTCCACCAGAAAGAGTTTCCTTGTATAAAAGTCCTCTTTCTACAACAAACCTGGATCGATTAGAAGAGCTGAGAGGCGGTGGGTGGCTCCGTGCCGCCGTCCAAGCTCTCTGGAGGCTTTCATCTGCTTCCTGTTCGGTCTGGAACTGTTCCCTTGATGCTGGAGACATCAGTTCCTTATTGGATTGTGGACCTAGGCTTGGTCCCTCTGGAAGCGATATAGGGGATGGGGCTGTTTCTGTTGACTGTGAACCGCTCTCCGCTGGTGAACTATGTTGGGATTCAGGCTCCGGCTGAGCCTCTTGTGTCGGGTTATCGGCTGCTGTCGGTTCAGGGTCGGTGGGGCCCTCTGGTGTTGAGGTTGCAAGTACTGGATTCAGTGCTGGCAATGGGTCTGGTGTTGGTTGTTCGGCTGGTTCCGGTTCTGGGACTGGTTCCGTCTGGGTCTCTGGGACTGGATCCACTACTGCTGTTGCAGACATTGGTCTGGGGTCCGGATCCATCACCTCTGACCGGGTCCTGATAGAAGTTTCCGGAACAGAGCTAGGCCTCACGGCTTGGTTAGCCTGGCTGCGGGTGACCGTTCCCACCCTCTTGGCCTGCTTCACATGATTGGCCAAGTCTTCCCCCAACAGCATGGGGATGGGATAATCATCATAGACTGCAAAAGTCCACGTTCCGGACCAGCCCTTGTACTGGACAGGCAACTTGGCTGTAGGCAAATCGAAAGAGTTGGACTTGAAGGGTTGAATCGTCACTTGGATCTCTGGGTTGATTAAATTGGGGTCCACTAAGGAAGCATGGATAGCTGACACTTGTGCTCCGGTGTCCCTCCACGCGGTGACCTTCTTCCCGCCCACACTCACAGTTTCCCTCCGCTCCAAGGGTATCTGGGAGGTATCTGGGCCTGTGGACCTCTGGTGCGATTCCGGTGCAATGAACTGTAATCTGTTGGGGTTCTTGGGGCAGTTGGCCTTTACATGCCCCAGCTCGTTACATTTAAAACATCGTCCAGCTGACTGGTCACTGGGGCGAGGAGGGTTGCTGGAGAACGGGGTGGAGGGACGATAAGGGGTCTGGAGGGTTCTTTGGGAGGTAGGTGGGGCTTTGGGCGGCCCCCGGTAATAGGGTGTGGTCTGGGGTTGTCCCTTCTGGTCTCCGCTCCAACTGCGACCAGTTTTCTTCTTCTCTGCCACCTCCACCCATCTGGCTCCAATCTCTCCTGCCTCGATTACAGTTTTGGGCTTCCCATCTAGGATGTATCTTTCTATTTCCTCAGGAACACCCTCTAAGAATTGTTCCATTTGCATTAGGAAGGGCAAATTTACTGGAGATTCAACACTTGCTCCGGATATCCAGGCCTCCCAATGCTTCACAATGTGGTAGGCATGTCGGGTAAATGACACATCTGGTTTCCACCTTAGGGCTCTGAACCTCCGACGAGACTGCTCGGGTGTTATCCCCATTCTGACTCTCGCCTTGGATTTAAACAGTTCATACTTGTTCATGTGTTCTTTAGGCATTTCAGCTGCCACCTCAGCTAAGGGTCCACTGAGCTGCGGCCTCAGCTCTACCATGTATTGGTCAGTAGAGATGTTGTACCCAAGGCAGGCCCTTTCGAAGTTTTCTAGGAAGGCCTCAGTATCATCGCCTGCTTTGTAGGTGGGGAACTTTCTGGGATGGGAAGTGGTACTTGGAGAAGGATTGCTAGGGTTTGTTGGGATATTCTCCTGAGCCTTTATCTTCTCTATCTCCTCCACATACTTCCTCTCTTTTTCCTTCTCCTCCAGTTCTTTGTCCCTTGCTTCCATAGCTCTCCTGTGAGCAGCCGCTTGGTGTTGTTCTGCCTCTTTCGCTGCCTCTTTCGCTGCCTCCCTTTCTTGTTCCTTCTCCTCCTTCTTCAGCCGCATGAGTTCTATCTGTCTTTCATGTTCCCTTTGTCTTTCCTCAGCCTGAAATCTGGCTAATTCCAGCCGTAGTCGAGCCGCAGATATTGTCATTCTAACCTCTCTGTTTTTAACTAACTTTACACCCGAGGTTTAGAAATAAACAAAAAAAAACTTGGCTGTAAAATTTTGCTGTGCTGGAATAGAATACCTATTCTCTGATAGTGATTGTCAGCCTACAAAAAAAAAAAAAAAAAAAAAAAAACAATTCCCTTGTCTCTGCTCTGGGCCCAAATCAAAGCAAAAACTTCCAGCTACTTTGAAACCTGTTTACCCAGCCCAAAGAAAAACCAAGTTTCCTTTTTAAACTTGTGCTCCTTGTAAAAAATCAAAATCCAAAAAAAAAACCCTTGCCACTTTTGTCTCCAGGCAAATGGGTAGAACACCCCCCCTTCTACTTACTTTTAGGGAAAAAAAAAACTCTGGGTTGGAAGACTGTGAATTTCCCTGCAGGAGTTAAGTACCCTGCCTCCAGGCAAAGAAAACCTGCAATTCACAAAGATAATCCCCTTTTGTCTCTGCTTGGCCACAAAGCAGAGAAAAAAAAACAAGCTGCTTTCAGTTTCAGCTGCTTCTGGACTTCCTTTTTAAAAATCTGTATTTCTAGTTCAACAAAATCTCAACTGGATCTCAAAATGATTTCAGGTTAATCCCACCACTCTGCCACCATGTCAAGGTTCCTCCCCCACTCTGAACTCTAGGGTACAGATGTGGGGACCTGCATGAAAAAACCCTCCTAAGCTTATCTTTACCAGCTTAGGTCAAAACTTCCCCAAGGTACAAAATATTCCACCCTTTGTCCTTGGATTGGCCGCTACCACCACCAAACAAATACTGGTTACTGGGGAAGAGCTGTTTGGACACGTCTTTCCCCCCAAAATACTTCCCAAAACCTTGCACCCCACTTCCTGGACAAGGTTTGGTAAAAAGCCTCACCAATTTGCCTAGGTGACTACAGACCCAGACCCTTGGATCTTAAGAACAATGAACAATCCTCCCAACACTTGCACCCCCCCTTTCCAGGGAAATGTTGGATAAAAAGCCTCACCAATTTGCATAGGTGACCACAGACCCAAACCCTTGGATCTGAGAACAATGAAAAAGCATTCAGTTTTCTTACAAGAAGACTTTTAATAGAAATAGAAGTAAATAGAAATAAAAAAAAATCCCCCCTGTAAAATCAGGATGGTAAATACTTTACAGGGTAATTAGATTCAAAACATAGAGAACCCCTCTAGGCAAAACCTTAAGTTACAAAAAAGATACACAGACAGAAATAGTTATTCTATTCAGCACAATTCTTTTCTCAGCCATTTAAAGAAATCATAATCTAACACGTACCTAGCTAGATTACTTACTAAAAGTTCTAAGGCTTCATTCCTGGTCTATCCCCGGCAAAGACAAACTATAGACAGACACACATACCCTTTGTTTCTCTCCCTCCTCCCAGCTTTTGAAATTATCTTGTCTCCTCATTGGTCATTTTGGTCAGGTGCCAGCGAGGTTACCTTTAGCTTCTTAACCCTTTACAGGTGAGAGGAGATTTCCTCTGGCCAGGAGGGATTTTACAGGGGTTTACCCTTCCCTTTATATTTATGACAAGTGGGTATAAATTAGGTACACCCACTTTAATGCCTCTACCACAATGATGTAAAGGGGCCATAGGGCAAATAAGAATTAGATCCATGAACTTTAGAAGGGATGCACAGGTGAAGAAAGAATTTGATTCCATGGGCCTTGTACCAGTCACATTCGAAAGGCTACTACAAAGGTAGTAATGTGCATTCATGACTGCTAGCATGGTTTGGGCTCATTTGCTTGATACAATAATTTTCTATTCATTTGTGTGCCTATTAATTTCAAACCACCACTGTCAAGTGGCTCTGCCTAAGTTGCTAAGTTTTCAGCCACAGTGAGGCAGGGTTCTCAGCTTGTACATTATTAATAATGGCATTCTGATTTTCAGTGGAGACATTACACTGAGGTCTGCCTGGCTGTTCAGATGGCCATTAAAGATTCCATCACTCTTTTCCAAAAGCATAGGATTTAACCTTAATGTGAATCCTGACCTTCATTTCCAAGAAAACATGCAATCTCTAAGACTGTGTGAGGGATATTTCCAAGTGCATAACAAATGTCATGTTAGATGGCACAGTCAATGCATTCTATTGGATCTAGTCAATACTTTTCTAAAATGCTTTGGGTCAAAAATCTGCATATGAAATGCACTATATAAAAGCAATTCCTGATTTTTCATGGAGAGGGTATCCTGTCAGTATCTCTTCTGTGAAGTCCAAAAACATTAATTGTTAGTGACACTTATCTCATCTGTGCATTGATCCCCCATGTGGAACACACATTGTATTTTACAATATAGTCTTATTTGGGGTTCCAAGGCTCGCCCTAAGTTTCAGCTTCTAACTTTTCAAAGGCTTAACAAAAATAGCTATCCTCAGCTGCTATGTTCTTTACTCTAGGAAGTGTTCATGTGATCTTTTAAAACATTTTTAAGAGGAAAAAAATGGAGTATAATGCTGATGTAGGGTACTGAAGCTCAAGAGACAACACCCCTCTCTTTATCCACAACTCACATGTAGCAAAGGCAAATGCAAGCTTCTCTGCAGTACTCTGCCTTTATTTCTGGTCTTCCTGAGGATAAAGGAGTTGGTTTGTATGTGTTGGAGAAAGCTTTCCTGGGTACTCATCCAAACATAGACAAACTGTTTGAAGCCCCGCTGAAGAAGTATTCTACTACATCTAAAAAATCAAGTCCTGTGATCAAAAATCTGGATGAAGTACAACTAAGGGGAAGAAAGAGATCCATGGCTGGACAGAAGAAAGCAGAGATTGTGGGAGAGTATGGGAAATATAACTTCCTGTGCTTATGTTTATTAATTGCTTGTTCTTATTTTGCCTATGTGATCACTCCTGCAGGTGAAATGGTAATTCAGGAATGCAGAACAGGGTCCTGAGTCAGCATTAAATTAAGAGTTGATCCCCTCCACAGTATTGAAGCCCAGGGGATCCCAAACCAGTGATTTGTGGGGGATTCCTTGGGAGCTATAAGAGGAAATGCAGGGTCACAAGTGGCTCCCCCAAAATCCATGAACTTTGGGGACCAAACAGCCTGATCATTTCACTGGAAAGCCATCCCTCCTCACTTACCAAAGGAAATATCCAATCGAAACTCTACAAATAGAACTGCAGGGAATTTCCAGCACTTGGTGCGAATTTTTTGCAGGTAGGGGGGATTTGTCTGCCAAACTGCCCACTCTTTAGGGCAGGAACCTTGCCTTTTAGTACCATAAGTGTGTAGACAAATATACAAATAATAAGGATAAAATGCATCTCCACTGAGTCCCACCCACCTGATCCCCAAAGTACTGCTTACACATATAAATACTAATTATATGTGCAGAACATTGAAAGAAGGAGAAAAGTAAATGTGTCTTGGGTCCAAATTCTCCCCATTGCATCATCTTATATTGCAGCTGTACCTCAGTCAGTAATATATCAATTGCTGTAATTCACTGACCCTCTGAGATGTGTGTGATGTACAAACTGCTACTTTATGGTTTGATTCCAACTCTGGGAATTAGGTTAAAAACTGTAACCAGAAACACTTTGCAATATGTAGACTTTAATGACTGCCAGATTACAATGGAATTCTGATCAAATAACATACAATATTCCCATTTAGACCAAAAGAATTCATCATGCCCCCTATTGTCACACTGAGCACCAAAAAGATATAAAGCGATGACTTCAACTTTAGTGAGCAGTACATTTCTGGATCATTAGGCACATCAAAGGAGGGTTTTCTTTGCAGCATTCTCCTTTCTTCCCTCCATGCTCCATCCCACAATGATGAATAAAGAATATTGGACCAACCTTACTCTGTTCTCCCTGTTCATCATTTAGTGGATGATGATTTATAAGCCTCCAGGCTCTTCAAGGAGCCCCATATTTACGCTACTCACTCATTCAAGCAGTAATAGGTTTTACTGAAAGCACAGGTACCAGTATGCCTATGGAAGTGAGGGGGAAGTCATGAAAAAAGATAAACAAAGAGGGGGAACCAGAGATGAATAAAAGCTGCTACCACTGCATCTTTACACATTGTTGTATTACTTGACCTAGAAACTGTGAGCTTAAAACCCTCTGCCAGTGACTGAGTCAAGATTCTGCAATCACACATTCTGTAATACGGTCTCTAAGCACCAGGCAAAGGGTGACAAGGGGCTCGGGGGATGGACATAATTATAAAACATTTTTACACTGGTTTCTTCAAGAGGAAGGAGTATCAAAAAGACAATGGAAAGACCATCTCAGTAAACCTAAGACTGAGGCTTTTGAGATTATAGGTTTCAGGCTATTTTAAACCTTGCAAGTAAATCTTTTTCAAGCTAGAGTAGGAACAAAAAAAAAAAAAAAAAGGGAAGAATGAAGTATGTGAACATATGTTAATTTTGTCCTAGTAAAAAAAAGTATTATTGTACATAATGTATAGCTGGGGCCAGTGTCATCTGACATGCTAATGAAACAGGCTCCTCACTGTTTGGCTTTCGAAAAAAGGTTTTCCAGAGTTGAAACAGTGTGTCTGAACCCCCTTGTGTCTCTTCACCCATCACAGGACAGGATAGACTCACACATACAAAATGCAATTTAAAACTAATGTGACACAGGCTTTTAAAAAAGCAATGGGAGCGGATGTGATTGATATTTCAAACATTGTCTATTTTCACATCAGTCTCACATTTTATTCTATTTTCTTTATCTTGCAAGTGTATAAATTTAAATATGTAATGTGGGTAGAACTGAGGCCTGTTTTTCAAGTCATCTGAGAGGATTTAGAATGCAGGCCTCAATCTCAGAAATGCTCTGGAGGTTTATTCACATTAAAATTCTAAAACTACAAATAAAGATAAAGATATTCAGTCTATTTTTCATGTTTAAAAACATTTTATGAGAGTATGAAGTCTCTCCAGAGAAGACTTTATTGTCTCATAAACCCCATCTTAGACAGCCATGTCTCTACAGCTTTGTCTCTGACATTACCAAGGTGAGCTTTAGACAACAAGCACACTTTGTTAGCTCTTCCTGCTTCTAAGTGCAGCCTCCTTTGAATGTTCAGCTAGTGAACAGCACCAGGGCGCTGTATTTAAAATGACAATTTTTACCTAGAATATTGATTTCTAGGAGATGCGGTCTGTTAACTTGAATTTCAAATCCAAACCACCCAGAATTCTGTACTGGATTGAATTTAAATCCCTAAATTTGCATCTTCCCTACACTTTTGATTCTAAATTAGTTCTAAAACTAGAAGGGACCTGTATTCGAGATCATCTCAATGTAGCCCAGATTGAATGAAATGTGCTATTGTGAGTTAAAAGTTCACGTAAACAATTCATGAAACGTTGGCACATTTGAATATAAATCCTGCTTCATCCTCACACCTCAAAATCCAAAACCTTACCTATAACTAATCTGAATCCAGGTCTAAGCAGAGACTTCTGAATTACTTTCCACTGAAAACAGTCTAACAACTAACCAAATATCAGATACTGAATACTCATAATAAATTACTTACAATCCATAGATTAAAAAAATATTTGAATTATGATTAATTTGGAAGAAATTACAATCTGCTCACAGACAGTACAGAAGGAATTTGCAGGGAAAATGGCTAAATTCTTTCAGTAAATTATTTTCTCAGATCTCATTAAAACACAAGGAATTTTAGGAACAGAAAAAGGCTATTTGACCCAACAAATCTTCCTAGTTTTAATTGATATCACCACATCCCTTTTCCCTCAAAGGTCTAACGTACTGCATAGTCCTTCAAATCCAAAATTATGCTTGCTAATTAGGACCATTCACAGACTAATGGATGAGCTTGCACACTAGAGCACATATGCAAAACAGTTGCATACATGACAGACAAACATCAGAAACAACAGTCATGCATAGTCTTCTACAACTGGTCTGAAAGTGTCAATCATGATGATGCAGGATAGATGCTGTCCCCACTATTTGTAAAAATAGGAAGTCCATTTGTGACTCTAACGGAGATAGTCTACTATGCAAATGCCTTCATCAGAACCATCCAGATTAGCCAAAAAGACTTGTCATTATGGTTATTACCAGCCTCAGAACTGGGTGGGCATAAACTGTCTAGAAAAAATCTGCTACTTGTGTACATGTATTGTGTTTCCTTTTTAGTCACACATCATCTTTTACTTCTCATGACATTCTCCCATTCCAAAGAAGTCAAGGCAACACCACAGAAACTTGCTGCTTACTTGGTTTTGTCTCCCAGTCTCCTGGTATCTCTCCCATACGAATACAAAGAAACTGATTCCATAGTGTTAAATCATCTCTCAACTGCACTAAAAAAAAAAAATAAAAAAATCCATAGGACTTGTGTAAAACTGTACACAACATAAGGCAACAAAAGGGATACCTGCTCTGAATAATCTTATGAGTAGAGTTCAAGGGAGTTGGAATTACTAGAAAATAAGACTTCAAAGAAATCTAATGGATGTATTCAAAATGATGAAAGTACTCAAATTAATGGAGCATTAAATATTTTTACACTGAAAAAAAGATACCAAAATTTGGGGGATATAACCTACAGATGAGGAAAGTAGGAGTAATTAGAGCAGTGCCTCAGCCTTTCCAGACTACCATACCCCTTTCAGGAGTCTGATTTGTCTTCCATACCCCAAGTTTCACCTCACTTAAAAAGTACTTGTTTACAAAAATCAGATTTAAAAATACAAACGTGTCACAGCACACAATTACTGAAAAATTGCTTACTTTCTCATTTTTACCATATCATTATAAAATAAATCAATTGGAATATAAATACTGTACTTACATTTCAGTGTATAGTCTATAGAGCAATATACACAAGTCATTGTCTGCATGAAATTTTAGTTTCTACTGACTTCACTGGTGCTTTTTATGCAGCCTGTTGTAAAACTAGACAAATATCTAGATAAGTTGATGTACCCCCTGGAAGACCTCTGCATACCGCCTGGGGCACACATACCTCTAGTTGCGAGCCACTGAACTATAGAACTTGGGCAGAATCATTTTACAACATAGGTAATAAAAAACAATGCCCCTCAAAACAACCGGAGAAAAAAAAGGTCTAGATGTGCTCACTGGACATCCTGAGAAGGAAATGGGATCCAAAAAAGCACAAGCATACTGGGCTACTTCACCTTCTGGTATTTCTAGAATTCCTTGAGCCAGATCCTCATCTGGTATAAATTGGCATAGCTTCACTGAAGTCACTGCAGCAGTATTGATTTATGCCGGTTGTTTTTATGAAGATTCAAATGGCGCTATCCAATTCCTAAATATAGATGTAAAATTTCAGAGAAACCCATAACATTAATTTATTTGATTAGTGCCACCACTGCCGTTTGTCTATGTCATGGTTTATTATGTAGAATTTCATATTGTGGAAGGGCTGAGAGAAAGATATGATACTTCAACACGGTGCAGCAGTAAGAAAGCTGATGCACAAAGTTCCCTTTTCAAGAAGAAAATACCCTTTCAAGTTACTTTCCCCCAGGGTTGCTGTAACAGAACACTGTATTTAAATCATCAGGTCATGCACAAGAAGATGGTTTAACTGCTAATTAACACTAGATAATATACTGAAAATTACATGCTAATTAATTCTCTGTAGAGCAAAATGCCCTTCCTTCTATGTCACTCTCAATGAACATATTAACATGAGGAATAGGATAACATTAATTACTAATTCATATGACAAACATGAGAATCTATATTAAAAAGCTGATAGACGTTAACTAAAAAAAAAAAAAGGAAAGAGGTTGGTCAGAGTTGCTATCCCTAGGCCATGGTTTCATAGAATCATACATGTTAGAGAAGGAAAAGACTTCTTACATCATCCAGCTCCATCTCTCTGTCAAGTCAATATTATTCCCTTATAGTACATTTTCTTTTAGGCAAATCAATACTCAGAATAAAGAAGATCAGCTTCTTGTACGAATGTGACAGGAAAAAAAAATCTCCAAAATGAGAGAAAGTAAATTGAAAGGAAAGGAAAATCATGTTTTTCTGATAAATTAAATGTTAACTATACAAAATCTAAATAGCTCCTCCCTCTAAACCCAAATGAACTGGGCAGTCTTTGAGTAGGCTGCATATTTTGACTTCCTCACTTACTTCCAACACAAATGCATGGTTTAGAGATGCTTCCCAGCAAGGGTGATGACGTGCAGTATCATTTTACAGATTAATATGTCCAAGACAACGCTGAGGCAGGAATTCCCAGAGTAATGAAAAAATGCAGTTCCCTCTAGAAGTCTGGCACTCCCATAGTAAATGGAGATGCAATTATAAGCAAGCAGTAGCCATATGTGCTGGAACTAGAGATGCTGGGGGTGCTGCCTGGCTTGAAGTCATTTCCATCATATACAGAGTTTATGGTTTGGTTCAATGGCTCTCAGCACCCCCACTATACAAATTGTTCCAGCACCCCTGGCAGAAGCTCAGTACTTAATTATCAATCTATCTATAATATCAATCCCAGTGCTTCCAAAAACCTCAACATATGGCAAGAGGTGGTCATGTCTCAACAGCCTCTTAAAAAGCATATAGGAGAAAAGTTAAAGGAGTAATAATGCTCACCTGCTGATAACTCTCTAAAACTGAAATTTAAACTACAATTATAAAAATGCAAATAAATATGTAACTGATTATTTCAACTTAATATTATATCATCATAACCCTCACAATGATTCCTGGCTTGCCTATAGTCTCAGAAACATTCAGGGTCAAGGGTTATCCACTATCTACATAATTTTTATTATTTGCTATATAGCACCATAGCCCTACATCAGGATCAGGTCCCTATTGTTCTAGGGATTGGTCAAGCACATAGAAAGACACAGTCCCTGCATCCAGGAATAATTTAAAAAGACAAGCAACATATGTTGGCGTGGACAGAAGGATACTAACCAATTATGTACTATTTTATATACATTATGGCTAATCTTTTCAAAAATGTGTTTCTATAGTTAGGCCCTTCATTTCAATTGTAATTAACCACTGGAAGAACTTACCATGGGGTATGGTGGATTCTCTATTACTTAAGTCTTTCAATCAAGAATGGATGTCTTTCTAAAAGATATACTCTACCTCAACCAAAGTGGGCTTGATACAGGAACCATTTGGTGAAATTCTATGGCCTGTGTAATTGTTGCCTGTGCTATTGATTGTATATTAATTATATCGATTACTTAAGAATTCCCCACTAACACGCTGAGATTTGATTGGTTCTTGTCACAAAATCAGTTACAGAATTATCATTCAGTTGGGAACCCTGATGTGCATGGTTGGAACACTCACAAGTAGGAAAAGCCTTTTGAATTTTCAGTAGTTTTAATAATAGTTAGCAAAGTTACAAACACTCCAACCCAGCAAGGTAGACAGGGATAATATGGAATGTGTGACTGAGCATTCATATACTCATATCCCTTGCAGAATATCCTGAAGGACTACTTATTATCTTCCTCCTCATCTTCCTTGTCATCACCACCAGTGGTCATCATCCTGGCATCTCCACTCAGGCAGGCAGGCAGACCAGGATACAGCTTTTATGTGTTCTACTAATGCCACTATGCCTAATGCATATTCATTAAGAGTTTCATCCCCTTTTCCTTATTTTTATTTTCTCACTCTATTAATAGTGGGGTGCTCTTCTCCCATAGGTTATTAGTCCATTCACTTCAAGTTCATCAGCATAAGGCCATGGCATTCTCATGGTCAGACATCTGCTGATGTTCCTGTCTTTAAAGTATCCCAAGCTAGCATAAACGAGCATCTTGTGGTTACCGGTCAGCAGTTTAGTCACTACAGCATTCTATCTTGTGATATCTTACGGTCTAGGGTTAATTACTTATGCTAAGGCTTTTCAGTTTATACCTATAAGTCTACATAATACTTAGATAATACTTAGTCCTTCCATGAGTGCAGGGGACTGGACTAGATGACCTCTCAAGGTCCCTTCCAGTTCTATGATTCTATAACGCAGGACCTGAAAAATCTTTTAAGCTATGTGTTGCAGTGATTATAAATTAAAGTAAAACTTAGCAATGTGCCCCAGTGAATGGGGTACTGGTCACAGGAAAACTAGGTTGTGTCCCTGAGTCTCCTAAGGTACAGCTGCACTACCAAAAAAAAAAAAAAAAAGAGCCACTGAAGCGAGTCTCAGAGCCTGGGTCTACACACTCCGGATTGCTCTATGGTGCTACAAATAGCAGGCTGGAGTTTGGGCTCCAAGACCCATCCCACTTGTCAGGTTTCAGAGACCTAGCTCCAGCCTGAGCAGGAACATCTATATTACTCTTTTTAGCACTGTAATGTGAGCCCCACAAGCCTGAGACTGTAAACTGGGGCTCTGAGAGTCACTGCTGCAGCTTTTTTTTATTTATTTATTTATTTTTTGCAGTGTAGATGTACCCCTGCTGGGTGACCCTTGGCAAGCAACTTCACCTCTCTTTGCCTTGGTTGAATCATCTATAAAGGGAGTGATAAAGTGAACTACCTCCTTTGTATAGCGCTTTGAGATCTATGGATAAAAAGCACTACATAAAACCTAGATATTTTTAGGTTCAGAAAACAGTCAGTATTTGAGCCATCATTGATGGCCATATAATGCAAGCCAAGCAAATGCACTCTTATATCTTTACTTTCAAAGGAACTAAAATGTTTTTTTCTGAGCCAATCGGTCGATCTTTAAGTAAAAGCTCCACTATCTATCTGTCTAGCATTTCTATTTGTCTACTTATTTATTTATTGCTTTCATGCATTATTCTATTTGGTCTCCTACATTAAAATTCTAAATATTTAACAATCATTAAAGTCAACAGAATGGCTTTGGAAACATTCTTGAAAAGGAAATTCAAGCAAAATGAGTCCTTTCTTTGATACATTGCTGTTAGGTCGATATATAAATAGTATCATTTTTCAATTTAAAAAAAATTCTTTAGTAAACATTAATTTTTTTGCTTGGTCTTTAATTCAAAGAAGTAGTGTGTAGTGCATCTTAAAAGTCAGAATATGCATCCAATAATTCATATTTTCTATAGGAATTGAGTTTTCCTGCTTTATTCATACAGTGTAAGTAGCAAAATCATTTGGGACATCTGCATTAAAAATTATGTTAACACAAACATTCTCTAACTCACTAATCTAGTAAATATTTATTTGTAAACTGCTGAATGTGAGCAACATGAAAAACCAATCGGAAAAAGCAGCATTAAGGGAATTTATTCTTGCTTACTCAGAATTTTACAATGTAAGTGAAATGAGATTAGGTAGTTTAGTGCGTCAGTGAACTAGCCTTATATCTCTGGAGGCCTAGGTTAAAGTTCTATTGAAGATAGGCCAAGACTGAGAATGAAGATAATTGTCTCATTCTAGTTCTTATTTATCCATCTAATAAAGAATTAAGATTAATACTGTGGCCTACATTTTCAAAAATAGCCTCTAAATTTGCACCTGCAATAATTTATTCATATGAAGCCCTTAATTCGCATTGTAAGCAGTACTTCCATGTGCATATGGGACAGTTAGCCAGCTAACTACCCAATATTTGTTCATAAGTGCCCTCTGCAAAAAAAGAAAAAAGAAAAAAAAATTGCAGGCACAAATGTGGAGGGTAGGGCTGACACCTTTTTGAACCTCTTATCCTCTCCACTTAGTGCACAAAGCAGTATGTAACACTGTTTTGATCCATTAGACAGGTCATACTGCAGGCTACTTTGTAGGAATGCCATAGACATAATGATCAGGCGCTCATAGGCTACATTGGAGTAATGATCATTCTATTAAAAATAAAATAAAATTATATAGACTAGAATAAGGTTGCAATCACTGAAGTCTCTCGATTGTTCCTTTTTTTCCTTTGGACTAAATAAAGTAAAACCATAACAAAAAAGCATCATGCGGTTTGCCACAATTTGCAACATCTGCCCAGAAGAGATACTCACAAGAGTTACTGCAGTGGTAGTGGCAGCAGGGTTGTCATTCATTTGCAGAGCTATCAGGAGAAGATTGCAAGGTGCCTGCTCACCTTAAGCCTGGTTCGAGCCAGTGGTACTAGTCCCTCACTTTCATAATCACTACATTCTCTCACAAATTAAAAACAAATACAGCTGAAAAATGCTCTGTTTAAATTAGCCTATCCTAAATTACATATTGCATGTGCCACTAGCAGATCAAGTAATGCAGGCTGCTTTGGCAATTTTACTAGTTATTTAGGGAGTTCTTCCAAGTTATTATTTAAAAAGTTATGCCTACACTATTCAATACTTTGGTCTATATCTTTAAACAGTTTCTTCACTTAAAACATCTACCCTTGTCATAGCATTCTAACTATGCTTTTCACCAGAGATTGACAGTCTGACAGACTAAGCATGTCTTAAAGCTGGCATTATAGATATGTGGTGGACAGATGGGCTAAGTTTTAAACAGCCAACTGAATATGAGATCTGTCTATACTTATACTATTCACTTTATATATAAAGAGTGTGTGTTTAGTGAGTAGGACACTACACAGGGAATTAGGAAACCTATGCTTTATTTTCTGTCTCTTTCACTAACCTACTGTGTGACTTGCTAAGGCTCTTCAGCTCACTCTCTGCCTCAGTTTCCCCATTTTAATTGGGATAATAATAATTTTGTCAAGTATTTTGAAATCTACAGCTTAAAAGCTCTAAATACAGTGTACATATGCTTGGAATGATTCAATTTTTATTGGTAAATGTCAGTAGATGTTGAAAAAATATTTCAACTGATAATAAAAATTTACAGATAGGCAAGTCTGACAAATCCTTCTTGGGAACTTATTAGAGTTTGATTTAATGATATTTACTTGGTATATTTTGACATCTAATGTTGACAATTTGTGTTTTAACGGATATAAAGCTTTAACTTTTTTAATTGCAACCTCTATTGTCATTAAATAATTATCTGACACCCCCCCTTTGCCTAACCCTCCCATAATTTCCTGCAACTGTGAAAATTTAAATTGATAAACTACAAAAAAGCTTAAATGTTCACAGTTGTACAAAAAGCTTATTCTTAAATAAATTTGTTAGTCTCTAAGGTGCCACAAGTACTCCCTTTCTTTTTGCGAATACAGACTAACACGGCTGCTACTCTGAAATCTATAGGTTTTAAGTCAATAGAAACAACTGATATCCATTGAAATTATGCAAAAATAAAACTTGAATTATGCCAAGCCTAAATGTATAGAAATATGGAGAAGCAGTACACTCTACTTAGTTAAGGGAGAGATTTGCCTTCCATTATCAACAAATTTGTGCTTAGTTCCCTACACCAACATCCTCAAAAAAAAAAGGTCCTTTCTGTTTTGTAAACAGAGATCTTACCTCATTGTGAAATGACTCAGATGGTCCACTTTGGAGATATGGGACTCAGAAGAAATAGGTCTTAGTCAAATTTTGAAAATTCTTCAAGCATTTTTGCCCTATTTTATCATAAAATAACTTGTCTTAGAAACTTTAGGTGAGGTTTATTTAAAAGATATTGGTGAGATCTAGTGTTCAGAACCAATTCTGAGACTTGGGAAGATACTCTGCAGTTAAGAAAATCACAATGGTCCACCATATTCCAGTGGACTGCTAAAGGAAACAATATGACTGGTAGAGGCCCAAACTCTAATCTTAAAGGGCCAGCCTCAACCACTACAGAGTAGCATAAAGGAGCTGTTAACAAGCCACAAGAGGATGGGGGAGAATTTCTTGGCATAGCAAGGTGTCTGAATGATGTTAGTGGGCCTATGCTGTCTCAGCTGCAAGCCCAAGAGAAAGGGGGAAGCAGTGCAAGGACCTGTAACACATGGCACTATGGGGAATCTGTGCTGCATTATAGCCAATAGATGACGTGAGACAGACTGACATAATTCTCAGCAGCTGCAGGTTTCTCTCCCTTATGCTGGGAGCTCTACTTTAGCTCCATAGCAGCCCAGAATTTGCAGGGCACTAAGGTGGCATGAAGCCACTTTTTGCCCCCATTCTTTTCTGGCCTGCGCCTACCACCTGCTTTGCCTTCCTCCAAAGGCTCTCTCCAGCTGTGCTTTGGCAATGAAATACCATCAACCACTGACCGCAACAGCTCCAAACTCAGTGTCCTTCTTTCACCATGTTCTTGTATCCCCCGTACAATTTACTGGAAGATGCAAACAACGCTGGGTTCTTCATTCCTCAATCACTGCCCTCAGATATCTGCTCTTGGCTTCAGAGGCAGTACCATCAGGAAAAGCTCTCAAGACCTCTTCCTACTATATAACCTGAGCCAGCTCAGTTTCCCACCATCCGGATCCATCATATCTCCTGGGAAGCCAGTCACCAGGGCACTAGACAGAACTTTGAGCTAGCCTCCCCTTACAGAACCCTACTTGGAGGGCTGGGGGAGGTGGCCATAGCTGTTACTTACAGTATATAGAGAAGATTTGTGCTAGCACAGCTATTATCTTCACACACAATATATATTCTATACATTATAATATGTACTGAACTCATGCAGTATATAAGCAGTATATGGTATTGTTAAATTCTATTCAGGGAATAACTAGTATAAAGATAGAAGCATAAACTTTTTCCATTTTGTATTATTGTATGAACATACGCTCTCCAGTGGAGTATAGAGAATAAGCATAATTTTCAGTTCAGTAATGATAAGGATATATATCACATGTGTACATTTACATTTAATTATGGGACAGGTAAAGATTATAGTATTAGCATTGGTGCTGGCTTTATAGTAAGTTTGTTTTTTGTTGGGGCTTTATTCAAAATTAGTCCATCTGAGAGACAAACCAACTCTAAATACTTTCAAAGCCCTCATAAAGAATCTGTTTGGGAAATAACAACAATGTAGTTTCAGAGGGATGGGCAAATCTCAGAAGGATTAGGATTTGGGTTCTAATTTGCAAAAACAGGGCTTGTGTTTGGATTTGGATTTGACTCCAATTTCCCTTTATGGATTTATGTAAAGCTTTTATTAATCACTCATCCTAAATGGTAGTCTGTGTCTCTGTGCGATGGAACCTTAGACATCTTTTTATTTAATAAAACAAAGCAAATGCAAAGCCCAGAGTCTGATTTCAGTCTCTGCAGCTGGTCTCTTTAATTTATAAAAAGAGGGTGAATATAACCACTTAGTACATCACTGGAGAATTCACAACTCCACTGTTGAGATTCACTCAGAACTGAAATTTGGCATACAACTATCCTCAGCTACAAAGTGAATATTTTGGGAATTTACTGCATTTCAAATATTTTTAATTTATACACCTTCAAAAAAATGGATATTTTGAGTTAAAATCTCCTGGGCCAATACAACACAGGCTTGTACCTGACAGATCAAACTGGTGGAGGATTTCTCCATTATGGGGGAACACCTGGTCAAGATAGAGCTGCTGTTGTGGCTCCTATAGCACCCCACCCCAGCTGCAGGGGCAGGCCTGGGATGTCTCTGCATCCAGCTGATCCTTGGTTATCTGAAGTGGCCCCGGGGGTCTGTTGTAAAACAGCATAGAATCAAGCAGTTTTTCTAATTTATGCCTGCGATTTAACCCTGCCTCATTCCTACACTGATTACAGTTCAGCAGAAACTCTTACACGGCAAGCAGTACAATTCAAACAATATTACATTTATGTCCATGTCCCACCGATTTTCAATGTGGCATAATTGCATTCTGGTTACCCCTTGTATTTCTAAGCGTTCTTCAAGTGGAGTTAATCACGCTTTGCACAGTGAAGCGGTTCCCACACAGAAGAAACCCTTGCTTCCTCCTTTCATACTCTTCCTTCCTCCACCCCAAAGTCTCTACCAAGCTCTAGCAGCATACACATTCTCTGTTTGTTGCATATGTGCAAGAAGGGAAGAGATTGTCTACAAAGGGACTGCTTGCAATAGCGGGAGACTGAACAGGATGACCCCAAAGATCCCTTCCAGTCCTCTGTTCCTTTGAAGGAAGACACATGTTCCGGAGAATGATGATGATAATTATCTTGAATGGGATGTTCTTCTAAAAATATTGATAAGCTTTGAAGATAGAGCTTTCAAATGTGCAATTATAATTCCTGCACAGCTGGGTAAGTTGACAGGTAGGTTGGATAAATCAGCATAAATCTTTTAAAGTAGTTGAGCAATTGCAGTCAGGTGGGACTTGCCATTATTGGAGCAGTGTTACCACAATCTACTGACAACGACATGCCTCAGCAGCTTCATCATATCTCAAATGTTCAGTGCTTTCTGTAGATGAAATATGAGTTACAGTTATCAAAGCAATTCTCATAAGAATACTCCAATACTGAACAGCTGCAGGAAACCCTGTGTTTGTCTTAATTTTTTCCCCCGTCTACCTGCCATCACATCTTTGTCCCTGCAGGTCTCCTCTGCCAAGGGCCAAATTCTACCTTCAGGCCTTTGCCTCCTATCTCCCATTTTTATAGTAAGTTACACAAAGCAGCCTCTAAATCAGCACCCTTCCACTTGTTCCGATCTGTGTCAGTTCTGACATTACCCCAGTTGTGCCGGTTACCCCTCTGTTAAAACTACAAAGATTCAAAGCACTAGACTAACTGACCAGTGTCAAGTGACTGTCTCTTTAAGTCCTCCTGGTTTCTCATAGAGACCCCCTATTGAGCAAGTGCAGGTTTTGTAGCTCAGTGGAAGGGAAAGAGATAGCAGGAGAGAGATGGCCCCACCTGGACTACAGTCAAGGAGACAGACCGAGAAACTATTCTTATGTTGTTTCCTCATAACCAACAGGTTGATTCTTCCCAGGAGCAACTAGCCACAACTGGATCGTTTTATCACACTCACGTCTCCAGAGAGACCCTGCCCAGAACTGAAGGACTTGTCTGGCATTTCTGAATTGCTTCAGCTATCTCCAGGATACAAGGACTCACAGAGTTCCTCAGTGTGCTTAAAGGTGCCACATCAAAAACGAGCCACCATCTAAGGACTTGATCTAAATCCTGCTGAAGTCAATGGGAGACTTTGATTTCCTTGAATGTAACTGACATTGGTTGTTCAGAGATCTTGCATGTACATTTAGAAAACACGATTGGTATTTGAAAACAAAATGAGTTGTGTGTCATTTATGCTAGGAAATGCTAATTATTTAAGGGGAAAATGCACTGTCCGGAGTAACTTATATGGAACTATACATACGTTACAACACTAACAGAAGTCAGGTCCTTAACAACAGGCATTTTGACCCAAAATGGGTATATTAGGAAAATGTCATAGTTCTTCCTAAGCAACCTTTGTTCCTGAATCAATATAGACTCAATTACACATACACAAACTATGAGAACTTTGAAAGTTTGCATTTACCTGTCAGCCTACCTAGATCCTTATCCCCTAGGTGACTGGTTATGTGTCCTTTTTAAGCCTTTCCACCTTTACACCTAAAAAGTATTGTTTGCATATATGCTTTGTTGTATAATGACACAGGGCACAATCCTACAGCCCGTAGGCATGCAAAACTCTCGGAACTCAAGACCATAGAAACTCAATGCCTATTGACTATTTTCTGTACAATAGCTGTAAAAGTTGTGTGATATTTCCTTACCGCTCTGAGTAGATTACATTGCTCCATTCATTTTTTTTTGCAGCTTCATCTTTGAAAGATCCAATCTTGATCCTCTCTTCACCTTAACTTTTTTAATAATACAGACAGAGAGAACACATCTAAATGGAAATTGCTTCTCAAGATTGTTGTAATAAATATATGCCAAGCATATCCTATGGGTAGCTGGTGTTCGTTTTTCACTCAAAACAGTTAGGCTTGGGATGTGCAGAATTAGAACCTATTCCATATCTTGCTTTTCTTAAATTGTTAAGGAAAGTGACTTTTTTCAATGAACATTATTTTAGTTTATTTAACTAATGAACTGTATGACACTATAAAACAAAACTCATTTATATGATTTGACGGGGCACATATTTACCTTCAACAACATTGACTACTCATTAACAACAAATAATCAGCATTATCTACAAAATAATCAATACTCAATGAAACTCCATGAGTCTCAAGAGAGAATTTTGACCAAGATTTACTTGATATTTACCTTATATGCAAGCATGTATTTCTATGATAAATATTTTCTAGGATACTCTATTGTGTAATGATCTTTAGGATTAATTGTCGGGATTATGAGGTTTCAGCAAAACATTTTTAATTAGATGCAATTTACCGTTATTAGGATGGTCTATAACTATTACAGGTAAATAAATACGTGGCTGGTCCTTCTGTATTTAAAAAAGATAGCATGAGTTATATTGTCCTAGAAGTATATATTCAATATGCAATAAGGTCAAAAGTAAGATTTAAAAATTAACATTATGGACTCGTTTCTGCTCTTACCATCTTAATTCCATTGAAGCAAAACAATTTAAACTGGTGTAAAGCCAGAGTAAGAGGAGAACCAGACCCACTGGTTTTATTTGGAAAAATTCACAGTCTTGTCAGATCTATTGGGAAGCAAAGGCAAGGCTGAAGATCAAATTAGACTTCTCTTGCTGAACTTAAACATCTGTGGAAAATTAAACATTTATCCAGGTGGATCCTCAGAATAAATCTTGGCTTTTTTGGCCCCTTTGTACCATATGTCAATTGGAGATCCTAAATTAAGATTTAGCAAAGTGTATGGCCTTAAAAGTTGCAAAATATTCACCTCAAAACCATCAGTATTCCTGAGGACAAAAGTTGTGAAGCCCTTAATTGAGCAGAACTCCCACTGAGAACAACGGGAGTTTTGTTCAGTTAAGGGCTGAAGAATGTGGCTTTGAATACATAGTATATTAAGTGTTTTATGAAGAAAAGGCTTTTACAGTTATAAGCTATTGGGCCAAGCCAGACAATTCTGCTATATGTCAGCATTAATTATATATATATATATCACATACATACATACACACACACACAGACTTCTTTTCTTCCTTTATTTTTTGTGGAAGTTATAGACAGAAAAGGAGAGCTGTGCAAACAGATTTTTTTGTTCTCTGGCTGAACTGAAAAATAAAAAACAAAAATAAAAAATAATTTCATATAGGCCTAAGCAAATACATCTCTCATTTGGGTTGAACTTTTTTTTTTTTGTTTGACCCAAAAAAAAACAAAACACCTATTCCATTTTTGAGGTTTTTTGGCCTTTTAAAATAAAAGTGGAGTAAATTTTAAAACAAAAAGTTGTCTCAAATTGAAAAATCTAATTGTTTCTTTTCAAAAACATTGAAAAGACATTTCAATTGTTTCACTTTTTTATTAATTATTATTATTAAACAATTTGGCAAATTTGACATGAATTCATGAGATGTCTCAGTAAACCCAATCTTTTTTTCAGTGAAAAAGATTTTTGTCCAAAAAATTTCATCCAGCTCTAGAGGTAAGGATCACAACCAAACAGGTCTGCGTTGCATCATGCAACCTGAGAGGCATAAAGTGGATGGAATCCTCTATTTGCTAAAATATTTACTTATGACCAAATTCTGCCTTTGGACCTGCACAGGTGCTTCCAGATCAATTTCAGTGCACATGGCAGTTCATTAGTTCAAGAATTTGTCCTTGTTTGACCTCCTTGTTCAATCTGCCTCCCTCAATTTCTACTGTAGTTTTTTAAACTCTAATTCTTGAAGTAACTGTGCACCTCAAACTTAATTGTTCTCAGTTTACTGTATTTTCCACTGATTTATCTGAAGGGAAATTAAAGTATTCCAAGAGCAAAGATTCCCATTTTATTTTCTGACATACATTATGAGTAGCCCCATTCACTACTAGAGTGAATCCAGAATCAGATTAAAAACCTACACTACACCTGTGATGTTCAGTGTGCATTTGTTCTTTAATTTTATCCACTAAATTGGAAAATGTTGGGATCAAAATGAGACAGATTAACCTGTCACTTGTTTAAAAGCTGCACAATTATGGTAAAAAGAGAAAGCAACTGTTTGACAGCAGGTCTGGCAAATTGTCCCTTTCCTTTTTGGAATATTTGCTCCTACATCAGATCATTTTATTTCATGTGACAAAACAAAAGAGGCATTTTGTTTTGTATCTGTAAAAAAAACCTAACTCAAATGCAGTTGGGGGGCGGAGGGGGCAGAGACACTAGGTTTATTTTGTTTCACTGGTTTTATAACAAAAATGAAAAAGTTTCCATTTTGTGTGTTTTTAATTATTATTCTATAACTCTTTTCCATTTTAAGGAGATTCCTCTATTTCTTGTCCTAATCACATTGTGGTATTATCTCACTACGTGAGCTTTATGCTTTTAATACCAACTTTGAAGGTTGAGAAGCATAATTGTGTGTGTGTGTGTGTGTGTGTGTGTGTGTGTGTGTGTGTGTGAGTGAGAGAGAGTGTATATACACATACAGATAGAAAATATTTGTGCGCGCGCGCACACACACACACACAAATATTTTCTATATGTATAACTTTCCCTTGGTATAGCATGTATACATGTACAGTGGAGTCGCATCTTACTCAGGCGTTACATTCTAAAGTCAGTGCGTAAGGTGAAAATCGCGTATAGTCAAAATTACCCTTGAAAATCCCTTGAAGTACAGTATATTGCACATGTTTTTTTGTGTATACAGCCCTGTACAGTAATGTACAGTATATAATAAAGAGTACATATGCAAAATATAATTTGACAGTACTGTATTTTTAATTACAGGAGGTAATTACAGGGGGCCGTCAGGGCTTGTTGTTGATCCAGGAGACGGAGGTGACGGAGAGCTTGGGTGACAGAGAGCGAGTCGTAGACGAAGTGGTTGGCTCCGGTTCAGCTCGAGAAGTTGCAGCCCTTGTGTAGGCTCATCTGCTGCTTGTTGTTTTTCCTTGAAAAACATGGTGATCGGCAACTGTCGCTGTTGTCTCTTGAGCTGCTCAAAACATTTCTTGATATGGTCTCAAATAGTCCGTAATACTATGTGTGATTTTGAGGCTTCATTCCATAGAGGGATTTATTCAGAAATTAAATCATTCAAGTGTTTCGCTGCTTGGAACACTTCAGCAAATTTATGAAGATTCCAACTTGCTGGCTCTTCCTGTTCGTCGTCATCACCTTTGTCTTCTATAGATGATTTTATCAGTTCCTCTAACTTCGTTAGTCAATGTTTCTCTATGGCTCAATTAATTCTTCAATTTCTTCCTCAAGGATGTTGACGAAGCCATCACCACCCACTTGCCTGGCTACCTGAACAATGCTTTTCACTTCTTTGTCAATGGTCGGGAAACCCTTAAAATCATTCACACATTCTTTTCATAGGTTCCGTCAACATGCATTGACTGTTTCAGGCTTGATTGCATCCATTGCCTGTTTAATATAAGTGATGCAATCAGCAATGTTGAAGGACTTCCAACACTCCATCACATTAAGATTGGGATCAGCATCCATAGCGCTACATATCCATGAGAACGTATGCCTCATGTACGTGGCCTTGAAACAGCGAATCACGGCTGGGTCGAGAGGTTGGAGGATGGAGGTGGTATTTGGGGGGAGAAAGAAGATTTCAGTGTCGTTATGCACAAACTGGAGTGCCGCGGGGTGGCCAGGAGCATTGTCTACGATCAGCAATACTTTAAAGTCTTTTATCTTCGAGGTACCACTTGACTTCTGGAATGAAACACTTGTGGAACCAATCCAGAAATAATGCTGGCGTCAGCCAAGCCTATTTATTTGATTGCCAGAACACAGGCAGGAGATTTTTGTTCTTGCCTTTTAGGGCACAGGGATTTGCAGCCCTGTAGAGCAAGCCCAGCTTTATTAAATGCCCAGCCACATTGCCACAAAACAACACAGTCACACGGTCTTTAGCTGCTTTGAAGCTAGGGGCTTGTCTTTCTGACTTTGAAGTGTAAGTGCGGTTGGGCATTTTTTTCCAGAAGAGCCCAGTCTCGTCAGCATTAAAAACTTGTACCAGAAGATAGCCCTTTTCTTCTATGATTTTCTTTAATTGTTCAGGGTAGGCTTTTGCTGCCTCTTCATTGGCAGATGCAGCTTCACCAGTAGTCTGCACGTTTTTGAGGTTGAAGTGGTTCCTAAAACTGTTAAGCCAACCTTGGCTGGCTTTGAATTCCTTCTCATCAGAAGGCTGTCCCTCTTCGGTGGGAGGTTTGAACATCGCAGAGAGGCTAAGAGCCTTTTCTTGCAACGTGTTGCCATCAACAGGCACACATTTATGGTTCATGTCTTCCAGCCATAAGTTTAATGCCTTTTCAGTCTTCACCTAAGTCTTATCACGCATCTGGCTCATCACCTTAGCAGTTATTGGAGCACTCGATGCCACAGCTTGACAAATTTCTCTCTCTTGAATCATGATGACACAGATGCTAGATTCGTTGCGGCCATATTTACGTGCCAGGTTGGAGACCGACATACCGTCTCTCAATAAGTCCAACACAGCCGGTTTTTCCTCCAGCATTGGAACAGATTGCTGTTTCCTCGGTTGAGCACCAGATGAAGTAGTTGGCTTGTGTTTAGGGGCCATGTTGTACGAAAAATACGTACAGTATCTTTAAACACTAGAATCACACTCAGCACGGTGAGATGCTCACACTATGAGAAACACGCAGGAACTGAGACCAACTGAGGGAACAGCAGATTCACGTCTCCCATCTCAAGCTCACTCCGGGGCATATGCTCATTGAGTGGAATGGTGGGTGGAATTGCCCACACTATTTACAGGTATCTTGTTATTTTTCTTTTTTTTTGCCGAGCGCGTATAGTTGAATTTGCGTAAGTTAAATGCGCATATGATGCGACTCACCTGTACATCTATACATAAAAACCGATCAGGTAAATATTTTATTTTGCTTTATATAGTGTGGAATATGTCTAGATGAGTTCAGATGGATTGAACAATAAAATTAACATGACAAAATGGGTTTTAAGTCAGGAAACAGAACAGTAAAGCAATTTCCTGAGTTATTTAAATGCTTTCATTGGAGAAATGTCATTACATACTTGAGTTACACTGGAATATAATTATATAAACACCACAAATAACAATGTTTTACCAAGAAAAACAGAAGTTAATAGAGGGAAAATATTTCCTGCCATATTTCTTCATTTTAGGATCAGGTTCTCATTGAAATTTAAGGAATAAATCACAAGAAAGGTTCTAAATTTCTTTTAAGAGGCTATTGCCCTAGTCCTTATGCACATGCTTAGCTTTACACATGAGTGGCTTCATATATATGCAGTTCTCCCACAGGTTTAGGGCTTGATCCTATAGTCTTCACTCATGACAAATTCCCATTGACTTCCAAAAGATAATTTCAATGGAATTTTGTCTGAAAAATTCTGTCAGATTGATCCCTGAATAATAACAACATTTATTATTTTTATTATGCTAGAAGATAGAAGCTTATAAAAGGATGGTTACCAGCAATTAGGCCTATTAGTTCTATTCTTTTCTTGTTCCATGTACAGAATGAAAGAAGACTGTCTCTTATTACTTACATTTTTTGTCTTTTCTAAAGTACATAAGAAGAAGTAACCACAAATATCACCTGGCAAGAGTTCTTAACTGAAACAAAGGGCTGTGGAAGGGAGGGCAGAGAGAGGAGACTAGATTAAAATACCATCTGACAATTAAATGACTGATTAGTTCCAGAAGTTTTCAATTGCTTTTTAAGGAATTTTAACTGTAGTAGATTTTAACAGCATCAAAGTATGGTTCAACTCTGAAAATGACTCAGTAAAAATAGCACATGAGGTTCAACATTTATTATCATTCAGTGATTTTCATATCAAATGTGTTCTGTTTGGGTCATTATTTACCCTTATTTATACCCATAGAACCAACTGATTTTAATAAGATTTCAAAGAAGTGACCAAGGGCAGGATTTGGTCCTTTTCCAGACCTGAAGACCAACCTAGCATCTGAAAGTCAAGCCTGGTTCTTTCCAGTTCCCCTATCATCATCACCAGTGAACTGACCCAAATGAAGTGTGGGTGGGTGTGTTCATAGGTGTGAGTAAGATACCACTGCTCTACGCATCATGGAAAAAATTTTGTAGTTGGAACGTAGGTCTCCATCCCTCACCTCTGTGTGAGAATAAACCAGAGCGGAGTAAAACTATGAAGTTTTATTTTGAATTTGACAGACCAATACTTTTAAAGCATCAATTACAAATTAAGCAATTTGTATTGTTTCTTGTATTAGCATAAAATTGCTTGTCAGCAAAAAATAAAAAAGCACAATTTTAAATACATAAATAAATGAGTTGAAATATCTACCCTATTGTATGAATTATTTATCATGTAGAATATTTTTTCCTCATGCCTTGAAACTGTTTCCCGACCTAATAATACGGTTCCACATATTTATCATTATACCTTAGCACTATTTCAGTCACAGCACTGATTCTCATATTGCCCCAAAGCTCCATTTATTTATTTGCCTTACTAAGAGTTAATGGTTTATTAAATAAGATCACCCAGACCCGAAAGAAGGACCAATTTCTTGATGTTCTGTTTTTTTGGGGGGGAGGTTATACGACAAGTATCCATTTGGTTTCATGTTTTTATTTAAAAAAACTCACATTAAGTGACTTGTTTTAAATACCATTGAACTGCAGTATTTAAAATGCTACTAATCTAGCTCAGCCTCTTCAGGTGCTTTATTTCTCCTCACAGAAAGATGAAACACGTTGACATTAAAAGAAATGAAAAGACAGTCAAGTTAGGCTACCATAAGCCCCCAGGATAGGGAGAATATCTATCAAAGATAAATAAATCAAATGCAGGTAAAAGGGAAGGAAAGAGGAGTATAATAAGGTGAGGAAAAAAATTAGGCAATAATATTATTCTGTCTCAAGCAATGGAATACACTCTTAGAACACAGATTTTTAGATCGATATCCGTATAAACACGCTGCTTGCCTATAATGCACTTATTTACTTCCCAGTATCAAAGTCACGTGGATGCAACAGGGAGCAGAGTGATCCAAATCTACTGATGTGCCTCTGTTATGAAAATCTATTCTCTCAATAACTTCATCTAAGGATGAAGCTAGTACTGCACAATACATATTTGGACAGCCCCTGCCTGGGTGGGCTTTCAGTTGATGGGCCCTGTTCTGCAATCTGATCTATGTGATGTACCCTTATGGCCACTCAGAATCCTGCTGAACTCAATGGTGCCCCACAAGGGCACCATCTGCATAGATTCAATGGCAGGATCAGGGCCTAAATCACAGACACAAAGCAAGATGCACAGATAGGGAAGGATCTGGCATAGACATTTTATTTATTCCTTGTTCTATTGGAGTCTCACAGAAGAAGTAAGTCTTTACCCACTTGTTGAATGAGGGAGTGAGGACCTGGTATACTGGAAGTGGGAAGGGATGCCAGGTATAACAGGCAGGATTGGAAAAAGGTACAGCCAGGGGAGTGGAAGAAGGAAACAAATTACTGTTGAGGCTGGATGTTAGAAAAGGGAGATGTGGATTAAAAAAAAAATGCAGCAATCTCCCTTCCTAAACATTTTCCTAACTTTATTGGGTTTGTCATAACTCCACAGTGACTTGGCCTAGAAGCTGCTAGCTTCTTTCTGTGAATTGGTGTAGATGAGGGTGGCTGCCTTTGGCTAAATCTGGTGGAACAGGGTAAGAGTTGTCTAATTATTAAAATGGTTTATGAATATATGTTCCTTTCCCACCACCCATAGGACCTTGATTAAGTCTCCTGCAAAATCTTCATGGCCTCCACTCTCACTTGCCATGACCCATAGGTTCTAATGTAGATAACCACAATGGGGAAACATCAGGCAGAGCACGTACAGTGAAGAGTGGAATTGAGAGCCATGTGACGATGAAACAAGAGGGAGAAAAATGACATCGGAAGCTGGGGAGATGGTTTTAAGAGAAATGAGTTTCATTTTTGCACAGCTTGCAAGGGCCATAAGGGGTTGTGTCACTGATCCATATGCAATTGGGTTTATAAAAGGAAATTCACTATCCCAATCCTTTGTTAAGATGAGCTAAGGTTGTAAATCTCTCTGATATAAAGGGGAAAGTCCCCCTGATCCTGTGCTATGCATACACGTTCACCCATCCCCCACCTCCCAGGAATGATCTCAGTTTGTTTATTTGCTCAGGCTCACACATTAGAATATAATCTCTCTCCATTTCTTCCCTAGAGAGGGCAAGCTCAAGGCTAATACTGCCCTGCATTTCAGATAAAACAAATGCACCCACATTGGATGAGTCATAAAAATGAGATGATTTTTTGAGTAAAATAGTCCAAATAGTTTTTTCCTCTCTCTCCCTGTCTCCTTCAAACCCAGAAAATTTCATGAGGAAGCCAATTAAATGAAGCAGATAGAAGGGGAAAGAGAAGAATGGAAACAGAGAGAGAGAACTTCTCTTCTTCTTCCAGCAGGAGAGTGAGTTTGTGTGTGTGTGGTGGGGGGGCGGGGAGTGAGAAAACCTGGATTTGTGCTGGAAATGGCCCACCTTGATTTTCATGCACGTTGTAAGGAGAGTGGTCACTTTGGATAGGCTATTACCAGAAGGAGAGTGAGTTTGTGTGTGTGGTTTTTGGAGGGGGCTGAGGGGGTGAGAGAACCTGGATTTCTGCAGGAAATGGCCCACCTTGATTATCATACACATTGTGACGAGAGTGGTCACTTTGGATGGGCTATTACCAGCAAGAGAGTGAGTTTGCCTGTGGGGGGCCGGAGGGTGAGAAAACCTGGATTTGTGCTGGAACTGGCCCATCTTGATGATCACTTTAGATAAGCTATTACCAGCAGGAGAGTGGGGTGGGAGGAGGTATTGTTTCATGGTGTCTGTGTATATAATAATGTCTTCTGCAATTTCCACAGTATGCATCCGATGAAGTGAACTGTAGCTCACGAAAGCTCATGCTCAAATAAATTGGTTAGTCTCTAAGGTGCCACAAGTACTCCTTTTCTCTTCTTCACTCATTCTAATTTTTTGTTGTTGGAACTCAGTTGATTGAATATATCTAATCACATTTTCAGTAGAGTTTTTAAAAAGGGCTTTAGAAAAAAAATCACCACCTCACTATCTGTGGCATAGAAATGTGATGGCAGGGACAGATTAGTACAAAAGTCCATTTTACTTGCGGCCCAAAGGAAGAAATCTCTTTGCAAACACTCACTCCCTCCTAGCTGCATTCGGAACCTACAAAAAGGCAGCACACAGGATAACACAAAATGCCCATACACTTTGATATATAGCATAAAATGTACAATAAAAAGGTAAGCTGGGGAGGACAATATATATTGATCATGTCTGTGATGGAGAGTAAAGTATTCTCCTGGATCAGACAATACGGAGCCACAGAAGAGGAATATGCCACTTCTACATCAGCCATGGTAATAGCATTAGAATCACCCATGCCTTTTCCTGAAGCTTTTTAGCTGCACAGGAGATTTCCCTCCTGCCATGGTGCCCAAGCAGGGCAGGTTGCAGACAGGCACTGCTGGCCTGAATCCTTTCAACATAATGCTTAGAGAAGATGGTAAAATAGGTGCTTCTATTTAAGCCTCATTCAACCATTCCTGATGCTAAATGTCAAACTTATATTTTCACTTTGTGAATGCGGATCACTCTTCGATGCTCAGGCATGTACATAGAACATGTGCAGTTTAGGACTGCAGAACAGCAATCACTGCTGGTAGATAATACAAACAGCCCTCAATTCAAACCATCATTGGAAGGGAAGCACTCAGCATCTTAGAAAGAGAGTCACTATAGTGAGTCATGGTGTATTTCAGGGGTGGCCAACCTGTGGCTCTGGAGCCACATGCGGCTTTTCAGAAGTTAATATGCAGCTTCTTGAATAGGCACCAACTACAGGGCTGGAGCTAAAGCCACCAACTTTCCAGTGTGCCGGGAGGTGCTCACTGGCTTTGCCACAGGCCCTGCCCCCACTTCACCCCTTCCCGCCCCCTCTGCTGAGCCTGCCATGCCCTCGCTCCTCCCCCTTGCCCCCGAGCCTCCTGCATGTCACAAAACAGCTGATCGGGAGGTGCGGGGAGGGAGGGAGCTGCCGGTGGGCAGGAGGCACTGGGAGCCGGGGGAGCTGCCATCGTATTACTGTTGCTCTTTGGCAATATACATTGGAAAATTCTGGCTCCTTCTCCGGCTCAAGGGACAAAAGGGAAAGAAATGTCTGCATTTAAACTATCTTTTTACCTATTCCCACCTGATCCCTTCCCAATCTCAGCTGCACTTCCAGCAGCAGTTTGTGGCTCAACAAGCACTCTCAGCGTTCCCTTTCCATTGAAAAAAATGAAATCAGGAACCTACATTAATGTTTTCAGGTGAAGTTGAAAAATGACAATGAATATTGAGCTAAATTGTGCTGCTCAAAAGCCAGCTAAGCTCAGGGGGACAGGAGAAGGGAAAGTGACCTCTAAGAGTAGGGATCCTTTTAAAAAAGAGTAATAAAGAGTTTCAGAAAGTGTTTATAATTGCCTGGAGAAGCTCTGGACTTTCATTATGGTGGCTTGGAAGCAGCTTGCATATGTCCAATGGCATAAAATAGCAAACAAACTTGGAGGAAGAACTGTCGGAGGGGGTGAGGGACAATAGCTATAAGGAATGGTTTGACACTCGCAGAATTTTGCTCAGAGCTTGTGGCCTGGGCTAAAGACTATTTTAATCACCCAGACGTTTATTAGCCAGGCAGAGAAACAATTGTTAGCAAACACTTGCACATCAGCATACTTTACTTGGCTTTATTTTCTTAAAAAGAGGACCAAAGTAAGCAACTCCACAAGCATGCTGGAAACTAAAGCATGAGGCAACCTCAATACAACTACCTTCAAATTTGGTGATGAGGCCTCATCTACACTGCAGAGTTTTGTCTGCAAAAGGCAGCTTTTGAGAGCAAAACAGTGGAGGAGTACACACTGAAATGCCATTTTTGGTAACAAAATAAAACCATCTCGATGAGAGACAGTTTTTTGCACAAAAGTTGTGTTGACAAAGTGCCAGTGCCGTTTGTTATGTCAACAACATAATTGGCCTCCTCCAGTATCCCAGAATGCCCATTGTGACCCCTCTGCTCATTGTTTTGAACTCAGCTGCCCTGCAGGCATGCACCCTCCCCTTTTAAAGCTCCTGGAAGCTTTGACATTCCTCAGCCTGGAGAGCTCACTGAGCTGCTGAGGATTCTGCTCCTGGTAGCTGAGGCAGCTGTGGAGAACTCTGAGGGAATCACAGAACCATAGGCAGGCAGGCAGAGTGGGCTGCTGCTGTGGGAGAGGCGGGGGCTGATGTGGGGGGTCCCCCTCCAGGATTGGTTGTTCAGGCAACACACCCACTCCCCCACACACACAATTTCTCTCACACTTCCCCAACACAGACTGTTTCTGTCTCTCTCTTCCACCCCCACCCACCCCTCCAATATACACACACACACACACACACTTCAGCTGAAAAGCAGCTGGCAATCTAGTAGGATGCCCATGGAAGGTGAGGTTGAGAAACCTGCATCATGTGATGCTGTACCTGCCCCATGAGGCATCCCTTCCCAAAGAATCATGTGGCCAGTTGCACAGTGGGGTATCTACCCACAGTGCACTGCTCTCTGTGTCAATGCAAGAGCTCCTCGTGCGGACACACTCTGCTGACATAAGGAGCTTTGTGTGGACATGCAACAGCAGTTTAATAAAGCACTTAAATTAAAGCAGCATAACTTCTGTCAACAAAACTCTGAAGTGTAGACAAGGCCTGAGTTACATGTGTAAAATTCCAGCTACTGGGAAGCTCTGATATTCTGTGATACCTTCACTACTACTTTGCAAAGAAGGGTGGAATATTGTACTGAAGGCGTGTGAATTGCATGTTTACTGGGCTACAAGTAAACTGGACACTGGAAAGAGAAATTAAAAAGTAGAAGTCCCTTCTTGTCTGCTCTCAGTACAGTTTTCTCCTTGCCCTGTTTAACACCCTGAGTGCAAACACATGAAGTTAAATTGTCCATCCATTAACTGAGAAGGTTTCAGTACAGTAGGGTATATAGCATGCTTGTCAGTCAAGTGAGTGTCACTGTGTTACTCACCATGTCACTTAGAATGTGGCATACTAGAAACTGGCAGTAAAATATCACAACAGATGTGTGACCTGGCTGTCGCTTCACTGAGGTGCATGCAAGATGCCCTAATAACCTTCAGTCTCTACTCCCTTGTTTTGGAAACTAATACTTTGTGCATTTTTGGAAATCATAGCCTGGGATACTCCACTGAGCAATAATCTTTCAGAATAAGATTTCTGACTTTGGTTGTCCACCACCACCACCAGTGTTCTCTAGAGAATGTTAGTCCCAGCTAGGGTGATATTCCCTGTGGGTCCAGATTAAAGAATAATCAAGGGGGGAGGGATAGCTCAGTGCTTTGAGCATTGGCCTGCTAAACCCAGGGTTGCAAGTTCAATCCTTGAGGGGGCCATTTAAGGATCTGGGGCAAAAATTGGGGGATTGGTCCTGCTTTGAGCAGGGGGTTGGACTAGATGACCTCCTGAGGTTCCTTCCAACCCTGATAATCTATGATTCTATGATCTTCCACACTCACAGAAAACCATTTTCCACAGATCGTCCTGTTGGGGGAAGAGATGCAATCCCAGACCTGAAGAAGAGCTCTCGGTAAGATCAAAATTTGCATCTCTCACCAACAAAAGTTGGTCTAATAAGAAATATTACCTCAGCCGCCTTGACTTTCTAATATCCTGGGACCAATACACCCACAAAAAAATACTTCATAACCAGAGCTTTAACTTTTGCTAAATAAAGCACTTGATGTAAGCTTATTGCCACACCTCAGTTACATAGTCTCACCTGTACTTTAAAAAATAGACAAAGAAAATTAGACCAAGGTGGGGGGAAGAGAGGGAGGTAATAGGAAGATTGCCTGTGCCACAGATCTAATGTCTTTATTTACAGGGAAAAAACACAAATGAAAAGATTAACCTGACCACTGAGGACAAATTTAACATGAGCCTACCTCAGGCTCATCACTACCAGTATGTCACTCCTGACCTTGAAAAGCTTTAATATTAACTGAAAGAAACAGAATAGAACTAGGAAACAAACCTCAACAAATTGGTACTCCGAATTCTATGCATCAGTAATTATCCATGGGTTTCTGCCCTGAGAAGAAGGGGGGCCTGAGTTTTTTAGCAGAGTTATTCATCACACATTTCCAGGACATGGTGACTTCCATAGGCCCCTCTTCTGTGGAGAATAATTGAGGCAAAGATATCATCCCATCCAATCCCACCCCACCTTCCATTACTCTTCCAGATTCAGGAAGGCAGAGACAGAATCTGCCAGCAGCTATTTTGAAGAGAAAAGTTAGTCTAGCAGAAACAGGAAGAAAATGACAAGTTTCAGAGTAGCAGCTGTGTTAGTCTGTATTCGCAAAAAGAAAAGGAGTACTAGTGGCACCTTAGAGCTAACCAATTTATTTGAGCATAAGCTTTCGCGAGCTACAGCTCACTTCATCGGAAGAAAATGGAGGCCCATGAAAATGATTACAGGGGGCCAATGTCTTGACAGACACTTTTCATGGTGATGGGTGGGTGTTGCTGAGTCCAAAACATCATGGGTGGGACCAGTGTGGTATGGGACTCGGTTATTTGAGAAATTTCTCCATGTCTAGTCAAGATTGTGACAGCCTTGCTATTGACTCCTGAGGATGAACTGCCTAAGGAAGGCATCAAGGCTTTTCCAGAGGAAGGCCCAGGCCTCTGGAACCCGTTCTCTCTGATTCTCTCTTTCATAAGTTTCAGGATGCAGTGAAAAAAAAGTTAGAGCTTACAAGTGTTTAAATAAGCTCCAGAACATTTTTAGCCATGGGTTGTATATTTATTAGTGTCTCTTCAATATTAAGGTGCCAGATATTCTCTGAAGATTTGGATTATTTTTAATAGACGTAAAGTGTCCAGATTCCATTGCAATGGACAACTTTACAAGAAAAACTAATCAATCAGATTTCTACACGACAGCTGCAGAATTTTGTGTATTTAATTTGGGATTAGGCTTTTCTCAAATTGAGTCCTTGGAGCATGTGGTGCATCTATGGCTGACACTTGTGAAAATTTAACTTGGAGAGAAAATATCCAAAAGCAAGATAAATAGAAAATGCAAAATACTATAAATATAGATTGCACAGAATGACATTTTTAATCAGATGAATAAGCAATCTCAGCAAATTCAGATATAATTTACCAATAGTTAACATTTCTCTTTGATCTGCAGGGTTCATGTTTCCTGTACAACTATCTATTTATTTTTTTTTTTAATTTAAAGGTGATAACTCATGTGCATTCATTTATACTAAGTTTCTTTTAAAATTTATTTTTAGACATGATTCAGCAGGTATAGACACTTCCATTAAATCTAAAGCTATTCAGTATTTTCTAAATAAACCCGCTCTCTTTTGTGGGCACAGACCACACCCTCTCTTAACATCTGCAGTTGTGTCTACAAATCAGAGTAATTGCAATTTGAGCTGACAGCTAATTCTCCAATCACCAATTCTACAACTGAAAACTCCATTCACAAATACTGAGGCAGTGGCTTGAATTTATAGAAGGGCTCAGAATTCACAGCTGGGGTCAGATTTTCAGAAGACCTCAGTTCCCATTTAGGCATCAACATATATAGTGAGATTTTCAAAAGAGCTCAACCATCTGGTTCTTGTTTAGGTGCTGATTACTTTTGAAAATCTGATTCTACATAAATGAAACAGCTAATGTAATGCCAAACAATTTCTATTAACAATGGTACAATACTGACTTACAATTAAGAACTAAAGCATTTACCCAGATGTCTATGATCAAATAGATTCTGAAACATTTTACAATCATCTTATCAAACCTTGATTAACAAGGCAAGCAATTTTTTTTTTTCTGGAAAAGGATGTTGACATCCTTTAAAGGGGGGAGGAAATGATCACTTTAATGATTTTCTGTCGTGTCTCTAAGCTGATATAAAAGAGGTGAATACCAAACAAAAAGTTACATCACTAAATGACAGAAATGGCAGTGAATATAGCACTCTCCTAGGGAACCTTTATCACTGAGCTGCTTGAGTTAGGTTTTTCTGAGCAGCCTGTAGTTACCCTCAGTTCATGCTGGTCAGGTCTTTTACCAAGAGAGTTTTTCCTTCAGTATTTATGTAGTGCAGCAGGCAACTGTTTACCTCAGGGGCATGAAAGTAAATCCGGATGCGTTTGATCCATAGTGCCACAGCAGCTCTGTTGCCTATGGAAACAAAGGCTCCTTTTGAGGGAGTTCACACAGCAGGGGCTGTGACGACAGATAATCTCATCAATTTCAGCCACTGCATTATTTGCAGGTGTTTTGCTGCAATATCTATGTATAGAAAGAGAGAACAAATACATAAATAAAATAGTGTATCTAGTAATGCAATATTATATGATGAGAGGATTCCTGAGTTTGATGCTAATAGCATGTTACCTTATTTAAACAACATAATCCCCTTTTATACAAATTGATACTGTAAATTGAATATATTTTCAAACTAGAACCATGTCCTTTATTTTCCTCCCCCTTTCACCACGTAGGAAGGAAAGTACTTTGCAGACAACAGCATGGCAAATTGGTTTTATGATTACTCACAAATTCACCTTTAGAAGACAGCCCTGAGCAGGGAGTTTTAAGACACTAGTGACAATGAATTATACTTTGGGAACACCTCCTGTTAAATGCTGCTTTTGAAGTGTTCAGAGGGTGTTGTACCTCCTTACTACCATTCATCTGTGGCTCTCCATATGCTTTACAAGCAATCAATCAATTAAGCCTTCCCCCTGTATGAGATGGTTGTAACAAGATGTTTTTTTTCCCTGATTGGGAGCTGGAGAGGCCACAGAGTTAGTCAGGCACAGCCAGGGCTTGAACCCCAAAATTCTCATCTTCGGCATCTCCTGCTTTAACAACTAGACTTCAGTTGGAAAGATCTTCAACTGGTGTAAGTCAGCATAGCCCCAGTGGTGTAAATTTACACTGACTGGGAATTTGGCCCACTACCTCTTCTACCTTTTCTATAGTGATATTGCCTAATAATAGACATATCTTATCTCCCACTAAAGTAATATTTGGCTATGTTGTCCCCAAGACCGCCTCTCACTCTGGGTGAAACACTGTCTCCAAAACTGAATTGCAGAGAATGTTTGGCAGCTGAGGGCACCTTGTCAAACTTGTTCCCACTTGTACTTCACCAAAGCCAGAATATGGTGGAGCAAGATGTGTCTGTTCCATTAGGCCTTTGAATTAAGCATTGATTACTTGATGGTGAATGGAATTAAAGTAGGGAGTGGCCTGGCCTGATTTCTTCCCCCCACCCCACACACATTCTTATAGACCAGCATTTTTTTTTGGACGTCTGTTTTAAATTTTTGCTCTCATACACAGACGTCCACAATATCAATAGGTGTACAAATACATTGATAATTCTTTGATTCTGGCTTTCTATATAAGCACCAGTTTATAAACAGAAATCATTCGGTAAGATAATTTGCAAAATAACAATTAGACCTCCATTTAAATTGAAGTTGCATTCTACTTTAAGGAGTTGAGGCCAAAGGAACTCTGAATATGTCATCAGTATAAATATTAACATATCCATGAATAAGTAACTTTAAAAACAGAATTGTGATGACAAAGTGTAGCTTCTCAGCCTTGCAGCAGACGACTAAGATCATTTGAATGATTTATTGATAAGCCACTATACAGAGATAGTTCAAAGAGGACAGCCTGGACTTTTTGTTATTAAAAAATAAGTTGATTCCAAAGGTGTCTGACATTGTTATGAATTCATGCATAAAAAAAGTAGCATGGGTAGGGATGCTTTGCCCAACAGTGACTTTCACAAGAGAAAAACCCTTCAGTTACTGAAGATCATAGATAATTGGGGGCTGGAGAGCTAGCTCCAGCAGCAGCAGTTCCATTTTGTCCCACTGTGCTGGGCTGGGCCCGGCCTGCTCTGACCCATTGACTCGCTCCATTAGGAGGAGGCTTGAGGAGCCCACCACAGCAAGCTTTGCCTGCAGAGCTGGGCATGTGCACAGGGGGAGAGTTGGTGAGCTAATAGGTGGGGAAGGGCCCTAGCCCTAGCCCTAGCCTAGGGCCATCAGGTGTTCCCATTGATTTCCATTGGATTTTTTCACATGGTTTGCAGCATTGGGGCCTTCTAGCACTAAATGTAGTGAAGTAGAAAAAAACTAAAATTCTGGGGAAAATCCTGTACAACTTCCTCATGCTAAATAGCCCTATTGACATCAATGTGATTACTAGCATATGGAAAGTAACCAGAATTTGGCCAGCTATAGAGATCATTTAGCTAAAGGGCTTCCTAAAGTAGCAAAATGTATTGAGAAAAAAATTAAAAAGTTGCATATAATATTACATGTAATAACATAATTATTCTTAACATTATGCCAGTTGTGCTCAAGATACCTGACACAACAATAAGAATGCAATAGTCACATCACCTCACAGGCATAAGATGGAGACAACAACTATAAATTAGGGGCAAAGGCCATAGCCAGGAGGAGTTTCTGAAAAATAGAAATACTAACCTCAAGGTTATACAGCTAAAATGGTTGGAATAAAGGAAGCATTTTAAAAGAAAGATCAGCAGTAACATCAAAAGGCAGACAATTTATAATTTATTTTAACCCCAGCCCTTAGCAAGTGGGTAGGAGCATACTGAGGAAGACAGGGAGGATTGTGATGCAAAATCAGGCACAGTTTGGAAATATGGTAATACGTGCAATAGAACTTAAGGTATTATATTCAGCTTAAAAGATTAAAATATGAAAAATAAAAGTGTTCTTCCTAATTAGATAAGCCATATGGTGTATGGGAAAAATCCTGGTAGTAGAATGTCTTATAATTACAACCTTATTTTTGACCAGATCCTATTATTTTTCTCCTGTTTTGAACTTTTGATTTATTTACTAAAAAAAATCAGAGATCTTATATGATAACAAATGCACTTCATTAACAAAAGATATCTTCTGTTAAAAACCAGATGGTAATAAATATGGTCTCTCATTTTAAAAGGTGAGCTTCTTCTCTAAAATGAAAATGAAGTTAAAGGTTTGCTAGCAGATCTAACACACTAGGTGCTGTGAACATTCTGTAGAGAACAAAGTTTTGACTTTCCTTTTAGGAATTCATTTCTTTCTCAGTGAAATTCACTGGTACTTCTTATTTTGATGAAAATGTACCGTAATGTAACATTCTATTATATAGATACCAGAAGCTTATTCCAGCCCTTGATATTTCTTGTGTTTATGATAGCACAGTATGATGCTGTGCAAGTAAGGAAATACCAGTAGATTTCAGGGAGAGAGAAACGTATTTTTATAAAGGTAAATTAAAAATTTGCTGTAAGCTAAATGCTCAGCACAGCCTGGTTACTGAGATCATTCAGGACATAGAGTGTGAGTTGCTCTGTTTCCATATTAGAAGTAAAATCCACCCAAGATCAACAGTTCCTGCTCAGAAATCCAATGGTATCAGTTTAAAATAGCAATTCCACTGTATTTTCTACTGAGTCCCAATAGTCCAAAGTCCTGAGCTTCCTCAACTTCCATTCACTAAAATGGAAGTCAAGGGTACTCAGTGCCTCACAGGCTAAGGCTTTAAGTTTCTACAGCTGACTAACATTGCCACTTCCCTGTATGCACTGCCACCATTGTAATACAGACATACATACTTTATAGCTCACTTCCCTTTACGCTTTAATATCAAGTGGCTGAAACAGGCTTATGTCAGTTCTGCTGTTCTGACTGCTGAGCAAAAAAGACAGGAAATCATTACAGTCAAAACATTTCTAGCAAAGGTCACTTTAATAGAAAATTACATCAATCACCTTGAAGAAAAAAGTACATTTCAACAGATGCCATTCATTCGTGGGCTAATATCACCTTTAGTTTTAAAAAGTTAAGCTAATTCTTGAGACAAATCATTAAAATTAACTATGTCTTCAATAGAGATTTGAATCTTTGTGAGCAGGTAGGATTTGATTAGTTGTTTCGCATGATTGCCTAAGGGATTATCTAGACATCTTTTTTCTGAAGATATTACTGTGGAAATAATCTTAATGGGAACAAATCAACTAGAGCAGAGGAACATATGGAGTTTTTCCATCTTTGGTACTCTTTACTTAGCTACCTCTTAGGAATAACATACAGTTTAATTGTTAGAAAGTGTTTTGAGATCCTCATATATTTGGTGGTATATAGGTGAAAAGGACAGGCATTATTATAACTGTAATTCAGGCACATGTATATCCTGGATTATAAAACACATGTAACAAAGTGTATGTTTAGATACAGATTTTTCAGTAAAATAATAGTCTAAAGGACAGATTTTCAAAAATAGCCTCTAAAATTGAAGGTGCAGTCCAAAACTTTGACTGGTGCATGCAAACTGGATTTGTACACACATATTAGGGGCTCAGTCTTTCTATGCTTAGTACACATACTGCCTCATCCCAAGGCATTGCTTCTGTTGACTTCAGTGGAGCAGGATCAACCCCATAGGCCGCAAATCAGCAAAGCCTTCAAGCACATGCTTAAGTCCATCCTGCTTTAGCAAAGCACATGCTTAATTTTAAGTATGTGCTTAAATTCAATTGAAGTCAATGAGTAAAGAGTTTGAAGTGCGTGTTTCAGTGCTTTGCTAAATAAGGATGGACTGCTGATTTGGAACCATTCATGTTGCAGGATCAGCCCCTTAGTAGCTAAAGGCCTGATTTTCTGGACACAGAGAATTTTTGTTCAAATGTCTAACTAGCCGCTTTCTATTAGCATATGGAATTTGCATAAATACAAAAAATCTGGACAAGCAAAACTGAATTCATAAGGTTGCAGTTGAAGATAAGACCCCTTTGAAAAACTGACCCACAAGGGACTTTATTTAGCATAACTAGCTTTGTAAGGATCAATATCTTGCCACAGTGAATATGATTTAACATTAATTGGCCTGCTCTTCAGCTGGTGAGTTTAATGAGAATAGTTACACAGGTTAAGTACATGTGTAATGTTTTCAGAATCGAGATCTACAAATGTGTATTCCATGTTTTTGAAAACCAGTCCTCAAGTGTTTAGTTCTGTTCCATCTGTGGGCATAGTTAGTAATAGTGTAATCGTGATGCCTAATTGTAAATCTGCTTGAACATCATGGGTTGGAAAGGCTAAAGCAAAACTGAATGACTCTTCATTTTTATTTTGCGTAGGAAAGACTATGAATGAAGGGACCAGCAATGGGCAGAGAGAGAAAATCCTGTGAGAAAGAATTAACATGGAGCGGAGAAGGTGAAGAGTGAACACCAGAGTGTGAAAGAGAAGCAGAGATGAGGAGTAAAAAATTGTCATAATGGTATGTAACTTATATAGATTGTCGAGTTGCACCCACCTCACTTTTTGTCTGCTCTAGCAAGGATGGGGTAAAGATTTCATGGTAGTTAGAATGTTTTCTTTTAAAAGACTTCAGTTACAGAAATGTAGTACATAACCTTGAACTAATTTTTGTTAATAGTTTGCAAGTTTTGCAAAACCTCTGATTTTATTCTATGTATGTGTCAAAAATATATACATGCATGTCATGTACGTATGCACATACATCCCTTTTTAAAGCGAACAACCTTTTCTAACTAGTAGATCTCATCAGAACTGTGATTTGACACGCTAGGTCACCTGTTCAGTGCATTGACTCTCACACACTCAGTGAGATTTCTGCCTTGCTGTGCTGGGGTCATTCTCTTTGGTGAATGCTGAAGACATGTTGCCTCCTGGCTTTAGAGAAATCATTGTCATTTAGTAACTATGGTAAAATTTGAACTGTTCTTTTTCCGGTTTCCCAGAAATGGTTTTGTATGCTGGTGGCTCTAGTGACCAGCTGGGGATAGACAGTCAGCCCCACCCAGGGTCCCTTTCTTCAGATGTCTGTTTATTGTCTTGACAAACAAAGAGAGAAAAACGTGCAACAAGTAATACAAACAATAGTTTGATTAGGAGGTTCACACTGGGGTTCTCTGGCCTCCAATAGCTACTGGATAGGGCCCTTTTGGGTCACAGGGTGGGGTGGGGGGGTTGGTTGGCCTGCCTGCCACCTCCTGCTCGGGTTACCAGAGAGTATCCTCTCTTCTGGTCTTTCCACTGCCTCTACCCATGAAGCTGAGTTCTTCTTTATATTGTCCAGCTGGGAGCATGGGGCAATATGAAGTACTGATCAACGGTGTCAGCTAATTCCCAGGACCTGTCTGCTGGGCTTTTCTCTGGAGCTGGTTCAGCTGCTCCATGTCCCTACCCCCAGTGCTATTAAAGGGGCAGACCATCCTGTTACATGCCTTTCCCCCTCCCCACAAGAGTGGCACATGGCTGCAGGGCTAGGTACTATCATGACTGCCTGGGATTCGTTTACCACCTAGCACATAGCTGCTGAAGCAGGGTTGGTAATGAAGCTGATGGGTGCTCTGAACAAAATGGCCCACTTTATTGCCAGGCACTTCTTTTTGATCACTGCATAGTTTTGTTCATGGAGCAGGAGTTTTCTGCTGAAATATAATATAGGATGCTCCCTATTCTCAAACACCTGAGACAGGACAGCTCCCATCCTGTGTTCAGAGGTGTGTTTGTAGGGTGGAGTCACTAGTAGAGTCTGGGCTATGTAAAATTGGTGTGCTGCAAACAATTCACTTCATTTCTCCAAATACATCTGCACATGCAGGATGTACCTTACCAGGTGCCTTGTTGCACAGAAGGTCCATTAAAGGGACTGTGATTATTGATAACTGGGATATAAACCACCAATAGTATCCAGCCAGCCCCCAAAAAGATTTCAGTTGTTGCTAAGTGGTGTGACTAGAGATTCTACAAGGGCCTTTACGTTATCTGTTAGCAGTTGGATTCTCCCAGTCCGCAGGGTATATCCCAGGTATTCTGTTTCTGCACAACCAATCTGACATTTAGTGGAGTTGGCAGTGAGGTCCACTGCCCTGAGGGAGTGGAGCACTGCTCTGACTCACTGGAGATGTTCTGTCCCAGATATTTGTATGAACTATTACATCACCTAGGTAAGCCCCAGTGCAAGCCTGGTGGGATAGGAGTATCTTATTCATTAGCCTTTGAAATGTCACTGTGGGCCCATGGAGACTGAATGGAAGGGTTTAAAACTGGTGTGGCAGTAAAGTGTGGCAAATGCAGTCAGCCTCCTGGATTCTGGGGTTAAGGGAATTTGCAAATATTCCTTAGTAAGATCAAATGTTGTTATATGGGGCCTTCCCTAGTCCATCCAACATCTCATGCAGTGGAGACGTAGGATGTGCATCAAATTTAAATACTCCATTTATGTTGGAGCAGTCAATACAAAACCAAATACTGTGGTGCAGTTTTGGAACCAGCATGATTGGACTACACCATTCACTATAGAATTCCTCAGTTACCCACAACTGGAGCATACTATGCAGTTCCCTTTTTAGAGTGCTCATTAGCTGCTCCAGAATCTGGCAATGGCCCTTCTGGACCAAGCTCCCAGGTTCAAGATGAATGTTGTGTTTCATGAAATGGGTTCTCCTGGGTCTGGGTAAATAAACATCAGCAAAGTCCCCAGCTAGCTCATTGACTTCCTCCTGTAATGTGAAAGAAAGATTTTCCTGTGTGTGTGTGTGTGGCTCTGGGACTACCAGCTGGGACCCTACATCCAGTTCTTGTGTCCGAGAGTGGATAAAATAAGCCTCTAGGGCTTTCCACAGCTTTAACACATTAACATGATATATTTAGGACCTCTGTCATTTCCCCACCAAATGTATCTCAGTCCATCTTCTACTGCATCTCAGGACCTCAGAAGGGCCTTGCCATTTTGCCAGCAGCTTTTTTTCAAAAGAGGGATGCAGCAAAAGCACTCAGTCCCCTCGCTGGTAAACCTGCAGGCAAGCCTTTCTATTATTGTATTGTTCTTGGGACCTCTGTGCTGCCTGCAAGTTCTCCTTGGCAAAGTCAAGGTGTTTTCAGATCTAGCAGATCTAGGTGTTTCCTTGACTTAAAGACATATTGTACTATGCTAAGGATTATGGTGCCTTGTTCCTGCCATAACTCATGCAGGAGGGCTAATATAGCCCACAGCTGCCTCCTATATAGTAATGCAAAAGACAAGAAGCCCACAGAAAATTGTGGGATTTCCCTGATCACAAACAGATAGGGTAACATCTTGTTTCAATTCCTAGACTCAACAGCTACAAATTTTTGTACAATTCCTTTTAACATATGGTAAACCCGTCTACAAGCCCATCTGTTTGCAGATGGTAGACAGAGGTTCTTCTCAAGTGGACCCTCGGACGGTACCATACCTCATGCATTAGCAGCAACACAATCTGTGCCCTGATCAGTCAGGATGACTCTCAGGATCCCTGCCTGGGAGAATACTTTCAGTAATTCACATGCTATTGTCTATGTGTCTCCAGGGTGCAAGGCCACTGCCTCCAATTACTAAAATTAATAGACATCCACTTGACCTCAGTTCTAGAGGTCCAAAAAGGTCTAGCCCAATCCCCTCAGAAGGGGTGTCCACTAGTGGGACAGGAGTTAAGAAGTCCTTATGGGCTGGTCTAGGGCCCACTAATTAGCATTCCGGGCAGAATGTGCAATAATCCTTGATATCTCAGAAAGTGCTTGGCCAAAAGAACTGGGCAAGTATCCTCTACTCTGTTTTCCACTCCCAATTGGCAGGACCAAGGTATATCATGGGCCAATGTTAACACCTGGTTCCAAAGTGGCCTGGAGCTGAGTTCTTCCTTATATTTTCCAGCTCAGAGCGTGGGCACCTGCCTGCTGTATTTCTCTCTCAGACAAGGTTGGTGGCTCGCTGTTCCCCATATCTCTCCAGGCTTTTAAAGCATCTGATTGCCCTGTTACAGGAGACAGAGGTAATTAGTCCTAAATGTTGTAAGTGCTCTAGAGAAATGTAGGAGAATGTGTCCAACAGACAGCGTTTTTAAAAAAAAGTCTTTGTCAATACTTTGATCACAGACCAAATTGCTTGGAATAATACAATGAACTCTTGCTTATTAAAAATGATATTGGGTGTTGTATCAATGAAGTATGTTTTATTGTGTTCTGTCAATGAAATGTCTTATTTTATTATGTAAGTACCACTTCAGACTGTAAAATCAGCTTCCATTTCTCTTAATGAGGTACTGTACCAAAAGTAAATTACAAGAATTTTCATCATGACATTGCTACAAAAATAGGCTGTCTTTGTAAAAAAAGGAAGCTAATGTAGTATTTATTAGGACCATGTGCTGAGCAGTTAAGAACTAATATTGAACATCAAAAACTCTACAGGATCCCTAACCAAAAGAGAGCATTTTAGTACAGAACACACAAGGCTCTTTGTCAAGAAAGAGAAAATAATATAATTCATAAGGTATCAGAAATAATGAATGTTCTTTAATTTGAATACGGCCGGGGGGGGGGGAAGGGGGGGAGAGAGTGAAGAAATATAGGCTGGCATTTTTTAAAAAAAGTCCTCCTGAAATTAACAAGATCATTTCTTTTGAGAAGAAAAGTTACTTCTCAGAATCTTAGGTCCATCCTCGAGGGATGAAAGAATATGTAACTCTCAAAAGATATTGTGAGAGCAGATGCAGAAAAAAAAATCGTCACGTCATTTGAAAAGAAATGGGATTTTTTTTATAACTAGGATAATGGGATTTTTTTGTAGGAACTAGGGCCACCATCTTTTTATCTAAGAGGTCTTGTTTATCTGTTTTGTGAAAAAGACCAGCAGGTCAAAATGTCAATGGGCCTGATGCACACAGCTTTAGCTAGTAATAAAAGAGATTACAAGACAAATGAAAACACTTGGGGCCTTCCAACCCCTGGCAAGGCAGGCACCACTAGGCAAGTGGAGCTAATATATAGGCAGAGAGTCCAGCATCTGACAATGTTATGTGGATCATTTAAATGTAAAGAAATAAAGCATTTAATACTACCAGACAGATGTGTAGCTGAGAGTAGTTTGTATAGAAGAGAGGAACCAAACTACAATAATATCCAAGCAGTAAACCCAGATTAATTTGTTTGTGGGCAAGGAGAAGAAACAAATGTTAAGGGACCACAAAAGGGTCTGGTTTGACAGATTATTTTTTAAAATGAGGATTTTAACAAAAACTATTAAGTGATTCAAAGTGTGATTCTTGTTAGTCAATGTGATTATGGTATTTGTTTTTTATAATAATGTCTGTATCAGCCTGTCACTCACCATGTCCCTTCAGGAAGTCCAAGCCCCCAGATTCCCTTTATTCTGTGCTGAAGTGGGGTTAGAGTTGTGCCCCACCTTTAACTTCCCTTCAAGGGACAGCATATGCTGTTTCAGTTTACAATGTACTAAGTGCTTCCTGACAGACATATAGGTTTGGTCCTTGCCCCAAGAACCTATGGACAGACATACTGGCAAACAAAAGTTTAAGGGAATGTGTACACCACAGAAAAAGAGTGTTGAAGGAGGTGGTTGGCCACATCTTGGCAAAATAAGTAACATTTAGCAATATACCTGTCGCTATACATCAGGTAGGTGTCCCCAAAGGCAATATTTTAGAGGTGGATCTTCAAGAAGGATTTAAACATGGGGGGAAAGAGTAGACTTGCAGATGAACTGAGGAAGGGTGTTATATGTAAAGCAGGTGTCAGCGACCAGGACATGGGCACTCGGGTGCAGTGGTTAAGGCAGGAGTCAGTAGCCAGGAATAGGAGCCCAGGGTCAGAGGCCAGATACCAGAGCCGAGGGTCAGAACCAAAGTCAGAAATCAGACCAGAGGATCAGGGATGAATTACGCTGAGTAAGGCTAGGGAACTGCCATCAAGTGGAGCTGGAACACACAGCTTCAGGAGCTATCACTACTGAGGACAAGTGTTTTGAACAGACACTGAACAGCTCCGGAGTTTAAGAGTTGGTCTGCTGATTCTTCCCACCAACAGTACTGGGTTTACAATGGCGCCAGGCCCACACTCTGAAGGGGCCCTGGCACCAGGATCATGGCCTCGCTAGGCCTGCGCTCCAGCCCCTGCTCAGCCTTTTCCCCCAGAAACCCTGCCCCCTGCTTGCTCCTCTCCTCCCCTCCCCCAGCTCACACTTCTCCACCCGCCTCCCCCATGTGAGCAGTGGGTGGGGCCAAGTGGGGGAAGAGGCTGAGTGGGGGCATGGCCACAGTCCAGGCACCGGGGCCTACAAGAGGTTAATCAGCTGGTGTAGCCAATCAGGCAGCTTACTATAAGCCAGCTGCATTTGTTAAGTTGCCCAGAGACTGGCTCTGCTGCAGGTCCTGATTCCTGGTAGGGGGCATGTAATTTTTGTTATTGGAAGTCTAATCAAGAAAGTTAGAGGAGGATAGTTGGAAATTCATTCTTAGTTGTTTGATAGTAGAAATGGCAAAATGCATCACCTACATCTCCTAAAGGCTATTCTATATTTTTACATGAAAAGTATCCATTTCCCCCCAGCTCTATTATGTTACATTGTCAGACTTATGATTTCCTGTCTCACCAGTCCTTATAACCAGTAACAATACCTGCTGTATTAGCTATCCTCTGTGTTATACTCAAGAACTGTATTACAATTTTCAATAAAGAGGGAACAAATAGTTTCTCAGCTGCCTTAGCTAAACCTCTTCCTTTCCCCAAACTACATCCTAATGGAGATGACAAGATTCTGTGAAGTTCAAAGTCTGGACCTGGCATTCTTTCTAATCATGTTGTCTCCCCAATTCACATGTTGCTTAACAACATTTTGGGGTCTCACATCCCATTGATAGGGATGCATAACTCACATTTATTTTAAAGGGAATTGCACTGAAGGTAAATTAACCACCTTAGAATGAGTAGCAAGTTTCATTGCTTTGGATAAAGTTGATTTAAAAGGCTAAACATGGGCTGTGAATAGACTTTTTGCCTGTTCTCAACATTTCAGTGCAGTACTTGTTCTGCAATAGATCATTTAATTCATAACTTGAAATATTTGTGGGAGTTACTGATAAAGGAGTTAATACAAAGTGGGCATGAGTGTAAAGCTGAAGGGAATTATAAGCATTGCCAGAAACAACAGCTTCAAGTGTTTCCTCCTTGCTACCCTGGCCCAAAATTTCCTTAATTCAGCAGATTTTAGGACTCTCAAGATTCCTGGTAAAATACTCTATTGAACTACATGTTTATCTGTGCAAAGAATGAAACAATATAGATTTTCCAAGTATGTCTTTTGCATTCAGCCTCCTGCTAGAAAAATGTAACAGCTGTCTAACTGTTTTGACTCCTTTCTTTCGTTTTTCCCATCTATTGTTGCATGTACTGTATTTCAAGGAGAAATTTTTTTCTTGGGGGACAGGGGGCAGAGTTTCTCCTTTCAGAATAGTATTCACATGTGCTCACAGCTCCATATGTCAGACACTAGAAAAGCAGGCAAAGCTATTGGCACTGATATCTGAAAGGAATACAACCCATCATCACATTTCCAGAAACTAGCATTTTGTGGGTCGGGAAAATTTCACTCAGACTAAGGGCCATTACATTCTTAGGCAGAAACTCAAGCAAAAGTAAATTAAGCAATCATCATTTTGGGACTAGGTTAGGCATCCATTTCAAGCTCTGCAGTTCATGGGATTGCCCTTCCTTGCCAGCCAGGCAAGAGGAGTTGCACAGTGCTCAAAAGGATTGAAATTCACCCTTGCACAGAGGACCAGCATAAGCTATGAGTCACTTAAATCCTTTAAATCCTTACTCCTTAAAAAACACCCATTTACCGGATCTTAAGAGGTGTTTTGCCTGAGTCAAGCCAATACTTTGTCCCAAGAAGTCCCAGTAACTTGTGCTTCCCAAGGCATAACCATACCCTGTGAAGTAAGCCACACTAACGGCCTGATCCAAAGCCCACTGAAGTCAATGAAAAGACTCCAACAGACATCCTTAGATTTTGGATCAGGCTTTATATTAGGTTCACAGATTTGTCCTGGAAACTCTTGGCTTGAATAACTATATACAGCCAAATGTTGATTGCTATTACGTCTAGAAGTTTCCTGTCAAAAGGGAATGGTGTTATTCTCTAAACTAAAAACTGTCGTGTTCATCAGCTCTAGGGATACTAAAACAGGATTCTACTGTTTCCCCATGATGTCTACAACTTGCTTCTGTCTATATCTTCATTTATAATCAACATACTTGAAGCATTATTAACGTCACAAAGGGCATATTGTCAACTGGCATAAATCTTTTAGCAAATTTGTTCCTACCTACTCTCACTTTCAGGTTCATCAGACATGGCATATGTTTCAGTCATTTCCAAGTGGTGGATATGCAACACAATGAAACCACATTACTATTTATTACAGCGGGAGGACAGAAACGATTTGACATGAGGAAGTTGAGTAACAGCGGACACTACACACAAGCCTATTGAACATGATAATCAAAGCTGAAAAGTGAATTGCAGTGCTTTAGTAATACAGAGAAATCATTAGCAAAATATTGGCTCTCTCCAACCCTTATTTCATGTACAAAAAATGATAGTGCTATATATGGCTCCATATAATAATCAATGGGGCTACTCACACTTTTACAAGTAAAGTCAAAGCACATGCATGAGTATTTGCAAGGTCAAGGGCTAGGTTTATACCTATATTCTGCTAGGAATAATTCTCCCTTGTGCAGAAGTCCAGCACAAGACCTATGCATCACTCAAACCCTCAAAATAGAATTTAAGAGGAACTTGAGTGGGGCACAGGACTTGCACTAAGTCTCTGCATGGGGTGAATTTCACACTTGAGGATTTGCTTATTATCCATTTTAAAACTGTGAAACAACTATGTAATAAACATCTAATTGAATACAGCAATGTACCTTTAGATCAGGAAGTGTAAATTCCTAGTTTTCCATGGACTTCAATATAATATTGGTGAAAGGATTAATCCTATGGACTTTATGCATGTACATATATTCCCACAAAAAACAATGAATATTGTATGTGCATGAGGACAATAGGATCAGACCCAACATTCATTATAAAAATCTATTCAAGCATTTTAGTGACAGAGCACTATACTTACTGGATTGAAGACTCTTCAGCTACACACAGCTTATGGAGACCTACATGAGTGGGCATTTTAATCACGGAAAATAGTGATAATACGCTGCACTTTTATACCATCTTCCATCTGAGGATATCAAAGCATTTGAGGAGCACTAATAGATTGAGCTTTAGAACACCCCTGTTGAATATTGACTTTCAAGGCCCCAAACACCTTTGAAAATCTTCCTCTTAAACATTGTTACCATTTTACAAATGGGAGACTTATCTCTGGAGACCTTCCCTGTTGTCTTTTCCTGAACAGACAAAGGAAGTAAATGAATCATGAGCAGGTGATTTAGTTTAGAGGGGGCACCTACCACCCTATAGCTCAATACCCTATGCTGCTTGAGGCTAAAATTAAACAATCATAACTTTTGTGTACCAGCTCTGAAAAGGATGAATGCCTGAGAGAGGTTGGGTTTTCTTTCAATTTCTCTGCTTTGGGGAAAGGTGAGATGTGAGAGGAATACAAAACAAGCAGTTCATACTGATCTATTAGTCATACCTCTGTTTGTTGTACTGGTTGCTTATTCTGTAGATGTTCTTTGTTGTATAAATAAGGTGTATAGCCTAAGGGTTTAATATAGTATGTCTTGATACCTTTCTTTTCAAGTTTTTTTCCTAACCACTGGTCATTTAACAATTTTCTATCTCACCGTTTCCAAATTGCCTGATTTGAAACATTTTAACAGTCTAGTTAAAAAAAAAAAACCTCCCCCCCTCGCTATTTAGTAGCATGTTACAGTGTTTAGACACTGGGCTAATATGGAAATACATATGATAACCTCATTAATACAGAGATTGGTGAATGATATTAATTATACTCATTTTCTACTTGTGAAGCTGTTAGTTAATAGGTATTTTCCAGTCAAATACTGAAATACCTATTTGATCTGCAGCCTTAACCTCAAGAGAAAAATTACTACTTTAAAAAAAAAGAAGAGGTATTTTTGAGTAATCATTCTTTTAGATGTGTATGGGTGGGATAGAAATACAGAATGACACTGATGTATTTCTAAAATCAAATTATGAGGATTGATCCTTGATTTCCAAAGCAGTTTCATATAAAGCACATCCTGGAATTTCTCAGTGTAAACTTTCTTTTTGCTTAAACTCTTCATCATGACTGCCTGGGAAATTTATGGTTTTAAAAAAGCAGGAATTTTTCTATTCCCTTCTTTAACACATTTGAAAAATATGGTTTGTTTGTGTGTTTGGACTAAAAATCCATTTTGAATTAGTCTAAAAAGTGTGATGTGCTTCACTATAAATCCAACTTGGCTTTAAAGACAACATATTAGGGGTGGAGGGAAGGGCAAAAAAAAGTCTCTGGCAAGCAAGTTTTGAAATCTCCCTACATATATTATTAAAAACTTTCGTAAGAAGCTAATCTCTACTGCTGAATAACATCTGATCTATACAAATTAAAGTATTCCTTCTTTTATTCTTCCTTCAGTTTATTAGTAGTTACTATTTTGATAGTCATTTCCAGATTATTTTTTCCTCCTCCCAGCGAAAAGAAAAATCTCTTATTTATTTCACTTCCAGCCTATAAGTACCATCACATCAGTATTTATATCTAGCTACCTGTTCATACTGGATAAGTGCAGTAGGAATCCTGGATTTAAATGGTCTGACTTATAGTTGAAAAGTCATTAGCAGAATGTGATTTGACAAGAAGCAGCTTAAACAGTGTTATATAGCCATTTCTACATTAACCTTTACATTTACATCAAGGATACAATCACTTTCGTTGATATGTTTTTGAACTTATTAAATATGATTGGTACAAAAAAAAATGAAGTGCTGGCTTAGGTGCCTGGTGCTGAAACTGAGGTTTTCTAACTCGGATGTTTTCTGTTCATTCAGCCTAATGACCAGGATAAGTGAGAACAAAAGGGTTAATATATAGCCCTTTGCAATCATTTGTTTTTGGAAATTAAAGGATTTTCATAATAAAAACACTAGCACAGACTCCACTTGTTTCCTAGCTTTCAATTAAACATCCAAACTGCACTAAAATCAACATGGCTAGTAAACTAATTCCAACACAAACAGGCCAAAATCTTAACTCCTTACTCGGGGGGGGAGAAAAATCACATAGTCGTTGCTCAGTCAAAACTCCAAATGAAGCCAGAGTAAAACCTGAATGAGGATCTTTAGGATTTGACCTAGTGAGCATTTACCAGAGCAATTGCTTCCTGCCCATCATTGGGACTAGTCACATGGGTAATGTTTTCAGACTGGGCCCTATATGATCATGCTAGTCAAAGATTCAGTCAGATGATAAACTCTGCATTTAATTTAAGCAAAAACTCTATTACATTTCTGATCAGAGGCTGAATTCTGTGGTTGAGGAGATATGCTTGTGAATATCTGGAGTGTGCATGGTTCTCTACACATGGTCAGGACGACTGGAATACATAATATCCACCTCAGCCTGCAACACAGGACTCATTGGGTAAATCTGACTTCATCTGGAGGAGGGTAGGCTCCAGACCCACTTCCATTATGGGTACTTCTTAGAGGGTGCAGGTTGTTTCTCCTCTCCAGGCCGATCTGTGTGAAATGCTGAAGCAGTATAAACAAAGTGGGTTGTAATAAAACAGGATTGATTACATGCAAAGAGAGAAAATCTTATTTAAAAAAGCAAAGAAAATATATGCATGATATATTTAGCCTTAAACTGCAAAAGCTGTTTTAGTGTCCAAATCTGCACCATTGAAGTCAATGGGCACAAGATCAAGCTTATAGATAGGTACCATCTGTGCACTCACAGTGAAAAACAAAACCTTACACTTCAAGAGAGCATCTTCTCTCCTCAGTTGGTCCTTTTTATCTCTGAGCCTTTGCCAGACAGCATGTTACAGACACTGCCTATTGTTTCTAGATTCCCTTTATAGGAGACTCACAGTTCCATTATACTCTTCTGGCTTCTCTTATGTGTCTGGTTAATTATAACAAAAAACATGTCTGTAACGTCTGTAACTCTGGCCACGTCCATTGTCTGTTTTTCTTTGTTATTCATTATTGTAATCGCTGCTCTTGAGTAAAAAAGTTACATTCCTAGGTTTATATTCCTGCACCTTTTTTACACTTTTTTTCCCAAACAAATCTCCTCCGTCACCCCAAGAGCATCTGATCTTTGGTTTTAGCCCAAGGACTGTGCTTTTGTATATTAATTGCCCTGGCTGTAGGTGTCCAACTCCATCTGCTTTGCATCTTACTGTAAGGTGACACGGTTCACCTATTCTTATAATTCTCTTAACATTAATTCAACTTTATATCAGACATGTATTATTGCAGATTAGAATTGATCTGTCACAGTGAGATTACCACAAGCCTAAAAAAATGCTCAGCATGTGCCATTTCTTTTGCTGTGGGCTCAGATGAAGGTACAGAAATCATTAATCATGTTTGCTTTGATACAATAAGATAGAGAACTTCTTTTATTTGAGCTCACTCAAATTGCTGAAAAAATGTGTCAGATCATATTTAACATACTGTACTCTAGCTCAGTATCAATGGACCCCCAAATTCCTGAGAACTCTATTTTAAAGCTCTGTATATTTGTCAAAGGATAGACCTGGTTGTTTCTGTACCATTAGCAAAATACAATATGTGGCACTTAATTGGAACACATCAATCCAATCATTTATTGGGACTTCTACCAGGAAATCTATTTAGCCTAATGATAGTGCGTGGTAATGTCTGCTACTTAGTTGGGGGAGTATAGGAATAAAATCTGCCTAATGGGAACACATTTGGCCAGGGACAAATGATTAAATGGTACTTATCCAGGCATAAAATAGGTAGGAAATGCTAAACTAGAGTCTTTTAGTACAGAAGTTGGGAAATAAAGATTGAAGAAGAGATAAAGATGAAATGCACTGAATATCCCTTTTCATTATTATTATTTAGTACAGTATTTTGTGTCATTTTATGTCTTTACAGAAAACTTATTTCTTCTTCATGCCCTCTTCTCCTAGGCCCATATCCAAAGTCCAGTGGAAGGACTTCCATTACCTACAATGGATCAGACCCCTAAGTCTCAATTAAGAGCATTCCTAATCAAGAAAGCACTGAAGCACATGCTGAGCTTCAAGGGAACAGAATTTGGGCATGTTTTGCTTTCCTGAACTGGGGCTCAAGACTTAGAGGAGCTGAGCACTCCCACCTTCCACTGAAGCCAATGGGCATTGAGGGTCCTCAGCACTTTGCAAGTCCTTGGGGCCTAAATTTGGAAAAGACCCTTCATTGAGGCAATAGGCTGTCCATGGTATGTGACAGTTTAAGGGATGACGCTGCACAAGTAAACCCTGAGGGCACTCAAGTATAACTCCACTGAAATCAATGGAACTATGACAATTTACACACGGCGAGGTTCTGACCCTGAGTATCAGAATCTCTGTATTATCCAAAATTCATATCTTGATAAATATATCTCCATATAATTCATCCAATAGCAACTGCACCTGACCACCTAACCATTCCATTTAACTCTATTATAAAGGTCAGGCTTGACAAAGCCCTGGCTGGGATGATTTAGTTGGGGATTGGTCCTGCTTTGAGCAGGGGGTTGGACTAGATGACCTCCTGAGGTCCCTTCCAACCCTGATATTCTATGATTCCATGAACTCTTGGGTTCTACAGTTCACTCTGTGATGAGCCTTAATGATTCCAGCCAAATGTCATCCAACTCCATGCCATACTGACTAGAGCTGGAATTGTGAGAGTAACTGCCACATCTTCTCCCAAATCCCATTATACACCAATATGCAATAAACTGCCTGTCCTCTTGACAAGATCATTTTCATTCAGAAGAATTATTGCTATAAAAGGAAGGAAACCGTTTAGGCAAGATGTAATCTTCATTGTCAGCTGACCCCCATTCCACACCACAAAATACAAGTCAGAACATTTTGATACTCACTCTAAACCACCAATCAGTTAATAAGAGCTATTAAACACTGGAGTTATGAGTCAGGATTAAAAGATTTTTGGTGTCATTCATTTGCATCCACATTTCACTATCTCAAAGGATTATTAACGTAATGAAGAAATACTGATACAGTCTTTCCACAGAGAAAACATTATTGGATGCATTTGACCTTCTTCCTTTTATAATGTGCAAAAAACCCAAATCAGAGAAGCGTTATAATCTAATCTGACTCTAATGCATACACAAATCAAGAGAAAAAATATTATAATTACAGCCCATACAAGTAATCTTTAACTGCTCTGAATGTGCAGAGTATAATACTACAGTATTAAAAGGCAATTCCTTTCATCATGATCAAAAGATACACTAGAAAAAATCTGCCATTTGACAAAGGATTACCTGTGACACTGAATTTGTTTACATGATTAAGTGCCCTTGTGTCCTAAAGTATGTTGGTGAGATACCTAGATCTCTGAAAGTCAGAATATCAGATCACAAAGACATACTAAGGGAGAAGATGAAAGTTCACCTGTGGCAAAACATTTCATGGACGAGAGATATCAAGTAACCCAATACTGAGATTTATGGTATTTGAAAATATCCCCAGGCCTTCTACAGTAGACAACAGAAAAGTGTAAGTATTAAAACATGTAAAAGTATAATTATTAGATTTCTAATTTAACTATATTGGGCCAAATTCATCCCCAGTGTAACTCAATTGATTTTACTGAGTTACACCAGAAATTAATTTGTCCCATAATGTCCACATAGCATTAAGAAACTTCAGTCACTTTTGGCTTATCACATGGAATAGTTCTGTATCGTTTAATAACAGGCATATGAACATAACATAAGAACAGCCATATTGAATCAGACCAATGGTCCACCTAGCCCAGTATCCCATCTTCCAAAAGTGGCCAATGCCAGTTGCTTCAGAGGGAATGAACAGAACAGACAATCATTGAGTAATCCATCCCTTTTCTTCCACTATCAGCTTCTGGCAGTCAGAGTCTAGGGACATCCAGATCATGGGGATGCATCTCTGACCATCTTGGTTAATATGCATTGATGGACCTATCTTACACAAACTTATCTCATTCTTTTTTTAATTCTATTATAGTTTTGGCATTCACAAAATCATCTGGCAATGAGTTCCACGGGTTTAATGACTGCGTTATGTTAAGAAGTATTTTATGTTTGTTTTAAAGCGCTGCCTATTATTTTCATTGGGTGACCTGGTTCTTGTGCTATGTGAAGGAGTAAATAACACTTCCTTATTCATTTGTTCCACGCTAGTCATGATTTTATAGACTTCTATCATATCCCCCGTAGTCATCTCTTTTCCAAACTGAAAAGTCCCAGTTTTTAAAGTTTCTTCTCATATGGAAGTTGTTCCATACTCTTCATCATTTGTGTTGCCCTTCTTTGTACCTTTTCTAATTCTAATATCTTTTTGGAGACAGACAACCAGAATTACACTCAGTATTCAAGGTCTGGGCATACCATGGATTTATATAGTAGCATTATGATATTCTCTGTCTTATTATCTATCCCTTTCTAATAGTTCTTAACTTTCTGGTAGCTTTTTTGACTGCCACTGCACACTAAGCAGCTGTTTTCAGAGAACTATTAACAAATAAATGACTGCCTAGGAAGCAGTACTGCAGAAAGGGAACTGGGGGTCACAGTGGATCACAAGCTATATGAGAGTCAACAGTGTAACACTGTTTCAAAAAAAGCAAACATCATTCTGGGATATATTAGCAGGAATATTGTGGGGAAGAAGTAATTCTTCCACTCTACTCCACACTAAGTTGCCCTCAGCTGGAGTATTGTGTCCGGTTCTTGGCACCACATTTCAGAAAAGATGTGGACAAATTGGAGAAAGTCCAGAGAAGAGCAACAAAAATGATTAAAGGTCTAGAAAACATGACCTATGAGAGAAGATTGGGGGAAAATGGGTTTGTTTATTCTGGAAAAAGAGAAAACTGAGAGGGGACATAACAGTTTTCAAGTACATAAAAAGTTGTAAAGAGGAGGGAGAAAAATTGTTTTCTTTAACTCTGATAGGACAAGAAGCAATGGGCTTAAATTGCAGCATAGGTGGTGTGACAAAGTTCTTCCTCTACCTTGGTGGGTCTTGCGCTTATTGGCAGATTTGCTCACCTTGGAGCTTCACAGCAGCCCTCAGTTTGGCCATTTTTATGAACCCACAATCCAGGTCAACTCCTCCTGTGTCTGACCAGGAGTTTGGAGGTTTGGGGGGAACCCGGGCCCACCCTCTATTCCAGGTTCCAACCCAGGGCCCTGTGGAATACAGCTGTCTAGAGTGCCTCCTGGAACAGCTGTGCAACAGCTACAACTCCCTGGGCTACTTCCCCATGGCCTCCTCCCCTCCTTTATCCTCACCATAGGACCTTCCTCCTAGTGTCTGATAATTCTTGTACTCCTCAGTCTTCCAACAGTATGCGTTCTCACTCTCTGCTCCTAGCACCTCTTACTCCTAGCTCCTTACCCACGCACCACAAACTGAAGTGAGCTCCTTTTTAAACCCAGGTGCCCTGATTAGCCTGCCTTAATTGATTTAGCAGCTTCTTGATTGGCTGCAGGTGTTCTAATCAGCCTGTCTGTCTTAATTGTCTCCAGAAGGTTCCTGATTGTTCTGAAACGTTCCCTATTACCTTACGCAGGCAAAAGGGACCTACTTAGCCTGCTCTCCTGCTGCTGCCCTCTGGCCTGGGCTTTCCTTGCTTTTTGCCCCTGCTTTCAGCTTCCCCCCCTGACAGGGCCAGATGCTCTCCCCCCTTTCTTTTCCTTTTGTTGATTTTTTTCTTTCACCGCTGTTGCTAGAGTGCTGGCCGACTGCCAGCCGGCTGTTAGCGCCCCACGCCCTCGGACGCTACTGCCACTCCAGCTGAAAACCCTCCCCAAGAGAGGGGGGGGCCTGCCGGCCCGCTTCCCCAGAGGTGGGGAGTGGAAGGACCCAGCCCCTAGACCCAGCCGCTTGCTGTTTGTCTGCGGACCCGTCTCCGGTTGAGAGGAATCTTATCACTTGCTCTGGCATTTCTGGAATGCAAAAAAGAAAACCCGGAACAGACAGAGAAACAGCCATCTACCAGAGGAACACTGCCCGGGGAACTTACAAATCGCCGTGGAGGGGGCCCAAGACTGAGTAACTTTCGAACTGTGCTCTCGTGTGGGGGGAGGCCTTGACTGTGTCATGACTGTGTTAGTAGGGACACAGGGGGTGTGGCAGGGAGCTGCCCCCGATCCATCTGTGTCCTCCCAACCCCCACACTACCATCTTCACAACTGCCTCCTCCACTGTCATTGCTGGCTGTTTAACATCTTCCTCTGGACTTAGCTGCTCGCCCTGATTCCACCGTGTGGGCCAGAAGCACCAGCCAACCAAACAGGACTCTCTGGACAAGTGTATGGTGGTTCATGTGCCCCCCCCCGGAACTGCCCATCCCACAGCCTGTCCCTTTTTACCTGACCCCAACTCTTGTTAACCACCTGCCACCGCCCCCACTGGGGCATCAGCAATGGAGGGCACCGGGGTGACCTCCATTGCTGCCATGCCCACCGCCTCCCCAGACTCTAGGGGAGCCCCCCCAGCTGGTGGGAAAGGCCAGGGCAAGAAGAAGGGGAAGGGCCCTGCTAAAACCACCAGGCCCTCCGTGGCAGGGGCCACCCCCACTGCTGCGGCCCCGCCACCGACCACGGCGTCCGTCCCCGCTGCCCCCTTCACCAGCTCTGCGGGTGTCCATCCCTCACCCCCAAGGACGTATGCCCAGGCGGCAGCAGCCCCCCCCACCTGCCGCCTCGTCATCTCTCCCGCCCACTGCCTCCGCCACCATCAACAGCGGCCAGGGCCCCTTCCCCACCATGACAAGGAAGCACGGTGTCCGATGCCTCCTGGTGCCCGCCTCGCCCCACGTGGAGACCTACGTGCAGGTGTTGGCGAGGGTGGTGGGGCCCTCGGCCATTGTGGTGGCCTCCAAAATGTATGGGAAGGTCGTCTTCTTCTTAGCATTGGAGGCTGCCACCCAGGAGGTGGTGGAGAGGGGCCTGGCGGTGGCGGGGGTGTTTGTCCCCCTAGAGCCTCTGGAGGACCTGGGCGTCCGCCTGGTCCTGACCGCTGTCCCTCCTTTTCTCCCCATTGCTGCCCTGTTATCCACCCTTTCCACTCTGGGGAAACCTGTTTCTGTCATCAGCCCTCTCCCGTTGGGCCGCAAGGAACCCACCCTCCGTCACATCTTTTCCTTCCGCTGGCAAGTGCAGCTTCTACTGCCGTTGGTGGCACGTGACGGAGAGGCGCTCGAGGGGTCCTTCCTAGTCCCCCACCAGGGGGCCCGTTACTGGGTGTATTTCTCCACGGGGGAAGCCCGGTGCTACCTCTGCCGGGCGTCAGGGCATTTCCGGAGGGACTGCCCCTTAGCCTGGCAAGGAGGGGCATCTGGGATCCCCGAGATCCGGCAGGACATCGGCCCCATCATTGCCGACGCCCATGGCCGCCCGATACCTGAACCCGCCCCTTCTCCTCTTCGGACCACCACTTCTCCCACTCAGGCCCAAGGGGCACCTCCCCTACAATGCCCAGACGAGCGGGAGAGCCCCGCCCTCGCTACTGACAATCTGGCGGGGCCTATGGAGGAGGGTGTGGCAGAGATACCACCAGGCATGGAGAGAGCCTGCCCCAGGGAGAATCCTCCCTCCCTTATGCCGCCCCACCGTCCCCCCCACAAGTCCCTGAGCCATCGCCTTTACCCCCTGACACGACCCCTGCTAACCAAACCCCAGATGATACCATGGAGGGCTGGGCCCTAGTCCAGGGGAAGCGAGGCAAGTGGAAGGCTCGAGCTCCGCCTCATCTACCAGAGGCGGAGGCCCCCAAGAAGACCAGGAAGGGGGGCACCGATGCCGAACCTTCTGCTTTGCCTGCGAGTGCGTCCCATCCACTGGTGTCAGCTGGGAAAGACGTGGTAACACCAGAAGGTAGTGTCTCCCCTCCATGGAACACCCTCCCCTCCAAGACCCTCGAGGAAGCCCCTGACACTACCCGAAGCCCCCGTGAACCCCGAGACAACCGTCGTGGGGGGTGCCAGCGGGGAGACCCCCGGGGTGACGGAAAGTGTCCTCTCCTCCATGTTCGAGGAGATCGAGGCCCTAGATCTGACCCCGGTCGCTCAGGGGGAGGACGACCTTTTGCCAGCAAACCTCGATTTGGGAGACCTCACTCCACCCCTCTTTTCCCCATGCTCCCTCTCCGTAACTGCTGCTTCTGCTCCCACCTCCGAGGAGCCCCTGGACTCCTCCATTGACCCGGCTGCTGATGGCACCCCACTGACGACCACCGAGCCTGCTCAGGTGACAGCCAGCGCCATGCGGCCGGGACACGAATTGCCAGGGGCACCCCCCGTTGGTGCGGAGTAATCGATTTCCTTCTCGGGCGGGGGCCCAACAGAAGATAATCCACCTCCTGATGCTGTGGCCGCTAAATCCACCATAGAGTCCGCCCCCGGTATCACTGAGAGCTCCCTCCCCACCCCCTTAACCCTCGAGTCTGATCGGGAGGCGCCACCATCCAGCTGCTTGCCTCCCGAAACCCAGAATCTCTCCTCTGCCCCTGCCCCTACCCCTATCCAGTTTACCTCCTGCAATGTTATTGCCACCACCGGGGCTGTCTCCTTCCCTTTCCCAACTGATGACCCCCAGGGAGCGGCCTTTGTGTTCTCCTGCCCTGACCCATTAGGAGCTGCTATCTTCCCTCCACCGCCCCCTATCACCCCAGAGCTTGAGGCGGGCCTAGAAGCTCCAGTCCATCAGGCACCCCGTTGGGGGTCCGCACCCTGCTTGTCCGTTTTAGTGGACCACGGGGCTGCACCAAGGGCCCCGCCGGGGAACAACCGGGAAACCGTAACCCCACCCCCCCCCATGAGCTGCGAGGAGAGCTGCGGAAGTTTTTAGAGGATGTCCGTGGCTCCCACAACAAGGTACAGTTTGCTCTCCAGCGATGGGGGGATTTTTTTCAAATCCTCCGGGCCACAAGGGCCCTCATGGGGAAAGGTAAAGGGACAGGGAAGCAGGATGCCGCGGCCTGGCGGGTCCGCGTCTTCCGTGACCAATTACTCACCTACGGCATGGGTCAAGGACTGTTGAGCGGCCCGCTGGGGGATGCAAACGCCCCTGCCAGTGAGGATCCCCCCTTGCCTCCCCCATGACACCTCTCACCATCACAACATTGAACACCCAGGGTTGTAGGATGGCTCTCCGCAGGTCCCACGTGCTCTCCTTCCTTCGGGAGGGAGGGTACTCTGTGATTTTCCTGCAGGAGACCCATACGGATCCGACCGCCGAAGACAGTTGGCAGCTGGAGTGGGGGGACAGGGTCTACTTTAGCCATTCCACGATTCGGCAGGCTGGAGTGGAGACCCTGTTCTCCCCCGACCTACGGCCCGAGGTGCGAGGGACGCCGTGCCGGGTCGCCTGCTGCATCTCCGGGTCCGTATAGAGGGGCTTGTGGTTAACCTCGTTAATGTCTATGCCCCGACATTGGGCCCAAAGCGGCTGCAATTTCATCAGCAGGCGTCTGCCTTCCTCGGCACCTTAGATTCTCACGAGTGACTGGTCCTGGGAGGGGATTTTAATACCACCCTCGAGGAGCAAGACCACTCGGGGACCGAGCAGAGCCCGGCCACCGCGGACACCCTCCGGGAGATAGTTGAACATCACTCCCTAGTGGACATCTGGCGTGACCACCACCCGGATGACACTTCCTCGTTCACCTTTGTCCGGGTGGAAGCCCATCGGTCGAGCCACTCCTGGTTGGAGCGCATTTATTTATCACGCTTCCATCTCTCACAAGCCCACTCCTCCAGCATTCAGCTGGCCCCATTTTCTGACCATCACCTAGCCACCGTGACAGCCTCCCTCTATGCGGAGAGGTCGGCGCCGGCCTATTGGCATTTTAACAACAGCCTGTTGCAGGATGAAGGCTTCGTGACGTCCTTCCGGGAATTCTGGCTGGCCTGGCGAGGGCAGCGGCGTGCCTTTCCCTCGGCGCAGTGATGGTGGGACCTGGGGAAGGTGCGTGCCTGGCTTTTCTGCCGCGACTACACCCGGGGCACCAGCCGACAGAAATGCAGCGATAGAGCAGTTGGAACGGGAGGTCTTAGAGTTGGAGAGGCATTTGGCCACCAGCCCCGAAGACCCGCTCCTCTGCGGTGCATGCCGGGAGAAGCGGGAGGAGCTCCGGGCCCTCGAGGACCATCGGGCCCGGGGTGCCTTTGTTCGATCCCGCATCCACCTCCTTCGGGAGATGGATCGCGGCTTCGGCTTCTTCTATGCCCTGGAGAAAACGAGGGAGGCTGAGAAACACGTCACCTGCCTCCTGGCAGAAGACAGCACCCCCCTCACGGAACCGGCAGAGATGTGCGGGAGGACCCGAGCCTTCTACGCAAGTCTTTTCTCCCCGGATCCGACCGACCCTAGCGCTTGCAGAGTGCTTTGGGAGGAGCTCCCTATGGTCAGCGCGAGCGACCGAGACTGGCTAGAATTGTCTCTCACTCTGGCCGAGTTCTCGGAAGCCCTCCGACGTATGCCCACTAATAAGTCTCCAGGCATGGATGGGCTGACCGTGGAGTTCTACCACGTGTTTTGGGACGTCCTTGGCCCAGACCTAGTCACCGTCTGGGCCAAGTCTCTGCAGAGCGGGGTCCTCCCTCTTTCGTGCAGGCGAGCTGTGCTCACTTTATTGCCGAAGAAGGGGGACCTCCGCGATTTACGAAATTGGCGTCCCGTCTCGCTCCTCAGCACGGACTACAAAATTGTAGCGAAAGCAATCTCGCTGCGGCTAGGGTCTGTGCTGGCGGACATGATCCACCCAGACCAGACCTACACCATCCCGGACCGCAGTATCTTTGATAACCTATTTATGGTTTGGGACCTTTTGGAACTCGGGCATAGAGATGGTCTGTCGTTCACCCTCCTGTCCCTAGATCAGGAGAAGGCGTTCGATAGGGTGGACCAGAGGTACCTCCTGAGCACTCTGCAGGCATTTGGCTTCGGAACCCAGTTTGTGGGTTTTCTCCGGATGCTGTACACTTCCGCAGAGTGTCTGGTTAAGCTCAACTGGACCCTCACCGAACTGGTCAGCTTCGGGTGAGGAGTACGGCGGGGTGCCCCCTCTTGGGCCAGCTGTACGCTCTGGCGATCGAACCCTTCCTCTGTCTCCTCCGCAGGAGGTTGACAGGTTTGGTGCTGTGGGAGCCGGAGCTGCAGCTGGTCCTGTTGGCGTACGCTGAAGACGTGCTCCCCGTGATCCAGGACCCCGGCGACTTGGCGCTGGTGGAGGCTTGCCAGGCCATCTATTCGGCAGCCTCCTCCGCCCGGGTCAACTGGGTCAAGAGTTCTGGCTTGGTGGTAGGAGACTGGCGGCCGGCGAGCTCTCTCCCACCCGTGCTTCAGACCATCCGGTGCAGCGTGGGTCTGCTGCTCTACCTCGGCATTTACCTTTCTGCCACGCATCCCTCTCCTCTGGAAAACTGGGAAAATTTAGAGGGCGGGGTGATAGAGCGGCTCCGGAAATGGACGGGACTACTCCGATGTCTCTCCCTCTGAGAGAGAGCGCTGATGCTTAATCAACTAGTCCTGTCCATGCTCTGGTACCGGCTCAACACCCTGGTCCCGGCGCCGGGTTTCCTGACCAACCTCCGGACATTGATTCTGGAGTTCTTTTGGTCAGGAACACACTGGGCCCCTGTAGGGCTTCTTCATCTACCTCTGAATGAAGGAGGACAGGGCCTGAAGTGTCTACACACTCAGGTCCGTGTCTTCCGCCTCCAGACCCTACAGAGGCTCCTCTAAGGTGCAGGCAGTTTGGCGTGGAGCACACTGGTGCACGCCATCCTGCGCCGCATCCGAGGACTCCGATATGACCAGCAGCTCTTTTATCTCCGTCCGGGAGGTCTTCCGCGAGACCTCTAGGGGCTGCCGGTCTTCTACCAGGACCTCCTCCGGACTTGGAAACCGTCTTTAACGACCAGGTCCATGGCGGCCACCGAGGGGGTAGATCTCCTCGCGAAGCCCCTGCTACACAACCCCCAGCTCCGTGTGCAGGTGGCGGAGTCCCGCTCGATGCCCCAGAGCTTGATCCTGGCAGAAGTCATGAGTGGACTACGAACGGGGAGACTGGCTAGATCCCCTGACGCTCGCCCGGCGCATTGGGCTCTCCAGACCTCGCACCCCCCGGCGCGTACTTCAGGAGGCAAAGGCCACTTTGCCGCCCGCTGCTCGAGCTTACCTCGACCGGGTCCTGCTCGAGGGCATGCCCCGCCCACCCTCTACCCCAGGCCCGCCGGACCTTTTAATTGGACCCCTGCCCCTCAGACCCAATCGACCCCCTCACCCCTTCACTGCAAGCCGGCTGCATGAACTGCAGCCGGTACGCTTCCAAACCACGCCAAGGAAACATCTATACACGCTCGTGCTCCACACCCTTCACGCCCTCACCCTAGTGTCCCGTCCCGACACAAAGTGGGGAGACCTTCTGCCACCTTTGGAGGGTGAGCAGCCCTGATGGGCCAGCCTATATTCCACCTTGGTTCCGAGGCCCGTTGGGGACATCAGTTGACAGCTCCTTCATGGAGCTGTGAGCATGGGTACGTACTTGGCGCGGTTCACCCCTGTCCCAGATACTTGTCCCTTTTGTGGTATGAGGGAAACCCTGGTGCAGGTATATTTGGAGTGCGCCAGGCTGCAGCCCCTACTCCAGCTCCTCACAAATCTCCTATTATGTTTTTGGTTGCATTTTTCCCCTCACCTTTTTATTTATGCACTCCCCATCCATGGCCTCACAAAGTCGCAGTATCTCATAGTTAACTTCCTCCTGGCCCTGGCTAAAATGGCCATCTATAAAACCAGAGAGAGGAGGTTGGCCGATGGAGTTTCCTGTGACTGTGGGGCCGTTTTCCAATCCTCTGTTCCCCCCCCCCCCGGATTGTCCACCCCACAGCCTTCCCCTCTTGTTGGGTGCTTTCAGAGGAGGGAATTGTTGGTGACACTCGGGCGTGGCACCAGGTAACTCGAAGGGGTGGAAGACCACGAGAGTCGATGAAGCCCCCTCGCTCTGGGCCACCAGGTAACTCGGAAGAGTGGAAGACCACGAGAGTTGAGGAAGCCCCCCGCTCTGGGCCCAGGCAAGCTTGAATACTTCCCTCCCCTGAAGCTAATGAGAAAACAATTGTGATTGGTTGCTGTGTTACACATTGCATATGCTGCTGTTTTTACTTTGTAAGTGTGTTTATGCAAATAAAAAAAACATCTTTTGCTTCAAAAAAAAAAAATTTACTCTCCTGTAGCCATCTGGCCTGACCCTGTCACAGTGGGTTTAGGTTGGACATTAGGAAAAACTTCCTAACTGACAGGGTGGTTAAGCACTGGAATAAATTGCCCAGGAGGAAATTGTGGAATCTCCATTATTGGAGATTTTTAAGACCAGGGTAGACAAACACCTGTCAGGGATGGTCTAGCTAACGCTTGGTCCTGCCATGAATGGAGGGTACTGAACTAGATGACCTCTTGAGGTGATATGATTCTTTGACACCAAGATCTTTCTCCTGAGTGGTAAAAGCTAATTTAAACCCCATCATTTTGTATGCATAGTTGGGATTATGTTTTCCAGTGAACATTACTTTGCATTTATCAACATTGAATTTCATCTGCCATTTTCTTGCCCAGTCACCCAATTTTCTGAGATCCCTTTGTAGCTCTTTGCAGTCAGATTCAGACTTAAATATCTTAATATCTGAGTAGTTTTGTATCATCTGCAAATTTTACCACCTCACTGTTTACTGCTTTTTCCAGATAATTTATAAATATGTGGAACAGCATGGTTCCCAGTAGAGATCCATGAGAGATACGACTATTTATCTCTCTGAAAACTGAATGTTTTTTCCTACCCTTTATTTCCTATCTTTTAACCAGTTACGGATCCATAGAGGACCTTCCCTCTTATCTCATGACTGCCTACTTTTCTTAAAAAGCCTTTGGTGAGGGACCTTGTCAAAGGCTTTCTGAAACTCCAAGTACACTATATCCAATGAATCACATTTGTCCATGTTTGTTGACCCCCTCAAAGAATTCTAATAGATTGGTGAGGGATGACTTCCCTTTACAAAAACCATGTTGACTCTTCCCCAACAAATCATGTTTATCTAGGTGTCTGATAATCCTGTCATTTACTATAATTCCAACTAGTTTGTGTGGTATTAAAAGTAGGCTTACCAGCCTGCAATTGCCTCTGGAGCCTTTTTTAAAAGTTGATGTCCCATTAGCTATCCTCCAGTCATCTGGTATAGAAGCTGATTTAAGTGATAGGTTACATACCACACTTCATAGTTCTGCAATTTCATATCTGAGTTCCTTCAGAATTCTTGGGTGAATACCATCTGGTAATGGTGACTTATTACCGTTTAATTCATCAATTTGTTCCAAAACCTCTTCTTTTGACACCTCAATCTGGGACAGTTCCTCAGATTTGTCACCTAAAAAAGAATGGCTTAGATATGAGTATCTCCCTTACATCCTCTGCAATGAAGATCAAAGAGAAGAATTCATTTTGCTTCTCCTTGTCTTCCTTAAGTGCTCCTGTAGCAATTCTATCATCCAGTGGCCCCACTGATTGTTTGCAGTACCGGATTTACCATGGCACTGGACCCACGGTCCAAAGGGGACCTGGCCTGGCCTGCTCTTCTCCTCCCCCTGCCCCTAGGGGGTGGAAACTTGGTGCTGCTGGCTCCTGGGGCTCCTGCTGCAGCAGGGTAGGCTCCGCCAGCAGCCAAGCTCCTCCCCCACCTCTTCCCCCAGCGTGCTGCATTCCTTCCCCTCCCCCCTCCCTGCCGCCGTTCAGCTGTTTGCCGACAGGAGGGAGAGGGAAGAGCGGAGCCTCAGTGTGCTCGCCACTCCAGGAAGGAGGAGAAGAGGCGGAGGCAGGGGCAGGGCCTTGGGGAAGGGGCTGGAATCAGGGCATACCCCCTCCAGCCCTCTGCTGTGAGCACCCTGACGACCCCAGCCCACACCCCCAGCCCTCTGCCCACCCTGACCCCTGCATCCCCTCACACACCCCCAGCCCCCTGCCCACCCTGCCCCCAGCCCTGACCCCTGCACCCCACTCACACACCTCCAGCCCCCTGCCCTGACTCTTGCACCCCCACACACACATACCCAGCCCCCCACACCCCATGTCCTGACTCCTGAACCCCCAACATCCCCACCACCATCCTGAGCACCAAATGGGAGCTCCTGCACCTCTCCCCACCCCCATTCCCACCTGCACCCCTCACACCAAACAGGAGCTGCCCCAGGTAAGCGCTCCACACCCCAACCTCCTGCCCCAACCCTGAGCCCCCTCCCTCATCCTAGCTCCAGGCCAGACCCTGCACCCCAACTTTTTTTTTTTTACAATATTTGGAAAGATCATTAAGTGCTCCGTCGAGACCCTTTGCGGTTTTCAAGTGGTCTGTGGAAAAATAAGTTAAACTACAAGAACAATCAAGTTTCAGAGTAACAGCCGTGTTAGTCTATTCGCAAAAAGAAAAAGAGTACTTGTGGCACCTTAGAGACTAACCAATTTATTTGAGCATAAGCTTTCGTGAGCTACAGCTCACTTCATCGGATGCATACCACTGAATGCATCCGATGAAGTGAGCTGTAGCTCACGAAAGCTTATGCTCAGATAAATTGGTTAGTCTCTAAGGTGCCACAAGTACTCCTTTTCTTTTTAAGAACAATCAAGGTACCTCACTTTATGTTCATTTACTTGCTATTACTTATAGGAGGAGGATGAAGAAAAAAAGAATGAAAAACGGGGGAGGCAGGAGATAAGAGAGAATGTTCTTTTTCTTGGCTGGGTCCCAAGGAGGGGCCCAAAAAATGAAGCTGAGCACAGGGCCGGGGGGGCCTGCGAATTCTAAATCCACCACTGGCTGTCACGTCACCTGGGCTGGGGATACTGTGTCAGCTGATCCCCACAGACTCCAACCTACCTGGGCAGTACAGCAGACTGGCCCTGCCCATTAGTTCCCCTCCACTCCCTAGCCCACCCACCCCTTGCTTCCCACCGCTTAAGGCTTAGCCCTCTCACTTTTAAAAACGATCGCTTGCCCCTCCTCCTGCCCTCAGGCTTTTCTGGCAGCCCTGTTGCCAAGTATCCAGTTTTAGACTGGAGACTCCAGTAGAAAATGAGACCTGCGTGTCCGGTTAGCAGTGCTGACTGGAAACTAAAAGTCCAGTTATAGGAGTAACCATATTAGCCTCCTCTCCTCCCACTCCCAACACCCACCCCAGAGGGCTGGAAGAGAACCTGTCCTGCTGCTGCTGGATGTCACGGAGTGTGGAGGAGTCAGGTCCTGCACCCCCCACTTCCTGCGATTCACCATGACTCTCAGCCAGCCAGTAAAACAGAAGGTTTATTAGACGACAGGAACACAGTCAAAGCAGCACTTGTAGGTATGGAAGACAGGACCCCCCAGTCAGGTCTGTCTTGTGGGGTAGGGAGCCCAGACACCAGTTCTGGACCTCCCTCCATTTCCTCAGCCAGCTCCAGCTCCTCCTCTGTCCTTTGTCTCTTTCCCGGGCCAGGAGGCCACCTGATCTCTGTGTTCTCCAACACCTTCAGTTGGCAGGGGAGGGGCCCAGGCCATCAGTTGCCAGGAGACAGGGTGGCAACCATTCTATGTGCAGACAGCATCACACCTGCCTAGGGCTCTGCAACAATCACACACCCTTCCTTATCTCACCACCTAGATACTTAAGAAATGTATAGGGGAAACTGAGGCACCCACCCAGTATTCAGAGAAAACATTAAGAACTTTCCCACTTTGTCACATGGGAAGAGGGGCAGTTCAGTGCAGAGAGAGATGAAGAGAATGGGCTAGAACTAGGAAAAGGTAGGTACCCGCTCTGTGGGGGGGGAAATCCTGTTTACCCTCTCCCCAGCCCTGCTGCGCTTGCAGGTTACCCCAGCCCCTCCCTTGCTCCAGGGACCAACCCTAGCTCCTGCCCTACTGTGCTTTTGCCCCCGGCCCCTTTTACAATCATTCCCCAGGGGGACCCACAAATATGTTTGGTGCTGGGCCCAAAAAAAGTTAATCTGGCCCTGATTGTTTGGCAGACTTCCTACTTCTGATGTACTTAAAAAACTAACAGCAAAAAAATTTCAGTCTTTTGCTCGTTGCTCTTCAAATTCTTTTTTGGCCTGCCTAATTATACTTTTATACTGGACTTGCCAGAGTTTATGCTCCTTTCTATTTTCCTCAGTAGGATTTAACTTCCAATTTTTAAAGGATGCCTTTTTGCCTCTAACTGCTTCTTTTACTTTGTTGTTTAGGCCTGGTGGCACTTTTTTGGTCCTTTTACTATTTTTTTTTATTTGGGTATACATTTAATTTGAGCCTCTATTTATGGTGTTTGTAAGAAGTTTCCATGCAGCTTGGAGGCATAACAATCTTGTGACTGTTCTTTTTAATTTCCATTTAATTAGCTTCCTCATTTTTGTTTTGTTTCCCTTTCAGAAGTTAAATGCTACTGTGGTGGGCTTCTTTGGTATTGCCACACAGACATTACATTATTGTTGCTATTACTGAATGGTTCAGCTATAATTCACCTCTTGGACCAGATTCTGTGCTCCACTGAGGACTAAATCAAGAATTGCCTCTCCACTTAGTCCTGGAACACATATCTGCTCCAATAAGCAGTCATTTATGGTGTCTAGAAACATTATCTCTGCATCCCAACCTGAGGTGACATGTACCCAGTCAATATAGGGATAGCTGAAATCCCTCACTATTGAGTTTTCTATATTTTTAGCCTCTCTAATCTCCCAGAGCATTTCACACTCACTATCCCATTCTGGTCAGTAGTATATTTTTATTGCTATATTCTTATTCAAGCATGAAATTTCTATCCATACAGATTTCTATGGTGCAGTTTGGATTCATTTCAGTTTTTTTTTTACTATATTTGACTATGCTTTCACCTATAGTGCCACTCTCCCACCAGCACGGTCTACTCTGTCATTCCTATATGTTTTGTACCCTGGTATTACCATATCCCATTGATTATCATTGTTTCACCAAGTTTCTGTGATGCCTATTATATCAATACCCTTATAAAATATCAGACACTCAAGTTCACCCATCTTAGTATTTAGACTTCTAGCATAAATAAAACACATTCTAGTAATTGTGTCTCAGGTTCATCTTTTTAATCCAGCATATTATTTGAGGAATCAGCCTTAATGGGTAATATTTTCCCCTGAAAGATTCAAAAATCTCATACAGAGGGAGACTTGAAGAGAGGGTATTTGCTGGAGGGTGGGAGCATAGCTTCCATACTCAGCAGTTTCCCATCCACAGAGATCCTGTCCTACAGTTCCTTCAGTCTAGGCTGTATCTATCACTGGTTTCAAATCAGCTGACATACTACTGGCGTGGTCTACCTCTTCCCAGGACCACTGCCACTTATTCTCAGCATGAATAACTCAGCATGGATTCTCTTTGATGCCTGAAGACAGAAATATGTAGGATCAATAGTCATTCATTTTAATGGATTATTTTTTTTCCAAAGGAAGAGATTTCACTTAGCTATTCATATTGAAAAATTAGTTTCACCTTAATGTGTCTCTTTTCTATATTTTATTTATAAAATATGAAATGAGAAAAACTAGTCAGTATGGGAAAAGCAGCTATTTTTATAGCGACTTAATGTGCACTCTCCTATGATATATTGAACCAATGATACCATTTAAAGCCCAACTGATTGAGAGAAATGTTAAAAGCAACAAGAGATAAAGACTAATTACTGGACAGGAATACAAGTATTTTCCCATTACTTCCTGAGAGGCTCCCCCTAATTTTTCCTCTTTTCCTTCCACCTTTCCTATACATATTACCTGCAAAGATGTTACAACTCAGTAAGTCTCCCTCCAGAACACAGTTTTACCAGTTTTGTTGCATGTATCAGTCAGGAGCCAAAGACCCCAGTCCTGCTCCAACTGAGGCCAATGCCAAATCTCTCATTGATTACAAAGGTTGAGGCCCAATTTGAGGCCATCATAGTTTCTTGGTGTGGTCTTTTGAGGAGCCCCCACATTCTCCTGGCTGACCTTCCTTAGCTTGTCTTCAATCAAGTCAATACCTGGAATTTCCACCTCTAATTAAGCTTAGCAGTCCTTTAGATTTTAGGGCTTTCAGTCTCCTTCAGGTTGTTTTTTGTTACTTTCCTGGAGATAGCCTTGGATAGATTTCCCCTTTGCTGTCCCAGGTCTTTCTGCCTCCTCAATACTCTCTCCTTTATAGCAGGCCTTGTTTTGTCTATTGGTTGCGTCTGTGGGTGCCTGTCTCCATGATTGGTAGCTCTGGTAGCTACATGGAGGTGTAATCAAACTGGTTGCTTGTAAACAGGAGAGGTTCTCCTCCCCCTCTGCTCATTATGGGGCATATAGACCCCATTACAGATGAGCTCCCTACTTTCTCTCTCTGTGCTGGTCACACCTGTATAATCCAGCAAAGTATTGTGCGCTGAATTCTTTTAAACAAATACATGTAGGCTGGCTTCAACCCCATACTGGGCACAATTGTGTCCACTTCCTGTGCTTTATTCTAGCAAGAGTCTATTGGCAGGACTACCTGCCAAAACAGCCAGTTTTCAGAAAATTACTATAGAATTTTCAGAACTTGAGTTTAGAGTTCATAATCAGAAGTATTCACACCAGAAGTCTGTTCTAAGAGTTACACTCATTCAGAGGAAGCAGAAACATACCAGATGACCTACATGTCTAATCAAAATCACTCACATTTCTAATTCTGAATATTGCATAGTCACAACAAACTGCTCACAAATAATCTATATGCCATGAATTACTCAGAAAAATGTTCAGTGAATATTTTGGAAAATTCAATAAAATTATGGATAGAAGGAAAAATGAAAGTTGAATAAATTATTCACTAGGAATTACTCACTCTGTTATATATAAAACTATTTCAAGAATTCTGTAGGGAAAGAAAAGGATAATCTAATGGAAGGCCCTTGGACTGAAACTCAGGAGCCCTTGGTTCAGTTCCAGCCTCACAGGCAAACCTTCCATATGACTTTGAGCAAGCTAGTTTACTCTTCCTCATACTTCAGTTCCTCACCTCTAAAATGGGGATACTTCCATAAAATCCATTCATGACTGTGAAGTTTTCAGGTACTCTGTGATGAGGACCATAAAAGTATCTAGATAGAAAGTCAGTGATGGAGAGTGATGAAGGATGCAATGTTAAGAGAGGTCACTTCTGAACCTACTAGATGAGATAAATCTTTTTATATATGTACAGAATATTGGTTTTACGATTTTTACATTCAGAATATGGCCATGGTGAATACTATTTGTATATACTATACTGTGAGGGACCTATCCAATAAATAACTTATTGGTAGTGATATGGGGGGTAAGGAAACCTTGACACTATACATGCTTTTAGATTAGAGCTCAAAGAAGATTTAAATTGATTGACATGAATAATATATAAAACCAGCTATCTCAAGATATAGAGTAAAGGGCTATGGAAGTGCCATGTTAATATTTAAATAAAGACAAACATTTCAGCTAGGATGGTGTCACGTGTATTTGTTAGAGATGAAATGTAAAGTGTCAATGTTTAAACAAAATAAGGAGATAAACGATATTTTTCTCGGCTTTGAATTATACTCTGGGGAAGATGAAACAGAGTGATGTACATTTTTAAAAGGATTCCACCAGTCCAGGCCAAAAAATGGATTCCTACAGTATTTTATACTAATTTCTCTGGACATAGCAATAAATTCCTGCTATTGGCGTAAGTAATATTTGTTTTCTTGAAGAACACGTATAGTAGCTTTTGTGTGCCATTCACGTATTCAGTGATTTATAGTGATGTACATTTGGGCTGACCTTACAGCCAGCCTCCAGTCGGCCACTGATTTTGCACAGCAAAGCTGTTCATATGTAACACACACCTCTTGGGTGAGGTGTTCTGTCCCATCTAGTGGCACCAAGACCACTTAGAGAGAGTTTAAGGAGTCTGCTCTACAACCTTCGCTAAGAGCGAGTTGGCTTATAGCTCATGTGGTAGAGGCTCACATATTAAACTCTAGAGGACCCAGATTCGATCCCGCCTCTGCCAATGGGGGTCTGTCGGCATTACACATGCAGCTGCTTTGACCCACAAAATCTGGTCTCATCCCATCAGCAGCTGAACTAACTCATCCCCGCAGTTTATTTCTTTCCTGAGTATGGAGGGCTGGAGCTATATGGGCCTGACAACCACAGAAGGGGCTCCCCCTGCTCAGTTATGGGTCCACTGAAGTGTGGGTAAACATTAATTGGATCCCGTCATACAATTAGATGTACACTTTGCACTCTCAAGAGCCCCACCCAAAGCCAATTGGGTGCATCCAAGCACAAGGATGTGCCAACCGAGATCCAATGATAGTATTGGGGCCATACTGCCTAATGTGAATGCTGTTGCAGCCTGAGAAACCAACAAATCTAGGCAATTCAAAATGAAAGCAGTCAATCCAGCCTTAATTTGTACTGCTCTGAAATAAAGGCATGATTAAACTGGAAATGTGCAAACTTACAAGAGCAGCTTTCTTAGAAGAGTGGAAATGTGCTACCTGAAAAATAGAGAAGACGGGCGGCATAGTGACAAAAATCAGTACTGCTAACCTCAAGAGATCAAAAATCATGAGACTGGCCAAACACATCTTGAGATTTAAAAATCAAATCAGGGTTTTTAGTCTGCCATTGACTTTGTAACTCTCCTCTGTCAGAATATCAGATCAGACTGAAAAAAAAAATCAACCTTTAATGCACACAAAAATGCATGCCTCTCCCTGCCTGCTCAGATGAAGACTCCACTTACACTCTCCTCTCCCTTAAGATAAGGGAACTGCTGTTCATTTCCTATTACTGTTTTGTCCCAGCAGCAACACTTCTCTGCCTCCTGCTGCTCTAGGACTTCCTTGCCTAGGTTCCAGCAGCAACGCATCCCACCTTCCCAAGGCAGTGTGACCCCAATACTACCCTTGGATCCAGGTGGGTAGACCCCTCCCTAACAACTCCTCCACCCAAGTCTCAGCTGCACCACTTCCCCAACTCCCCTATCCCCTGCCTCCCATTGCCCCCGGATGCTCTCTCTACTGCAGAGCCATACCTGAAGACAGGGCTCAGGGGAAGGGCTGATCTGTGTCTTTCGCTCCAAGGCTCTTCTACAGTGTTTGACCATGTGCCCAGCCCTGAAAAAAAAATCAGAAGATCGGGGCTGCTTCTCGCATCATTGCAATAGCTCCACTTGCAGACTCCAAAATCCTGTGACTCGTGATGAGTTTTCAAGTTGGCAATAATGCAACATTACCTTCCCCAGCTACTCAGAGACTGCCTTTCCCACCACTACCCCCTAGCCTGAGGGACCTGACATCCGATCCCTCCATCTCCTACCCCATCACTATCCTCTGCATTCCCTCAGCCTCTGTCCTATACCCACATCCCCCTATAACCCTTAAATCTGCCTCCTGTTCCCCCCAATGCCCTGTTCCCCTCATACACCTTTCACAGTGTCTGCTGCTCCTCACAATCTCGGTGTCCTGTCAAGACACCTGACTCAGAGTGGCAGCCATTTTGCCTGTGAGCAGGGCTAGAATCCCATTGAGAAGAGGGAGATGCTAGTGAACTTAAGGGCAGTCTCACTTCCACACACAGATATCCTATATGGAAATGATAGCCATCTTATTGACTTCAGCCCCATTGACAAGAATATGAGATGATGACCATTTTGAATAAGAGAAAATTCATGAGTTGCAGCCTTTCATGACACAGATAGAAAAAGCTCAACCCCCCCCCCAACCCCAAATTACTAGAGTTACAATGAAATCATGGCAATACTGCAAAATGCATTTTATATGTCTTCCACAATTCTGTGTCCTCTTGCCCCTTATGAAATGTTTCTAACATCATTTTTTTATGCTTAAAAGAAAAAAAAGTACCTATATAAGTTCAATTTAGGCTACAACTAAGGCTTGTATTTACTACTGTAATACCAACAAATAATAATAATGAATAGGTAATGTGTGAGATCATTTGATTTGGATGGACTATCCCTGTATTTGTGGGTTAAACACAAATGTCCTACTTTGGATGAAATACCGAGTACCATTTTTGAAAGAAAAAACAAAAAAAAAGTGAAATACTATGTGAAGAACTGAAAGCACTACCATATGACTCAATAATGTTTATCAATGACTTAACCTATCTTCAGGTAGTTTAGTTATCTATGCAGTCAAAATGCTGGCTCCATATAAGCTGGCTGTAATAGTTCTGGCTTTGTAAATTTAGCATTAAGAAAATTTGCTGAATCTAATTTTGATTCACAAAAAGGAAACATTGTCCCTGGACTTTTGCATTGGCCACCCTTAGCAATGTCAATCACCGGCCTGATTGTATAGTATATGTATGGCTGTATAGTATATGGATACTGAACAGTCATCAGAAAAGTAAATGGATTCCATTGACCATGCTAAAGGGAAGCCATCGACCTCCATCCTATGTGGAAGGATAGTATGAGTCTGATTGACACCAAGCCAGTACAAATGAGAGCAATTTCTTTCAAAATATTTAAGTGAAAAGTTTTTAAGGGAAGGTAGAAGATAACAAATTCAGATAGGAATTAATAATTTAAAACCTAAGATCCAGGGAATTCTCTTCTTCACCCCTTATATGCTATATTTCTGTGTACTCAGGGCAATTCTTTTTAAATTCAGCTCTCATATTTCCACTAGGGTCCAGATTCTGAAGGGCTTACTTAGGTATAACTCAGGCAAATGTGCTACTGAGGCCAGTGGGACTGCATAAATATTGAGTTCAAGACTTCTAGATTTGGCCCTCTTGAGTAATAGATATTCAGAATAGAATGAATGATTGGAGGGTACAGTTAATAAGTGCTCCCATGTAAGTGTTGAAATCGATACTTGTAAAAGTAATTATTGTGGTTCTTTCTATGCAGGTTACTGTGTCAAGGGAAAAAAATATTTGGTAGTTTTAATGCCCAAATATATTAAAACTGAGAGCTTAGTTTGCCGAGACACAGGTTTGAGCAACATTTTGCACTTACTCTATTTCACCAACTTAAAATTTCAAATTAAATCAGTCTAAAAATCTCCATAATTTGGTTAAAATGTGGGTTCTTCCCCATTTCTCTGCCTGTAAAATGATGTTAACAATACTTATGTACTAACAGAGGTGTTGTGAGATTTCTTTGATTTAATGAATCAAGTGTAAAGTCCTTTCAGATGTTAGGATGATACTATTAAGATTTACAGTACTCTATCGAAGAAAGAAAATCATGACCTTGACCTATTTTGATATAATCTCCAATAGCCATTAAAATCATAAGATTATAGGCCAGGTTGTGCACAAATTTACTGCCATTGCTTTCAGCAGGATTATACCTGTGAGTAGCTGCTCATAAGTGTAAGAGAGGAGCATCCTGGGCCTCTGTAAGCAATACTACATAGCAAGATATTCTATAGTGTGTTACCATGTAAGCATATAGCCCGGATTTTTGAAGGTATTTAGGCATTGCTGATTTAGAAACCTAAATCTCATTTCAGAAATGAGATTTTCGACCTAACTATCTTTAAAATCTGGGTCATAGTACGGCTGATAAAAGGGTAAGGCATGAAGTGGAAGGATGATTTCTTCAAACGCTTGAGGAGTGGGTATAAACTCTAGAGCTGTGTCTTTTTGGGTTCTGTGAACTTCAATAAACCTTGGTGATGGCAATGTTTTAATGAATGAGTTCTTTCCTGTGGAGATATCTTGCTTTTATAGCTCAAAATGCTCCTCACCAGATCAGGTTGTTTTCTTAATTGAAGCCTTTTCTTTATAAAATTACTATCTTGTATTTCTTTAGAGAGAGTTAAAATTAAAATTGACATTAACACAGAGAAAAGTTGGTTCCACTTATTTATTTGACAGACACTGCCATTCTTTTCAGATCATTTCATTTTCCCTTTGTTTACTTTTCAGACATGGAATAATGTTGGAATTTATAAGGCTATTATATTTAACAGATTCACCACTTTCAATTTTAAAATCATGCTGAATACCCTGCCTGTGTATTAGCTCTATTGAAATTAATAGAAATTCCCCTTCTCATCTGTTCTAGTAATGGTAGCTCTAGGACTCCCTTGTGCTATCTTTTCCCATTGAACAATTACTTTAAGGAGAATTATTTGTCAGGCACCATGTCATACAGTAGTCACAAGAGAGCACTCAGCCAAGGATTATGTTTTGTTTCTATTGGTTTTAATACCGATGGTCCTGGTTTGACAGTCCTGGTAACTGAATTCCTCCATTTAAACCACACAAGAGTTCAGCAGGGGCACTGACTATGCAAACACCCTGCCAGTGTGCCCCAATTTTGTTTTAGAGGGACCACCACACTGTTGTTCTGGAGAGTAAGATGTAGTTCAGTCCCCAGATCTACTCAATCCATGGCCTCTCTGCCAACAAGGGTGCCAATTGAGATGATAGCTCTTGTGAGAGGAACATCTGCCCACTAGACACTGAGCTGAGACCATCAAATCATCTCACATAGATCACCAGGGATCCTAGCGATCTGTTTGCCTCAGAAAAATGCAGAATTCGCATTTTTACCGAGAATTTTTAGTGTTTACATTTTGTGAAAAAATAAAAACATTAACTAAATTTTACTGAAAGTACCAGTATCATTTATTCAATGCGCACAACCTTCCCCTCTTGTGGTTGGTTTTTGAATGCATTTTAATCACATCTAATTATACTCCAATAAACTGCTTTAGTGTGTAGAGGTTATTCAACAGCATATGGGGTTTGTGTTTTAATGCACCTCAAATTTCACTTCAGCCTCCAGACGTAATTAAATTTAGGAAAAGATGCCAAAAAACTTTATTTAAAAAATCACCCTCTAAAGGTGATTTGAGTTTGGTAAGGACAAATTTCAAGTTGACGGTAATTTGCTCTTCTGTATGGATGCAGTAAGGTTGTAGATTACATTCAAAGGCAGACAATCGTAGAACACATGGAAAACACTAAACAAACTGAATGAAAACAGCAGGGCCATCAACAACAGTAAAGAAACAATGCACTGTGACTGGATCTTTCCTACATTAAAAAAAAAGTCTGAAAATATAGAGTACAGACAGAAGTATTTGGCCTATGTAAGAAATACAAATTGTAATTCTATGAATTAATTGTTATTAATTTTATTATAATGATTGATAGCACTGGTAGGCTTTGAAGTTGCTTACGAGGCTAGGTGGAACTATACAAGGTGAGGAGAAGCTATAAATTCTGGCTGGAGCACTGTCAGCTTTCTGAGAGATGTCCTTCACCTCCTTCCATGCCTTATACCTCCACATCCCTGCATTCCTTCAGCCTCCCATCCCCACTTCCAAGGTTGTGCAAGCTTGATTCAAGGTCCCTGACAGAGCACCACAGTGTCCCCACTCCAGGTCTGCTTTCTGCTGGTGATGCCCACAGCTCTGTTGGTGGAGCACCAGGAATACAACAGGCCCTCAAAGACAAGGGCTGGGTTTGCATTCAAAACAAATGAACTCTCTGGGATGCATGACCATCTCAGATGTTACATCAGGGGAGCTTTTCAAAGAAGCAAATGGTAGTTAGGTGCCTAACGCGAGCTGAATTTCAATGGGCATGTAACAACCATTTGTGCCTTTGAAGATCTCCCCAATAATGCTTATGGAAGAAATGAAAATATGTAGTTATGTAGGCTGGAAATTTCTTATTGCTATTGTTTTACCAAGTAAAAAAAAATTGATGATGATGTGTCATGACCTATACAGAGAAAATAAAAATTAAATAGTGAAGAGGGAAAAAAAACAAAACAAATGGAACAAATATCACAAAAGGACAATCATGAGCATGCCACTCATAGAATCATAGAATATCAGGGTTGGAAGGGACCCCAGAAGGTCATCTAGTCCAACCCCCTGCTCGAAGCAGGACCAATTCCCAGTTAAATCATCCCAGCCAGGGCTTTGTCAAGCCTGACCTTAAAAACCTCTAAGGAAGGAGATTCTACCACCTCCCTAGGTAACGCATTCCAGTGTTTCACCACCCTCTTAGTGAAAAAGTTTTTCCTAATATCCAATCTAAACCTCCCCCATTGCAACTTGAGACCATTACTCCTCGTTCTGTCATCTGCTACCATTGAGAACAGTCTAGTGCCATCCTCTTTGGAACCCCCTTTCAGGTAGTTGAAAGCAGCTATCAAATCCCCCCTCATTCTTCTCTTCTGCAGACTAAACAATCCCAGCTCCCTCAGCCTCTCCTCATAAGTCATGTGCTCTAGAACCCTAATCATTTTTGTTGCCCTTCGCTGGACTCTCTCCAATCTATCCACATCCTTCTTGTAGTGTGGGGCCCAAAACTGGACACAGTACTCCAGATGAGGCCTCACCAGTGTCGAATAGAGGGGAACGATCACGTCCCTCGATCTGCTCGCTATGCCCCTACTTATACATCCCAAAATGCCATTGGCCTTCTTGGCAACAAGGGCACACTGCTGACTCATATCCAGCTTCTCGTCCACTGTCACCCCTAGGTCCTTTTCCGCAGAACTGCTGCCTAGCCATTCGGTCCCTAGTCTGTAGCGGTGCATTGGATTCTTCCATCCTAAGTGCAGGACCCTGCACTTATCCTTATTGAACCTCATCAGATTTCTTTTGGCCCAATCCTCCAATTTGTCTAGGTCCTTCTGTATCCTATCCCTCCCCTCCAGCGTATCTACCACTCCTCCCAGTTTAGTATCATCCGCAAATTTGCTGAGAGTGCAATCCACAGCATCCTCCAGATCATTTATGAAGATATTGAACAAAACCGGCCCCAGGACCGACCCCTGGGCCACTCCACTTGACACCGGCTGCCAACTAGACATGGAGCCATTGATCACTACCCGTTGAGCCCGACAATCTAGCCAGCTTTCTACCCACCTTATAGTGCATTCATCCAGCCCATACTTCCTTAACTTGCTGACAAGAATACTGTGGGAGACCGTGTCAAAAGCTTTGCTAAAGTCAAGAAACAATACATCCACTGCTTTCCCTTCATCCACAGAACCCGTAATCTCATCATAAAAGGCGATTAGATTAGTCAGGCATGACCTTCCCTTGGTGAATCCATGCTGACTGTTCCTGATCACTTTCCTCTCATGTAAGTGCTTCAGGATTGATTCTTTGAGGACCTGCTCCATGATTTTTCCAGGGACTGAGGTGAGGCTGACTGGCCTGTAGTTCCCAGGATCCTCCTTCTTCCCTTTTTTAAAGATTGGCACTACATTAGCCTTTTTCCAGTCATCTGGGACTTCCCCCGTTCGCCACGAGTTTTCAAAGATAATGGCCAAGGGCTCTGCAATCACAGCCGCCAATTCCTTCAGCACTCTCGGATGCAACTCGTCCGGCCCCATGGACTTGTGCACGTCCAGCTTTTCTAAATAGTCCCTAACCACCTCTATCTCCACAGAGGGCTGGCCATCTCTTCCCCATTTTGTGATGCCCAGCGCAGCAGTCTGGGAGCTGACCTTGTTAGTGAAAACAGAGGCAAAAAAAGCATTGAGTACATTAGCTTTTTCCACATCCTCTGTCACTAGGTTGCCTCCCTCATTCAGTAAGGGGCCCACACTTTCCTTGGCTTTCTTCTTGTTGCCAACATACCTGAAGAAACCCTTCTTGTTACTCTTGACATCTCTTGCTAACTGCAGCTCCAGTGCGATTTGGCCCTCCTGATATCTTTCCTACATGCCCGAGCAATATTTTTATACTCTTCCCTGGTCATATGTCCAACCTTCCACTTCTTGTAAGCTTCTTTTTTACGTTTAAGATCCGCTAGGATTTCACCATTAAGCCAAGCTGGTCGCCTGCCATATTTACTATTCTTTCGACTTATCGGGATGATTTGTCCCTGTAACCTCAACAGGGATTCCTTGAAATACAGCCAGCTCTCCTGGACTCCCTTCCCCTTCATGTTAGTCCCCCAGGGGATCCTGGCCATCTGTTCCCTGAGGGAGTCGAAGTCTGCTTTCCTGAAGTCCAGGGTCCGTATCCTGCTGCTTACCTTTCTTCCCTGCGTCAGGATCCTGAACTCAACCAACTCATGGTCACTGCCTCCCAGATTCCCATCCACTTTTGCTTCCCCCACTAATTCTACCCGGTTTGTGAGCAGCAGGTCAAGAAAAGCGCCCCCCCTAGTTGGCTCCCCTAGCACTTGCGCCAGGAAATTGTCCCCTACACTTTCCAAAAACTTCCTGGATTGTCTATGCACTGCTGTATTGCTCTCCCAGCAGATATCAGGAAAATTAAAGTCACCCATGAGAATCAGGGCATGCGATCTAGTAGCTTCCGTGAGTTGCCGGAAGAAAGCCTCATCCACCTCATCCCCCTGGTCCGGTGGTCTATAGCAGACTCCCACCACTACATCACTCTTGTTGCACACACTTCTAAACTTAATCCAGAGACACTCAGGTTTTTCCACAGTTTCGTACCGGAGCTCTGAGCAGTCATACTGCTCCCTTACATACAGTGCTACTCCCCCACCTTTTCTGCCCTGCCTATCCTTTCTGAACAGTTTATAACCATCCATGACTGTACTCCAGTCATGTGAGTTATCCCACCAAGTCTCTGTTATTCCAATCACGTCATAGTTCCTTGACATCACCAGGACCTCCAGTTCTCCCTGCTTGTTTCCAAGGCTTTGTGCATTTGTATATAAGCACTTGAGATAACCTGTTGATCGCCCCTCATTCCCAGTATGAGGCAGGAGCCCTCCCCTCACAGACATTCCTGCCTGTGCTTCCTCCCGGTATCCTGCTTTCCCACTTACCTCAGGGCTTTGGTCTCCCTCCCCCGGTGAACCTAGTTTAAAGCCCTCCTCACTAGGTTAGCCAGCCTGCTGGCAAAGATGCTCTTCCCTCTCTTCGTAAGATGGAGCCCGTCTCTGCCCAGCACTCCTCCTTCATGGAACACCATCCCATGGTCAAAGAATCCAAAGCCTTCTCTCCGACACCACCTGCGTAGCCATTCGTTGACTTCCACGATTCGACGGTCCCTACCCAGGCCTTTTCCTTCCATGGGGAGGATGGACGAGAACACCACTTGCGCCTCCAACTCCTTTATCCTTCTTCCCAGAGCCACGTAGTCCACAGTGATCCGCTCAAGGTCATTCTTGGCAGTATCATTGGTGCCCACGTGGAGAAGCAGGAAGGGGTAGCGATCCGAGGTCTTGATGAGTCTCGGCAGTCTCTCCGTCACATCGCGAATCTCACATATGACTGCAGGTATTATGGTGCAATATTTTCAATAGACAAGAAAAAAAATAGATACTTCAGGCTAAGTGACTTATTTTAGAATAAAGAAAGCAAGAAACAACAAATATAAAATCTCCATGAGAGAGAAAGCAGAATGGGTTTTCCAGTGTGGGAGGATTCACCTCACAGCCTAGCCCCCTAGTATACTGAATCATGCTAAATATGTTGTATTCCACCACTGAACATTTTTTCTATATGATTAGTCTTGTGATAAATCTGTATTTACATTTTGGTTGAAGGTACTGTAAGGAGGAGCATTTGGTATTTGCCTTTCTTATCCACCCTGAGATTCACCATCTATAATACTATTTCAACAGCTGCTTGATAAGTTTCTTCATTGTCTTCTATTTTATACCTGTACAAGGCAGATCATGTGTCTCAATACCTTCCTGACAATTCCTTTCTCTCTCTTTTTCTCATGATCGAGCTAATCCTTTATCCCACTTCTCTTGTCCTCTGTAAATTCATAAAATCTGAAGCAGCAGCCACATTCCTTTCTGAGATCTCTCTCCATACCACTCAAATGGGTAGGGAAGCTGAAGGGAAATACCCTCCACTGTACACAGTTAAGAAATGCTAAACTTCAGCAGCTACCATACAGCACCACTTCAGAGGATCTTGTGGATAAGCCAGAAACCCACCACTTATTTTCTCATACAAACTGGAGGACAGCATGTGAAGCAGAAGGCAAAGGAGGAAGAGTAAGAAGAAAAGACTTGGTGGGATAACTCACAAGACTGGAGTACTGTCATGGATGGATATAAACTGTTCAGGAAGGACAAGCAGGGTGGAAAAGGTGGGGGAGTTGCACTGTATGTAAGGGAGCAGTATGACTGCTCAGAGCTCAAGTATGAAACTGCAGAAAAACCTGAGTGTCTCTGGATTAAGTTTAGAAGTGTGAGCAACAAGGGTGATATCGTGGTAGGAGTCTGCTATAGACCACCGGACCAGGGGGATGAGGTGGACGAGGCTTTCTTCCGGCAACTCACAGAAGTTACTAGATCACAGGCCCTGGTTCTCATGGGAGACTTCAATCACCCTGATATCTGCTGGGAGAGCAATACAGCGGTGCACAGAAAATCCAGGAAGTTTTTTGAAAGGGTAGGGGACAATTTCCTGGTGCAAGTGCTGGAGGAACCAACTAGGGGCAGAGCTCTTCTTGACCTGCTGCTCACAAACCGGGAAGAATTAGTAGGGGAAGCTAAAGTGGATGGGAATCTGGGAGGCAGTGACCATGAGATGGTCGAGTTCAGGATCCTGACACAGGGAAGAAAGGAGAGCAGCAGAATACAGACCCTGGACTTCAGAAAAGCAGACTTTGACTCCCTCAGGGAACTGATGGACAGGATCCCCTGGGAGAATAACATGAGGGGGAAAGGAGTCCAGGAGAGCTGGCTGTATTTTAAAGAATCCTTATTGAGGTTACAGGGACAAACCATCCCGATGTGTAGAAAGAATAGTAAATATGGCAGGCGACCAGCTTGGCTTAACAGTGAAATCCTTGCTGATCTTGAACACAAAAAAGAAGCTTACAAGAAGTGGAAGATTGGACAAATGACCAGGGAAGAGTATAAAAATATTGCTCGGGGATGCAGGAGTGAAATCAGGAAGGCCAAATCACACCTGGAGTTGCAGCTAGCAAGAGCTGTTAAGAGTAACAAGAAGGATTTCTTCAGGTATGTTATCAACAAGAAGAAAGTCAAGGAAAGTGTGGGCCCCTTACTGAATGAGGGAGGCAACCTCGTGACAGAGGATGTGGAAAAAGCTAATGTACTCAATGCTTTTTTTGCCTCTGTCTTCACGAACAAGATCAGCTCCCAGACTACTGCACTGGGCAGCACAGCATGGGGAGGAGGTGACCAGCCCTCTGTGGAGAAAGAAGTGGTTCGGGACTATTTAGAAAAGCTGGACAAACACAAGTCCACGGGGCTGGATGTGCTGCATCTGAGAGTGCTAAAGGAGTTGGAGGATGTGATTGCAGAGCCATTGGCCATTATCTTTGAAAACTCATGGCGATCCAGGGAAGTCCCGGATGACTGGAAAAAGGCTAATGTAATGCCCATCTTTAAAAAAGGGAAGAAGGAGGATCCTGGGAACTACAGGCCAGTCAGCCTCACCTCAGTCCTTGGAAAAATCATGGAGCAGGTCCTCAAGGAATCAATTCTGAAGCACTTAGAGGAGAGGAAAGTGATCAGGAACAGTCAGCATGGATTCACCAAGGGCAAGTCATGCCTGACTAATCTAATTGCCTTCTATGACGAGATAACTAGCTCTGTGGATGAGGGGAAAGCGGTGGACGTGTTGTTCCTTGACTTTAGCAAAGCTTTTGACACGGGCTCCCACAAGTATTCTTGCCAGCAAGTTAAAGAACTATAGGCTGGATGAATGGACTATAAGGTGGATAGAAAGTTGGCTAGATTGTCGGGCTCAACAGGTAGTGATCAATGGCTCCAGGTCTAGTTGGCAGTTGGTATCAAGTGGAGTGCCCCAAGGGTCAGTCCTGGGGCTGGTTTTGTTCAATATCTTCATAAATGATCTGGAGGATGGTGTGGATTGCACCCTCAGCAAGTCTGCAGATGACACTAAACTGGGAGGAGAGGTAGATACACTGGAGGGCAGGGATAGGATACAGAGGGACCTAGACAAATTAGAGGATTGGGCCAAAAGAAATCTGATGAGGTTCAACAAGGACAAGTGCAGAGTCCTGCACTTAGGACGGAAGAATCCCATGCACCGGTACAGACTAGGGACCAAATGGCTCGGCAGCAGTTCTGCAGAAAAGGACCCAGGGGTTACAGTGGACGAGAAGCTGGATATGAGTCAACAGTGTGCTCTTGTTGCCAAGAAGGCCAATGGCATTTTGGGATGTATAGGTAGGGGCATTGCCAGCAGATCGAGGGACGTGATCGTTCCCCTCTATTCGACATTGGTGAGGCCTCATCTGGAGTACTGTGTCCAGTTTTGGGCCATACACTACAAGAAGGATCTGGAAAAATTGGAAAACGTCCAGCGGAGGGCAACAAAAATTATTAGGGGACTGGAACACATGACTTATGAGGAGAGGCTGAGGGAACTGGGATTGTTTAGTCTGCGGAAGAGAAGAATGAGGGGGGATTTGATAGCTGCTTTCAACTACCTGAAAGGGGGTTCCAAAGAGGATGGATCTAGACTATTCTCAGTAGTAGCTGATGACAGAACAAGGAGTAATGGTCTCAAGTTGCAGTGGGGGAGGTTTAGGTTGGATATTAGGAAAAACGTTTTCACTAGGAGGGTGGAGAAGCACTGGAATGGGTTACCTAGGGAGGTGGTTGAATCTCCTTCCTTAGATATTTTTAAGGTCAGGCTTGACAAAGCCCTGGCTGGGATGATTTAGTTGGGGATTGGTCCTGCTTTGAGCAGGGTGTTGAACTAGATGACCTCCTGAGGTCCCTTCCAACCCTGATATTCTATGATTCTAAAAGGAGTTTGAGAAAGGGGCAGGGGAAATAGGTTGAAGCAGAAGCTAAGCAAGTGTGCAAGGCACTGGAGCAACAGTGAAAGAAGACCAGCAAGGAGAAGAGGCAGAGGAGACTTGCAAGAGGGAGGGCAAGCAGAGGAGGCCTGTGATGGTAGGGAAATTCAGGAGACCTAGAAAGCAGGGAGAAAAATGACCTGAAGATCTGTGACAAGGACCTGTAATTGGGAAAGCAAAGGGGAACTTGGTTGAAGAAAGGAGAGCTGGAAGGGTTCATTGTGGGGGAGTTGATGAGGCCACAAATGTTCATGTACATGGGGTACTGGCTATTCTCACACCTCCTTTTAACAGTTGTTGGCTCATCTGTAGCCAGAGACCAGTTTACACTGAACAAAGCCCTCAAGGATTTGATTTGGTAGTTTGTAGGATAACTTTCACAAATTGTTAATGTTAAGTTCATACTCACTGGTGGTCAGGGGCAGGGTGTGGGCAGCTTGGCCTATGGGTTACCATCAGGCACAGCCCAAGGCTCCAAGGGCCAGGTACCAGGAATCAGGCTGGGTTAGAACACCAGAATCCAGAGAGGAACCAGGGGGTAGGGATCAAGAGTCAGGTCAATAAAGAAGACAGGAAAAGATCAACACCAGACCAGCCATCCATAACAGAGTGAAGCCCACTTGTACAGACAGCTTCCTGCTCCTGTTGCTGGCTTAAGCAGGGCCAGCAGGTCAGTCAGCTGCTCTGGGACTCCACCAATAAGATGTCACCAATAAGAGCCTCAAAATGGGGTTGGGCTTCATGGGTTAGTAGTTAGCAGCAAGCTGCTAAGTAGAGGATGAAGTGTGGCTGCTCCTATGAACCCTATAGATCTAGGTTTGAGGCCAATAGGTCATGACCCTCTGGTTTAAATAGGGGCTGTGGCTCAATCAGGAGGCTTGGAGCTCTCCTGGTCAGAGTGCACATGGTGGGGAGCTTGTACCTTGGGCTTCTGCTGTCTGTAAGGTGGAGTGTGGTGGACCTAGATTTGAGACCAATGGAACCTGACAAGGACAACTGAAAACTGAATAGTTAAATGCCGTTTAAAGGAAACCATGCTATGTTTAAAAAAAAATAGTATGCAAATCTCCATTAGAGAAGGCCGACACTAGAACATATGCACTTGGATTTCAAAATACTCCCTTTCCACTCCAAGCTGGGGACATAGCTTTGATATAGATTTTAGGGCCAGAAGGGACCAGCATGATCAGCTCATCTTACCTCCTCCACATCACAGGCCACAGAAGCTCAAGCACCCACTCCTGTAATAGACCCATAACCTCTGGCTGAGTAATTGAAGTCCTCAAATCATGATCTGAAGACTTAAAGTTACAAAGGATTCATCATGTGCTCTAGTTCAAACAAAAAAGTGACCCCATGCTGCAGGGGGGGGCAAAAACAGTCCAGGGGTCTCCGCCGGTTTAACCTGGGGGGAAATTCCTTCCTGACTCCAAATAAGGCAGTTAGATCTGGAGCATGTTCACAAGACACACCAGCGAGACACCTGGGAAAAAATTCACTGTAGTAACTCAGAGCCTTCTCCACCTACTGTCCCATCTCCAGCCATTGGAGATGGGCCAGCTTCAAAGTTAAGAGCTGAACCCAAGTTTGCATATTAAGTTTTGCTTTAGGCCAATCTCTAATCTAAATCGCACTCTCTTTACCTGTTTCCAATATGTTAAAAAGTTTTCAGATTACTAGTTTATTAGCACGTCATGGCAATGGTACTCTAGCATGTCATATATATATATTGTATTTTTAATTTCTTTCAAAACCATGAAAAGGGTAATTAAAGTTTACTTCTTTTTGCAATGGACCAGATTAAATAAAAAACCTCACTATATTCAATAAGTAAAGTAGTTGCAATTTTTCTGTAGCTTTCATTGATCTGTGTCTATTAGTAATGGCAAGCTGTCTTAAAAAGACAAAGTGACTGAATCTGTGCTTTGTAATTCCTCAGTAGACCAGTCATGCAATTTCAACCAACCATTTTCATTAACAAGAAAAAGCCTACTTTCCAGAAGTAATCTTTTCCCTTTCTTGGCGCCTATTACATATATATCAGAACGGAGACATTGCATTTTTCAGAGGTGTGAATATGTGAAACACCCAAAATAGAGACAGGTTCCACCCTCAGATATCCATCCCTGAAGTCAATTGTGCATGCACATCTGAAGTCAGATTTTGTCTTGCATAACAACTGTAAAGGTTTTAAGGAATTTGCTAAGAGTTGTGGCATTTCTATCAATTGCAGTTGTCAAGGTTGCTTCCCCACTCTGAACTCTAGGGTACAGATGTGGGGACCTGCATGAAAAAACCCCTATACTTATTTTTACCAGCTTAGGTTAAAACTTCCCCAAGGTACAAACTATTTTACCTTTTGTTCTTGGACTTTATTGCTGCCACCACCAAGCGTCTAACAAATATATAATAGGGAAAGAGCCTGCTTGGAAACGTCTTTCCCCCCAAAATCCTCCCAAACCCTACACCCCCTTTCCTGGGGAAGGCTTGATAAAAATCCTCACCAATTTGCATAGGTGAACACAGATCCAAACCCTTGGATCTTAAGAACAATGAAAAAGCAATCAGGTTCTTAAAAGAAGAATTTTAATTGAAGAAAAAGTAAAAGAATCACCTCTGTAAAAGCAGGATGGGAAATACCTTACAGGGTAATCAGATTCAAAACACAGAGAATCCCTCTAGGCAAAACCTTAAGTTACAAAAAGACACAAAAACAGGAATATACATTCCATTTAGCACAGCTTATTTTATCAGCCACTTAAACAAAACAGAATCTAATGCATATCTAGCTAGATTACTTACTAAGTTCTAAGACTCCATTCCTTTTCTGTACCTGGCAAAAGCATCACACAGAGAGAGGGAACCTTTGTTTCTCCCCCCTCCAGCTTTGAAAGTATCTTGTCTCCTCATTGGTCATTTTGGTCAGGTGCCAGCGAGGTTATCCTAGCTTCTTAACCCTTTACAGGTGAAAGGGTTTTTCCTCCGGCCAGGAGGAATTTTAAAGGTGTTTACCCTTCCCTTTATATTTATGACAGCAGTACAGTACATTGTTTATTATATGTATCATCATAGAGCCTAGGAGCCCCGGTCCTGGACCAAGACCCCACTATATTAGGCACTCTGCAAACCACAGAATAAGAAGATAATCTCTACCCCATGCTTGCAATGCAAGTTTAAGACAAGACACAACAGATGGATGTAGACACATCAGTGGAAGAGTACCATGAACAAGGAGACTATATTGATAAGCATGATAGGCTGTAGTCTCACACACCAGCAGCCTAACTGTTGTCAAGTTTTTGTAGGCATCACAGCAAAGAATAGTCTTAAGGAGGGATTTGAAGGAGAACAGTGAAGTGGGCTTACAGAAAGTACCACCCAAGCATGAGGCCCAGCAGGGGAGAAAGCACAAAGGTGCTTGTTTGAAATTTTAACTACGCAGTGGAGGCTGGCATCATGAATTGATTGGAGGCAGGAGTTGACCCTGAACAGGAGCAGATAGGTAAGATGGAAATAAGCTGTGAACAGACGTGAAAGTGAAGAGTTTCTCAAAGGATTTCTATGGTTATAAATGATAGATAGTTAAAACCATTCCCAAGCATCTGTGAATCATCATAAATCATCCTTAAAAATAAAATAAATCTTATTGTGCACATGCCTTATTGCCAAATACTCTCTTGTGTGAGGAGATCAGCTCAGCATGGAAACAAGAGTCAACCATCAGGGAGCCAATCACACCCTCTGACTGACCTGCATGAGACTTGACCAGCTATCTATGGTCCCAAAAGGAAAGTACATCAGTTTGGAATCGCCAGAATGCACCACTTTCCAGCCATGCTTCTTCTCTGAAGAATCCTCAATTCACCCCTTTTGCTGGGGAGGTAAGGGACTTTCTATTCCTTTTGTGCCACTACAGGAACAATGATTTTAAACAACATTTCAGTAATATCAGCATACATTTGGTAACTGGGCAACTTCATTCTCGGAAATATTGTTAAGAGTTTATTAGATGTTAAATATGTTATTGTTTCATTTTACTGAGAACTATGATCAACTATATCAAATATTTGTTGCAGGAAGGGTTTGATTTATTTTTGTCAATGCTCTAGTATATTTTTGTCATAGCCAATGCAAGTGCATATGTTTAAAGGAAAGGAGAACTAGAAAAAGAACTGTGCAGCCTTATAAAGAAGAGGTTTCTGATTCTGTTCCCAATCCAAATTTCCCTAAAGTGGTGAGGTATTCACATCTGGGAATTTAAGGTCCCATCCTACGCCTATTAAAGTCAATGGAAGTCTTTATATTGACCTTAATGGGGGGGCCACATCAGGCCCTTTGTTTTGCTCATTATACAGACACAAGCCAATCACAAAGATTGGACCTGGATTCAGATCCAAAGTGTCCCAGAGTCTGGAGGAGCTGGGTGTTTGGGACTGTTTCTAAGACAAAGATGAGACAGGCATTAAAAGAACCACATAAAGCCACAGTGATGCCAAACAAGTTGAGTTAACAGTAAGCTCCCCTACTTTTCAGCAGTGTGCATGCATCCATAGTTGGGAGCTATCGAGAATGGGCAACAAATTAACATGCAATCACTCTATGCAAAACTAAGATCCTAATCCTGCAAACATGTTTGACAGTTGTACAGTATTTGATACACATGAATGGTCTGACTGAGTCAAAGTTAAGCACTCTCATAAGCGCTTGCCGGAAAAGGGCTTAGAGGTAGTGTGTGGTTTCCCCAGAAATACTGCAGCATAGACAACACAAAGTCTTCCAGGATTCCTCACAAGTCTGCTGGCATTGAAAAGTGAGTCAGGTGCTTTGCTGGAGATGAAGTCTGGTTAACTATGCTAAATACCATTCTTTGACAACACACAATAGACCATATCCTAACATGATAAGCACTAGTGTCAGTGAGAGCTTCAAGTGTTCTTCTCTTCTTCAATGCTTAGCAACTGTGTTCAGTACCTCTCAATATCTGACCCAGTAGAATTACAGAAAAGGTGGAGTCTCACAATCCATTACTGAGTTAGTGCAAAAAGATACACTTTCATAGTAATATGCTTTTTCTTGCACTGTGTGTTCACAATATGGGCACATACGCTTTCTTGAAAAGACTAATCTTTTTATCCTTCAAAGAAAGCTTGTCTTTGCAATCTAATTGTAATGCTAACTTTTAAATTAACATATATACATGCAATATAAAAGTAACTAAGTTAAAGATCTCAACCCAGAATTTAGAAAAGTGGATGATTTTTTGTGCTGTATATCTTCAAAACATTAATAATATCATTTGCATGCTAAAGAAATAAAACTTTGATTGTACAGAGGTCACTGAGGATTCATTTAATGATTTGGGCAGAGTTTAGATTGCCTCCCAAGAGGAGTGAAGGTTAAAAAGGTACATCTTGCTAAATATTTAAAATCTTTAACCTTTTTGGTGTAAATCCAAATGATTTAGGACAACTGCTATAACTTGCTTAAAATTTAAATGTTTCCCCTTTGTGAATCTTGAGGTATTGTACATAATTCTTTGTCTTTTTGTCTGTAATGCTTTATAACATTTTGAATCTGCACTTGATGCATTTAACATACTTCTCAGATTCCCTAAAATTTTCCATCAGGCATAGAGAAAAGACTGTTTTTTACAGAACTGCTTCACCTACAGTATCTCTGCCCATTTAGCATTACATTTGTGCGGGTGTTATTATATGTTGTCACTCAATAGTTCTCTGTTTTCATTCCAGCAGCTCATGGAGAAAATGGGTAACTTCTTATCTATAAATTTGTGATTTTGAAACTTGTGTATAGAAAGATTAGTTGACATCTGGTATTCCCATTGCACACCATCAAACACAGAATCAGTCCATATGCATGAGGTTTTTGGCAGCAATGCACACTTTAAAATGCATTGGCTCTCTTCTTATATTAGATGAGTTCTCCTTCCGCAATAAATGATACATTACAAGAAATTTGTCAAATATACAGTAAAACTGAGTCATTTCTGTAAATATCTGCTGGAGATGTCTTCAGATCAATTGATAAAGAATCTACAGTTAAAATATATGCATAAGCAGGAAATACCCACTTTGTAATAATCTTGTGAAACAGGTGCAAGAGAATATTTGATGGCTCAACAAAAATAGTGAAAGGACAACAGCCTGAAGGAAAAAATTGCCCTGCCACAGCTGATTTACATCACACTGAGAAGTTACCATATAATACCTGGTGTTGATATGCACATATTCCAAGCGTTCTGCAGTTTGTTCAATGAACTTCAGTTTTTTCAACAAATGTCTTTTTTGACCCTTAATGTGTCAGACTAATCCAGAAATCCCTAACTTGGATATTTCTTTTCCATTAACGTGCAGATTAAAATACAATAGTTGTCTCCTTTTTATTTTTCTGCACAGTTCTAAAACAATCCTAGGGCCAGATTCTGCCAGCCTTACTTCTGTTGAGTAGTGCTTTATTCTGTAACTATGGTCTGATCCTATACTGAATTTGTTGGCAAAGCCCTATATCCCAGTTGGTTTCAGGGGAGCAATCTGTAGAGTAAGGTACCACTTAATGCAAGTAAGGGAAACTGAATCGGTCTACTGGACTGTAGGAATATTAGGCTAGATTTTCAAAGTTATTTAGGGCCCCAATGATGCAGTTAGCCACCTAGGTGGATTCTCAAAAGCACCTATGCAGTTTTGGTGCCTAAACTCACATTGAAATTTACATGCCTAAATACCTCTGAAAATGTGGCCCTCTGATCGGTCTAATTCCCTGAATGATGTAAACTTGAGAATAATCCAAATATGAAATATAAAGTATGAAAAGATTGAGAAGGCAAGTATCTAGGGCAATCCTAAAGTTGATGTAAACATTAAATGTTAAGACTGAATGAAGAATCTGAAATTCGCATATGTTACTATATATTATCATATGATTCCATGCAGATAATTTCACCAAATTGTGATTCCAATGAATTTCCAGTGAGTGTCTATCAAAGATAAAAAATGATGAATCATTCTTCTAATACTTCAATGTCAGAAAGATCTAAGGAGCCACTCCCTTCTTCATAGGACCCATTAGCCTCAGGACAGCTTCATGAAAACAACTATGATGCCTTTTAGAATCTGTCTGAAGAAATTAAGAATCAAGCCTGATAAAAATACTTTTCCTCACAAAGGTTATGAATGAATCCCTAGAAACCCCACATCAGGTGAGACAGTTTCGATAAGAGTATTGATCAAATAAATTAGAAAATCCCTTTTTTTCCTTTGATCAAGTGTCTGAAGAAATAATCCTTGTTTGTAGGAATGAGTCCTTTGTATAACCCACTTTAAGAGAGGTCTGGAATGACCCATTGGTCATCTTGTTAAACAGCTTGGGTGTATAAAATCTTGCAATTAAAACTCTGGACTGGGAATCTATTCCCTGTTCAACCAAGACTTCCTCAGTGGTCTTGGGCAAGTCAAACTGAGTAAAATTTTCAAGAATACCCAAGTGACTTAGAGCTTAAGTCTCTTTTTCAGAAGCACGTAAGTGAAATAGGAGTCTTAATCCCATTGACTTTCAATAGCACTTAGATTCCTGTCACTTCCATGATGTGCTTCTAAAATTTTACCTGGAGAAATCCTACTTGCCTACACACACGGTTGTGGTGAGGCTAAATTTATTTCTGTTGGTAGAGTGCTTTGAGATGTTTTGGTGGAAGGTGCTACATTATTATTCTAATAGTATTCAACCTGGCTCTTTCTTACACACACTAGAATTTACACATTTTAAGGATAAAAGAAACAGCATTATTCTAGAATTTTTTTAAAAAAAATCAAAGCATTTTTCTCTGCAAGGAAAAACCTGAATACAATTGATCTGATTGCCAGAATTTGAGTCAGCTACAATATGTTGTATGATTACCTTGACAGAGTCCATGAGCCAGGAAATGCAGCAAACAAAATCACAAGTTGAGTCATAAAAGATGGCTGAGGTAAGTGATTTAAGAATTACATTTACTTTCCAAAAAATTAAACCTGCCTCTAATTTCCTGACTAAAGTCAAAGTGATTTGTAGCTGTGTAGCAGAGCTGGCTTGTAAAGTCAAAGTGATTTGTAGATGGATGGCAAAGATGGCTTGATCTTAAATACATCAGGAATGAAATTAGGTTAGAAAAATCAATGACTACTTAAGGATACTGAAATCAAAATAAAACTTTTAGGGAATAGAGACATGAGCCAAGCTTCCTGCCACATTTAGAACTTGTGGCTTTAAGAGTTATACTGTGTAACAGCCAGATAAATGTACCTACATCTGTATTTAGCAGAAGCAACAGCAAATTTCATTAGTTATTTAGATTAACCTCAAATGTTTATTTCCTTTAAAACTCATATTCACAATCCCTTTCCCCACCCCTTCCCCCCCCCCCCCCCACAGAGATGGGCCTGATTCTCTTCTCACTTACACAGGCATAAATTAGGATTAACTGTGTTGAAAGCAGTGAAGTTATACCAGCGTAAAACCTGGTCAGATGACATTCATATATAAATGGAAAATATTTTGAAAAGCAAAAGCAAAATAAAGATAAATAATCATCCCATTCCAAAAAGATATCCAGCCATTCCAATGCTGGTCTAGAATTTTCTATAGAACAATCACTCTGGCCTAAATTTTCAAAAGTGACTAGTGATTATGAGTGCCTTGATTTATGAGTAGTTGATATATCTTTAGGGATCTCCATAGGCAATCATGTTGGGATTAAGCTAACTGACGGTAGTGTGTTGGAAGATGTGTCTAGATGGTTGTTAAATCCTCAGTAGCAACTCTTTCCTCTGGACTTAGGTTTCTTTCACTAGTAACTATCTTTTTTATAAACACTTTTAACACAAATTGAGGTTTTTCTGCCCCTTACTCTACCACATCCTGCTGGAGTTTATCTATACTCAAGAATAGCCCTGATACATCAGTTATTGGCCACTGATAAATGTAACTGCTCCAAGCTGGATTCCTACATCTAGGACAAGGGACAAGCCAGAATTTCTCCCAAATGACATAAAACCAGGATGAACTTTATCAGTGTAAACCTCAGCTTGCCCTTTTCTATTTTTAAGAGTCAGTGTCAGTGCAGCTATACAGAGTTCACTAACCATCTGGACATGTGCTCCAACCCCTACTGTCAATTAGCTTAATTCCAGCATTGTTGCCTATGGAGAACCCTAAAGATCTAAACTACTCACTTCTGATATATAAAGATGCCCAAGTGAACTGAAAAAAACAAAAACTCACCCAGTTCTGTTTGACTCATCTGTGTTGAAAAGAGCAGAAACTTAAAGACAATAAGAATGCTATGTGCTGTACTAGGGTGACCAGATGTACTGTTTTTAAAGGGACAGTCTGGTTTTGTGGGACTTTTTCTTATTAGGCACCTATTACGCCTCACCCCCGTCTTGTGTTTTCACAGTTGCTATCTGGTAACTGTACTCAGTCTGTGCAAAATTTCTGCATAGTCACACCTGGAATTAGTAGGCACTCAAAATCAATAAGTCAAAATAATAAAGTAAAGTGAATAGCTGAGAATGGAAACAGCGCCTGCCATATTCTAAATACTGTAGTGCATCCAAATTCTGCATTTGCAAAACACAATGAATTCCCAATGTACTTTTAAAGGAATTTATATTGGGGATGTTTCTATTAAAATACACACAAACCTCTGTATCATTTGTGTTAAATGCATTTCTACCTCCGTTAAATACATGAGGGCACATGTATCCAAATGAAAAAAACAAGCTCCATAATATTTAGGAAATAAATGAATATGCTGATTTAAAAAGTGTGTGGTAACAAAATGTCATAAAGATAAAAACTTGCCGCTTTTACGAAGTAATCCTTCAACAAAAATGGATTTATCATTCCATGAGGCACAAAATTCATCAGTGCCTGCACACTAGGCCTAGAAGCTGTACTTTTAATATCACTTGTTTGTGCAAAAATTTTTGTCCAGTTTTCAATTCATTTGAAGACTTATTATTGTCCAATGATGCATTTAAGCAGAAAAAAATTAGAAAAAGCAAACAAAATCTGAGCAGTTTGGATTAAATGAGACATGTGTATATTTTATCCTTCAGCCCATTCACATAAAAATATAAGAATGGCCATACTGGCTCAGACCAATGATCTATCTAGCCCAATATTCTGTGTTCCAACAGGGGCGAATGCCTGATGCTTTCAGAGGGAGTGAACAGAGCAGGGCAATTTAGCAAATGATCCATCCCCCATTGTCCAATCCCATTTTCTAGAAGTCAGAGGCTTAGGGACACCTAGAGCATGGGGTTGTATCCCTGACCATTGTGGCTAATAGACCTATCCTCCATGAACATATCCAGCTCTTTTTGGAATCCAGTTATTCTTTTGGCCTTCACAACATCTCCTGGCAACAAATTCCACAGGTTGTGGAAGAGTACTTCCTTACGTTTGTTTTAAACCTGCTGTCTATTAATTTCATTGGGTGACTACTGGTTTTTAATATTATGTGAAGGAGCAAATAACAGTTCCTTATTCACTTTCTCTACACCATTAATGCTTTTATAGACTACCATATACTCCCTCACTTGTCTCTTTTATAAGCTGAACAGTCCCAGTCTTTTTAATCTCTCCTCCTATGAAAGCTGTTCCACACCCCTAATCATTTTTGTTGTCCTTTACTGTCCCCTTGTTCCAATTCTAATATATCTTTTTTGAGATGGGCTGAACAGAACTCACCCAGTATTCAAGGTGTGAACATACCATGAATTTATATAGTGGCATTATGATATTTTCTGTCTTGTTATCTTTCCCCTTCCTAATGGTCCCTATGGTTCTATTAACTTTTTTAACTGTCACTGCACACTGAGCAGCTGTTTTCAGACAACTATCCACAATGACTCCAAGATCTCTCCCCTGAGTGGTAACAGCTAATTTAGACCCCCTTCCTTTGCTTAAGAGCCTTTGGTGAGCGATCTCGTCAAAGGCTTTCTGAAACTCTAAGTACATGATATCCCCAATGGATCACCCTTGTCCACATGCTTGTTAACCCTCTGAAAGAATTCTAGTAGATTGGAGAGGCATGATTTCCCTTTACAAAAGCCATGTCAACTTTTCCCAACAAATCATGTTCATCTATGTGTCCGATAATTCTGTCCTTTACTATAGTTTCAACCAATTTGCCTGGTACTGAAGTTAGCCTCTAACTGACAGGATCACCTCTGGAGCCTTTTAAAGAAGAGAAAAAACAAAACACACACACACACACAGAGTCACATTAGCTATCCTCCAGTCATCTGGTACAGGGGCTGATTTTAGTGATTGGTTACATACCAGTTAGTAACTCTGCTATTTCATATTTGAGTTCCTTCAGAACTCTTGGGTGAATACTATCTGGTCCTGGTAACTTATTACCGTTTAATTCATCAATTTGTTCTAAAACTTCTTCTTTTGATACCTCAATCTGAGATAGTTCCTCAGATGTCACCGAAAAAGAATAGCGGAGATGTGGGAATCTGTCTCACATCCTTTGCAGTGAAGACTGATGTAAAGAATTCATTTAGCTTCTCCTCAACAGCCTTGTCTTCCTTGAGTGCTCCTTTAGCACCTTGATGGTCTAGTGGCCTCACTGATTGTTTGACAGGCTTCCTTCTTCTGATGTGCTTTAGAAAAAAAAAGTTTGCTGTTCGTTTGTGTCACTTGCTAACTGCTCTTCAAATTTTTTTTTTACTATTTATGCTTTTACACTTGGACTTGACAAATTTATGTTCCTTTCGATTTTCCTCAGTAGAATTTGACTTCCAATTTTTAAAAGATGTCTTTTTCTCTCGAGGAAGTCTTCCTTGAGTACTTTAGTACCTCAGACCAGTCTGGAGCCATCTGTTCTCATGGTCAATAAAATGCCTACACCATAAAGGTGAAAATGGGCCTAAGAGGGAAGAACATGAGGGGTCTGAAAGCCTGGAATCTAGAAAGGCAAAACAAATGTTTTTAAAATATCACATAGATCAGATTGCTTAAGTTTCCTGGGGTTAATAGTCCAGTTTGCAATGGGGTAAATTGTTCCTTCATCCAGTTCTTCTTCAGACAACTTCACAGCATTTCCATACAGTACTTCCTTTGGCATCAGGAATCAGTGATCTAGAGCCTCCTTGCTGTTCTGGACAGAACAATAGTCATTATACTGAAATGTCACTTGGGTTGGAATGGAGTGAAAGAACTCCTGTGAGATTTCATCTGAGTCACTAAAACATTCCTTTACTTACAGTATCTAGGACTACATCCAAACAAACATCCTACATCCTGGGAGTTACTCTCAGCAGAAGTCAGTCAGCACCTCACAGACCTAGAATCCTTGAGAGCAGCAAAACCGGGATGGTTTTGGATTTGCAAAACCTCCATGTTTTGATTCAGATCTTTATTCTATTTCAGCTGAACCCACAAAGAGCCATAGTCTCTGGATTAATGGCTCTGTGCTATAAGCCAAAGCCAAAGAGTATAGGTGGTTTTGACTTTGCAAAATTTCAGTCAGAGTTTAGGTTTGTGAAACTAAAATAATGAGTGGTTCAGACACAGGTTCCATTTTACCCAATCCCCAAAATTCAGGGAAAGGAGTGGATAAACAGCTCTGGTTTGAGTGCGTCCATAAAATGTTGCCTCTCTCCTAAGAGTCTAGCCAAGGGGCGTGGGGAAGGAACTCCTGTTAGAATGATCATGGGAACAATCCAAAAGTGAAAATTAGTATGATTTAGAGCAACTAGGAAATAAGACTATGATTATGAGTGGTGCTGACAATGGGTGAATTGGAATAGGTAGTTTTTTTTCAATCCATTTATGTCTGTCACCAACACTATTTTGGTTTGGTAAATCTATAACTGGGTGCACAACCATTTTTTTAAAAAAGAAAAGGAGTACTTGTGGCACCTTAGAGACTAACAAATTTATTTGAGCATAAGCTTTAGTGAGCTACAGCTCACTTCATTTAAATGTTGTTAGTAGAACTGGTTAAAAAATTTTCAGCAGAACATTTGTCAGAAAATGCAGACTCAATAAAATCAAAAAGTGTTTTGTAGGAACATACTGATTGTCAAAATTTTCATGGGAAATTATGAAAGTATTTCATTTAAAAATATTTTAAAAATCCATTTTACTATTATTTCAGCTTTTGTTATATTAATATAAGATTCAAAATGGTCAAAATGAAATATTTTCATAATCACTATAGTTTTTTCCATATTTTCAAAATATTTCAATTTTGACAAATCCTAAGATTAACTTTTTGTTCTGTTTCAGGATGAAACCAACTTTTGAAGTGTCAGGATTTCACACAGGAGGGAAATTGTTTTTTTTCAACCAGTTCCAGTTATTAATTGGTTTTAGCTCTCATTTTTTAGTACAATTTGTAAAAGTTGTATCAGTGTGTAATTTGAGGAATCCATCTATGTACAACTTGTGAATGCTGGTTGGTATTGGGGTCTGTCTTAGACTTCAAAACTTCATTTTGAAGGTAGAGCTTTACTAGGGCATGGCTACACTAGAGAGTTTACAGTGGTGCAGCTGCACTGTTCTAAGTTACGCAACTTCAGCTACGTGAATAATGTAGCTGAAGTTGACATCCTTAGACCTACTCACCGCGGTGTCTTCACTGCAGTGAATCAACTGCTGCCACTCCCCCGTCAACTCCGCCTGCACCTCTCACTGCGGTGGAGTACAGGAGCGACGAGAGAGCGCTTAGGGGTCTATTTCTGCCGTCTCGACTAGACGTGATAAATCGACCCCCGCTGGATCGATCGCTGCCCGCCGATCCAGCAGGTAGTGTAGACATACCCTAAGACAACAGAAGAAAGCCCCTGTAAGGGGTGATAGCTGGAACAGTTAAGCTGACAGGAGAGATATGTCAGCGGGAGAAGTTCACACCAGCACTTACGTCAGTGGGAGGACAGCGCTATGTCAGTGTAACTTAGGTCACTCAGGAGGGTGATTTATTCACACCCCTGTGCAACATAACTTATGCTAACATAAGCTGTAGTGTAGACATAGCCCTCCCGTATTTTGCTTCCATATTGAGATAAAATCTGCAGGAGGTGACACGAGAAATCACCTGGCACAGGGCTAATAGAGGGTCATTTAAATTTGAACATCCATTCAGATGGAGCACCCTTAGAAAAAGAGTTGGCTAGTGCCCTGGGCAAAGGAGGTTTTCAAGTCTGAACTCTGTGGGGAAGTAACAAAGCAATAGATCACCTAGCAAGGGACTTGAATCACCTGATGAGGCTGAACAGAAGGTCACTTGATAAAGGGATCTGGAGGTTATAAAGGAAACTTGCTCATTGCCCATTTTAGGGAAAAAAAGAAGCAAAGAGAGGGAAGACACATGCAAGCATGCACAAACACACAACTAACTCCATGTTGCGGAGAAGGAGGTGGCCTATGCATGAGGGCAGGAGAGGGGAAAAGTGGAACATGCTTTTGTAGCAGCTGAGTCCTTTTTAAGGTAGGATCTGCCAAGGAAAAAGAAAACAGGCTTCTGAAGAGGGAGAGGCTCCCTGATTTGGAGAAGAAGCCATATGCAGGAGAGGGAATCCTGCATTCCCTAAAGGACTCTGACCTAAGCCTAAGGAACACCACCAGAAAGGTGAGGAAACTGAGGTAGGGAAATGCATACAGGCATTTATTGTTTTGCCTAGCTCTATAGATTTTCTTGTACTAGCTCAAATAAAATAATTGATTTTTGGAACCCTTAAGTGTGTTTGCTTTTACTATTACATTTCCTCAAAGAGGTAAATTGTAAACACACAAGCAGGGCCCACAAGGATGGAGTTCGGAGAAAGGGTGTGCTTATGCTACTGTGACGTTATTGATATGAACTGGGATCATATAGATCATTGTTGCAAGCAAAATCCTGTAGTGGCACCAAATCTTGTATAAGGGGGTCAAATAAGGTGTCTAAGACAAGGTTATGGTTGGCTGCTTATGATTATGCTATCTGTATGCATGTATCATTTTTGTATTTAAAGTTATAAGTATTGGCTCTATCCTGTCTGTATTTCAAACTTATGAGGTGCTTCTGGGTGACACCCCAGACAAGTTGGTGTCAGCTCTGCCTAGCCTGCTTGGTGGCCCATTAAGGACCATCAGTTATACAATTGACCCATTGAGAGAAGGCAGATACACCTTGTGACTCAGCAAGATATGCATGGACATACCTGTGGACAGAACTCTGAGGTTCATTCTTGCCATGTGCCCAAATGCTTGTCTTTGAAACAGAGATAGAGAGGCCACATGACAAGAGATTATAAAAGACTGCTGCAGTGCCTCCATCTTGTCTTCAATCCTGCTTCATACCTCTGGAGGGATTTTGCTACAAACAGAAGTTCTACACAAAGGACTGATCATAGAATATCAGGGTTGGAAGGGACCTCAGGAGGTCATCTAGTCCAACCCCCCATTCAAAGCAGGACCAATCCCCAATTTTTGCTACAGATCCCTAAATAGCCCCCTCAAGGATTGAATTCACAACGCTGGGTTTAGCAGGCCAATGCTCAAACCACTGAGCTATCCCTCCCCCGACACAGCTGTGGATGTACTCCAGAGACTTGATTTGAACCTGTAGTTTATTCTGTCACTGCTACAAGCCTGAACTAAGAACTTTGCCATTACTGTATGTAACTGATTCCATTTAACCAATTCTAGCTCTCATCTATATCTTTTTCCCTTTCATGAATAAACCTTTAGATTTTAGATTCTAAAGGATTGGCAACAATGTGATCTGTTCTTGCCATGGGTAAGATCTAGCTTGTACATTGACCTGGGTCTGGGGCTTGGTCCTTGGGAATCAAGAGTACCTTTTTTCTTTTACTGGGGTATTGGTTTTCATGACCATTTGTCCCCATAACAAGGGGCACTTGTGGTGATACTGGGAAACTGGAGTGTCTAAGGGAATTGCTTGTGTGACTTGTGGTTAGCTAGTGGGGTAAAACTAAAGTCCTCTCTGTCTTGCTTGTTTGGTTTGCCTTGGTGTGCACACAGGGCTGGATTACCCAATAGGCAGACTAAACATGTGCTTAGGGCGCCATCAAAGCAGGGGGCACACACACACAAAAAAACCCCCACACGTATCAAAGTAGTCATCATGGGAAAAATCAGAACTTTGTTAAACTTCCTTACACTCCACTACACACTCTTCCCCCATTTTTCTGTCCTCTTTTTACTACTTATCCCCACCTAAACCAGAGGGGTGTCCTACTAACATAGATCAAAATAATGCGAGGAAATCAGATCCTGTCATGTATTGCAATAAATTTGTTTTATTATTGATATATTCTTCTGAGTTATATACACTTGATTCGTTTTTTTCCTTTTATTTAAATTATACACACACACACACACAAAATAGTGTACGTTGTGTAATTTTTTTTTTTAAGTTCAGATAAGGGGCAGGATGAAACGTAACCAACTGAATGGAGCACAGAAACGTAAACTGGCAGAAGAAAAACAAAACTAGTGACATTTTCCAAAAATCTTCCAAAGCTGCAATCATTTTTCAAAGCGAATCCATCAGAAGCAACATCTTCTCTCAGTAGCACAGACATCGTTCCAAAACCTATAGGTGTTTCAGAGATTGACCCTTCTTCCATTGGTGAAACAAACACCATTCCAGAACATGGGGATGTGTCAGACTGTAATTGATCATCCTACTCCTGATGGTAAAACAGACATTGTTCTAGAAGGTGTGGATGTGTCAGAGACTGAACCTGCTCATGCTGTAAATAATAGGAGAAAAGATCCTGGTATGTGGGTTGATTTCAGTACCGATGATGTAGCTTACTGGATAGATCGTGGACCAAATGACTGTCAACACCACACTCGGCCATTTGAGAAATCATGTTGGACTTTTACCAATGGCAAACAAACAAGATATTGTCCACAAAAAGAAGCTTTTAGAACAGAACAAATATGCCATATTCGTACCATGTGCTGCACACTCACTCAGTCTTGTTGGCCGCAGTGCTGTTGATTGTTGTCCAGTGGCAGTAAGTTTTTTCTCAACAGTCCAGTTACTTTATAAATTTTTTTCTGCCTGAACACACCGATGGACAGTTCTTAAAACATATTTGGGCAATGATCATGTGTTGAAATCTCTTTCTAATACTCGCTGGGAGGTACATGCAGTGGCAACAAATGCAATTCTGGAGTCCTACTCAAAGATTGTGGATGCATTAGAAAGGATAGCTGAAGACCAGTCACAAAAGGGAGAAACTATACGAGAGGCAGAAAACATTGCAAACAAGATGCAAGAACTAGAGTTTGTATTCATGTTGACCATGTGGAATGAAATTTTACAACACTTTTACCGCACAAGTCAAGCTCTCAAGAAAATGAATTGGATTTGAAAACATGTGCAGTCCTCTGTCAATCATTAGCAGACCACTACGGACCAAAGTAGTATCAAGTAGATTTTCTTTTCTAAACGATATGGACTTCTCTGACAAACAATATTTACAAGGTTCCCAAAAGCTAGTTGACTCATACCCTGTTGACTTAAACATGAATCTCTGTGGAGAAGTACAACAGTTCCACTGTTATACGCGCGTAAAGTTTAATGAAACAGGAAAAATGAAATTTAGTCACATTGATCTTCATGACACATTATTGAAAGACGGAATACAATGTGTATTTCCAAATGTAGAGATTGCACTACACATTTTTCTAACATTGATGATGACTAACTACTCCGCAGAACGCTCTTTTTCTCAGCTGAAAAGAATAAAAAACCCTCAGAGAACAACAATGTGTCAGAACAGACTTGATTCACTTTCCCTATTGTGTATGGAAGTGGACATGCTTTGTCGAGTCAGCTTCGATGAACTTATCCGGAATTTTGCAATCAGAAAAATCTAGAAAGATGCTATTTTAATTTCAGCATACATGTAAGTTTTGTGTCATTTCGAAAAATAAAATTTTATTTTACGGTATAGTATTGTTTTTATTTTGAATTACATATGGGGGGGCACGATAATCTTTTCAGTGCTTAGGGCTTCTAAAAGTCTTAATCCGGCCCTGTGCGCATAGAAACCCCAGCCTTGGGCTGAAACTGCCCTGCTTTAAGCAATTTGTCCTGAACTGGCACTCTCAGTTGTGTCCCACCAGAACCAGCATCTTTACAGCTACTATAGTGTCAGATCTATCCCTGTAAACCTCACACAGCTGAGGTGGGGTCAGATTTCTGTTAAGGGGTAACAGACAGGTAACTGTGCCCACAAATGTACAAGAGAGGCGAAAAGATGAGACAGTGCTGCAATCTACTCAGACCAAGGGAAGTATAAGAGCACATAGGTGTTGCATGCTGGGACCCCCAAACACCAATCTAGTGAGTGTTCAGCTGCCGGGGGGGAAGGAGAGGGGGCTCTACCAGGGCTGTGTGACATAGCAATAGACAAAATGTATCCCATTTTCAAAATACATAGTTTTGAAATGTCTTTCTGAGGCCCTCATGCTGCTCTCACTTACACCAGCATTGCTCCACTGACATCAGTGAGTTATTCCTAATTTGTACCAGTGTGAGATCAAAGTCAAGCGCTCTGTTTTACCATCACTGCCACCTACACATCACACCCAAGGTGTGCCAGATCATAAAAGGCGAAAGCATGCAAATGCCTGAAAAGTGTGACAATCTGAGCAGTTCTTTAAACAAGTATTCCTTTACAGACTGAAAGGAGTAATTACCAGATAATGGGGAATGCGACCTTTGGATTTAACACAAAGGAAAGTGAACATAAAAAAAGAGTATAATGTTTAACACGATAAAATCACTTTCAAATTCACAAATGGATTACTGGAATCTACTATATTCACATGAGCAATCAACATTACTTTCTATTTCTTGTCTATTATTTAACATTTATGCTTCCAAAATGTGATTAAAAAAAAGCATTCTTCCCCACAACCATATCTAGTATGACTGTTTTTGTTTGATGAAGTTCAGCTGAGACAAAACTGCATGATCTCTACTGCCAATTAGGATTTCTGAGTTTAGGAACACATCACTTCCACCAGGATGTAAGTAAGCACTCATTCTCTCACCTGAAGAGAATTATTGAGTTGTTTGTATGGTGCCAACAATGAGCTAGGTGTATGAGAGAGAGAGTTCACAAACTGCCCTATCCCACACAGAAGGGAAGTCAGCTGCTACTTCAGGTGCAGGGATCTGCATCTGGAGAAGGGGTAAGTAATAAATAGATTCTCATCCCACAGCTGTATTAACTATTGTGTAGAAATCTTCAGTGCTGTGAAGTTGCAGAATTCCTTTGTGCAGCTACAGAGACAGAGCTGGTAAGGGAGGACTTACCAGTGGGGACCAGCTGGCCCATGAACTAGTGTTAAGTTACATGATCTCACCAGAGATGGCCTTAGCTTCCTATGGATCCACTAAAATTAGCAGTTTCTCATGGTGGAATCACTGCCCTTTCCAAACACAGCAAAGAGACTTAGCATCTTGCAGTATTGTGCCTAAATGAACATAAATTGATTGTTTGTGAATGTAAATCATGAGCTTAATAGTTACTGATTACAATGAAATAAACACATCCTCTATAACTGCAAAAACTATGAAGAACATACATAAGATGTCAGGAATAAAAAAAATGTGACTGCAGTTCCATAACCTTCAGATGTAACTACTGAAAAAAAAATGGTACTTAATAAACCTATCAACTATATACACCATACTGGAAAAAAAAATGTTTGGTCTGTAGTTCAGAGAAAGATTGACAATTAAAAAGGAATGCGAATCCCACTCATTTAATTTAGAAGGTCATTGGTTTATTCTTTACTCTCTTGAACTCTAGGAGAATGCAAAAAAAATTTAGTAAGGATGATTAAATAATAGAACAAACAGAAACTGACATTGAAGTGTACAAACTAAAGTTGAAGGAGCAAAAACAGCCACAGCCTATGTAATGCACTGGATTAGTTCCATACCCTTTTATTTATTTCTTTATTCTCAAGTGATTGAAATATCCTTAGTGGACATTTGTTATCACAAAAACACATAGTTTAGCATAACTGTCAAGGTCCAGTCTACTTCCCTTAAAGTCAATGAGAGCAAGATGGGGCCCTGTTTGTTTCTGATCTAACCAAGATCCCTATTATATATGTGTATTAGAGTAGCAGTTAGAGGCCCCACATGAGACTGGAGTCCATTGTTCTAGCTACTGTACATATAGGTGGTAAGAGTTTATGATCTAAGCAGACAAGTGTGAGAGAAAGGGATATAACAGAGTGAACTGTGTGATGGATTGTTAGTGCCATGATGTTTTGTTACTGTTCTTTGTTTTGTTGTACAGACGTTAGGGAAGGAAAGAAGTTTTAAGAAGAGGGGACTTGGGAATAAAGGGAGGAGCATGGAGGGAAGGTGGAGTCAGGCTGAAGTGAAGTGACTGTGTAGGAGAGAGTTACAGCCATCTCTTTCACTCTGATAGGCTGAAGCTGGTGCTTACTGGGCAATTACCCAGCAGACACTTTACAGCTTGACTTTTCAGGCTGGCTCAAAGCTGTGGAACCATAGATTCCAGCAATCCACATCCAGGGTGGAGGCTGGGTGAAGCCCTAAAAAAAAAGCTGAAACTAGGCCTTTTGAGCCTTCTAGAGGTCAAATTTTTGACTTTTCTCCAAAATCATGGGAAGTAGACACTTATTTTTTTTAATGAAAGCAGAAAGTCCTACATCATTCCAGGAGTGGGGCAGGGGCTTTAAGAAAACAACAAATATTGCAAGACTGGTGAGAACTAACAACACTAGGTGAGGGCCCATCAGGAGTTAGATGCAGATAGAAGACCTAGAGCACAGACATAGATGAGAGTAGAAAGGGTCTAATGACAAGCAGAGAAAGACTACATGTGCAACCTCTCAGATAACATTTCTGAGGTAAGCTATTGGCTGCAGGTCAGGATGTACCAATTTTTACTAACACAAGAACCAGGACAAAGCTTTTCCTGAACTTCAATTAAAAAAAAAAAGAAGAAGTTGGAATTAGTCCGGTTTCAGAGAACCTGCCTGCCCATCCCAGGACCTGGCTTCTTCCTCATGTTGACTCTCTCCTTTCTCTACCACATTGTGCCTCCTGTCCCCATTTCAGGCCCTCAGAACTCCATACTTCTGAAGACTTATTGCTGGCTTCAGCTGGTTCTTTGCTTTCTCCTGGGCACTTCTAATCCTCAATTGTTGTTCTCAGTTGGGGATTCTGAGGCTTCATGCACAGCAGACTGCATCAGGCACTACAACATGCCAGAAATAAGTATAGAGTTCTCTGGACTATATCAGAGAGTCCTTAAAAGTGGAGGTGAAGGAAAGGGACAGGAAGTGTCCTAGAAAAGACAAGAAGCTGGGCTGGAGAAGGGAAGTCAAGGCTGCAGTGACCTGGTAAGAGGGAAGAAAGGAGAACCTCTGAAGATTCAGAAACAGATAGCTTTGAAATGGACCATCTTCCCAGGGAACCCTGTTTCTTTCAAGATTGTTTGGCTGTTTTTGTGTTAGACGCCTCAATTTTCAAGACTTCACTGCTTGTCTCTAAACAGGGGAAATGATTTCTTGTTATAAAATGCCATAGTTTCCTATGAACCCTGTTCTGCCTCACTTTCAAGATCCTCTTAGCTGAGTTGGAGTGGATACAGTTAGAGTAATGAGCCCATTGTGATCTACAAGGGTAAGAGAAGTGAGTCATTAAAAGGCATGATCCCTGACACAGACACATGGCTTAGAGACCAGCAAATGCAGGGCATGAACTGAGGACTACAAAATACTACCCAAAATACTTGAAATGAAGAGATTACAGAGACTTTAGGCTCCTGCAAGTTTTTATGTTGATAGGCAGTAATTATCACTTAGCAGCAGTGATAAAGAGGAAGCCACAGCAGGTTGCACCTTTAATAAAGTGATGTTTTCTTAGACTCACTCATGTACAGAGTGCTTTGTGTTTTACAGAAAGTTATTTTAGGAATATGGTGTTGCTTCCCTTTATAATGACATGCTGAGAAACAACCCTACCCTCTTAGGGGTGTGGTTAAATTAGTGCAATATCTACTGTGGTGACATTTAAAATTTACTTCTGTTTATACACATGTGATTCACACCATGAATTTACTAGGGAGCAAGATGAAAGGAAAATAAGTAGTTTTAGCAGATGAGTGATTTCTCCACTCAGGAAAACTGTCCTAGGTAAATAGCCTTTGAAACCAAAAACAAGGAAGTAGTCAGTCATCATATCACTAGTGATAGTGTAGAATGGGACCAGAGAGCTCATTTCACTATTGGTAAAGAATCCAAAGGTTCATGAAACTGCTGAGGAATCACAGAGGAAGATAAAGGACAACTTACCTGCTAAAGCTAGGATTATGGGGAAGCTAATGTTCCAGAGAGTTTGAGAATTATATTTAGGGCCATGTCAGCCATGGGTAGTCAGAGCCAGTCTGCACAGCCACAAGACTGGAGTGAAGAATCAGCTGGGTCCAGATATCAGGAGATAAACTGGAGATCAGGAGTCAAGCCAGGTCAGAGTGCTAGGAAATCAAGGCATTCATTTGTTCAGGCAGCTTCCTCTGCCTACAGCTGTCTTTTCTGATACAATGTTTGAAGGCTGACACAGAAGCCTATTTTGATGCTTCTGAGAGCTGAAAATATATGTGGAGGTGGTTCTCCTGTCTTGATCTTCACATTTTGTGAAAAGAAGAGGAGTTTCTGTATGCACTATTTTAAAATGGGTTTTGTTTTGGGGGGCTTTTTTTCCTAAGGAAGCTATCAAAGAATTTCTATTAAAACTCTGCCACAAATCTTGGTTCCAGCCGTGGAGCCTCTAATGTAGGTGAAGCCACCCTTTCAACTAAGAACATAACTACTGTATACCTTTGTGATCTTTCCCAGAATGATAGAGGGAGAAGCCATGGAGGTGACTTTGGGTATAGAACATATCATCTAACCTCTGTGGGCAACATAGAAGTGTTATGGAACAGAGAGCTAAAAACCTATGGACCAAATTTATCATTGTTCTATAGACTCAGTAAGGTTTTGCCTTTTAAGAGTTTCAGTCAGGAAACATTTTGCAGTGTAACAACAACTTTAGTGAACCTACAAATTCATGAACAATACTGTATAGTGTAATAAATATGCTAATGGATGAGTCAATGTACATTAATTATACACACAAATCACATACATGTTGACTTTCATATGAAATTTTTGTAACAGCACCAACTTTCACCAGAAATTAATTTGATTCTATTTGCCTAGTTAAAGTATATTTTAAAGTTATTTTACTGTTATTTTGGTTGGTCAAATTCAGAAGTGGCATAAATGGTGTAAATGTACATGTCAGCATTCTATGTAAATATAACTCTCATTTGCATCTCAGGGGCAAAAATCATAGCAGATTTTGGACAGGTGTAAGATATAGTGATGGGGGATGCTTTATTTTATATCCTTTCACAGATGCACCTGTCCCAGTAACAGCTAGAAGAGACCTGGTAGCACAGCTCCATCATGCCTGAGCTGCCAGGGAGCAGGGACAGAGCCTCTGGGAAACATAACTGTTGTGTAGACCTGGACCTCTGTGCTCATAGTTCTGGTATCCCAGATATCTCTTTGCATCCATAGAGTTGTGGGGGGCAGGTCTTATGGCCTAGTCTATGGGAGTGGGGGGGAATGCACAAAAATAATAATATTTTGTAGATTAAGTGCCCTCTGAGCACCATTCCAGAGGTTTTGCTGTGGGAAGGGATGATCCCAGCCATTAATGTCAGGACACTGTCATTATTAATATTATTATAATGATCTTGGAGCATAACAACAAAAAGCTTTTAAAGAAAAATGAAAAACAGAGCAGACAAGAATAAATATATAAAGGAAACACTTCTTTTGCACTATGCTTAACCCTGTTTTATTGGGAGGGAGTTTAATATCGTACTGGAGACTCTAATGAGTTCATATAAAATTATTTACTGTTTATTTTGTTCTAAACAGTGGAATCAGTTTTGCAACTCTCTCTCTTTCTTGATGACTTTTCATGTCCATTTCCAAGAGAGCTTGTCCTACAGCTGTTTGCAAATGTACCAGTTGTGTGAGTCATGTAAACCCTTTTAATATTTATTCAATTAATATTTATTTTCATCATCACTATCAAGTGCTGAGCAATAAAAATGGCTCCCGATGCTAATAAAAAATTACTTTTATTTATCTAAACTTATAGTAACCAAGAGGATTAAGTCCCCTCCTATGCACTAATTTAAGTCAAAATAGATGCCCTGTTTTGAAATTAGAATCAAATATGTAGGTTCAGAATTAGACCTCATGGCTAGTGTCAGGCTGTTGGACTAATAGGGAAGAAAAGATAAAAATAGTTTCTCCCGCAAAGATTATGTAACTTTTATGATTGGGTAAAATGAACTGATTTAAAAGGAAGAATACTGAAAAAATGCAGGCTAGGACAGAGTCCCAGCTCATTTTCTTCTTCATGTTTCAATGAGCTCCCTTTTAAATTTGGTTTTTAAGTACAGGTAAGATAAAGTATTTCTATTTTTCTGAAACTATTATGTGGTGATCTGCCCTGACAGTGCATCCATGAGCCTGAGTCACAGGCGATGAAACCCTTTTCAATAGATATGTTGGGCCAGACTCATCAAAGCAGGTTTATGGATAACTCCCAGAACCAGCTGTTCACAGTCCTATTCTCCCCTGCAATTTAGGAAGGATTCATCCAGAGGGAGGACAGGAGTATTGTTGACTCCAGCTTCCAAGAGTGCTAGGAGGGAACACCTTTAAGTCAGAATAGGTGTGTGTGGAGCCAACACAGGCTGCCGATGGGATGTGTTCATTATGAATTGGGAACTCTGACTCAGATTCCCCTTATACTCTTCTGGATACATCGCTTTCCATTTCTAATATCAGAAAAGCACTGTCATTCAGCCAGAAAAAGCATAAAAGAAGCATTGGACCTAAAGGTCCAATAACTGAATAACTGCAGCTCCCACTGTATGAATATAGATTTTAGTGCTTACATTTAAGTTTAAGAATTGTGGTCATAATATAAATAAACTCCATATAGGACTTGATGATGCTTAGTGCACTACTGGAAGGCATTCAGTTACAATGGTGATGAGCACGGTATAAGAACCTATTTCAAATAGAGGTTCTTTGATGAATAAAAGAAAGATCTGCCCTTCTTTCCAGCATGTTTACTTCTACAAGGACATACTTTTTTGTTTTAAAAGCCAGGCTATTTTGAAGTGACTCCTGGTTTTTAAACTCTACTGCCTGGTCAGGGAGAAAGGAAGAGCAAGCTCTAGGAAGTGATACTTCACTTGTGTCCATAGGGCCATAAGTCGTATTGTGGGATAATGTACAGTATATAACTATGAGTCAGAGAACAGCTCCTTTTGCTTCCCTCTCAAGCACTCCATGCCAGCTGACACATACAAGGCAGAATAAGAAGAGCTGAGCACATAGTTCAGAAGGGCTGGGATCCTTCTCTGTCCCTTCAAGCAGACAAAGTTGGAGGAGGGAAAAGAGGAAGAAAACCTCATCCTCTCCTTGCAGCCAGGATCAGGGAGAAAGGAACACTCCATTCCTTCTCACCCCTCCTAGAAGAGGTGAGGGATTAGAGGAGATCTTAGGTCAGATTCTTTAGTCCAGGTGAGTAGGGCTCAGCACAAGACCAGAAGGATGAAACTATGGATAACTTTATGCCCACACAATTTTATGCCCAGCTACTTGTGGCCCCAACAGACATTCCCAGCAAGCAGAGATCATTCATGCATCCTTTCCCCAGACACGTCCCCTAAGCTAAGAGCTAGGAAGACAGTTGTGTATGGCCAGCAGGTAAATCCTGCATTGACCAGTTAAGCTGTCTTCAAAGCTGTTTCGTGTGCTGGAGTGGCACAAAGCAATCTCAATCTAGCCTATTGTGTATCTAGAAATCATACAGCTACAAAAAATAATCATGGGGCCCTATCCTCCTAATGTTGCATTGCAATGTTTGTCTTGCAGTGTTGTGCGATGTAACAACATAGCAACAGAATGATACAACAACATGATGCAACCATCAATGCAGTGAACATCATGGTATTCATGCAGTTTAGAGGCTCTTCGCAATTTCACTCCTGACAAAGTTGCTATTTTCTTTTACAAAGTCAAGTGCCCCAGATGCAAAATTCTATTGCGTTAAGTGCTGTGGGAGTAGGGCAACTCATTTGTGTGAGCTCTCCACTATCCAGTCATTTGAACAGCTTACCGCCAGGTGGAAGAAAATGTGTTTTTGAATAAGCTTCTGAAGACCAGCTGGTTTCTTACTGAATCTTTCTTGCAGAAAGAAATGTCAAAAGACACATTTTCCCTGACTTAGAAATGAATTTGGCTCAGATAATCATAGGGCCCAATTCTGCCATCTTCACTTACATTGAGCAATACCTTATTCTTTGTGCAGACTCCTGGTAATGAATGGGATTACTTGTGGAGTAAGCTATTACTCAACATGGGGAATACAGCAGAATTGGGGTCTCAATTAGATGATTCTTTCAAGAAATGCCATAACAAATACACTCCCCACACAGAAAGTGATCAAAAGCTATTCTGTTTGTAGCTACAACATTTCAGGGAAGTCATACAAACTGTTGGATCATAAATTTTGACTAAATAATTATCTAAGATGGACTTGATCGAAAATGAATGATTCTCAGCAGCACCAGAGTTCTTTTCAGCTGTTGAAAAGCTGCCTCTTAGTAATAGCCATCTTAATCTACCTAATTTGAATGAAACTCAATCAAAAAAATTGAAATGTCCTATTCTGTATTACTTTCCTCTGGAAGCTCTGCAGTTTTAAAGCTTGCTGGTATGATGCATTTAATTGAATAGAATTCAGTGATGAAGAGGATGCAATATTTTGTAAACTGTGCTGACATTTTGAGATTGGTGGGGAGGATAGTTTCAATAAAACAGGATGCTAGCACTGGAAATCAATAGAAGAAAAAATATGAGTCGCTTGAAAATTCTATATTGCACAGAAGTACTGATGTCTATTGAAACTGGAATAGGAATCATTATTCTGGGTATGAAATTGCCATACAGCAATTTGATCCACCATGGTCACCTGAAGGTGGTCTTTGACTTGCTTTAATTTTGTGCAGACAGGAGATTGCCCTACGTAGATGGAAGGAATGTGATAAAAGTCTTAATAAAGGTAGAGTATGAATATTTTGCAGGTATGATCAGAATACTGAGAAAGAGTTAAAAATAAAAAATTTAAAAGCCCTGTCCATAAAACAAGTTCCAATTATTAATTGAAAAGTCCAGAATAAATTACATGAAGCAGTAGCACGTTTTAGGCCCTGAAAAATTAACTAGAGGGCCTACTGGGGAAGTGGGTGGAGCATAAAACCAGGTCAAAGAACAACCTGAAGATTTCCACTCCCTGGGAGAGTTGAGAGTGGTCATATTTTGAAGGTGATACATGTGATGACAAGGGAAAGACAAGGAAAATTTTACAGCTGTTGAAGTATTTCCTGCTGGCTGAACTGTGATCAGTATTGACAGCAGTAGCAGCCTGCCCTTCTAGTTAAAGGATGAAAGGTTGCCATAGGAGCAACAGTTGATACTCCTAGGGAGAAGATGGAAGAACTTCAAAGTAGAAATACAAAAATATGGGCTCCAGAATAAAGAAGTGAGGAATTAAGGCAGAGGAGTGCTTCCTTCTCCTCCCCTGCAAAGAAATTAATCCAGCCAAGTATTTTAGTGAAAGAAATAAAAAGATTAATATAAATAGGAATTAATTTCTGAATCTCTTTCATTTTATTAGTCTTGTATTGTGCAAGAGGAGACCACTTACTTTTGTTGACCGATGACCCGTGACCTTAGTTTATTTATATCTTAGAAAGTTAAGATGCTTGTTAAATTAGTGCAAATGGAACTAAAGCTACAGTGCAAGTAGGAATAAGCAAAAGACACTTAAAGATGAGCTTTTTCAGTGAGCCTGAAGCCTAATATTTAGCTTGATGCATAGTGGAAGTAATAGTTAGCATAAGGCCACATTAGGCCTAATAAAAGTTAGCATTAGATTTAGCAATATATGTTGTGTGATAAACTATGTAAACTTCCTTAACCACATTGTATACAGGACTTTCTATCTGTGCAAATGTCTACGACAATTGTTGAGCCCCCAAAATGGGTAGCAAAAATGGCAAATGTGGACATAGAATGAAATATGGTCTCAGAAATAGGTGGGTATAAGGAATTGGAGCATAAAATGGGAATCAAATGCAAACCTCAGCAGGACCTATTATTAGGGACAAGTGCATTTTGCATCCAAAATTAATCATAAGGCTACATTTTGTATGTTAATATCAGTGACGTGTGTGTGATGTTTGTGAAAGGATTCTGGTTGTTTTGCAATCCCATCAAAGCTAGCCTGTGTTTAATGTGTCAAAATATGCTTTGATGAGCTCATGTAAGGTATGAGAAAACAAGACAAGATTTTGTTTAAAAAAATAATTGAAATGAAGTCTCAAGGATCACTATAAACGTAGAGCTTACAAGTGTAGCTAAAATGAAATTCTAATGCAAGAAAAATGTTAAGTTCTTTCTCTGTTTCATACCTTGATTCAGAATGCATTCTCACTGATGTTCAAAAGAAATGGAATAGGGATATTCCACCCTTCTCCCTCAATAAAGCATCTAGCTTATTTGCAATGAACATTTTTTTCATTTGAATGATCAAACATAGAATGATAACAAATGTGGTGTAAATCAGAAGACTAACATCTTTTGTAGAGTTGAGTTATGGTCAGGAAAGTTACTCCAGCATACAACAATGGCATCTTCTGACACACAGGGTCTGTTGTTGAGCATTCTGAGTTTGATTTCCATTAGTGCTAAAATTAAGTTTTATTACCTTTTTTTACTCCTGTTAATATTGCAGAACCCATAAAACTTCAAGAGAGTCAGTTGGCTCTTTTTGGTTTGCATATCCTGTTGCGAATTATTAAGTAGGCTCCCATTATGGAATCTTTACCCTGAGCTGTATACTTTAAGACACAAATCCATCAAAACACGTAAGCATATGTTTAACTTTAAGCACGTGTTTTAGTTCATCCATATTCAGCAAAGCACTTCAACACATGCTGAACGTCAAGCATGTATTTAAATCCCACATGTTTAAAGGTAAGTAAATGCTGAAGTGCTCTGCTAAAGCAGAGCCTATGTGTGTATTACTAATCTTGTGCTAAAAACTAAGTACCTGCTTAAGTGCTTGGCTTGATTGGGACCTTATTACACACATAAAACACATGAGCTCTGTCAACATTTCTGGTAATTATGCAAGCTTGACTTCCTGAATTTAGATTGAGTCTACAGGCCTGACAGTTACAAAAAAAATCATTTTCACTTATAAACTGGTATGTTTTGATATGGAAATAAAGGGGAGAAAATAAATATGAAAATCTAGGTGGCCATTTTTACGTAGTCACTTTTCAGAGTAGAACCTTTTACATTATTAACCTTTTAGCTCATCAAACCGTCTCTATGTCTTAGACCACTTCCCCTGAATCTCCCGTCCTTATAGTGCCATGTTTGTTTGAATGTTAAATAATTGAATTGCACAGTCACATTTCTTATATCATCAGTTTTTCAGAGCAGAGACTGTTTTTTTAATGTGTTTGCATAGTGCCTAGCACAATGTGGCCTAGATCTTGATTAGACTTCTGGGTATTATTGTAATAATAATCATAAATTATACAAATGTAATAATTTATCTACACTAGAGTACACTATTCCCCATAGAGGAGTGTATGAAGCAGGTAAGATTGGGGAGGGAGGGCTCAGCAGAGGTCATATACCAATTCAAAATGCTGTGTGTGTGTTAGAGATACACTTGCTTTAAAACATGAAACTAATATTATCAGAAGGAATGAGAAGGTCTCTGGATTGCATTTTCCCTCTGTCTGTACTACAAAGTATACATTATGGCGTGTACAATTCAACTGAACTGAGATCTTAAAGTGGGAGTATCAATCAAGAGACCTGATTTTAAAATGCATAGAACATTGCATTGAAATGTACATTCATTCCCCAGGAAAACAAAATGTTTGCGTCTTTTTCTGTCATTCCTGTGAAATGATATGTGCCCAAGACATCTTAAAATGTTATTTGCAGTCGAATATAATATATTAAAAGTGACAACCATAAGGGAATCCCATGAATGGGAAATGGCAAACAATATCTTGTCCAAACACAAAGGTGGAAGACATAGGTGTCCTAAGAGTTTTCCCCACCAGTTATATTTTAACAGAAAAGATTATTTTGTCCACTGGATCAGAAAAAAAACAGATATGTTAATCAGAAACAGCCTAACAATAAATATAAGCTTTTAATGCAAACTTTGCTTCATTTTCATTTCTTTATACATCACCAAGTTTTGCTGAGGTCTCTCACATACCAGACAGCAGTTCCAATAGCATTCATTGTAAATAACACTTTTTATTTTTGATTTATTCCCAAGCAAAAACCAGTTTTAAAAAAGGGTTGAGAGTTATGTGTGTTTCATTGGAGTCTAGCTAACACTAGCTAAAACAATATTAAGTTTTGTTTGCAAAAAATCCCTTTTAAAAACTCAAGTGTTAGAATGTCTAAATATGAACCATTAAGGGATCCAGACATTTCCCTGCTGCCATATAATCGTTCGTCAGCCCTATGACTCCACCCAGCTTACCCTATCCACCAAACCTGAAGTTTGCCTTCTACAGTTTGCAAAATCCACACCGCTTCATAATACCTCACTAAGCCAAGTTCTTCTGTTGCAACAACAAATAAGCTCTATTGACTTCAGCAGAGTTATTCTGGATTTCTGTCAGGTGAATTTAGAGCAGAATTTAGCCCAGTTTTCAGTTGAACTTAGAGCAGAATTGGGCCCATCTTCTCTAGACCTGGAATAATGAATGCATAGTCACCTCCTGGGTGTGGTGCTCTGTCCCATCTTGTAGCACCGGTTGTTGGTGGGCGGAATCAGACCTCTGGAGCAGGGGTCTCAAACTCAATTTTCTTTAGGGCCAGTGCCGGTCCTCAAATCTTTCCAGTGGGCCAATAATGTCACTGAAGATGGTGTTCAGAAAAGAAAACGTTTATATTGTATTTTTTATTTCGAATTTCTTAGAAATAATAAAACTGTCATACAACTTTATACAATTCTTTGCCTGCCAGAGAGTTTTTAGTGTTTGCCAGACACCTGGCAATGCTTCAGTTCTGTCAGTTTGTTGATGTTTGGTCTCAGTGACTGAGCAGTTGAAACCTTCAGGATTGCAGCAAGGTGTGCGTCAGATAGTTGTGTTTGGTATTTTGACTTGTTTATATTCATCGTGGAGAAAAGTGACGTTGCCTCCATGGCTGACTCCACCTGGCAACTAGTGATGATATCTCTGTCCCTCTCCCCTGCCGATGGGAGCTGCGGGGGGCAACGCCTGCAGCAGACAGCCAGCAGCGTGGCTGCATGGGTCTCTCCTCTGCGGGCCGCAGTGGGGAGGTTCTCGGGCCACAGATGGCCCACTGGCTGGGACTTTGAGACCTCTGCTCTGGAGCTTAATGCATGAACCTCTACTGCATGAGCTAAAAGCCACATGGCCGTTAGCTAAGCTGTAGAGCAGATTCATAAATCTCTCTAAGTGGTCTCGGTGCCACTAGATGGGACAGAGCACCACACCGAGGAGGTGTGTGGGTTACATGTATTCTCCATATGTGGAAAAAAAATCTGTGTCCTTAAAATTATATAAGTATTGTAAGTCTCTCTATGTCTACTATAAACCAGAGATATTTTAACCCCTTATAAAAGGCTGGAAAGCTCTGCGGTAGCTAAAAACATATATTTTTTCATAGACTTATTCTTAAAGTCATTGTCAAGTGATTCTAGGAAAATATTTTCTGGAGCTAAATTTACCACTGGGAGTTTAGTTTTCTGCTATCACCTTATATAATTTGCTTTCAGAACTGACCTACTCAAGGGCAGAAACAGAGCATATGTTCTAACGTGCCTTCCCCCATGCACTGCCTCTAGTGCACCTTCTGGTTGGTGATCTTCAGGGAGACTAATTTAACAGGAGTATAGTAAAATCGGTATAAAAAGTTTTACTGTATTTGGAACAAATAACCAGATGTAGCACGGCTTCTTGTATATTCAGAAACTGAGTGCCAGTCTTCATGTGTTGTATTTGACAACCAGCCTGTTTTCTTAGTATCAAATTTTATTCCCATCTCTAATGCATTAAGGACAACATTTTCAGAGTTGCCTCCTCATTTTGTATGTCCAGCTTGGCACCCCTAAGGTCTTATTGTCAGAGTTGGTAAGCACCTGAAGACTCCATTGACTACAGCTGGAGTCGTGAGTGCTTACCTGCATCAAAACCAGGAAGCAATGCCTTCTTTATAGTAAAAGATACCAATGTCAGCATTAGATTATTCATTAAAGCTGGGTAAAATTGTTAGAACACAACGCAAAATTATTCAAAAATTGTATCTTTCTGATTTTTTAGCCAAAAAAGCCCATCCTCTATTGAAAATGGACATATTTTTGAACAAGGAGGTCTGTGCATTGGAAATTTGGAAATTCATGGTTTTGCATGTTTTTAGTGACACCTTGCCATTTCATTGAAATAACTTGGGAGGAAACTGAGGACTGCCAAATCATGCCACCCATTGTCATATCAAATTCTGCAATCTACATATTTTTATTTTTGTACAGTCCTGTTGCTGATGTAGTTTTTAGTTCTTTTTCTGACAGCATCAATATTGGTTCGGACTACAGTCATACCATTTACTGAGCTTGGTATTACAATCCATACTCCTTCTTTATCTAGAATAAACTTTATTGCCTAATAAGGTAAGCTTTTTCTTGTTAAAATCATTATCCCTGTCATTTAGATTTACACAGAGCAGCAAATCCCTCTCACATCCATTCCTTTCTCAGTTTTTCATATTCTGGTTTAGGGAGATGTATGTCTTCTATGACAATTATATTAGAATTCTGGAGTTTTTTTAATTATTTTTTTTCTCTTTTAAATTGGATCATTAAGTCCATTTGCATTCCAAGTATTCGATCACTTGGAGACTTTTTTTATATCCTCTTCTCTTTTGCCAAGTTTCTCCCATCTATTCATTACTATACTTACCTTTGCACATTTAAACTTGCAGACTCAGATAGGGACAATCGCTGATCAGACTGCCGAACCACAGCAATCTCAACATTACCAAGGACCTTAAAAACACTTTCGTTTGTCTTATATATGCTTATTTTCAAGGTCTCACAAAATTATGCTCAGCACTGCTAGTTGAGATCAAGCAAAATACATGAAATAAGCACCAACGGGATACCCCAGACACAGGCCGGACTTGTGCAAACCTATGGAGACTGAAATATATAATAATAATTTCCTGGAGGTTTTATAATTTTCCCTTTTATTTTAAGAGTGTCAACTTTCATTGCTGTCATGTTAGGATCATCTTAAAATAAAAACCCTCAGTGGTGAGGAGGCTTGAACCCTAACGCATTTGGAAACAGAGAATCCAAAAGATATTCAATGGGAAGTAATGCTGAAAGGGTCCTAGTGGTGAAAGGAGGCGGCACAGAGGTGAAAGAAGAAAACAAATTAGTATGATTTCAACCTGCATGGAAGCTGAAAAAAAAAAAAAGCCAGTGCCACTTTGACCTGCATGCGGAGAGGTATCACATCACAGAGCATGGAATGTATTCATGTAGTAAGACTTCACCTAAAATATTGTGTTTTTAATATGAGGAACCTCAGAACCAGACATTACAGACAAAGTGGAAAGAGTTCCGAAAAGAACAACTAAGATATTTTTAATCTTTCAAGTTACTTTTATCTGTATACTGTCATTGAGGTGTCTGTGATGGGGGCATATTGGCAAATGTGAACGATATAAGTACTAGATACATGCAAGATAGGATGATTGTTAATTTGTCTTAGCAAAATCTTATCTGTCAGAGTTGTGTTTTGAAAAACAGAACTCTGCTCTTCCAGATCCATATCATGGATTATCTGAAACATTCAAAGTTCAGGCATGGCACGGGGTGGGGAAGGGTTTCAATATTAGCACTTGTCTGAACACCAAGAATGGAGAGGGAAAATGTGGGATGGTATAAAACAGTATAACTGGAAGTTGGGGATAAAATAAAGAACATGGGAAATTTCAAATGAATATCAGGAAAAATATCTTGACAATGAGGATGGAGGTCATTTAGAACTTTAAAACTAGACTAAATAAAGCACTATGGAGAAATCCTTAACTGGCAAGGGGCTGGATTAATTGGCCTATCAAGTCTTTTTCATCTCTAATTTTTCTTATTCTATGATTCCCACTGAAATAAGAGATTTTAAAAATGCACTGAACTGAATACCATGTTCCTTATTCTGATCTCACACTAATTTTACAGTGATGTAACTCCATTGAGCTCAGTGGAGTTATTTCTGATTTAACGCATGTAAATGAAATCAGTATCAGGTTCTGAGTCTCATCCTAGAGTCTTGAAACGTGTAGTTATACTTCTCCCCTCTTAATATTTAATTTTGAGGTTTACGACTTTCTAGATCAAAAAATGCTCAATTTATAATTTTGTCAGAGGCACAAATCAAAGCTGTCCCATTAACTTTAATGACCTCTATAGCAACTCAAGGTTTTTTTGATAGTTTTCTCAAGACTTGTTTCACGGTTGGAACTCAAAGCGCACACTACGGCAAGAAAGCAGGAGGATGATTAAAATTAGCTGAAACAGGTCAGTAAATGCCAGTACTTTTGAGCAAGAAGAGATTGAGCAGAGCTGGACAAAACCTTACATCTTTGGTGTAGAATGAGTTTTTGATTTCTTTAATACTCGAACCAGTTCATATGGGTTTTCAAACCCCAAAGTTTTTGAAAAAGTTCAGTTTCAACAAATCAGGCTTTTCCATGGTTAAATAGCATAGAAGACCTTTGGTCAAGGTTTGGGTTTATAGGGTTTGAATAACTTCATATCAATTTGCACCAGTACTTCAAAAACTAAAGTGGAACCAGTTACCAGAATGCAAACTACCATGTGACTGTCCAACTACCCTCATTTGAACTCAAATACACTGAGAAACAGCAGCTTCACAAAGTTCACACACATCCAGAGAGAATAAAATAAAGTTTATATCCAGAGAGAAAAGACTGTGGTCTGAACACAGACACATTTCAGGAAAACCACTGCCAGTACATGACCACAGCTCAAAGTCATATCAAGGCTGATTTTGAGTATAGTTGAAGATGTAGCTGAATGTTTTGCATACCTTCAGCTCAGAGATCTCAGTAAAGGGTACCTTTACCCTTTCTTATGTTCTTACCTACCTGCGTTAGTAACTATTCGCAGAATCATGGAAACGTAGGGCTCAAAAAGACTAGATGTCATCTAGTCCATCATCCCATTCTGTGGCAAGCCAAGTATACCTAGCCCATCCCTAGCAGATGTCTGTCTAGCCTGTTCCTAAAAACTTTTAATGATGGGGATTCCACAGCCTCCCCTGGTAAGATTAATTTAGCCTAAATCTCCTTAGCTGCAGATTAAGCCCATCTTTCCTAACTTGTGGCACCCAAAACTGAGGCCACGCCAATGCCAGGCATAGTGGAACAATTACCTCTGGTGTCTTATATATGACACTCTTGTTAATACACCCCGGAATGGGGGGGAGGGCATGGATCATCGTTCACTTTGCACTCCCCATCACTACCCATCCCAAGCCAGGGAAGCTAATGATCCAACTGGCGGACCAAATTTGGCAATGAATCCTAATCACATGCCACCTGAAGCAGGCTGCACATTCGCCCAGAATGACATAATACTTTTTTGCAATTGCATCACACTGTTGACTCTCATTGAATTTGTGATCCACTATAACCCCCCGATCCTTTTCTGCAGTATTACTGCATAACCAGTTATTTCTCATATTGTATTTGTGCATTTTATTTTTCCTTTAAGTGCAGTTCTTTTCATTTCTCTTTATTAAATTTCATCTTGTTGATTTCAAATCAATTCTCCCATTTGTCAAGGTATTTTTGAATTCTAATCATGTCTCTCAAAGTGCTTGCAACACCTCCCAGCTTGGTGTCATCTGCAAATTTTATGAGCATATGCTCCATTCCATTACCCAAGTTTCATTTATGAAAATATTGAATAGTATCACACCAAGGACAGACCCCCGTGGCATCCCATTAGATATATACTCCCAGTTTGACAGCAAACCATTGATAACTACTCTTTGCATATGGTTTTTCAAACAGTTGTGCACTCATTTTATAGTTATTTTATCTTATATTTTATATTTATTTCCCTAGTTTGCATATGAGAATGTTATGTGGGAATGCATCAAAGTCCTTACTAAAATCAAGATCTGCCATATCTTCTTCTCCCTCCTCTCCCCCTGCACATCTGCTAGACCAGTAACCCTATCAAAGAAGGAAATTAGGCTGATCTGGCATGATTTGTTCTTGCCTATTCAATGTTGGCTATTTCTTATCACCCTGTTATCTTCTAAGTGCTTACAAACTGATTGTTCAATAATTTTTCCAGTATCTTTCCATAGATGAAAGTTAGGCTGACAAGTCTATAATTTTCTGGATCCTTTTTGTTCCCCTTTCTAACACAGGTACTGTTTGCCCTTCTCCAGTTATCTGGGACCTCACCTATTCTCCATAAGTTCTCAAAGATAATCATTAATGGTTTTGAGATTGCTTCAGTTGGTTCCTTAAATACCCCAGGGTGAATTTTATTAGGCCCTGCCAACTTGAATACTTCTGACTCATATAAATATTCTTTAGCCTGTTCTTTTCCTATTCTCATTTGTGTTCCTTTGCCTTCGTTGTTAAAACTAATTGTGTTACATATCTGATTACAATTAACCTTTTTAGTGAAAACTGCAGCAAAATACGCATTAAACTCCTTCTTGTCTGTTATTAGCTCTTTTTCCCACAAGTAGTTGACCTACACTTTCTCATATTTTGCTTGCTCTTAACTTATTTGTAGCTATTCTTATTGTCTTACATCTAGCAAAGGAGATATAACTCATTTTGTGTCTTAACCTTTCTGATTTTGTCCCTACATGCTTGTACTATTCTTCTGTCTTTATTCTTCACAATTTGTCCATGTTTCCATCTTCTGCAGGATTCTTTTTTTATTTTTTAGGTAATGGAAAGGGCTCCTGATATAGCCATATTGTGTTCTTACTGTTCTTCCCAACTTTCCTTCACCTCAGAATAGTTTGTTCTTGTTCCTTTAATATTGTCTTTGAGAAACTAACAGCTCTCCTGAACTCCTTTTTTCCCTAGATTTTCTTCCCGTGGGACCTTTCCTTCCAGTTCTCTGAGTTTGTTAAAGTCTGCTTTTTGAAGTCCATTGTCCTTATTCTGCTGCTCTCACTCCTTCCTTTGCTTAGAATCATGAAATCTATGATCACTCTCACCAAGTTACCTTCCACCTACATGGTAAGTGCCAGCAAGTTTCTGGAAATTCTGGAAGTTCCAACCTCTAAGTGACAGTGTCAAAAATTTTAATGACCTGGCACAAAAAATTTATTAGCAGAATAACTTGTTTCAGTGGTTTGTTGCCCTAATGCTGCAGTTTGACATGACCAAAGACATACTCCATGTTGGGCAGAGCTGCAGATATAGCTGGGCACCGGAATGCAGCAGGTCTTTTCCTTTCCCATCAGACTGGACTCCAATAGAGTTAAGAATCAAAATACTGTACACATGCTTTATGAGATAGCCTTTAGTGAGTGTCCTCTAAAGAACAAATGTACATTTTTTAAAGTACTGTAAATTGGAAAATATACATATGTTGTGGATTCATCTAATGAAACATTTAAATCTATAGAATACGGATTTTTCACTATTTAAATAAAATGCCAAGATCATTTTTCGGGTACTTCTGTGTACAAGCTGAAACCACTAATACTCCCTGATTTATATTATCAATACTGTGGCCCACATCTGATATTCAATAAGATTTTATAATGCTTGCTTAAGAGAGAATTTTAGATACAGATTATGTGATTCCTTCCTTGTAATAGTTTCTGCCTAATTCCCTGCAGAACAAGGGCATTTCATTAGCATGTGCCCTGATCTTGTCCTCCAAACTCTCATTGCTTTAGACAAGCATGGATTTAATTGAGAGAATACCAAGCTGTGACTGTGGCTCAGGTGTGAAGGCTGTTTCCCTCAGCAAATTAAATCCAATGTAATGACTGAGCTTTCTTTTTCCTTACTCTTCACTTATGAGAGATTTAATACTGCATATTAATTATTTTTCTGGGCTGTCTTGCTGCGATGTTGTTTTTCCCATCTTATTTTGAGAAAGATTGATGCACAGATAAAATTGACTGTTTAATGTACTGTGAGGTTGATTAACATGTTGTAGCTGGATTGCAAGGTTATTACAAGTCACCAGTTTTCATATGGCTTCTGCCTGAAACCCTGAGCCAAGATCTCCCTTCCCTTTTGGATCATCCAACTCCCTGCAGCTCCCAGCACACGCCTTTATACATTTTACAATATTCTGGTATGTCTTACTGGCCTGCAGCCAACCCCGTTGCCAGTTGTTTTAGGAGCAGAGGGCTAGGTTGTTCTCTCATCTTCTATATTTGGTGGGAACTGGCAAAGAACCATAAACTTCTTTATATAAATCAAATAAATTGATTGATAGATAATGGGCTGCCTACCCCCATTGAACAGCCACACTACTGTAAATCCTGCTGTTGATCCTGTCACCACCAGCTTTATTACCCATAGCCCTGTCCAGAGTCCTCATGCACCCCAGAATCTATTGAAGTACTAGGGAATCTGTTCTAAAGCTTACCTTCTCCCCACCCTAAAACAGAAGACAGAGGTGTGGGGCAGCTGTCTGCCCTTAAAGAATGAAGGGGGCCAGCTGGAGATACTAGAGGAATTATTTAAGCACAGTACCAATGTGGACTCAAGAACTGGATATAAACTGGTCATTGGGAAGTTTAGACTTGAAATTAGATGAAGGTTTCTAACCATCAGAGGAGTGAAGTTTTGGAATACCCTTCCCAGGGAAGCAGTGGGGGCAAAAGATCTATCTGGCTTTAAGATTAAATTCGATAAGTTTATGGAGGAGATGGTATGATAATGTAATTAAATTTTGGTAATTAAATATTCATGGTAAATAGGCCTAATGGCCTGTGATGGGATGTTAGATGGGGTAGGATCTGAGTTACTACAGAAAATTCTTTCCTGGGTATCTGGCTGGTGAATCTTGCCCATATGCTCACGGTTTAGCTGATCGCCATATTTGGGGTCGGGAAGGAATTTTCCTCCAGGGCAGATTGGAAGAGGCCCTGGAGGTTTTTTGCCTTCCTCTGTAGCATGGGGCACGGGTCACTTGCTGGAGGATTCTCTGCTCTGAAGTCTTTAAACCACAATTTGAGGATTTCAATAGCTCAGACATAGGTGAGAGGTTTATCGCAGGAGTGGGTGGGTGAGATTCTGTGGCCTGCATTGTGCAGGAGGTCGGACTAGATGATCATAACGGTCCCTTCTGACCTTCGTATCTATGAATCTAGACCAGCAGGTTGAAGGTAAGAAAATCCCCTAAACGCACCAGAAGACTGCAAAAGACAATGGAAAGTCCCAGTTCTTGTTCGGTAGATGGATCAGTGGCCTGAATCTGGAATTTCAACCCTAGTACATCTGAAATTCATCGCAGGCTTATTGGAAGATTCTAAACTTCAGCAAACTTGGGCTGAATAACAAATAACAAATCAGATGAAATGTACCTCACATGGAACTTTTCTGAAAGATTTGTGCAGCTCTATTATATAGAAAAGTCAGTGATAATGCAATGATAGATAGTGATAAAGTCTCTATTTATCAACTCTGATCATCTGGACTGAAACAGTTTTGTACTAAGTGGAAGTTGTCTGTGACTCCAGTTCATCTATATGGCCTGGTATCAAGTTTATGGACACACACATTTATTCTCATAAGATTATTTGATCAGAGATGAACAAGCAGCCAGTAAAAAGAGTATTCAAAGAATTAATATATAAAACTGATTTAGTAGTTTCCATCTGGGGAGCCTTCTAATACGCCACCCAAGGATTTTAGCAAAAGATCAATTTTAGAGACAATGTGCAGCAGTGAGTTAATTAAGCCCTTTATCTCTGAAGACCAAGTTGCCAACTGACCTAAAATCTATTATTTACCTTAGATTGTATGAGCTTTGGGGCATGGACTATGTCATGAGATGTGTCAGTGTCAAGAAGAAAGGAGCCAATCATGGCTGGGGCCTCTGGGCTACATTGCAATGATACAACTAATAATAATAATGAATAACCATATAAATAATATCTATATTATTTCTCTCTATAGGTCCTATCTATCTAGATTCTTATACTTCACCCCTCAGCATGACACCTGAGCATCTACATTTAAATGATAAGAAAGAAATTTGAAGATTTAATCAAGTCTCTATGGGATTATAGTGCTCAAACAATATGGCATCTTTACCACCCTTTGGTTAGGAGAGACACAACTCTGGAACAGCAGTACTGCTGAAGCTAGAAACAGGGGCTCCAGTCCTATCCTATGCCATGGCAGCTTAATCAATCTCCCAGGTGGAAGCTCTATGCCACCCCATTCCTGCCCTCCTGTGTAAGGCACTTGGCCTACAGAAAGGGGACGAGGGGAGCACTAGAAAGCCCTGATTACTGACAATGCCTGGGTGCTGAACCAGCTTCTTTGAGACCTAGGCAGACCAACGTCATTCAGAACATCCCTGAGGCCAATCTAAATAGCTCTAGGGATTGGCTCACTCCCCAGTACCAGGGTGGCAATATGTGGAATAAAGTTATTTTTGCCCTCAGACCCCTCCTGGACTGCCCTAAGTGCAGCTCAGAGGCAGCCCACGACTGGGGCTAAGGTGTACTGGCAAAGGTGTGTATGGAAGCCTGCATTCCTCTTGCTTTCAGCTAAGGTATGATATGATTTAACAGTGGGGTACTAAAGTTATCCACTTTGGGGGAAGAATTTTAAATTTTATGCTGCTCCTACTGAAACCTAGGTTAAAGCCCCAGTATTTCCAACGGGAGCTAAACTGGGTCCATAACCTAACATGTATCTTTTGGATGTAATTGATATAACATAAAACTTCTCTCCAACAAACCAGATCAGAAGGAAAACTGAAACTATTAAGTATTTGAACGGACTCTTTTTCTCTAAGCATTCTAAGGAGACAGCAGCCCCATCATGTTTATGAGACTTGCTATCCATTATAAGTTCTGGTTTTGCCCCCCAACTTCAAAAATCGTCCAAAACGTCTTTCCACTTCACATTTTGCGTGTGCAATCTGTGACTGTGACAGTCTTTTGATGAAATTGAAAGAGATATGGACAAGCTGTTTTTTTATGATATGGTCCTTCATAAAAAATAGACATTAATCATGTTGTGAAAATTCTTCTAACTTTTTTTGCCTCATCTTATCTCACCAAAAAAAAATTGTCTTAGAAATTTCAAATGACATTTACTTGAAAGATCTTGGCAAAGATCTAGGGCTCTGAGTTATTTCAGTGAGCTTTGGATTAGGGCCCTACTGTACATAACCAATTCGGAGAGAGAAAAAGGCATAGTTGGAAATTAGTTCATTAGTGAATTAGGAATGTCATCATGGTTTCTGCTAATTTAAGATGCAAAGGGGGCAATGCTGACCTAAGGATGGCAGCAGCTATCTTAAAACTGTGTTCTTTCTAGAATAACATGGGCCCAATTCTTAGCTGATGTAAATTGGCATAGCCTCTTTGGCTTCAATGGAGCCATGGCAATTTACACCAGTGAAGGATCCGGCCCATACTTTTAAGGTAGCTCTGTGATTAATACACACTATCTCAGGTGTTCCACCTTGATGTGTGAATTGTCGTAAGTCCCCACCCTCCAAAAAATAAAAAATATGCTGCAGGTTGTCCCAGAGTTCTAATTCTTTTCAAGGCTTGGCTATAGCGGTTGAGTAGAAGTTGTTTGGAGTGACCTTATATGTGCAACAGCAGTTCAGAATGCTGGGGTTTCTTCTAAGTTCAGCCTTAACATTTGGTAGCTTTTTAATGGTTGGATTTTTATAGAAAGAACAACATTATTGTAAAGTTTTTCACCCTTAAGTTACTGCTATGTACTCTCAACCTTAACAGCACCTTAAAGCATTTTGTCTGGGAATAATAGAAATTGAAAGGCAAGAGATTGGATACTTCCTCTTTGAGATTTCCTGAAAAGCCCCCAAATGATTGAATTAAAGGACTACACAGTGGAAACTGAAGGCAGGGAAAGTGAAAAAGCCTATTGAATCATTTTCTGCTGCAAGCACTCTGAAGAGACTGCTCTTGGGTCATGAGCCTAGGTTTGGTTTTGAACACCCTCCTCTTTGGAGTAGTTAGCCTTTTGGTTTTCTCTGTTAAGAATAAAAGAATCTAGCTGCCAAGACTGCAAGATGGTATCTCAGTGAATATCTTTTTAAAAATATTTCCAACAGATGCTCTTCTTTGGTTGAGACCAATCTAATAAAAATACCCAGGGAGAAAGTGTTTAGGGATGGGTGAGTATTCTCATATGACCCTTCCTTTTTAAAAAGTTCTTCAAAAGACATTCATAGCGACTAGCAATCATGGTGCTTCTAGTAATATTAGAAAAATCCAATGCTTCTCTGAAATAAGGAGATACCTAATATCAATAGAAATTAACAGTTGTGTAAATTCAAAGTAAATATGAACTCTACATATAAAAACCTTTAAACTGTTTGGAATGTACAATTATTACATATTTCCTTAAGCAACAGAGATAATTATTTATTATTAGCAGTATAAGTCAGGAAGTGAAGAATACTTTGTGCAGTTGAAACTGCGAAGGTGAATTTAGGTCTAGGCTGATCTTCTCCAGCTGAGGATCTGGCCTGTTATTCCCCAAATTGGAATTTGGCCAGTCCATCAGGATGAACTACTCTGCTCTTACAAAAAGTGAGAGGGATATTTAATGACCACAATATTCAGGAATGCAAAGGTATTCCTCATTTGAAAGCTGTGCATTACAATCAAAGCACATGGAATTCATTATGGCTGAATGACTGGATGAGTGGAGTTGATGGCCTTTTTTATTATCCCCAGAAAATGTCCAGCACCAAAATCTTTATTGCTGATGTAAACCACAAATGTTTAAAATAATAATGAAGCATATTGGTTTTTATTTTATTTGTGATGTAGTTTCAGTTAGTTTGGGAGCATCTAGAGACTTAGGACCCAATTTAGAAAAGCTCTTAAGCATGTGCTTAAAGTTAAGCAAGTATTTGTGTGCTTTCCTGAACACAGATGCTTCCTTGAAATGGTGCCTTGATTGCTGTATAGATTGCTTGAATCATCTCTCTACATTTCATTCTGCATGTAATTACATAGAATGTGTCAAACCTGACCATCCTAACTAAAGTCCAATGTGCTATATGTTAACTGCCAGGTTGGGACATGAATATATTTACACCTATAGCCCATATTTGTTCTGCTGATGTTATGCTGATGATGTCATCTCTATATACATCTTGTAATGCTATTTATGCATCACAGAGAATCACCAATCTGAAGGAAAACAGTGCAAATGAAAATACTTATCTTTGTAGACAGATGGCCGAGATAAAATTATTGTAACAAGTATTTTCAATTTTAATGCAGTTATTGGTATTTTTTAAATAGATTTGCTTAGTGTGTAAACTCAGCTTCTGTTCTACCTGGCCAACAGAGAACAAACTTCACTCTGAGAGTAAACACCAATTCATTTGTTTCAGCCCTTAGTCAATTCCCTTCCTTCACAATACACCCCACTCCCTCAGCAGTATACAATTTAAACCACAGAATCTAAGTAATTTTAAAAGCAATTCTTAAATCTCTGAGAAAAGAGAACAAGAGCAGGGTAGGTTAAGAGGATGTTGTCAAACCTGTAGCCACAGAGGGACCCCAGTTCACGCTCTCTTGTTGTGCTTCATTTCCCCGTTATTGAGTATAAGCAGTTTCATGCTGATTGAGAGCTTGTTGATCATAATAACTTGAGGGTCCTAGGGAACTGGGATTTCTCCCTTTTTATCATGTACTCCCTGGTTGGAGTACATCACCCTCTCCTTCAGTTTAACTCACCCTCCCAAACACACCCCATTTCTGGATTCATTGCTTACTGCCCACCCCCCAATAGGGCCATACACCCCTACTGACATGACTTAGAAATTGGGGCGCAAACAATAACATTACACATGTAGGCTTTGCAACCAGGGGGCCCAATGTGATGAATTTGGATTCAACCCCAGATTTTTATTTTTATTTTTTTTAAACCAGCCCTGTTCAGAGTCAGAAAAGAGATTGAAAGCTCATACCATTAGAAAGGTATGAAATATGGGGCCAGATCCACATCCTGGGTCATTAGAGGGTAGGTTGGCAACATGTAAAGCCTTTGTGTGCAGGCTGATGTTGAGAAACATAAGGATAACTAAGCCCCTTCGTTTTCAGTTTAGATTGATTTTTACCAAAAAAAATCACACCAGGTCTTACAAAAAGTATTATTGGTTTTTTTTCTGATTTCTCACCCCACTTTTGTATCATTCAAATATATAAAAAATAACATGTTTTACCAGAAAAATGTAATACATGGCATGAGATATATGTATTACGATAATACATTCGTCTGTTTGTATATGCAAAGCTGCCTGTTGATGTAATGCTATGTATCAGTCTAGAAGATACACACAATAAACACACAGGCACGCACACAAGCTCTGAAGTGTGTGAGCATCTGAACATACTGATGAATCTCACACCCACCACGTACACATTTCAAGCTGTTAGCAGATAACGGTTCAAAGAGTTGACACACTAAAATGAGAATCAAACAAAAATCTGGATCAGAATACGTTTCAGAACACAAGGAAGTAGTCGAAAGTTTAAAAAAAAAAACAGGAGAAGAGGATGAAGTTGAGTGTATGTGCTGCAAATGGTGTGGCTTCAAAGTTGACACTCAGGCCGACTGGATTAAAGAACATTTGGAGAGCAAATGACATTTAAGACTAAAACAAGAAGACGAAAATAGAAACAAGCAACACTGGAATCAGCATATCCTCTGGGCACGGCAGAAAGAGTGAGACCAACATGGTGTAGTAAGTGAATTTGTACATGCCCTCTGCTTTTCAGGGCAGCCACTAGGCCTTGCTGATGGTCCTTTGAGGGACTTTGTACAAAATTTCTGTCTAGATGCAAAATCTTTGCCAAATTCAATTTAATCTGACCAAGAACTATTTGGAGGAGAATGATGTTGCTCTGGCCAACAAAATTAAAGAGAAGTCGGCTGGAAATATAGTTAGTTCTTTGATTTTTGACAAATTGCCAGATGCTCTTGACTGCCCTACCCTGGTGATTTTGTTTTCATTTTTTGACTTTGTTGTGGAAAAGCCTGCGCTCATTTTGCCAGATTTGGCGTTTGTAAAGTTAGCAAACAGTCAAACAGTTGCAGCTTGTGTCCATAAAGCCTTAAATGAATATGAACTTACCTGGAATCTATGTTGCCAGTCACTGAACAGGACAACCTCCCAAAAGCTTTCAGAAGTTTTTACGAAATGCTGTCAAAGAAGTGGGAAACTATGGTCACTCACAATATGTACCCTGAAGCTTTTCACAGCGAATCATCATTCTGGAAAGTCATTATTCTGTTTGACCCTCTTTGTAAAAGTGTGGCCTCAGAAATAAATTTAAAGTGTGCGCTCATAAAACCTCCCACTTTGTGGCTTCTGATGAAGAAGGTGCAAAATTGGAAAGTGAATTCCACACCTACATGGCAATGCCTTCCCCGGACAACGGCTCCATTGCTCCTCTTGAATTCTGGAAAATCCACCGCACTAACGTTCTGATGTTGAGCCAGGCTGCTTCTTGCATCCCCAGTGATGTGGAGAGAGTATTTTCTAAATTCAGCTACATCCAAGACTGTTGGAGAACAGGCCTTGGAAAAGACTCCTTAAAAAGATAGCTGTGAGCCTGCGCTATGCAGGACTTTTGGAAATTACCCTGAAGGACTTCACATAAGACAGTGAATGTTTATAAATGTTTTAAAATATTGGGCCCAATTATTAAATGTAAATATTTATAGCCTAATAGTTCTAAGTCTACAACAGTGAACTGTTTATTCAAATAAAAAGTCTGATTGGGGAATTAGAGATATATTGTTTTCTTAAACTCAGAGGTGGCATTGTGTTTTGAGTTCTGTTTTAGTTTGCAGCAAACCACACTGAATTCTGTTCATCAAAGCATTAATCTACTGAATATTTTTCTTGTCCTTCCTTCCACCAAAATAAACCCCAATATTTACCCAGAAAAATTATTAATAGTTTTTTGCACCAATTATCAGCTGTTTTGGTTGTTGTAGTAATAAACACTGACAAATTCCCGAGAAAAATAAAATAAAATAAAAAACAAAAGCAAAGGGCCTTAGGAATACTGAATGCTCCTAGAGGTGCTTAGAAGAATCTGTTGCGCCCCCCCCCCAAACCCCCAACACACACACTCCTACCCACCATGAAAGGGAACAATTACAGTCTGTCATGTCAGAAAACTACTGTTCATGTGTAGTAGCCACTCTGCAGAGTTAAGTGTCTTGTTTAATTTTTATTTATTTCAAAATACTAAAAAAAATTGTGTCACATTATGGACTAAGCATATGCCATATTTCTCCGAGTACAAAAAAGCTATTGAAACTGTTAACCTGAATTTTTATTTTATTTTTGTATATGGACTTCAGGAGCTTTTGTATTTTTAACTGATTTATTTTTTTTTAAATTGTAAAACAAAATGTGTTCCTAGATTGAGCCTTTCCATGGTCAGTTTCAGTCAATGGCAAATGTTCGCAAATGAGTTCTAACCCACTAGAAATGGAAGGAGTGCTGCAAACTGTGAATTCAAAAAGTCTTCAGGGTGATGGAAAGAATACAAAAGAGGTTTTGGAAAGATATGCAGAATTTTTGGAAGTCTAAAAACAACAAAATGTTTCAGTGACATTTCAAGGGAATGTCAAAATTATTATGGATCTGTTGAAGTTAGGCAGTGGAATTGAAAAAGTCTTGTGCCTCTGAAACTATAGAAATCTAACGAGCAAGGCAGTCCCAGGGATTGCATCTTTCTTATTCCAGATCTAGTTACAAATGAAATCATGGTTTTGTTTCTCAGCTGTCAGAAACCCTTTATTCCTGTTTTGATTGGTATTTTGGTTTCCTTCATTTCTAATGGGTTGTTTTGTTTGTTTTTTTGTTTGAAACCATGCCATATAGACTCCCTGATCATTTTGTACTGGATCACGTAGAACTCCAGTCTGTACTCCACTAATTTTGATGCTTGCACTAATGATGTGGGTCGGGTTGCAGTTAAATTATCTATTGGTGTTTGTGTACCCCAAATCCAAAACATGCTTTTATTATTTTTATTTTATTTCTTTTATTAAGGACTCATGTAGGTCCCCAAATATGTACGTTTACACATCAAGTAAGTGTATCACACTATTAACATTTCACTGGCTGAAAGTAGATGATGAAATATGCAGTGTAATCTTTGCCCCTGGACAGTACAGGAATGGTATCTATATAAATACATCTAATAACAATTCATAGTAGAATATGACAGTGTATAAAATTGCAATTAACTACTTATTGAGTTTTAACAAGAATGAAAACTAGACATTAATTATGGTCTGAAACACAGTGTAATGAAATGCAGACCATATGGGCAATATAGTCTAATGGATAGAATACAAGAGTGGGTGTCAAGTTCTAGTCCAAGCTCGCCAATGACTTGCTACGAGATGCTGGGTCACTTGGCAGTCACTTACTGCAAAATTGAGGTATGCAACATCAGAGGTTACTTTTTAAAATTTTGCCTTTATCCTCTCTGGACTTCAGAGTCCTTTTGTGTAAAATGATGTTAATACTGACCCATGTCTGTAAAGTGCTTTGAGATCTACAGAAGAAAAGCCCTGTATAAGTGCTAAGCAGTATTAGTATGTCACTAAACAACTGATTGAAATACCCTTTACCATACTTTCTAGATAAGCCTGGTTCAGCAACATTCCATTGTCACTCCTTCTCGTAAATGAGAGAAAACTGAGGTGCAGTAGAATTTTATGTCCATTTTTCCACCTACATCAAAGATTATCCTCTAAGTAGTAAAGTACATTTATGATTCATAGATAACCTAGGTTTTAAATAAGACACTCAAAGACTGATCACTTGTTAATGAAAGTGAGTGATTTTGTATAATGCTTTAAATGAAGAGTATTATTGAGAGTGGTCTTTTTAAAATAAAAAATCTTATGTGCTCTTCAACTTTAATGAATGGCAGGTTATTGTTGGTTAAGTTTGGTGACCTTCGCTTGGGACTGGAGACATTAAGATGGATCTGTAATTATTTATCAGATAGAGGTCACTCTGTTACTGCCCCTAATATGCTTTCTGCTCCCCTGGGTACAGAAAGAGTTCACCATAGGCAGTTTTACCTCCCTTCGTATTCATGAACATACACACATAATGTGTGACCATCTTAATGCACCTTTACCTAGAGAGGGCCAAATTCTTTGCTGGCATAAGTCATCCGAAGTCAGTGGAGTTATTCGAGCAGAAAACTTGGCTCAGGAGTTTATTCTTAATGCAGACGATGTCATTGCAGAAAATTCTGGTAGATTGCCACACTGGCTTCATTCAAGCAAATCTGAAGAAATAATAAATAATACATAATATATAAACAAAACATGATGATTGAAATCTAAAATCCTAACACCCTATAGCAATAATTGGGGGACTGAAATTAAGATCGATCAAGGGCTGTGGCTCGGTGGTCTTGAAAATTCAGGTATGCCAGGTGTGTGATCCAGTGTTTTCAATGAGTCCAAGTTCTGACTGTGAGGTGATGAGTCACCCTGAACTAAAGCCTAATTAAGCCACATACGGTGATGAGTCATTCCTGTGTTAGGCTCCAGTCAATCTACAAGCCAGGAGCTGAGCTGGTGACTCTCAGGGCAGGTATAAAAGCCTCACAAGAGAACCAGTAATTCAGCCTGCTCAGTGTTGCTTTATGGCTTGGAATGTTCCTCTGTCTGATAGTGGTGACAGACTCCAGTGGCCTTAGCCTGCTCCAGCCTTTTTCTAGTCCTGTTTCAGCCTTGCTTTTTTTCTAGACATGTCCCTAACCCTACTCTTACCTTGTTCCAACACCACATTTGACTCCTGACCCTGACTTGTAGGCATGACTTCCACTGCTCCAGCCATTAGCGCTAACCATGCTCACCTCAATTTCTGACATTGCTTTAGCTCATCCATAAATAATTTATGATAAGTATCCCTAACAACAATGATAATACCTTATAGTTTGAGGTAGGCCCTTTCACCCAGAGGGGCCCTGAATCTTTTATAGTCTGTACTCAAAGGGATACATCTAGTCTCTATAATAGGGTTTTGCGTCTGGAAAAGGGTAAAGGAAATATACTGCTAAAGGACTCATCAGTATCCTTGGTTGGGCCTCCACCTCTTTGCACCAGGTGGTGTTCTGATGGTTCCTGTGTGACATCATGAAGGCAGTTAGTCAGCACATACCAGCCCAAGCTCAAATGCTGGTTGATCTCTAAATTCCCAGAACTTTTGCTGAGGCCAAGCTGCTGTGATTATAAGCACCACCACCACCACGAAAATGAAGTTAAACAGAATAGGCAGGTTATAATCTAGGCAGGCCACAATGAAGATAGTCTTTGATTGCTAGAGTGAAATCCTGGCCCATTGAAGGCAGTTTGCTTTTGATATTAATGGGGACAGGATTTTGCCTCTAAACCAGGAAATAGACACAAGTGCTGTGAAAAGTTAAAAATGATCTCAAATGGAATCTTTTTATAAATGGTGGTTTATGAAATCTAGTGGTCCACACTCAGAACTGGCACAAAGAATGGACCTGCCATTAATTTCAGTTGGAACTGTTTCACTTATAGTAGGGCTAAATTTGTCCCAACCTGTCATCAATTTAAAAGTTACTTTGTGGGTGAGATGCATACTTTAAACACAAAAAAGAGAATGATGATAAATGCACTCAAGAGCTTTGTCATAGCCCATTAACAGATAATGATTTTTTTCATTCCCCAAAACATATTTATGCTTTATAATAATATACAAGTCATAATCACCAGATGTTATAGCCAGTTCCCATTGAAATCAATGAGGGATGTAAATATGTATAACAAAAGATCATTCCCATGGTTTTCTAATTTAACAGATGTGTGGCCAGATTTTTAAAGGAGCTCAGGGCTATATTTTCTAGTGCTCAGCACCCATAATTGAAGGCAGATTTTCAAAAGATCTCAGATCCCATTTAGGCACCTAAATAAGGGACAGATTTTCCAAAGTGCTCAGCACCCAACTACTTCCAATGTAACACTTCGGTCAGATTTTTAAAAGAATTCACGCTGAGCTCTTTAAATCTGGTCACTTTATATTGGTGCCTAAACTGGAGCTGAGCTCTTTTGAAAATCTGACTGTTGTTGTAAGTACAGAACTTCTAAAAATCAGGCCCATAGAATGTTCTTTGAATTATTGACAAGAATCTTGTCTCTTTCTCAGCTGAATCCAGACAGACAGACTAACAGTATGACTTACACAGAAGCAGAAAGCTTATTGCTGTGTCTGAATGTGCCCTGGCATCCTAACTATACATGGAAAAAAGTAGGTTTTTCCCTGTGGCTTTTTTGGTTTCTTGAGTAAAATGCTCAGGTCTCTAGATGTTATGCAGTTGTGCATTAGCACTTGACAGCCCACACAAATTGAGCCCTTTAATATTATATTGTTTGTATTACTGTAGCACCCTACCAAAATCAGGGTCCCAAGATGATAGCGACCATACAAACTAAAGTGATAGTAAGAGACGGCCCAAGCCCTGAAAATTTAACAATCTAAATAGAAAAGACAGATAAAGGATAGAAGTGAAAACAGAAGCACAGAGAGGTCAAGCAATCTGCCCAACCTCACACAGCAGGTGAGTCAAAGATCTGATAACAGAACCCAGGTATCCTGACTCTCAGTTCAGTGCCCTATCCAACAGACTGAACTCCTTTCTCTGCTTCTCTTGTTCATGCAGGATTTTAAAAAAACAACAACAATAATTATTAAATTGAAAGCCTTGCAGATCACATTTTAATTGAAAGAAAGTTTTCAAAGTTGACAACTAAGACAACCATGAGAACCAAGAGCAGAATGGAAAGAAAGGCATGTTTTCATTTTGTACAATACAAATTGTCACAGGATCAGTCTGACACATACAGTAAGGAAGAAAAAGAACTACATGTTGAATATAAAATTCATCTTGTACATTGTGCATGTTTCTTGAAAGGCTTCATAGACTACAGAGAGACTTTGGGAGTCAGAGATATATTTTACCTGAAGGTAACATGATTTATACACCATGCACCCAGATGAATGTATTCACACAAAAGTATCCAGAGTTTAGTAACACAGATATTTAAATGTAATACACAGTAAACAGCATTATGTTCTTTACTGTGTTAACTTACGCTTCTTGGCTATACCAAAGATAATATCGAACAATGGAAAACAGTGTGAAAATGCCTAACTAGCTAATAAAGCAATGAAGTGTTTGATAGTAAATAATTCCAGATATTATGAATGGGGGGGGGTTAATATTGGTGAAGGCAAATAGAAGTTAGTTAAATAACTTTAACTTTTTGCCACATTCTAGCAGCTGCTCTGAAAAGATGCCAGAACCCACACATTCAGCAAGAGGAGCACAGAGCACAAGTTAGCCATGGTCCCTGACCATGGGCTATCAGGTTCCAAATCCCTTACATGGAGATTTAGCTCATCCTAGCTCATCCTTTCAGCCACACTCAACAGTTTGAGGAAACTTGATGTTTCTGAGGTGCTCACATACTTCCATGATGGAGTCATATAAGTAAATAATAAATCTCAAGAATGGTTTTCCCTCAGAAGGTCTGATCCACTGATCAGAAACTCCAAAAAGAGTTAGGCTGTGACTATACCGCCCTGAAGTTTGGACTACAGGAGCGTGAAAAAGGATTACATTAATGTGCACTAGGAACCTTTTAGTTTGCGCCTGTATGATCAATACAGGGGAATTACATCACAGCACTCTGATGTGCACTGTTATTCCAAACTGTAGTCCAAACTTCCGGGCAGTATAAACAAGTCTTTATAGACATAGGCAGATGCACACCAAAACTGTGGGCCAGATTCCAGTCATGCTTGGGTGTAAATCAAGAATGAGTCTTTTGAAATCAATGGAGTTACACTGCTGGGATCAGAATCAGGCTGTAAATTTTCCATTCTACAATGCACAACGTTTATTTGAATGAACTGTCATGTTTTATTAGTGCACTAGTGAAATTAGTATAAGAAGGCTGCAGTAATGAAGACTGAGGATTTCATTGCTGATAAGCTGGCTATGATCAACATGAAAGAAATCATTTTTATCTTGTTTTAATGTTTTCAAATTACTTTTAAACATTGACTGACATGATACACGCTTCTAAAATTACCATAACTTAATAAGAAATATTAATAATAATGAAAAAGGCAACATAAACAGCTGTTAAGTGACAAGATTTGCCAGTGTATTTAGAAAATGAGTAAATCCCTCTTAAAAAAAGGAGTACTTGTGGCACCTTAGAGACTAACAAATTTATATGAGCATAAGCTTTCGTGAGCTACAGCTCACTTCATCAGATGCATGCAGTGGAAAATACAGTGGGGAGATTTTATATACACAGAGAACATGAAACAATGAGTGTTACGAGAGAGGTCACGTAAGGTGAGCTATTACCAGCAGGAGAGGAAAAAAAACCCCACCTTTTAACACCCATTGTTTCATGTTCTCTGTGTATACAAAATCTCCCCACTGTATTTTCCACTGCATGCATCTGATAAAGTGAGCTGTAGCTCACGAAAGCTTATGCTCAAATAAATTGGGTAGTCTCTAAGGTGCCACAAGTACTCCTTTTCTGTTTGCAGATACAGACTAACACGGCTGCTACTCTGAAATAAATCCCACTTGTTTTTCACTTCTGCTAGGGCTGTTAAATATATTAATTTACAATGGTAGAAAACATAATCCAGAATTTTAGAAATCTTACTTTTATATTTGGCCTGATAGAGCCCTATTCATGATGCATTGGGCCAAATTATTATCTCAATTGCACCACTGTTAATCTAGAGTAACTTCATTTATTTTGGTGGAGTTCCACTGCATTTACACTAATGCAACTGAGATCAGGTGCTGGCCCTTACTTTGTTCATTATGGTTTTGAGCTTCAAATCCTGTTGTCCTTACTCTTCAGAGTGGTCACATGTGAGTAAAATGGGTAGTGTGTGGCCCTCGCACTTGAAATCATGCAAAGTGCCTCTTCAATAATGCAGGAGCCATGGTTCTGACCAGCCAACAGATCTGTCCCTGATGCAGGGAGAGCACAAACTGCATCTTCTTCAAAACTGCCAGGATGACTCTGCTCCTTGGGGAGTTCTAGAGGCCAATGAGCTTCTTCTTCCAGCAGCCTCTGCTAGGAGGTTGCTTCTCTACATTTGCACCCTACTGTCAGCTGTGTTTAAATATGACAACAATTGAGTCTATAAAACATAGCTGTTTTCACCTTCAAAGTTCTCTGCTGACATTAAATAATCCCTACAAAGTAGGTACATGCTATTATCCCAGACTACAGATGGGGAAGCAGATAAAGAGAAGTTACGAGACTTGTCCAAGACCACAGAAGGAGTCGGTGTCATAGCAAGAACTCCCAGTTCCTAGTCTTGTGCTTAAACCCACTAGATTGTCCCCTCTCTAGAACAACCTTCCTTGCAGGGTTTCAGTACCTAACTATAGTCTAACTATGCTTGAGTATTTACCAAAATATTTGGCTTCCTCTCCTCCCATCTTAATTTTAGAGCAGAGTTTTCAGCTCAGTCTCTTCATTTATGATTGTTTTGACGTTCCAACCCCTTGCAGTTTTTCCTCCCTCCTGTGTAGTAAGGAGAGCCGTAATTTTTGTTGTTGTTTTGTTTTAAAGGGTTTAATTAATATAAGTCATTTTGTAAAAGATTTGGCAGTAGTAATTTCCCCAAAATGATGATTTTGCAATTCTGCTTCTTAAATTGTAATGACAGAAGACTGATTTAGTTGCTGCAAAATTAACAAAGTCAGCATCAAACAGCTGTCTCCCTGAGACTGTTTATTCTTATCGACTAATCTTTTAGAATTCTTATCAAGTGAATGATAAATTATTAAGATGTAAGACAACAAAGCCTCCTCCTGCTAGAATGATACAACAAAGACATGCTTTTAATTCTAAAGTCCTGCTAATTATTGGAGAAATTGAAGGGGCAGGGAGATTCATCCCTTGAACATGTATATTTAGGGTCTTTTAAAAGAGAGTGACTATGCTGAAGCCGAGTCCTTTCATTACACCTCATACACACACCTTCAGATAGACTGTGATGGTCAAAACTGCTGAAAGAAAAGGCTGTGGGGCAATATTTCTGTTGGCAAAATATGACCATTATCATTTATTTTATCAGCATAATAAGCCTTGGCAGAATAGCCTGACTCACAATTCAACATATATTTTAAATGCTTTTTTAGCTAGACAGTTTGGAGAGCTGTGCAAAAATAAACCATAAGTAAACAGTTTCAAATCAAGAGTTAAAAGCAATAGTAATTGTTACTTAATTCTTGCTTGTTTTCAGCTCCTACTGTGTGTGGCGGGCGGGCGGGGGGGAGAAGAGGACACAGTGAGCAGCCAATGGAAATTCATTACTTAAGCACAGGTGATATGTGAAAGTCAGAGCAGCCATTGTAGCTGTCAAGACAGACAATCAGCAAATTTTCATTAAAGGGATGCATTTGCCTAGTGGAATAGAGCTGAGAAATCCTCAGGGAGGATTGACTGACAGTGAATACTAATTGACTAGTGAAAAGACCTGCAAATTGGAAGTAAACAGAAGTTGCAAAAGACTGAAGAATACACAGCTCAAAATCATCAACAAGCTTTTAACCTAGCCTTAACGTTGAGTTTCCTTGTTTGTGTGACTCCTTAGTGTTGCCCTGGAATACTATACTATAGTGATATTATTCTTTTTCCTGCATATAGAATCTCATACAAATAAAAATCTGTTCAAAAGACATTTTCACCTGGGAGATACTTCTGGAGACTTCTCTCACTTATAACAAAGGACTGGCCTGGCACGCAGTAAGCTCAGGCTCTGAGGAGCAAGGCAGTATTTCCAAATGGATAGAGCACTGGACTGGGATTTAGGAGAGCTGGGTTCTAGTTCCAGTTTGCCCTTGGCCTGCTGGGTAACATTGGGCAAGTTACTTCTTCACTCTGTGCCTCAGTTTCCCCATCTATAATGGAGATAATGATACTTCCTTTGTAATTCACTTTGAGACCTGTTGATGAAAAGTGCTATACAGTAGATATTGATATTGTATATGCCCTAGTTTTGCTGTGTGTATCCAAGCAGCAACTAAAGATCTAGGCCAGCGTCCTGAAAGTGCCTTTACATTAGCCATGTTGCCCATATATAGAATTGTAGTCTACATTTTGTTTAGTGGTATTTCCTGGTGTACATTTATGTACAAAGTGGTCAAGCTGGTGTTGCTGTCAGAACTTTAACTTTTGCTATTTCTCTTTTCCTTTTAACTATGCAAGCTTCAAATTGTAGTTCTTTGCATCTGACAAACCTGGAAGTTGCTCCAAAGAAAATATACACTTTACACATTAACACAAGTGTGCATAATTCTCCACTCCGTAAGAGCCAAATCTTGTTCCTATTGAACTCAATGGCAAAGTCCCATTGACTGGGGATGGGATTTGGCCGTAAGTTCATGTGGCTCCTGGGAATGCCAACAGGAGTTACATGGAGAAGTCTACTCACTTCAATGTGAATTTACCAAATAAATCAACAGATATAAACCACTTGTATCCACAATGTACATTTTTCAAAATGGTAGGCTAAATCCTCATGTAAATTGGTGGAGCTATGCTGATTTACAAAAGCCATGGATCTGGCCCCTATATGTATCAAATTATGTATTTGTGATATGTACCATAATGGCTCTGAGGAAGAAAATGTACATCAGAATAGTTGTGCACCTAAATATATGAGAGGTAAATCATATATTTGGAAAGTATCTAGATATACATTAATATTCTGGTTTTACAACTAAATAATATACCTGAAAAAGAAGCTTGCTATCAAGGCTAAATACTTGATATGACCTGCTCTCAAAAATATACTCTGACCCTTGCCTTCAAGGGACAGATAGGTATGTAAGGGACAAGCTAAGGTAGTGCTCCACACTCTTGATCCTGTACAGAGATGAGCATCCTCAATTTCCATTGAAGTTAATGGGAGTCTGAGTGCTCAGCACGTTTCAGATTGGGCCCCAGGTCACTGAAGAATAGATACCCTTAGGAGATGTTCTTGGTGGTAGTCTGCAGAACAGCCATATTGGACAGTAAGATTGAGGAGTTCTGAGAATAGGTAAAAGGACAGGAAAACTGGAGAAAAATAATTTGAACAGAAATCTTTAAATTGCTAAAAACACAGGCTAGCAGCTAACGCATATGTTGAGCAAATGAGCTATTTTTCTTACTCAAATAGCACAGCAACATGCATTTGGGGCCTGTATGAAGAGATTATAGTGGAGATAATATTAAATTCAGTAAATAACTAGGGTATGTAAGTTACTATCATTCACCATCTTTTATGCTTTTAACCCTTTGGAATAACAATTAGTCTTCAATTTAATTGGCCAAATAAAGTTGGCAGAAAAATTTTAAAGTGTTTTTCAAGTGCCAAAACTGAGGCATTTTATTGATCATAAAGGTTTTTAATGCAAACTAAGGACTGCTGAGGTAGCAGAACTGTCTACGATAGGTTACAGTTTACAGCGATAAACTTCCCATCTCCTATCAAGCTTTCAACATGCTGTTCACTATGCAGTCTTTATCTTCACATGCTGACACATGTAATCTAACATTCTCACTTTGCCACAGTAGGAGCAATTGCTTGACAATTTGATTATGGTGTGCTGTCAGCTCATACGTAGAATATTTCTTTGAGCTTTCAGAAATTGCAAAATATTTTGATTTTACAATGATGATAATCTTCTAGGGAAAACATCATTTAAAATATTGATTTCGGATAGCAAACCTTTCCCAGATCTGCATACAGCAAACAGTTCTGAATGTCTACACTGGTGTGCTGTGCAGCTACATGAGGAAAGAGGCAGAAATGACAGTAATGTACAAATAACAGATGGAATGAAGGTTTATGAATGAAAACGTTTACCATCTGATGGCTGCTCTGCAGTCTGTATGAAATGAGGTGGTGGTCTCAGTCCAGGTCTTAGCCAGACAGGCAACCCCACCACAAAACTCCAGCACAATTTGCAGTCTCAGCAGCGAGGCCAAATCGTGAATGGATATGGTAGCCCCTCTTATCCCTAAAGGTGCTTCCTACAAGCCATGGCTGAGGCATACTAGGGTTAATAGGGCAAGACGTGTATTGCTGCTGTCTATATTGTACATGTTATTTGGACAAATGGAGCACTCCACTTCCCATTGCTGTCAATCTGGCACATTTGCCTCTCCTTTTTTAAAGGAACTTTACAATGTAATTGTAAACTGTGATGTTTAAAATGTAACGTCCCAGATCTAGGGCTGCAGCCAAAGAGTGCATAGCATAACTCAATAGATGTGGCAAAAGTGGCTCTAACCCACCTTTGCACACCCCCGGTCCTAGCCCGTCTATGTGCTGAGCTGCTCCCCTCTAGGCTCTACTTTAAAAGAGCTGCCAAAATTTCCAAGAGGAAAATATGGCATCCAGAGACCAGTAGCATGCAGGGGAGTCCTGGCTAACTCCCCTCTGTTCCAGCCATGCCCCTAAACTGGCCATAAGTTTGGAAGGATTAGATTTTTGTTGGTAACCATCAATTTCACTGCACACAGACGTACAAATACAAATACTTCCATTGATAATAACTGAAAATTATAGATAGGCAAAGTAAAAACAAATGCTACTTGAGAAATTTAGAGTTTGATTTAAGGATATTTCCTGGGTATATCCTGACCTGTGACGTTGGCAATTTGTGTTTTACAGTTATAAATCTTTAACTATTTGTACCTCAATATCTGCTGTCATTAAATAATTATTCTCTGATGCCCCTATTGTCTAACACTCCCTAACTTCCCACAACTGTGCAAATTTAAATAGATAAAAAATGAAAAAAATGCTTTAAAATAAAGTTTGCTAGTATCCTCTCAAACAGTGGTTCCCAAACTTGTTCTGCCGCTTGTGCAGAGAAAGCCCCTGGTGGCCCGCGCCAGTTTGCTTACCTGCCGCATCCACAGGTTCGGCCAATTGCGGCTCCCAGTGGCCGCGATTTGCTGCTCCAGGCCAATGGGAGCTGCTGGAAGTGGCGCGGGCTGAGGGACGTACTGGCCGCTGCTTCCCGCAGCCCCCATTGGCCTGCAGCGGTGAACTGCGGCCAGTGGGAGCCGCGATCGGCCAAACCTGCAGATGCAGCAGGTAAATAAACCGGCCCGGCCCGCTAGGGGCTTTCCCTGCACAAGAGGCGGAAAAAGTTTGGGAACCACTCGTCTAAAATATAAAAATTGAATTCTGCCAAGCCTAGGTATAGGGATTGTGGTGCAGGACTTGTTAGGCTGCCTTTTCATCACCAGAAGATCTTTCTACTCTGGAGTTAAAACCATGTGGTCAAATATGCCAGCTTTATGGTCACCTTGTGCTGGCAGTGTGGCACAAATTGGCCACAGCATATCTGATGAACTGGGCCTAATAATGCATATGCTTTTAAACTGAGGGTAAACATTTCAAAAGCACCTAAATGACTTTGGAGCCTTAGCTCTGTTAAGTCATTTAGGTGCCTTTGAAAATGTTCCCTTAAAGCCCAATTGTCTCGACACAACAAGATTTAAAGTAATTTTACCTGCTTAAAATGTAGAACTTGTTTCTGTAAATTGCTGTGTCTACCAAGATATCAGAATAGATTTTCTTTTCATTGTCGCTGTTGTCGTCATCATACCTCGGGCATGACAGTTACATGAAAGAGAGCAAGAAAACAGCTGCGAAGGGAGCAGTGCAAGACAGGTCGCAGTGTAGGATGCCTGGAATCAAACTTCAGAGTAACAGCCGTGTTAGTCTGTATTCGCAAAAAGAAAAGGAATACTTGTGGCACCTTAAGGACTAATCAATGAAAGTTGTGATATTACAACAAAAAAAACTTCAAAACCAGACTCCAGCGAGAGATTGTTGAATTGGAATTCATTTGCAAATTGGATACAATTAACTTAGGCTTGAATAGAGACTGGGAGTGGCTAAGTCATTATGCAAGGTAACCTATTTCCCCTTGTTTTTTCCATACCCCGCCCCCCCCCAAGACCTTCTTGTTAAACCCTGGATTTGTGCTGGAAATGGCCCACCTTGATTATCATACACATTGTAAGGAGAGTGATCACTTTAGATAAGCTATTACCAGCAGAAGAGTGGGGTGGGAGGAGAGAAAACCTTTTGTAGTGGTAAACACCCATTTTTTCATGCTTTGTGTGTATAAAAAGATCTTTTGTACTTTCCACAGTATGCATCCGATGAAGTGAGCAGTAGCTCACGAAAGCTTATGCTCAAATAAATTGGTTAGTCTCTAAGGTGCCACAAGTACTCCTTTTCTTTTTGGAATCAAACTGAAAAGCAAAAAATTAAAATTAAAAGGGAGGGAATGATCCCCCAAAATAATCCTATGACTGCAGCACTGTGCCTTAAGCTAATTTATGTGCACCCTGAAACATAAGTGCACACCATTAAGACAATCAGTCACCTTACCCTGAAATTCATCATCTCAGCAGTGGAACAGTCATACATATACCAAGCTGTTCAGCTACCATTAATCAAAGAGCTTTTAACTAATAACTTAAACTTTTAAACAACAGTTTGAGCTAGTCACAGTAAATCGCCAAATTGCTACTGCATATCTTCTTTCTCAACAAGCATACAGATAAACATGCTGCCCTCTAAAGAATGGTAGAGGGAGTAGCAAATTGTGACATGAAAGGAGCAAATTCACATAATGGGGAAAGCAGCAACTATTGCATTCTCCCAGAGGGTACCATGGAATCTTTTCAGTATGGTAGGGGTTCTGTGACTTTCGGAAGAGTAGAGCAAGGATATCAGAGGGGGAGGAACTGAAGTGAAACTCCTTGCTATGGCACTCACACATTAGGCCTGAGTGGCTTAGTTATGGACTCAACTGTATCTCCCATTATTTAGTGGCAAACCCTCCCTGAGGGAGCCATGCTGCTGTGGAAGAGAGAAAGGCAGGGGAGCTGTGAAGAGATCCTTCATGGATGTGCCTGACCCCAGCAGGTGACTGAAGTTTAAGTGGCCATCAGTGGATTTACGGACAGAGACTCTACCCCAATCTACAAAGGTAGGAGCAAGTCTTTATTCATCAGTGGATCATGGGAGCAAACTCCAGAAAAATTCCTGAGGCCTAGTTCTTCCCTCACTTATGCCTGGTCTACACTTGGGGGGGAGGGAGGAAATCGATCTAAGTTACGCAACTTCAGCTACGTGAATAACATAGCCGAAGTCGACATAAGTAGATCTACTTACCGTGGTGTCTTCACTGCAGTAAGTTGATGGCTGATGCTCTCCTGTTGACTCTGCCTGCGCCTCTCGCCCTGATGGAGTACCGGAGTTGATGGGAGAGTAACTTCTGAAATGGCTGGAATAGTCTCCAAGGTCATTCCTGAAATGTGTGTCGGATATAATTTTTATTCAGCCCATTTAAAGATGGACTGCTAGTATAAGAAAACAGAATGGACTGCATCAGAAAGGAGAATCAATCGTCTGCAATGGCAGTGTACTTTGACATATGGAGTTTTGGATTCATTTAAATTAATTGAAATTCTTATACTTTTAAAACAATTATTTATACATTTTATGATCAATGTCAATATACACGTATGGCTGCAATAGCCAACAAAAAACAAATCCACAACAAAATACAACTCAACTTTTTGATTTCACATAAAACCTCCTCACTTTAAGTTTTCCGAAGTTCAAACAGGGTTACCCTGCTAGAACCAGTGTGTACAGGCTGCACATAAATCACACGCAGAGCTTGTTTTCTGCTTATCTTCTGCCTTAACTTCTTGATTACCGATACATTATCAGATCAACAATTATTGCATTGTCTTTCAGAAGCAGACCAGAGACTGTAGCAGTGTGGCCTAGGGAGCAACGCAAGACCAAGACCCCGGGTGAAATACTAGCCAGAGTTTCACCCTGTAATTTTTCTCTTCCCACCAAATTCCCATTTTTAAACAAATTGCACCCTTGTTGGAAGCCTGACAGTGAGGCCAAGAGCTGAGTGAGCATCAAGACCTTATTATCCCTAGAAAAGTTTGTCCTGTTAGTCAGGTTTCATGCATATTGGGAGAATAGTACAGGAAATTTTCCAATGCCGCTGCCTGTGCTCTGTCTGTTCAGCTCTCATAAGCACTAAATTCAGTTAATAAATGAAGAAAATATATTTTTATAATTGCAGCAGGTGTGGAATAAGGAAACCTCTTTATTTATGTAAATAATTAAAAACAAATGTCAAGCATACCACATCCCTGCTCATTTAAATCATTTTGGTAATACATTAAATATAAAAGAAGGCTTCACTGAAGGTCTCTAAAGAGAAAAGGGCAACACCACTAAATAAAGAAAGATTATCATGCTGGGGAAAACTTGAAAGGAGATGGCATTTATACAAAATGCAATTTACTTTGACAGTAATTTTCTGTATTTCCCCTGCTATTATTGAAGATATATGTGTTTGAATAAGAGCTTTCTCCTTCTGTAGCCAGCTGCTCATTCCCTTTGGTCCTGCAGTGAAGTCACAGCTCTGTGTTAATGGCTTCACAGTTTGTTACCTGAGAAAAAATTATTATGATGTCACAAATTTGTCATTTTTGACTTCACTGCAGGGTCAAGCAGGAGAAGGAAATGGCTGTGAGGGAGAAAATCTATGCTTAAAAAGAATTTTTTTTTAATAATGAGCAAAAAGGGTAAGGAAAGCTATAAAGAATGCCTGAAAGGTACAAGAATTTATGTGAATGTTGGAGGTAGATTTTTAAACGTCCCTTCACAAGCCTCTTGTTATTAATGGTGCTGAGTATACTGTTTCCCTCCAAATCAGGGCCAGTCCTCATCCTCTTCTGCCTCTTTATTCAAGCTGGTCAAACACTGCCAAAAACGTGTTTGTAAATATTTGTTCCAATTCTGAGAGCCCATGTTCTAACCTCCTTTTACTTGCTATCCACAAACAGCAGCACAAACAGAGTTTTGCTTCTGTGAATATTTGTAGAAGATTTCTTCTTCATATTAATATCTGGATTCATACATGAACAAGGGTATTTGGGTTTCAGAGTATGTGGTGTTTAGCATTTGTTGTATGTCATGTGTTCTTTTTCTGCTCCAACTATCTGAAAGATGCTGTTCCAGTGCTTTAAACAAAAAGCAATATTTTGTATCCATTTCCTCCAAACAATAACCGTAATAGAACTTAGTACTTAAACAATGACTTACACATTCAGACACTTTACGCATGTTAACTAATCCAACACAACACTCCTGTGATGTAGAGAACTAAGTACAGTGGTATTATTCAGAGTCAGAAGCAGAACTGGAACTAGAACCCAAGTCTCCAGCATCCTGGTCTCAAGCTCTAATGACTAGATCAGTGGTTCTCAAACTTTGGTACTGGTGACCCCTTTCACATAGCAAGCTTCTGAGTGCGACCCCCCTTATAAATTAAAAACACTTTTTTATATATTTAACACCATTATAAATGCTGGAGGTGAAGCGGGGTTTGGGGTAGAGGCTGGCAGTTCGCAACCCCCCATGTAATAACCTTGTGACCCCCTGAGGGTCCCAACTCCCAGTTTGAGAACCCCTGGACTAGATCATGATGCCTCTCTAATAAATGGATTGGGTGTGGCCTTGAGTTCCAGTTTTAGTTTGAATGTTAACTACAGGATTACTCACTGTCATCTTTCCTTATTCTTGACCTTCATTGGCCTCATCAACAGTTGGCAGACCCTCCATGGATTGCCCTGTCCCCCAGACTTGGACTTTATCATGTGCTGCACTGGACTGGGTGCTCAGCAGATCCTGCTTTTTGTTCTACCTCCTCAACTTTAACTTCCAGTGGATTGCTGAGTTTCATCATCTGTCACCATTTCTTGCACAATTTTTTAGAAACCCAGCTTTCAGTTAGGGTGAGTATCAGATGGTGGGCTCTTCAGCCATCCCTTCCAGTGACTCCACTTACACCATAAACAGAAACTGGTCCTAGGTCTTATATCAATAGAATTGTCAATATGTGCTGTTCACTATCACAGATTAAGGAGAATTTATTTCAGCATGAGTGATAATTCACTAATTTATCAAGAGAGGTATAGAAGAGGAATAGTACAGGTTCTAATACAAGAAAATCTAGAATTTCCATGCAAAGTTGCATTTAATTCCTTACCCAGGTTGCACATGTGGGGTTAACTGATATTGTGCGGAAAAGCATATTGAAAATCACAATTCTAATTGTTTTCTGGTTTGTAGTCATTGGAATTCTTGAACTGGTTTCAAATATACAGTCTTAAAAGCTAAAAGTGGTGACCCCGTTAATTTCACAACCTTTGAATTCCATATACCCCCTACAGTGATGATTAGTCTTTACACTGAAAAACCACCAGCATAAGATGTAATGTGATCATTACAAAGTCTCATTTTATCCACAAACTGAACCTAGCACAGGCAAGTGATTAACAAACCATCCCCAGAGATGATAGTCCCCTAACATCAGGGGTGAAAATATTAGAACGGTCACTAGTGCAATCTTCTTTACATTGACCTTCCAATGACCTCCATGTTGTCCAACAGGAATCATCCTCCAGGGACAAATTATTAATTAATTTCTATATAGCCTTGATCCTAGGCCTCTCCTGAGTAGAGAGAGAGAGAATTATGTATTAGTTGGAAGATATACATTATTGTCCATTGGGGCTTTAAACTGAAACTATCAAATTCATTCAGTGGGAATTCAAAGCTGTGAAAAAGAAAACTATTATCTTGGTCACATGAGTCCATATACATCAGGCTGACAATAAAAACAGTGTGATATGCTAGTTAGAAAAAAAACAAACAAACAGGTGTTGTGGGCCAGATTGCCGCTTCCCATGGATAAACCTGACCCTGGCAGAAGAAAATTTCACCAGGTCCTTCTCACTACCAGGGCTACACTACTGCTGCCTGTCGATCTAAGCTACGCAATTTGAGTTACATTAGTAGCATAACTCAAGTCAATGTAGCTTAGATTTACTTACCACAGGGTCCACACTACGCTATGTTGATGGTGCTCTCCCGCTGACATTGCTTCCGCCTCTCATTGAGGTGGAGTTCAGAAATCAATGGGAGAGTGCTATCCCATCAATTGAGCGTTTTCACTAGACCCGCTAAATCAATGCCATTGCACAGATTGCAGCAGTGCCAATTTAGCTCCATAGTGACGACAAGCTCAGTTTGCACAGGATTGTTCTGTAGTTGTCCTTCACTTCACTCTCCCCTCTTTTCCTCCACGTTTCAAGCAGTAGGGTTGACCAGCTCCCAAAACCCATGGATCCTCAGAGATCTACTGGACGCATTGCTCATCAGAGGTGCTGCAACAATTTTTATAGTGCAGGTGCTGATGATGGAAATCATGAATTTGGTATTTTTACTTCAAGGCAGGAGGTGGGGCAGAACCCTTACCACCCTTACTTCCAGCAACACTGTTGTTCATCTGTGTACAGAGCCCAAGCCTCTGCACTGGCTGCGGCACACCCTGCTTCCCCATTCCACCCCCTATCAAGGCAGTTCTGATGGAAGTAAACATACTGCCAGGGACTCTCCTGACCACTGCCTATGGAGGTTCCTTGTTTTTTCACAATGATCATTTGCAAGATGTATAGACTCTGGCATATAGCACTTCTGCAAGAATGGTCACAGCAGTTTTACTGACACTCAGGATCTGCATGTGTAATGTTACCAGGCAGAAAGAGGAACTTGTCCATCTCTGTGTGTTCTAGTGTTTGTTACTGGTTGCACAGCTTTACAGATGATTTCCCTTACTGGCAATACTTTTTATTTGAAATCTCAAAAATCTACAGTTCTCAATCCCTAACACACTTGCTTTACTCATCTACTCTCATACTAATTTTACCCTGTAAGGGCATAAGTATAAGGTGCAGCATGTTTCCCCGCAGCATAATGACAAAGCTGTCAAATATCAGGAGAGCTTGTTTGTCTCAGAAGAAGAAATTACACATAATAAAATTCCAATCACAGAAGGCTGTTGCCAAGAAACCATTTTCTTTAACTATCTAGTCCATTTCCTGCACAATGTACTAGATTGTTCCCGGAATTGTAGCACTTCTCCCTCATAGCACTCTTGTGGGAAAGTCATCACAAGGATGGTGGAGAGTGGCAGACAGCTGGTGAGGCTAAGTCCTATCTCTCATCGCTCTACAATGACAGCAGAGCTGGCTAGCTATGGGGAGGGGACCAAGCTTCACTATCTTGAGGGATGATAGAGCATATGTATCCCTTTCACATGCCAGGGAGGTTCTGTTTGGAGAAACAGCTAAAAATCTAGGTATTTACCTCTATTATCTAAAGCTCTTATATGTGCAAAATGGGGCTAGAAATCTTGTCATATGGACCCATCTGGAGATCAGTAGCACTGTTGGTGTACTGGAAAGGGAACCCTGTGAGAAGAACCATCCTTTGGGACCTCCAATCCTGAGCATGACTAAAACCACAGACACTTGCAAAATGTAAAACTACTTCATAAAACCGTCTGATCAAACTTTCTGGAACTCTAAAAATGTTTTGGTAAAGCTCTTGAACTGGTTCTTATTTTATGCAGACAAGTTGTTCCATCATTTGCTGACAATGGGAGACAGAGATTTGCAATTCAAATTAACAGGTTCTCCAGGTTCACAGTACAGATGATAAACCTTTCATTTGAAGCAGCTCTCTACATGAATGTAGTCATTAAGCGAGTGTTCATATTCAACCACACTGAAACCAAAAGACATTACTTGAATAGCAAGTGCCTTGTGGCCATGGCCTTGTTAAGTTCTTTACAGCTACATTCCTCCACCTGCTCCTTGACTTCCACCTCTCCTCTTTGGTGGCATTAACCCATCAACCACTTCCTCCCTCATGCAGAGAGCCCCACTGGGTACATGAGCCTGTCCATGATTGCTCAGTAGCTCACAGTATTCATAGTCACATACATTTTTTTAAATGAATAGGCACATTTAGTATTTTGTTGAATCACAAAAACAGATGTATCCCACCCCTAACTGGCAGTGAAAGAAAGTCATCTGAAAAATATTTGGTGGCCTATGTGAAATGAGTTGATGGTCTCAATCCAGTTCCCAGGGAGCAAGTAACCACATCACAAAAAACACCATCCCAGTTTGCACCCTTGTCAGCAGTCTCTGCAGAGAGGCTAGGGATTGAGGGCTTGATCCTTCAAAGTGCTGAGCACCTTCTGAACTCAGTGGGAGTTCTGCATGCTCCTTAAATTGCTATGAAGAATGAACTCCTAGAAAAAGACTATTCAGGTCAGGGCTGAAGCATAGTGTTGAGGTGGGGAAGAGGAGCTCGACGAAGCTGTGCCTGTTCTGTGAATATAGTGAGTACTTCAACCTCCAGTTTTGTTATTTTGACACCTTTCACTGGCATCAATATCAGCTTTACAATATTCAGGGGACTTTTTTACAATACAGTTTAGCGGCAAGACTTAACATTGCACTGTTTCTAAAATGTGCTGTTGACAGAGCCCAGGTAAGCCTGAAAGCACAAATGTGGGTCAGAAAATGTCATAATGTAATCTAAAACATCTTTGCCACTAAAAATAAAGCCCAGTTAGCTTATGGTTGGTGAAGTAAAATGAGGTGCATGCAAAATATAAATTATGGCTGTCAAAGCATTACAAAACAAAAGACTCATAATTATGTGCATAAATGTTATTCCAATTTTGCTGATGAAAGGTGTGTGGGTATTATTAATTAATGTCATGGACTGCCTGTAAAGAGTAAGCCTGGCTACCAGAACACCCGTTGACCTTGTGGAGCTCCAGGATCACTGCAGATGAGAATTGTTTCATCACACAGCAAAGTGTTCATGTATAGCATCATGTTTCTGATGAGTATGAAAGGCAGAGGGGTCATTTCTTCCAGTGATTTCCCAAAAGATTAGAGAAGAGTAGAGTGGGGAGGGGGCGCAATTTAAACACCTAGCTGCTGACACGTTGGTTTATGCCATAATTATCATAATAAATTATTGGCACCTGAATAGTCTGCTCGGTATTCCATGTATGAAAAGGTTCCTTTATTGTTAGGATTGAATATTGGAACTATTTAGTGTATAATTTAAGTGCGATCTCTCGTCTACTTCTTCACAGGACGGAGCCCTTTGGGGATAAAATACTTACTGGGTGTTCTTTACAAGGCAAAGCCTGGCTGTCCGGGGTACAGCCCCAGGAATCAGATCGCGTGCTTGCGGGATCCGTGGCGGTGAAGGAAAAGTCGCCTTCCCGCAAGCTGCAGACCAGTCTCATGGCAGTGGCTGGGGTTGGTGCCCTCGCGGCGCTGCATCTCTGCCGCAGGCAGTGGCCACTGGGTAGGACAGGATTCAAAGCGGGCCAGGTCGCAGCGAGGATATTTAGCTGGGCTCCAGGATCGCTCACGCGGCCCGCTCAGGTGTCAGCAGGCTGCAGGGCATTTCTCTGCAGTTGCACCTACTGGCCACGTGGGGCGCATGTGGCACCCGCCGAGCAAGCAGCCAGTCTGACTCCCCCGCAGCCGGCTCACAGCCCGCAGGGAGCCCCTGGAACGCGACGCGGCGGCAGCTTGCGAGGACTCCAGCACCGGCCCCAGGTTCCTTCAACCTCCAGCGACCTACCCTAGGCTCCCCCAGCACAAGCACCTCCCCCACACCCAGGCGGCCAATGCCCTCCACGCTTGCCAGCCCAGGCATGGTAGTGCCCGTCCAAGAGGCCCGGCCAACCGACATCCAGCTCCCTGAGTGCCCTCCCCACCCACTTCACTGGCCCCAGGCAGCCCCCAGCTTCGCCTCACACCCGCGCACTCTTCCCCAGCCCCACGGGTTTGTGCCACTGACTGAGGCTTATGAGGCTCTGCGATATTCCAAACAGCAGGTGAACTAATTGGCATGCAGCCTCACAGAGGGAGCTGTACACGGGGCAGCTGTGTTGGCATGGGCTGGGCTCCTCAAATCCCCTTCCCCCACAGTGCAGCTGCGGGGCTTCTAGAGGCGAGGAAACAGCATTAGTAAGATAAGCAAGCAAAGAAAAATGACTGGATTCAGCTAGGTGGTTTTTTTTTTTTTTTAAACAAAGCAAAATATTTAAGGTCAATGTGAGATGACTTATGAAACATACAAGAATTCTTTAGTGGCTTCTTGTTTGCTAAATAATTAACCCTGCAGAGCCACAAATAAGGATCCTAGAAATGTGGCATTTATCAATTAGCTCAGAAGAAACTTTTCTGGGTTAGCTTATTCTCTTAGACCCATTACTGTTTAGGAATGAGAATTTCTAAATAGCAAATATTAACTGTTTTGCAATTAATATAATTTTTAATTCCTGATGTCGGTGAGCTAAGAGATGTACTTATTTATATTTCTGAGAATACTCTGTGTGGGATCCCAAAGTAGCCTTCATGATTGTGGAAGCAACCGAGGGTCAGAAAACAGAGAATATTCCCTGCTCATGGGGGGGTACTACCTCCTTAATAACTGCTTTGAAATTCTGGTTCTGACACTCCCTTTCCTATCTATAGGGCCCAGGAGAAATATGATGCCATAGTAACACCATACTATGTTCCCTAATGTCTACATAAGGGCATGGCTTTTCCTAGCTGACTGACAAAAATTTTAAACCAACTGTTTGTGGGTCAAAGAAATCTCTCAGGTTTTCAGCCTGGGTGGAGACTGCAGCATCCTATACTGAGTCAAAGGCTCAACTTTTACTGCCCTCCCTATACTGTCAAAGAAACCCACTTAGATAAGGCATGCCATGTCCTTCCAATGGTGAAGGAGAAGGCATATCTATCAGACTTCGGTTCCTGGGGCAAGATCTCTTCTCCCACCATCTCCTCAGCAATTTATACTGAAAGAAGCACAAATCCAGGAAAGAAAGAAAAAGAAAAACTAAACCTCTAATTCAGCCCGTTGGTTGGCCTGGGACACATTCATCTTCTCAGGATCAGGGCCTGGACTTGGAAGTTTGTTGCAGTATTATTTTAGGAAAGGCCACAATCTACCTTTCCAGATGCATTCATACCTAATATTGTATCCTCTGCCTCCCTTAAGTTCTTTTCTGAACTTAATGCTGATGATGGAGAAATTGGATTTGGACACTTCAATTTACAGTTTCTTTAGCTTTTGTTAATAATAACATTTGGTGTGTGAAAGGCAAAATACACCTTTATTAACTGTGGCATATAATGTAGTGTTGTGTAATATAACATATATAAAAAGAAAAAAGCTTATAAATAGCCTGAATATAAAGTGTTACCATGGTGAAAGTTGTCCCTCCCATTGTAAAATTAAAAAAAAAGTAAAAAAAAAAAAAAAAAAAAAAAAAGTTTAAATGATTTATTTCTGCCACAGTTGACGTGAACATTTAAACCAAACCAAACTAAACCCTTCCCCTCTGTTTCAAGATTATCTCAGACTTATGCAATGCAAACTATTCGTATATTTTATACAATAACTAATTTGTATTCAATTTTAATTTATGGTCCCAATCCTGTAGTCTGATCCCCGCAAGCATGGAGTTTTCACTGATTTTGACATGGCTCTAAACAGGTCCAAGTTCCCCTTGTGCACATCAATTGCAAAATTGAATCCTCTGGCCCCAGACCAGCAACTCTCCTATCCACCACTAACCCATCTGCACCCATGTGGAGTAGCTTGCAGGACTGGGGCCTATATTTACCCCAAAGGTCTTTCATTTCAGATTGGGGGAGGGGTGTGTGTGTGTATATATATATATATATATATGCATGAAACCCATTTACACCTGTTCCCAAGTCTTTTACATTCTGGAATATATTCATCCCACCAATACTACTGCAAATCTTTTGTTTTTCAGATGCCTTGTTTTGCAAAACCTCAAAGTTTTGGAGGGAAAGAGGTAAGCAAGTTTGTTTTTGTTGTTTTCCCAGCATTTAGTAGTAGTATATGTATGAATATCACATATATAAATATATACATGCTGTCACTCGCATGCTTCATGGGAACAAATGAGATCCTGCCAGTCATAAAGTTATCTTGGTGAGCTAAATTTTAATTAAATGCTGGAAAACGAATAGATATGAAATCACTAAACATAAAAGCACTCTCCTCTTGAAATAGTCATATGTGGAAACTGCTTCATTCAGAATAGTGTCTTGCGAGTGTCCGCTATATAGCAGGATAAGGGAATTTAAGGGATAGGCAAAAATAAAGGAATAGATATTGAAATTTATACCACCATATTAGTTTCATTCAGCAACAGTATATACTCTAGAAGTGATCAGCATGTACATATCCTTCAATTACATGGTGAGTATTCTATACATTCATAAGAGAAAACGGCAATAGAAAAGAATGTTAAATTCACTTTAGAAATTATACACTCAACCTGTCTATAGACTTGTGATATTTTTGGAACATTGTAATGGAAATTATTTTGAACATGTACAATGCACCTAGAAAAATTGCTTAGGAACAGTTTCCTGCTTATGACCCTCTGCTGGTGAGGCATTATTTTAGTTAATAATTTCTGCTTAGAAGTAAAATTGGCATTAATTTTAATATACTAATAAGCAAAAGATAATTTTCTTCCAATTTTAGTATTGGCATTACTTTCCCTATATAATTCTTATATCTGCAAGAGTCTAAGTTTGGCATGCTCCAGATTTGAGCCTAAGAACTATCTGTTTGGTCATGGCTTTGTTTGTTTTACTAGTACATCAGTTTAATAGCCAAGGCTGGCCTTAGGAAAGAATGAAAACTTGTATTTTGGAACCCCAGGCCCCCGTTGCCTCCCTGGGCTCCCCACCACCACCACTTTGTCCCGAGCTCCCTTGCACCCCAGGTCTGCCCTGCTTCTTGACCATGACTCCCCCTCCCTCCCCAATCACGGTACCCTGGGTGGTCACCCATGTCGCCCACCTGTAAGGCTAGCCCTGTTAATAGCTACTAAGTCTTTATTTTGAATGCTTTTGTTTCATTGGTGTTATTAAATCTATAGTTTAAAGAGCTTGTTTCATTGTTAATGACTGCTTTTAATGATATAAATAAGCCATGTGCCCACGGGATGGGGCACTATTATACAGGTCTGAAATATCAGAATGAGGCTGTCATCAAGCAGTTCTGCTTGACATACTTTTAATCCTTAGATTTAAAACAGTTTTTCTTCAAAACACTCACTAGCATGATTTTGGATTAAATCAAACTTGCTTTCAGTAGCACATAATCAAAACTTCATAATTCAAATTAGTGAAATCTCTATATCTGGTGAAATGTTCTGGCTGCCATGCTTGTGGATGAAATCTGTTTTCTGCAAAAATATGGAATTTCCAGCTGTGCAGTTCCAGTTGTTTCCATGGTTTGTTCCCCAGAGTTTCAGTTTTCGTGTCTTCTTCAGGGGAAGCTGCCTTTAATATTGTAATTCACTGAATAATGTGTGTGTGTGTTGAAATTCCCTCCAGTGGATAGGACCAGAACTGCTCAATTATGTGATAGGCCCTGTGCAGCTAGGGGCCTGTGCTGCTGGAGCAGGAGGGTCTGCATTCTAATGCCATTGTCCCTGGGAAATTCCAAAATGGCCACACTGTATAGATTTCAGAGTAGCAGCCATGTTAGTCTGTATCCGCAAAAAGAAAAGGAGTACTTGTGGCACCTGAGAGACTAACAAATCTATTTGAGCATAAGCTTTCGTGAGCTACAGCTGTAGTCTCTAAAGTGCCATACTGTATAGAGTGAGCCATGATGACCTACTTGGCCACTTATTTCTTACACTGTCCTCCTCCTTTTTTAGATTTAGTAAATTATTCTCCTTTTCTGTTCTGGCCTCAATACAGGTAACTCTCAACCTTTGCTGCAACTTTCAACAGTCATACAGCTTCTATTTGCCTTGCATTACTAATAATCACTCCAATGAGGCTGCAGCTAATTTCTAGCGATACTTTGACATGAAGATAAATGGTCTGACTTCTGAGTATTTTATGGAAAGTAGAAAATTAATGACTACAATATTGAAAATCCTTTTATACTGAACTAAAGGAAGTCTCATTTGATCCTTTTATCATCTAGAATATGCAAATAGCTGCATTAAATACAGTTGCAATCACTTTTGTTCTCATGGGTCTGTATTCTTATATTTTATTGCAACAAGAAATATAGCTATTGCCATCGAAAGAACAGGGACTAGTAATTCACAAAAGTCTACCTTTCTTTAGCACCCCCCTTTATGTACTCAACAGCTTTCTTTCTCCTGTGAGCCTGTCATATCTGTGTGTCAGTACTTAGTAATATAACGCCACTCAGCTGCAGTATAATTGCTCATAAGATGCAATGAAGAGTTCTTGCTGAGGAGAGGTTTTATTTATTGACTTATTTGAGGAGATTACAACTGAATAAGACAAGAGCCATGCAGACTAATAGGTCAAAATAAAAGAAGGGAGAAATTGTTTACTTAACATTAATGTAAGTATAAAGTAAGACTTGAAAATAAAATAATTGGGATTTTAGTACTCATGCAACTATTAAAGATCAACATACTAAAATTGAAAAATGTATTTAGAAGAAGCATTGAGAACTGAGAGTGGGTCCTGATCATTCTTACAGTGTAATGCAAACCCACTGACAAAGCCCTCATTAAGTATATTGTAAAATAAAAATGGTGAATACCTCGTTAATAGCACATCAGTAATGTTTATCCGTTTCGGGTGTAGGAAGCTTGGGAAAGAGGTTACTGCAGTTATTCATTAAGCGCACAGTAATAATATGAGGTATACCAAACTTTATACTAAAAATTGTAGACAGAATTAGTAGTGGCCAAGTCCCTCTGTTTCAACTCAATATGAATTTAGTCAAGAGGGGCAGGCAGACCTGCACTAGGCAGCTTGCCAGGAGACAAGGTAATTGCCTGATGGTTTGGTCCAGCTGGTTGGAGTGCAGTTGCACTCCCAGCCCAACATGTTCACATTGAATGAAGTGGTTGCCTCCGGCTGCTGCTGCTGCTGCTGCTGCTCACAAGTTCTGACTGAGGGCACTCTTCAATAGTACTAACTAATGGCCATCACCCTACATTGCAGCCCAGACCTCTCAGCCAGCCATGGCAGCCCTGCACTGCTGTTAGCAGTGTCCCTTCTCCAGGAGTTAACAGAAGTTGAGAATGAGAGAGTGCAACTCCCTCTCACCTGTGCTAAAAGCAGAGGGAAGATACCTCTGATCTCTGTGGCTTTAGAAGAGCTCACCTCCCCAAGAGCTCTCCTTTTTTTTTTTTTTTTTTTACATCTTCAGTGGGTGGGGAAATGAGGATTCATTAGGGGGAGATCCTGGAGTAGGGGCAGCAGAAGGTGTTTGGCTGGAGACTTTATGGACCAGCGACATCAATGTAACAACACCAGGGACTAAAATTCCAGTGTAGACAAAGACCAAAATTCCAAAGCTAAACTGAACCCTTATGCTCTGCAAATGTATAAAAATAAGGGAACTTTAAATGTCCTGATGCAATATAAACTGTATTCTCCAAGATTAAAAGATTTGTTTAAACAACTATATGCCTTTTTAGAAAGCAATGAATACAGAACCATGCAAAACAAGCGCATGCAAAGCTTACATTTTGAAAGCCTCCTGCCATGAGTGTGTGCTCTATTAGCAGGAATCATGCCATAGAGGAGTTTATCTTGACCTTTGTCCTTCTTGATAATTTATTCATCAAGATGCTGATTGTTTCCTACAATTCAGCTTTAAGATGGCTTGTAGTAGTCATTAAGAGTCATGTCTCGAGCATTCAGAAATATGGATGCCATGATCTTCCTTGGCTAACTGCACAATAGGCTGAGTCTTGAAGAAATCTTATGCTGTTCACTTGTTCTGTGTTGTAGTGTCAGGAACCTGGTGATTAATCCATTTTTCATCCACTGCTACTGTAACCAATACAATTTGCTTCTCATAACTGTAATCTGTTCTGTTTTCGTCCTGCACTTTGTCAATTAAACCACCCATGTGGATACCTTTTTCAGGCAATTCTTTTTCTACTGAGCCATGCCTAGTACCACATATGCTAATTATACTGATCCATTTCCCAATATAAAATATTCAGTGATGCTGTACTCTATGTTAATAATGATTACTAGAGATCAGAACTAGCAGCATCCAGAAGTGATACATTCATACTCAAATTCAGTGACCACCTCACTCCTTGTCAGGGGATATGAAGAACAGATTCATCAAGAACAATGGCCATATGTTTACAGATGTTTCTTGGTAATCATGCTTCCACAGTCAGAAATGTGCTGATAAATTGATGCTTGATTTTTTTTTGTTAATTTCCATAGCACAAAACATGCTTATAATAAATCTTTAGCAAATAACTGTGGTTCTCCCAAACCATCTAACTCAAAGGGAGGACACAGGAGCCATATGCAACTATCATTTTGAGAATGTATTCATGGTACATTGGAAAATATTGTGATCAAAAAGAGTATTAAATTATCTGAGAAATGCAGAGGAGCTTGAGAAGAATATTGGATACACGACACATCAGAAAAGGACTTACCAGCTTCTTACGATTAAACATGAGGAGGCTAACAACAGGGTATTTTCAATACAAGATCCCTTGACTCAGGGACCTGCATGCTTGCCATTCACCTGGATTTTCAACTTTCAAGTCATGCTGCAGAGCTTATCTATTCTCACAGGCTTCTCCAAAGGGGTAGGGTAAATGAATTAATAAGAAGGACTTCATTTTAGTGGGTTTAGAGAGTCTTTATTGTGGATGACAATACTACTATATTTCTTCATATTTGTTTTTCATCATAATCTCTCTACATATAGAGTAGATGGGTGCAGTCAAACAGTGCACTTACGCATATGCTTAACTCTCAGCACTTGTGTAGTCCCATTAAAGCTACTTGTCTGCGTAAAGTTAAGAAATTCCTTAAATGCTTTGCCATATTGAAGTCTGAGAGAGACAAGAAAAGGTGTCCAGGAGATTCAGAATGATGGGTGGTTAACTCATATTTTATAGAAAATAACCTTTTTTTATCACCTCAGGTTTGTAAATAATTAAAAATAACTAGAGGATCCCACATTCATATGGAAATATTGTATGTGGATCTAAAATTAGGAGTTTCATTTGTAATGAGTGACAGTTGAGTAGGATGACCAGGCAGTGTGGCTTTCAGGAATGCATCCTAATTTGAAGTGGCTGCCACAATGTCCCAGCAGATTATGTCAAATGAAGATTTTGTCCCAGTTTTAGTATGACTGCTTGGCTGGCCCAGCCTGCCACTGACTGGCTGTCCTGTTTCACTCTCTTTCCCCTTCCAGTGGATCTGCCTTTCACCTCTTCCTTTATTTATAGGAGCTCAATGGGAGTCAGGTGCATAAAAACATTTGAGGATCTGGGCTGCAGGCCCCAGATGCCTCTGTGCTGCTCCCAAACATTCAGTTAGCCATGATCTCTGATGAACTGAGTGAGCAGGTGGAAGGGTGTATTTTAAATCTGAAAATACCCAGATGGTAAGAGACTGTCCCACAGCAAGGAACATCTGTAGCAATGAAATCAGTGTCACTATTGATGGATTTTAAAAGGGAATTGAGGGAGAGAGGAATAGAGGAATATTGGGTCAGCTGGAAAGAAAGGCCCAATTATTCAAAGGGCCTTCTAATTGTGCTGCTGGAAGTTGTGAGGTGTACAGTGCTCTGAATATGCTACACATGCAAAATGTTCAGGTACACAAATAGGTAGCCCTGCTGAAAATCAAACTCCTGAGCTATCAAAGTATTGCATCAAAAGCTATATTAGCTAGGGGCCCAAACAACAGGTGGTTTGCACAGCTTAAGGATCACCCTTTTAATCTACTTAAAGAATGAAACAAAAAAGCTAGAAAGGACTCTTACAGATTTAAGATCTCAAGGCTCATCAGCTGAGATGCGATTATAAGAGAGCTAATCAGTTTAACCACAAAGTAGCTGATACTATATTTTCTTTGGAAAGCTCCTCAACTAACTCTCGTAGTCTCTCTCTTTCTATTCCCCATCCTTCTCCCCCCACGTACAAACACTGTAGCCAGAAGAGTTCATTTTAACTGGAGGAGAGGCGGTATATTTAGAATGTTTCCTACATCCTGACCATATGTCAATTTAATACCATAATAACCTTAAAAATCTGAAGTAAGAGCTCTCTGAGAATTCATCATCATTCTCATTTGCATTTATGCTCATCTTACTGCTCTGTTCAGTTTCAAATGAAAAATATTTCCAGAGCAGGCAGTGCCATGGAAGCTGCTGAAATTGGCTCCACACCTGGTTGTTAATTCAGTCAGAAATCAGCCAGCCCATGCAAGATGTGTATAGTGTCTATACTGTGCCAAGCCAAGGGAGTGCAAATATGTTCTCCTCCCATGGTGTACAGTCCAGAATTCCCCAGAAGCTTTGATCTCCTGCCAGAGAGAGGGGTAGCTCTTCTTCATAAGCCTGGATGGACTCATTTAAATTAAAACTTGAAAAATCAAAGCAAACTAAAGCTGTGGAACGCTATTAGCTAAAATGATTGTCTATAGAATTTTATTTTATTGGTCTTATTCAGAGTGATTTTCAGTAATGGTGAAAAGATAATACTTGATTGTCTGGAAGGTGTGTATGGCAAGTGCAAAAATGGTAGAAGCTTCCTTTGTAAAGCTATCCGTGTCCCCTACCTGTCCTACTTGTGCCTCACTCCTGAACTGGAGGGATCAAATCTAAGGGCAAGAGGATAGTTAAGTCATCGTTCCCATTCAATCCTTTTCCTTTCTTCTGAGACTAGCAGGGGTGTTGGTGCCAATAATGGTAGCTGGTTTTATCAGCTGGGCACCCGTCAACGAGGAACCTATTCTTTTCACATAAAGGTCAGCAATCAGCTATCACATAGTACTAATTTTCTATCACTACTCAGACGGGAAGGCTTCCAACCTGCCACTTAGAAGTTAAAAGCTCCCTTAGCAATTGCTTGAGCAGTCCACTCCTCCTGTTTTAAAATATTTTTATACTTTAAAGCCTGTTGCCCCTTTAAAGTTTTTACCTGAACAATGAATGACGTGAGGCTCCCTGGTATCATGTAGAAAATCATTTAATGTTCAAAATGTGTGCATGAAGTACTAAGTCCCTTTAAAAATAGTCCTCATCTGTAATTTTGATAAGAATTGGATTAGGCAGTTCAAGGTATACATAAACTCACTAGGCCAAATTCAGAGTTGACATGAGGGTAATGTAATTTAACACTAAGACCCTCACACTTAGACCCTGATAGAACTGTTCACAGTGTGTCCATTTACTCACAGGTCGGAAATCTAAGCTGGTTTAATTTCTATACTAAGGCACTGGAAGCTGTAAGGTAAAGTAGGTGAGCTCATTTTCACTTACTCATGGATTCACAAATTTTAAATCCCAAAGGGACCATTAGATTATCTAGTCTGACCTCCTGTATAACACAAGCCATAGAATGTCAGTGTTACTCCTGTGTTGAGCCCAGTAACTTCTATTTACCTAAAACATATCTTCCAGGTAGGCAGCCAGTTCAAAAAGCTCAAAAAGACTTCAAGAGATGAAGAATCCACCACTTCCCTGTGTAGTTTGTTCCAATGGCTAAACACACCCACTGTTCAAATAGTGATGCCTTATTTTTCATTTGAATTTGTCTGGCTTTTACTTCCACCCACTGATTCTTGTTATACGTTTCTTTGGTTGGTTAAAGAGTCCTTTACTGGTACTTTCTCTTCCTAAAGGCACTTATACACCATAATCAAATACCTAATTCTCACACCTTTCTATTAACTGCTTTTTGATGTACTTCTCTTTTGTGGTCTTTCTACACCAATATAAACTCAGTGAGCTAAATTCAGAGGGAATCTGTAAGAAGGCAGTGTAAGTTACAGGATACATTGATAAGTGACTGTGAGTCTAAGTAAATGGAGCCTAAAGGGAACCTTAAATTGATGTAACACACACATTGGGGTAGGCGAGGGCAAAAAATGGTATAAACTATACCAGCTTAGATTTCCTCAACATATTGTCTTCACTTAGCTCTGAATTTGGTTCATTGTTTGCAACTGGGAGTGGATTCCTTTGTTTATTTCTTTCCAGCAGATATCACTGTTTGGTTAACTGTGCAAATAGTGAATCATCAGGACCAGTTTAAGTAAATCTGGGGAACCCTGCAGACTCATTCAGAGGTAATCTTAGGTTCCACATGCAATATTCTCTCAAATATCTGCTCCAATATCCTGTGGTAAGGCTGCTAGAAAGGTTCAACACCACAATTTGTGTTGGTGGAAATAGACAGTGGGCTTTAATGTTTCATTACCCTGCACATTTTGTGGCCCTTAATGCAAGTGCAAAGTGGGTGTAAAAACACTACCAAATCAGAATGGCAGCAGTTTACATCCGCTGTGCATTGGTATAAATGACTAAGGTTCAGGACAGTGGAGAATCAGGAGCATTTTCATCAGAATTTGTATATGTGTTTTTGGAGGATTAGGGGAATAGTTGATGGAGATTTCCAGTCAAACTATTAGAAGTTGACCTTTGTTTGAAGCAGCTCTGTAAATCAAATACAGAAATAACTATTTTAAAAGATAGCATTTGCTGGCAGTTATTCTTTTTTGAGAAAAGAGTAGGATGCTGTAAATATACCACTGCAATTATACTAGTTCATGGCCTACCGAATCAAGAAAAGTTAAGTCAGCTCCTCAGGTTCATGGTTTCACCCTTCATATGCCTTGATCTAGCTCCACCTGCTATGCACTTCTGAGAACAGCTTGTCACTCTCAGTAATATCTCTGTCTGCATTGTCTTATGGATTCTTAAACTTGTCCTACTATTTATAAGGTGATTTACAACCAATATTTCATTGGCCTCAATTCAGGAAAGTACTTAAGCATGTGCTGAAGGAGATCCTTGTTCAGGAAAACAATTCAACATGTGCTATTGATTTCAATGGGACATAAGCATGTGCTTAAGTGTCTTCCTGAATAGGGATGCTTTCATGAGTTAGGGCCTGAGTCAAGGTTCATAACATATGCCTCTGCCAATCGTATGTCTCTAACGTGCTCATACTTCTCTATAGCTGAGGACAAACCTGACATTCATGCAGGGTACAGACCACTCAACTTGTGATCTCAAAGCAATTTTATTGAATTGAAAACACTTTCAACATCAAGCCCTCCTCCTAAGGTCACTGGGAAATGAGAAGACACTCAAGGGATGGAGCAGTGCAGACCCTGTTATTTAAGGGCAGAGATTTTGTATTTTCACCATCTGTTTCCATGTTTCACTTTAATGTCAGTTAAGAACACCCCTTTGAAATGACAAAAATCTTTACTTTGCTCTCTACTGCACTCTTCCTGGTGGATAATAATTCTAAGAAATGAAAGTTATAAAAAAAAATCTTATCATCCATTTCAATAGCCTTTCCAAACTCCTATTGACTTTGATGGTGGTTCACTGCATGGAGAAAATGCAGAATCCAGCCCTAAACAGGTAGCCAGAATCATCTTAAAATTACAATTATTTTTCTCTGGGTTGTTTAAAAATAAGACATAAGATAAGCTGTATCTACAGCCCTTATTGGAAAACAAAATCAATGCCTATCTAAAAATGTACAACATTATAGAAATTGCTAGAAGTGAACCAAAATCCAAATCCTAAACTACCTCTCCTTAATATACACTGTTCTGTAGATTGCCTGCCTGTCAAGTTGGGAAGCATTTCAGATACGGATGCAGCCAGTGCATATGTTGGCTTTCTAAAGAAAGCTTGTCAGCCCCACATTTAAGGGTCTGTTTTCCACGTCTACCTTCACAGACTAACCTCTCTTTGCTCTCTGCAGTACAGTTAGCAACTGAGGTCCCAATCCTCACCTGTAGCTGAAGAGTACACAGTGCAACTCAGGAGCAGGACACAGAAGGTCATTTTAAGCCATTTTTGCACTATGCTGATCCTGAGCTGCCCAGTACTGGGCAGTCCCTTGCTGTAAATTAGTTACCATGGGTGAAATCCTGACCTCATTGAAGTCAATGGAATTTTTGCCATTGATTTTAGCAGGGCCAGGATTTTACCCCATAAATCTAGTTATCCAAAACTGAATTTCATAATTGCCAATCTGAAAAGCCCAATCTAGATTCAGGGGCACTATCTAATGTATCAACATTCCGGTCTTGTGTAAATGACCTTATCACAGAAATCTAAAGTTGCACCTCCACACGTGTTACCATATGTGGGCTAGGGCTACCTCCAGTGATGTTACAGGGCTCATATCCACATGCTTGGAGAGAGAGAGAGAGAGAGAGAGAGAGAGAGAGAGATGGATGGGGTGTATGTTCCTTGAATGACTAACATTAGGAGCTGAGGTGTAATCCTGGCTCCATTGAAGTGAATGGGTATTTTGCTGTTGACTTCAGTGAAGCCAGAATTTCACCCCACATCTTCAACTGGAGTAAAGCAGTATAGCTCCACTGACATCACTGGAAAGTTGCTGATTTATACCAGCTGATTTACACCAGCTCAGGATCTGGTCTAATCTTTCATCTTTGCCCCCATTTTTCTGGTGATGTGGGGATGCATTACAAAAATATCTGTACTAATTACACTCTACTTTTGTCTTTATCATGCACTGATGAGTTGTTGGTAACTCATGTGAGCTGATTACTGACACTGCCAACCCTTGGGTCCTGTAAAGGATCACACTTTTTTTAATGAACATCTGTAGTCCTTTTTCTTGCAAAGATAGTCCTGGAAATGTAATCTGATTGCTAATAATAAAAGGAATAGGCAGCTGGGCTCCACGCTGCAGCAGAAGACTGTATAAGTGTGTACACACAAATTATTTTGGATGAGTCTGTTAAGGGAGTTGCAGCGGGAGAAGTGATCTCTCAGGTAACTAGAGGCATACGCATAGATGACTTAGAATATGAAAACAGAAATCTTGAATTGGAATTTGTCCAATGGGGAGCCAGTGCAGTGAGCAGAGCACAAGGGTGATGTGGTTGATGACAGTCTGTGTTACTAAGCAGGTAGGTGGTTGTGTTTTGTAGCAGTTGGATCACTTTCAGGGTGTTTTGGCTTGATTTCTAGATATGAATTGTAATAATCAAAGCTGGAAGTCTTGATTGTATGGATCACCATGGCTAGATCAGTTTTAAAAAAATGGGGCACAATCATCTGGTCAGTTGCAAATAAAAATGGGTGTGTTTTTAAAAATAACAGGTGACAGGATATAGGTGTTGGATTATCCCCATCACACAAGATATGTGTCCTGATATATGGGAATAAGGCCCATACTCATCTGCAGGGGAACCAAAGAGTTAAATTACAATAGTCTCCTCTTAAATGAAATACTTTGTTAAAGGAATAAACCAGGAAAGAATCAATTTTTATTGCTTGATCATGCTTCTAAACTGATTGCTACTGTAATAAAATTAGGGATTCCATTTCATTTAAAGCAAGGATAGTAATTTTATTTACTTTTTTCAGTCACATCCCCACACAAGCGCGCACAGAGCAATCAGCTGCTGTACTTGTTAGTTTGCTGATTAAATACTTTGTCACTTAACTCTGAACTAATTAAAGAGAATTGAAGCTGCTGTGTGTCAGCCAACATGGTATTAACTTTAACCGCGATTCCCATGTGTTACTCTTCCACTGCCTGCAGATTTTTCTTTCTTTTTTTCAACTAAATATGTTTACTAACAAACACAGCCTAAGTTGGCTGGGTTGTGGGTTTCTCTGGTTAGTAGTTTTCTTGGCTTTATTAAATAAGCAGTAATTCCAGGTATGATCTAACACCTAGCTATGGTATTTCTAAGACATGCATCTCCTTGTGAGCTGGGCACCAGAGAGTCTAATGTACTAATATAATTACTGATTGCAAGGACTGATTCAACCAATGCCTGTGTTGTTTTACAACTGGTCTCCCATCTCTTTTTGGATGAATTTCCTCCTGGATATCTGGCACTTTGGATCCATTGATATAATAATTTATTATTTGTATTGCAATACCCTGCTAAAAGTTCCGATCAGGATCAGTGCCCCTTTGTGCTGTGGACTGCGCACACACAGAGCAAAAAAGATGGGGCCTTGCTCCAAGTAGCTTACAAATTCTTTGTTTTAGGGGCTCTCCTTTCCTATGTATCACAAGCATGTGAAGAAATGAATATATTCTACATGCTGAATACACTGAATTGTTTCTGAAATTATTTCTCCTGTAGGCCTCACTCCACACCAAATGTCATAGACAGTCAAGCATAAATTTGCTGCAAGAGTCTTATGAATGTATTCTGCTCGATCAGATAATTACACTTGGTTCATCTTCAGGTGATCTCCAAGGGTCTGAAGATTCATTCGTGCATCTGTTTTTATAGAATGTATGGTCCCAAGTAATTTTTAAAAACATCCTTCAGGTGATGTTCACATTATGAACAGCTAAAACTTCAGGAGACAATCCTTGCAGGGTGTGCACTTCTTCCCAAAATCTCAGTAATAGGCGTAATTACTAGTAAATAACAAAACACATTAAAAAAACAAGATAACCCTCATTATGAAATGATAGTGTATCAAAGCCATAAAATACTGATGGTGTATTAAAAAGCAGAGTATATTCCAGGCATTCCTACTTATTTAATAAAAGTTTTAGGGGAAGTGGGTGACTCTGGATATTGGTAATTGGATAGCCTCTAGCCATCCATTCAGATCTAGCCAAAGGCTTGTTTCCATTAAAGTCTATGCCAAAACTTGCATTGACTTCAGAGGCCTAAAAACACCCCCCAGGTTGATAGTGAAGGTCATTATCCTTTAATGGTCATGGTCAGAGAAATTACTATGATGACAAATGAGTTGCCCAATACAACTCAGATTTGAATAGATCAGTGTCCCCATCATTAACATGCTAGCACAAATGGTAACAATTGACATCTTTGTAAGCAGTCTGAGCAGAGAGCTTGATAAGGAAGTTTTAAACACCCTCTCCTCCTAGAGCTGGACCTCTAGGTAAGGGTGGAGGCAAATTTTAAATTCAGATATAATTAAATAGGTCTCAGTCCAGTCTGTAGTTTGACACCCACAACTAATCATGTCCACAATTTTGTGCCCACAAAATGTATAGTGTTGTCAACTTACAACTTTATTGCAAGTCTTAGTTATATTTGGTGTTTCTGTTAAAGTCCCAGCTTCTGGAATCATGTGAATAAGTGAAAAAAAATTTTTCTTACTAAGTTTCTTGTCTTGGCTGTAAAGAAATGCTCAAAAATGTGAATCCCCAAAGCTCAAAAACTAGAAGGCAAGTAAAAGGAACTCAAAATCTATTATATTTAAAATATCCGGATTTTTAAGACAGACTCATGAATTTGGTGGCTTGAATTATGAACTTTGAATGTTTAGAGTTAGCAGTACTATTGCAAATGGAAAATTGTTGGCTGTTTGCTTTGTTTTTTTAAAGTGGCCCAATAATGCCAAATTTATGCTAAAAATATAGAGTTTTCCTCTGCCCAAACCAAATCAAATACAATATATTCATAAAGGCAAAGTAGATTGTTTAGCGAAATAGGTATGTATCTGTGCAATTTAGGAGACTGATGTAGTGTGCTTACAGAGATGCTAATTTAGATTGATGTAATGAGTAGTATTCTCTGTACAAGTTTCACTGTCACATTTTTCAGAATGTGACCAAAAAAGTGATGCAGAACATTAGAACTCCTTTGCCATGTATTACTGAAGGAGTTAATGTGCTTTTTGTCATGTCACCTCTTGCAACACTATAATTAAGGCTGTGTCAGCCTTTCTACTATAAACTGGAATTTGCAGGCGTTTATGACTTGACCATAAAAATTCACTCTAGGCTGAAAATTGGCATATGAAGTCTGAGCACAAGAGCTTGATTTTTGTAGAAGAAAATAATTTCAGCTGTTTTTCAAGTTATCAAACTTGCTATTTTTAAGCTTTTCCTTTTGCGCGCATAACTCAAATCCAACCTGTTTTAGACAAGTAAATGTTGTTTTGTTCTTTATGTAGATTAATTACTTTGCATATTTTAACGCCAATCTTTTATTTTAAAGTTATGCTTGCAAGGCAATTTTTGATGACTGTACTTTTTGCATGTATTATAAGATTAAACAAGCCTACAAAAACTCGGAAGCTCAAAATTAAGGCTACCAGTCATGCCATAGAGTTTATTCTGTAGCCAAACCTAGGAAACTCTCAAATAAGATACCCCAAAATTGATGCTCCCACAATCACTAATCATTTTCAAAACTCTTTGTCCCTGTTTCTTAGAAAAATAATGAGAAGGGTGTAAATAGATTTTTTTTTTTGAGACTTAAAATATAAGAAAAAACTACCTAAGACCAGTGTTAACACAGATGGGGTTAGGGTGGCACTACCTGGCCCCAATAGACAAGGAGTTAACTCCTGTTTCCCTTTCCTCTCTCCTTATGAAAGGTGTACAAGGGAGGGAGAATAAAAAGAGCTGCTGGATAGTCTTGGGGGAGAAAGTGGGATTCTTTAGCTGACTTGTAGGACTGAGTGGATCCCCAAACTGCAAAGTTTGTTGTTTCTTACTCTTTTTGTCAGTGTACCTTGTTTAGAATGTATAGGTTCTCTCTCCTGCTGAACAGACCTTGCTGCCTGTTTTTCATTTCTGCTCAGTCATTCCTCCAGCTTACAGAGCCATCTCTTGTTTTTGTTGGAGCCCTGTGCAAAATAATCAGTGCAGAGCCACACCCACCTCCTACCCATGTCACCCCCAATTTCCATGGCCTGTGCGCACTCACCTGTGTGCATGGCCTTCAGCTCTTTTTGAAGCTCTGCAGGTTGGAAAGTGGATGAGAGGAGACAGACAGAACACAAGGAAATTTAATATTTCACAGAAGTTTTCTCTATCATTTTATTCTTTGTCTCCTCTCCGGTTTCCATTCCCCTCATGATCTTTTATCATTTCTCCTTATGTTCTTTGTCTGAGACTGCAAGCTCCTTGGACTTGTCTGTAAAGTGCCATGGACATGTATATGAATAATGCACCATGCATGCTATATAAATGCAGTTTGGCAGAAAGGTATGCACACTGCATAAACTATGCAGGCTGTGTAATAATGCTGGGTGAGGTATATGTAAAATGACATTCCTAAGCTACTTCGGAGCATCAGTGCAGGACATTACACAGACCAGGACAGCCAATGCCAATACTATGCCATTGGGGCAGGGCAATATAACAAAATATTTTTAGGGAGAAAAATACAAGAGACACTCTCAACTACAGGGGGTACAAGAAAAGCTAAATTCATCATCTAATTTGAACTGAATTAACTGATGTGGTTAGCACAGGACCTGTGACTGGGTCCATCAGGACACAACTCAGCAAGGTGCTGTGGGCTGTAGCTGAATCGCTCTACTCTGTCTGGCCGAGGCATTGACCATCTGCTTGTCCCTACTAGTAGCCATTTCACAAACATCAGTAATACATGTTACACAAAAGCCTGTTGGGTGCACAAGCCAACTGGCTGGCATGCAAACAGGCAAAGATGGAAAAAAAGATGAGGGAGATGAAGGAGAAGGTGGCTTTGAGCTATCTTTCTGCCTCCCTCAATCCTAGGGTCCCAAGGGCCACATCACTAAATTAGGTAGCAATGCACTAGCTCTGAATTGGCAGAGCTACAGGCTCTCCAGTCCATCCCCTCCTGTCCCCAGTGATGCTCCAAATGTGGAGTGTGAGGAGTAAATGGCATAGAGCTGGATACACTGTCTTTACACTGTCTGCTGATCAGGTGCATAAATTGATCCTCAATGACCCTTTTAGGCCAGTGCTTTCAGTGTTCGACACTGGATAAAGGGCTGAAAATTGAGCCAACCATGTTTAACTAGGATGAAAGTTACTAAAACCAGATTCATGTGCAGAAGACTAGAGAATGTCTGACATCTGTTGCAAAGCAGGATTAATTAGATATTACTTCAAATGATTATTCCTGGCCCATTCCCATGTGAGCAGTTGGTAAATGCACTGTTCTAATCAGGTTTTTTGGATCAAGATATTTTGTTATACTCATGCAGTCTATTAAGACTTTTATTAGTTTAAGACTTTTATTAGTTACTTCAGACTATATTTGTTTCAGTTACAGACTGTATCACAACCTCCTAAATAGCACTTATATTCCATGCAGAAGAATGACATTTTAAAAAAATATTAAGACTGAAAAGTGAAGCATTTTAAAATTAAAAAAAGACAGAATTGGTGCTACCCTAATTTGGCCCCCTTGTGTGTATACGTTATGATGCAGTCTTAAATTACATAATCTCATGCTATTTTTTCCCCACTGGACCCCTGCCTCATTCAGTGCACAGTATAGCTGGTGCTCAGGGAATGAGACAGATGTTCAATATTTCTTTCTATCCTCATCAGTCAGTGTGTGGTCCCATACCTTATTAGTTGCACACATCCAAAACATGCATAGAATAAGGGATTTTTAATTCTTCATGGGCTTTTCTATGGAGCTCTTTACTGAAGGATCCGAGTGCCTCATACTAACAGTAATGAACATATCTGCAGAGTACCTTTGAGATAGAAAGGTGTTATCATCCTCATTTCTCAGAAGGGTACTGAGACACAGGAAAACTAGAGACCAGCTTTGCAAAAACATTCCCCTGACTTTTGGTGCTACAATAATTGGGTAGTGAATTGAAACACCTAATTTTTCAGAGGTGCTGAGCATCCATAGCTTGTATGGACTTCATTTGGAGTTGAGTGCTCAGTACTTCTGAAACTCAAACCCTCAATGTCTCAAGCTGGGCATCCAGAAAATAAGACACATACAAACAGAAGTTACAAACTTTGGCTGAAATGACTTACACGCTTTCTATGTGATGTTGGGCAACAAAGCCAGGAGAAGATCCTAGATCACATTTATCCTAGTCCTGAGCTGTATCCCTTTCTCTTTGTGTAGCTCCCACCTTATTCACTACACACCCATGCCTTATTCACCATTCATCCTCTGCACTGAGTAGCACAGGGGGTTCTGTGGAATAATATGTGAACATGTAATTAAAGATTATATTATAACACATGCACGCACACAAGTAGACAGAATCAAGGTTGCTTGGCCTGCCTTAATCTGGCATTTCCTAATTTCTGTAACCTTTATAATAATCTTTTCGTGTAGTATTTTCGTATGTAAGTTTCAAGGATATATTTTTAAGAGAAAATGGAGAAAAAAGCCCAGTTACATCATATGACCATATATGCTAGGCATTGACTTTTTGAGGCCACAACCATTCCTAACCACCGGCATCTCCTGTGGGGAAGAGATTTCCCCCTTTTCTTCTCCAAAAGTCAGTGGCAATGTTGAATTTTTAGGGTTCAGATATAGACCCCCGTGCAGAGCCAGGAGCTACCTCCCAGCCACACCGTCGCTGGCTGTCCCCCATTCTGGCTTCTTAGAAGGGACCCAGAGAGAGTAATACAGTTCTTCTAACTACGATTTTGTGAATGGGCAAGTGCAGATCAGAGGACAGTGTGACAGAGAGCATTATCCATCTTGTTTCATGCTCCTCCGACTCCCAAACCACCCCCAAATCCACTTGGAGTGGCAGCCATGTTAACGCCAATTGGAGAGGCTTCTGTATGAAGTGGGCACAATACTGCTGAAGTAGCACTCCCCTATTCTGCACAGAACAAAGAGATCCTCACATATAGGGCTCTTTTGCATCATGGGTCTACCTGGGATGCTCTCAGGCCAACATTAACAATTTAAGGCCATAGTCATTAAAAAGTAAATATATCCAGCTTCTGTGCTGTGTGAGCCCGTGCTACAGAAAATGGGACTTGAGGGCTGTGCTGTGGGCAATTCTGGTATATTTTTCTCAATAAATGCAACCTATGTCCATGACATTATGGATAGCCAATGACTTGTACTGCTAAACTTTGGGCAAAATTCTGTCCTGATCTCCAGATGAGTCCGTGGGATCAGTGATGTAACTGATATCCAAGTGGTTGCCTGGGCATAACTGAAGGAAGAAATTGGCTCAGTGATTCTTAAATTATAACAAACTATGGGTAAAGTATTATTCTAGTTCTCAGTAGTTCCTTACTTATATCATAGATCTATACTCCAAACTACAGGATCAAGTCTTTTAGAGTTAATTGCTCTAAGTTGTTTCAGTCCTGCTCCAATAAAATGAGGGAAATTGTCATTTACACCAATGGCGGTAAGATTTAGGCTTATATGTACTGCACTGTATAGTTACAGTTAAGGTAAACAGTATTTAGACTGAGCTTTTTGGGGCAAAGAGAGTCTTTTTGTCCTGGATTTGTACAGTGCCTACTGCAGTGGGGCCCTGGTTCCTGACTGGGATTCTTAGACACTATTTCAGCACAAATAAATAATGAGGATGATGATACAATGATGCTCAAATATTTTCTATACCAAAAACATCATAGCTGATCAAAATGTATGTCCCTTTGGGCATCAGATATAAAACAAAGTGCCTTGAACATGAGTGATTTTTCTCTGCCAACTTCCTATAGTTATTTAATCCCTCTAAATCTTCCTGCCCTGGTATCTTTGGTATCGTCACTGCCACTGTGAAGATTTACTCTGACTACGTTTTGCATGTCTCTTAGAAGAAATGATACCCTGAGCTACCCATTTTTCAGGCGCTTAATATGCATGTCATCTAGCATTTTTTAAGACAGTTACTTTGACCATTTCAGTTTATTGTGTAAAATATGGGAAGTATCACTTATTTAAAAAGATTATATTTAACACAGAGAAATTGCATTCATATACAGTTAAGGTTGTGACAAGCCATGAAATGTGTAAAATTACAAATAGTGCAAAACTGACTTATTAGTCAATGGGGTAAATGTTTCAAAGTTCATGATACCTTTGCTTCTCTCCCAGGTGACTTATCAGCTCTGAAATCAAAGTAGTCTAAACAGTTGGTATTTTGCCTTGCCATAGGTAAAAGATTTATTTCTTTTTACTCTTTATGGAAAATTATCTTCAACTGTATTGTAATGCTGCGCAAGTATCAAGTTTATTCTTAGCAGCAAGTCTCTCAAGTCATGTTGTGAAAGTAATTGTAACTAAGGGAGTATAAAATGTATTATTAGTAATAATAACGTCTTACATTTATACAGAGCCTTTCATCCAGAAGGATTCTAAACCTTTTTTGCAAACCATTGGCAACATTTTGCTCTTATATCCTTAAGGTAGCTCTCAGCTCCAGTATTCTGCTGTTACTGTATGTGCAGAGCTTGTGTTGAGAATAATGGGAGTTAAGTACATGCAGAGAAAGCAGAAAATTGAAAGTAAGATTCTTTGTGTGAGTTGGAGATAAGATTTTTGACTACCTCTTCTCCACAGGAACTGCTTTACCCGCCATTATACATATCTCCTGCAGGCTTTGGGGAGAATTTCTCAAGCCCTTAGAGCTGTCTCCAAAATCTTGTGACTGTTGGTGTTTCTGTGACTAGCATATTGTGGATAGCATACAGTCTTGCTGTGGGTGGGTGTTGTAATCATGAAGATGACATTAAAGTAGACTAGAGGAAAAAGAGAGCTGAGTCCTGTCCAGACAAGCCTAAAGAGGATAATTCCTACCATTGACTAGATTCCCTTAAAGGGGATATATTGTGTGGAGGGGGGTTAATTTTGAAAATAACCTGCTTTTGAGTCCGTTATTTTTCCTGTGGCAGATAGAAATCTGGGCATAATAATGTAGGCAGCAATCCTGGTGGTAGGATCACTCAGAAGCAATATATCAGGCTTTCAAGTTTTCCATTGTACACAGGTATATCCAAACTTATCTCCAAGGTGGAATGTGGTGACTATATCTTGGCACAAAGCAATAGTACATGACCATTTAAGACAAAATATGAAAGTACTATATTCTATTAAAATTCCCCCAGTAGTTTCAGGCAGGGTTTTGTAATTATCTAAATGGATTTTTCTGAGGAAGCACCCCCACGTTAAAAAAGTGCTATGAAATCTTTATTAAACTATAATGGTCTATGACCTCAGTTTTATTTCTCTTCCAAAACATGGTACATCCAGCAGCAGCACCAGATTGGGACATTGATTCAACATTGATTTAAAAGAGAGAGTGACACCTGCTGAATCAACAGGACCACTTTCTGCAGTACCTTCTGTTTTCCGTAGGTCTTTCCCATCCGAGTCCTGACTAGGACTGACCCTACATAGCTTGTATAACATCTGATCAGATTACTTGCTGCCATACCATCTCAGGCTGTGATGTCTTCAACATGAATTTTAGTTAAGAAAATGTTTTGTGTATTTCCAGTTGTGGTTTTTTATCAAATTCATTCAGCTCTTCAATGGACAGGTCTTATAAGTGTCATCCCTAAACAGGATTTCAGGTTTCAGTCCACTCCCCCGCACACAGCCAGGTGCTCCCTTAAGTCTGTGAAAGATTTTGAAAAAACATTTATAATAGCAGAGAACTGGGACATAAAAGTGTTAAATCTCTGGATGAAGGAGGACAGAAGAGGCCATCAGATCTAACTCAGTCAAATAAGTGTTCTGAGTAGGCTAAGAGGAGTCCCCTGGAGCAGAATAAAAAGGACAGAGAAAAAACACACTATTCGGTGGAGTGGGGGAGTGGAAGGGGAGAGAAATAAGATAATTTTGAACTGACAAATGACAATGAAAAGCAAGGGAAATGTGCATGTGCGTTGTGACATTTCATCAGCAATACAGCTGACATTATCTTGAGGAAGTGGCTAGGCTTTTGTACTAGAAGATGCATATTTTCCGTACCTGTGGTTTTCACTCATTCATTCGGGTTTCTAGCTGAAAACAAATGATTTGACCACAATAGGCTTTCAAGAGAAAAAGTAACCTTCATTGTGAGGATGCAAATTTGTATGGACAACATCAAAGCAAGAGTTCCAGTAAAGACCATTTTGCTCAAAACCATTTGGTATATTTTCATTTATTTTTCTAGTTTAAAACATCACTAGTAAATTCATATAAAATCAGTATGTTGACTTTGGATCCAAAGTGAATGGCTTCATTTTAACCTAAGCCTTGGACCCCTGCTAAACACAACCTTATTAATACCTATTTTGACTAGAGATGAAACTTAACTACAAAACTAATTAATCTGCAGATTTAGAGGAACATTCAGATCTGGGGCTTAAATCTCCTCTGCCTTATACCATTTTTAACATCAGTGTAACTTGAATGAAGTTATTTCTGATTTACCCTGGCACAACTAGTAGGAGAGTCAGGCTCTTGGCATTTGACTCAGATCCATTTATAAAACTTGGCCCAGACCACTAAGCTGGAGATCCCACTCCCGATTCCCTGGTGTTTTGGCCCCACTTCTGGTGTCCATCTCCTTTTCTAATTTTGACTGAAGGAATGTCTACCAACAAATTAAATTAAATGTGCACGTACTGTACTTACATTTATTGTACCACAACAGAGTATAGTATGCTGTGACAAAGCAAATATGTGCATTACTGGGGGTAACTAAAATGTAAGATGGTTTTCAGAGTCAGTAAGTTCTGAAGAAACATCTCCCATCTCATCCTATATTTATTCAGCAATGTTTCATGCTAATATACAACACATCAATAAAACAATACAAAATATGTATATTCCTTAAAATCTGCACAAACTCTAAATGAGTGCAGTGCAAACAAAGTACAGTTTGGTGGTACAAAGTATTTCTTATGGGATCTGACTATATATAAAATAACTTATTTTCTATAATTCACTTTCCTTTTGAACAATTTATAGTGTATAAGGAGAAAAGTATACTCATTCCACATAAGGCTATAATTCCTTGTAGGGATTCTAGTAAGAGCACAAACAATGATAGTGAAGCTCAAGAGATTTGTTCATATCACCAGAATTTCAAGATGAAATTACACCCATAATATATGTGCATATTGGGAGAAGATAAATTGTGGGTACGTCGTTTAAAAACTATTCCTGTCCTTCACTAATTGGTCTCTTGTCCTCCTCTTCTCCCTATTCTGTAAACCCTAAACAATAAACTGTCACAATGAATCTATCTTTTTGCTAAATTAAAATTCTTTGGAATTTATAGCTTAGTGATCCCACATAGGGATTTGCCCTCACTTTGTCCCTTTATGCTCTGAGTGAGATTGTATCTCAAGGGAGTCTTACCACTTGCTAAAAAGCAATTCAGATTGTTTGCTAAAACTAACCTAGTCAAAGTGGAAAGCCAAAGTTTACCAGTAGTGGTAAATGCACAGTGTTCCTTTACTACTCCTCTTGCATTATTTTTTTTCTTGCAACATTTTATTTGTAGGCTAGTAAAAATAAAAAAATATTTTTTATAGAATTGCAGAAGAACGTTGTGCAGATGGTTAAAGCTAGTTGATATGGGAAGGTCTAGGTTGCTCTTCACCTGCTTTTGAGGGATCTCCAAATCTGTGAGGGGAACCTAATCTTTAACTTGACCCGATTAACACATGCAGTGTCTTGGACAAACCGTACTCTTAGAACAGGCTTCAGAACACAATCTAAGGCTTTTGCAAGGCTAGGATTTAAAGGCATGTCCTAATATGTTCTAACAACACATATTTAAATCCTAGCCTAGTAAAGCCTTAGACAGTGTACTGAAAACATGAAGAATAGGGTGTGATGGGTTCCCCCCGGGGTGCTGCCTGGAACTGAGGTACCACTGAGCCCTCTGACCCACCAGCCTGGGCTCCCTCTCTCACTGTGCTGCAGTGACAATCTGCAGACTTGCTCCTGATCCTACACTTCCACCAGCATTCACACAGGTAGGGACACATCCAGCTGCAGTTACATGCAGGCTCTCTGATCAGCCACTCTATGGACCAGCAGTAGAAAGGCTAAATCAAAGGTAAGTCTCAGCTCCCCAGGGGAACACCCCCTCTAGAGCAAAAACCCAAAATTATTCCATCTTGCACTGCACAGAGAACTGTACAGTGTAAGCTTGTAGAATTTGTCCCGCCCCCAATGTGGAGAAGAATATGCAACAGCCTTTGTCCTTTGAGCTACAATTTCCCATGCACTTCATTCCAACTCACTGGTTTAGATTCAAACATAAAATAAGTTTATTAATTACAAAAAGATAGATTTTAAGTGATTATAAGTGATAGCAAACAGATCAAAGTAGATTACCATAAGAAATAAAACAAATGCAAACTGAGCCTATGATACTAGATAGGATCTGAATTAGTAATCTCTCACCCTGACTGATGAAACAAGCAGGCTGGCAGATTCTTAAGGTGCTAACTGCACTTGCTTTAGAGCTTGGAATCCCCAGGTTTTTCATTCACAGGCTAGAAATCCCTTTTGCCTGGGTCTAGCACTTCCCCCAGTTCAGTCTTTTGTTCCTTAGGTGTTTCCAGGAGTTTTCTTGTGTGGGGCATGAAGAACAACAGATGATGTCACTCCCTGCCTTATATAGCTTTAGCATATGGTGGGAACCCTTTATCCCAAACTCAGATTGTGGAAAAATACTGGCATCCCAAGATGGAGTCCAGAGTCATGTGGCCTGGTCACATGCCCTTGCACACCTTGCTGAGTCATAGTAGCCATTACTTACAGGCTGTCTGGAAAATTCACAGGAAAGTTAAGTTCTTCCAGGATCCATTGTCTTTGCTGATGGGCCATCAGCGCTGACTGGCTTCTTCATTGTTGTACCAGAAAGGCTAGTTGTGGGTGTCACCCAGAGTAAGCACGATTTGAAATACAGATACATAGTCAATATTCCTAACTTTAGATACAAAAATAATACATGCATACAAATATGATAATCATATTCAGCAAATCATAACTTTTCCAGTGACACCTCACATGACCCGTCTTATACAAAATACATCATATTTATGCCATAATGATATCATAATATCACTGTGAAGAATATGGGGTGCAGTGTCACAGAAGGATCTACACTTATTGTGAAAAAGCAGTGAGAAAGAGAACAAAAAAGTATAGCCCTCAGTGTTTGTCTTCCACTTACTTACTTCCCACTTACAGTTAAAGGTGGACAAAAAATTTTGACTGAAAAAATTTTCCTGTTGCAAATGTGTTTTTTGTCAAAATTTGACATTTTCTGCAGGAAAATCTCTTTTAAAATAAAAAAAAAATAAAAAATTTCCAGTCAGGAGAATCAGAACAAAAAGCCTCATTTCAAATTGGTTTGTCTTGGAATGTCAATCTTTTTTATTTTGAAATGTTAATTTGAACTGAAAATTTTGTTTTGATGTCAATTCAAAATGAAGATTTTATTTTATTTTGCTAAATTGTTTCATTGTGATTGAAAATATCAAAAATTTGTTTTTACATTTTGATTCAAAACTTTTTGGAATTTTTTATTTTCCAATAATGGTTGATATTTTGACTTTTCATTTTGTTTCAGAATGGAAGGGAATTTCAAAATGTCATCATTTCCCATGAAAGAAAAAGTCCATTTTTCCAACAGCTCAAACTAATTTTTCTGTAAATTGCAGATGTCAGTGCACGCTCGCACTCTTGATCAGTTCTTCGTTCCTTGCATTTTCCTGCTTATATATTCACCTGTGTTTTACCTGGAGGGTCTTAAATGTGAGCACATGGACTTTTTTTTTTAAATTATCCATAGAATTCCTTATGCTGCTTTAGGCTTACACAATTATTTTTATTCATCGCACTTAAAAGCACAGGTTTACACACGATATCTAATTTTTGTACAGAAATGGGAGGTAAATAAGGTGAGGGAGCTAATGGCATTCTAAAATCCCTGTGAGGGAAGGGGAACTGTGCCCAGTTGCATCTGGCTACCTACCCTGTCAGATTCAATGCACATTTGAAAAAGAGGTATAGCAAGCTTTGCCAGCAATTCAAAACCTGGCAAGCAATTCCCTTAGCACTCCCCTGCTCACTGTGGTTCACAGACTCACAAGGCAGACGGGGGAGAGCATAAACATCTCCTGAAAACTGTGCCACTGAGCAACCAGGAAATTCAGCTTGTTCCAAGAACGGGAGCTGAAACCATAAGGTAACCTTGGAATGAGGCCACAGCATTACTATTTCATTGTGTATATAGCTAGAGCATCACGAAGGCTGGGAAGGGGTAGGAACTTGGCAATAGAGGATCACTGTAAAGGTTTTCCCCTTTGAGGCTCAGAAAGGCAGAGAAGGAGGGAGGGGAGTGTGGATTAACCCATCAAGGGGCTGCTTTTAAGTATATTTTCACCCCATGGAGAGTTCATGTTTAATTTTTATAAGAAATCAGACATGAGAAAATTCACCCACAGGTGTAAAGATTGCAGGAGCCCTCAAGCTCAGCAGTAACTGCTGCACGGGCAACTGTGGAGTGGGCATATAGGTGGACTCTGTGCACCCTAGATGCAAGGGAGCTGGGCTCTGAGTTTGGATTCAAAGCCAGGTATAGTCTCTGGGTCAGCAGTTACACTGTGGGCTCTGGGCTCCAATTGTAATGAGTGACAGACCTCCCTGCTGGCTGGTTCACCAGGGGGTTTGAACCAGGAATCTTTAGTGCTCGGAGCATTAGCTTGTAGTCAGTGGCTGTTGTAGATTCTTACCTTCCTACATGGCCTGACCATTACAGAGGGGCAATGATGAACACTATACTAATGTGTGTTAAATGATCTTATCTGATCTTTTGTGATCAAGGTTTGGTTGGTGGTGATGTCAAATATCACAAGTAAAACTATGTCAGGCTGGTCCAGTCCTGAGGTGGGAGACAGCCGCCAACCCTCAAGGAAAAAAGCAAAGATGCACTAGCAAGTAATGCTCCTTTAGAAGCAATACTAAATAGAAGACCCTGCCTGGTGCTGAGGGATACTGTGTTGCTAGAAGTGCCTCTATAATAATTAATAATAATTAATAATAATTAATAAAGAAAAGAAAATAAAAGAAGGAAGAAAGAAAAGAGGATAAAGAAACAAAGGTCCTGGATGTAGTGGTCATTAAGGAGCCCATGGCATTTTCTGCATGTATGTGGGTGGGGTATTAAACACAATGGTATCTGGGAAATAGTCAATTTGGATAAATTAAATTCTTTCTGAATCTTCAGTCAGATGCAGTATTATTTTTTGCTCACTATCCTAAATTGCTGTGCACTCTTACTGTGTGCTGCTAAAGGAGCTATCCTGTTTCATTCCAGAAGTAAGTGGTTATTCCTGCCTTTAGAATGAAAGGTGTTCTATTTATATGACTAGATATCATACCATGAACACTAATATTGTGAGTATATTTTATTCTTGTTTGTGCAAGTAGTCCAGGTAAATGCGTGCTGGGGTTGGAGAATACTTCTAACTAAGTCTCTCTGTAAGCTTAACATGGTATGTTAATAGAGCAATTTAGCTTTACCTATATTTTCTAGGACTTCCAGGCAGCAATTAAACTGAGTGTATGTATTCTGCCTTGTGGTGTACAATGTCCCTTGCCTATTCAGGTGATCAAATATAATTCAAATGGGAATCCTAAAAAGAGTGAGGTAATCGCAACTCCCATTACAATGGCTTCCTTCCCCATAAGCGTAACACCAGCTTCTCAGTAGCATTACTGTTAAAATGTTCAGCTCTCTGGTGAATTATCCAGCAAAACTTTTCCTAGAGAACAAATAAGTAGCATTGAGTTACTCCTACCTAGGAACATAAAATGAGGAGAGACACTATGAGATAAGTACTACAAATAATACTTTTATTGAAATATGAATACTTTTTTCAAAGGCAATTTATTTAATTATTTAAATATTAGTAAGTTATGATAAGGAGACTGTCAAGGTTCCTCTCCCACTCTGAACTCTAGGGTACAGATGTGGGGACCTGCATGAAAACCTCCTAAGCTTACTTTTACCAGCTTAGGTTAAAACTTCCCCAAGGTACAAATTAATTTTATCCTTTGTCCTTGGAATATCCACTGCCACCACCAAACTCTAACTGGGTTTACTGGGAAACGTAGTTTGGACACGTCTTTCCCCCCAAAATCCTCCCAACCCTTGCACCCCACTTCCTGGGAAAGGTTTGGTAAAAATCCTCTCCAATTTGCATAGGTGACCACAGACCCAAACCCTTGGATCTGAGAACAATGAAAAAGCATTCAGTTTTCTTACAAGAAGACTTTTAATAGAAGTAAAGGAATCACCTCTGTCAAATCAGGATGGTAGATACCTTACAGGGTAATTAGATTCAAAACAGAGAGAATCCCTCTAGGCAAAACCTTAAGTTTCAAAAAAGACACACAGACAGAAATAGTCATTCTATTCAGCACAGTTCTTTTCTCAGCCATTTAAAGAAATCATAATCTAACACATACCTAGCTAGATTACTTACTAAAAGTTCTAAGACTCCATTCCTGTTCTATCCCCGGCAAAAGCAGCATACCAACCGACACAGACCCTTTGTTACTCTCCCTCCTCCCAGCTTTTGAAAGTATCTTGTCTCCTCATTGGTCTTTTTGGTCAGGTGCCAGCGAAGTTACCTTTAGCTTCTTAACCCTTTACAGGTGAGAGGATTTTTCCTCTGGCCAGGAGGGATTTTAAAGGGGTTTACCCTTCCCTTTATTTTTATGACAGAGACTAAAAAGGTAAAATATATAATATGGTCTTTTCCCTCGATGTTACAGTTCAGATATAAAGAGGGAGCTGAATTTGGAACCATTTATTATAATCTAGTTTTGCTAAATTTTCCAGTGAAAAATATTTTTCTATAAATCGGAAATAGCTAATTCTTTTAAAAAAATATAGCAGGCCATTATTATTAATCGGTCTTCATTAACCATATTATAATAATGTATAAACGATGGGTTGTGTATGTGAGAAAATTGCACTGATTTAACTTGGTTTTTAATTGAATATAGTAAACTTATGCAATAGGCTGCACAATTACCTGTATTTCAGTTTATCTTAAACCTATTCCTAATTGATTTGAGCTAAACAAAATGTGCCACTTTTAAACCAAAGTAAGTGTGTTCGCACAGCCTTTGGCACTGGTTTAACTGCATCTGTTTAAATTCACACCTTCAGTTAACCAAGGCAACTTTTTTGTGCAGGCAAATCTGTAGTTTCCAATTATTGTGATGTCACCATCCTAGTTCTCCAGACATTGTCAGAGTCCTTCTGGAAGGACCTGAATTTCAGGACCAAAAATTATTGGTATTTATAATGTAAACAACAAGCAAGAAAAAAAAGATAAGAAAAGCTGACCTGTCTGTAATATATCCTCAAAGAGCATCCCCTTCTTTTCCTTTTCAGACCACTGTTTACTTATTTATTTAGTGGTTTTTGTTATTTATCAGGTTGGATATTGAATAAATGGATACTCCTGTACTGAGGAACAGGGGACTGTGTTAAAAACAGTTGCCTGAATTTGAGTTTCTGACTCTTTGTGATTTAAATCAACTGCGACAAGAGGAAATAATGTGCAGTGGCTAGAGCAAGAGACTGAGAGTTAGGGCTTCTGGGCTCTATTTCCAGATCTGCTATCATTTCTCAAGATGATCATGTGCAAGTTGCACGAGCTCTTTGTGCCTCAGTTTACCCATTTGTAAAATAGAATAATACAGGGGTTTGTGAGGCAAAATAAATGTTTGTAAGACGCTCAGGTGAAAGGTCCTATAGAAAAGCAAAATAAAATATCTAAATATTATTCTATGTAGGAATGCTAAATCTAAAAATACTTTACCCTGTATCATGAAATGCAAGGCAAAATGTGACTTGTTGAGTTGAACATCTATTACTGGCTTCTCTACCATTGATTCCTTCCTCCATCTAGAAGACAATTAAGCTTTTTAATCTTAATCATTGTACTACCTGCCAGTTTTGTGCTTCCTGAATTATCATGTTCTCTTTGGAAAGAAGTAAAATTTGTGTGTGTGTGTTTGTGTACATGTGTATATATAAAAACATGGTGGGGGCAAAAGAGAAGCGTCTGGTGGGCAAGGAGGTTTTAGAGTCAGTGGTTGTGCCACATTTGTTTGTTAAAGCATCAAGAATCCACTATCACCTCAGGCGTTACATACAAGACCTAATTAAAATGGTGTAGGGGCTAAAATAACCTAGATCATGTTGACTTACAGGGAAAGCGGGTCATGAAAGTGGGACTAAGTGTGAAGAGAATGAATGGGAATGTGAGCGAGAGTGTTGGTTGTAATAGTAACCACTGGAGACTGTGGATACTGACCTTTCTCATGAGAGGATATTAATCTTTTGCAGCCTTGATACATCAGGTACAAAGTGCCAAGTAACAGCACTCTTAACCACACTCCGTTGTGACACACCTTTATTAGGCACAATTGGAGTTGCAGCTAGCGAGGGATGTGAAGGGTAAAAAGAAGGGTTTCTACAGGTATGTTAGCAACAAGAAGGTGGTCGGGGTAAGTGGGGGACCCTTACTGAATGGGGGAGGCAACATAGTGACAGATGATGTGGAAAAAGCTGAAGTACTCTGTTTTTTTTTTTTTCTGCCTCGGTCCTCACGGACAAGGGCAGCTCCCAGACTGCTGCACTGGGCAACACAGCATGAGGTGAGCAGACCTTAGTGGTGAAAGACCAGGTTAAGGACTATTTAGAAAAGCTGGACATGCACAAGTCCATGGGTCCAGATCGAATGCATCCAAGGGTGCTGAGGGAGTTGGCTGATGGGATTGCAGAGCCATTGGCTATTATCTTTGAAAATTTGTGGCAATCGGGGGAGGTCCCGGACAATTGGAAAAAGGCAAATAGAGTGCCCATATTTAAAAAAGGGAAAAAAGAGAACCCTGGGAACTACTGACCAGTCAGCCTCACTTCAGTGCCCGGCAAAATCATGGAGCAGGCCCTCAAGGAATCCATTTTGAAGCACTTGGAGGAGAGGAAGGTGATCAGGAACAGTCAACATGGATTCACCAAGGGCAAGTCATGCCTGACCAACCTGATTGCCTTCTATGATGAGATAACTGGCTCTGTGGATATGGGGAAAGCAGTGGATGTGATATATCTTGACTTTAGCAAAGCTTTTGACATGGTCTCTTACAGTATTCTTGCCAGCAAGTAAAAAAGTATGGATTGGATGAATGGACTATAAAGTGGATAGAAAGCTGGCTAGATTGTCGGGCTCAATGGGTAGTGATCAACGGCTCGATGTGTAGTTGGCAGCTGGTATCAAGGAGAGTGCCCCAGGGCTTGGTTCTGGGGCTGGTTTTGTTCAACATCTTTATTAATGATCTGGATGATGGATTAATTGCACCCTCAGCAAGTTTGCAGATGACACTAAACTGGGGGGAGAGGTAGATACAATGGAGGGTAGGGATAGGGTTCAGCATGACCTAGACAAATTGGAGGATTGGGCCAAAAGAAATCTGATGAGATTCAACAAGGACAAGTTGTGCATTTAGGAAAGAAGATTCCCATGCGCCGCTACAGGCTGGGGACCGACTGGCTAAGCAGCAGTTCTGCAGAGAAGGACCTGGGGATTACAGTGGATGAAAAGCTGGATATGAGTCAGCAGTGTGCCCTTGTTGCCAAGAAGGCCAATGGCATATTGGGCTGTATTAGTAGGAGCATTGCGGCAGATTGATGGAAGTGATTATTCCCCTCTATTTGGACCTGGTGAGGCCACACCTGGAGTATTGCTTCCAGTTTTGGCCCCCACACTACAGAAGAGAAGTGGACAAATTGGAGAGAGTCCAGCGGAGGGCAACAAAAATGATCAGGGGGCTGGGGCACATGACTTACAAGGAGAGGCTAAGGGAACTGGGGTTATTTAGTCTGCAGAAGAGAAAAGTGAGCAGGGATTTGATAGCAGCTTTATATTATCTGAGGGGGGTTCCAAAGCGGATGGAGCTAGGCTGTTCTCAGTGGTGGCAGATGACAGAACAAGAAGCAATGTTCTCAAGTTGCAGTGAGGTTGAATATTAGGAAACACTATTTCACTAGGAGGGTGGTGAACCACTGGAATGGGTTACCTAGGGAGGTGGTGGAATCTCCATCCTTAGAGGTTTTTAAGGTCCGGCTTGACAAAGCCTTGGCTGGGATGATTTAGTTGGTGTTGGTCCTGCTTTGAGCAGGGGATTGGACTAGATGACCTCCTGAGGTCTCTTCCAACCCTAATATTCTATGATTCTGTTATAGTGGCACAGACAGCTCTGGTTCCTGTCATTTCCGTCCCAGGCAATTGACTTTAATGTCCCTTGTTGACATGGAAGGTGAAGCAGGCCCAAGTCTTGTATCAGCATCAGAAAGCTGTCCAAGTAGCTAAGCCAAAAGCCATGGCTATTTTTAAAATCACTCAGAATTAGTTTACTTGCATCCACAGTCGGGTGACCAGATAGCAAGTGTGAAAAATCAGGACTGGGAGTGGGGTTAATAGGTGCCTATGTAAGACAAAGCCCTGAATAATGGGATTGTTCCCTTAAAATTGGGATATCTGGTCATCCTAATCCACGGAAGATTATGTTCTTGCAGACATATGAGAGGGCACCTCTCCTCTGTTGAAAGCAGATATGCTGCTGCTTGAAGGGAAGAGCAGCAGAGAAATGAGGGCATTGGGAATGGAATTGCTACTGTTCCCACAAGCAAAATCCAGTTGTTACGAAAAATGAATAGCAGTCTGTCAATCTAAGGGAAAACCTGGGAAGAGGAAGCAACTGCAATTGATCATTGTCCTTCTCATAACAGCCTGTAATGTAATGCATTTGAAGACTGTTATCAGGTCCCCCTCTCAGTCATCTTTGTTCAAGACTAAATTTGCCCAGTTTATTAATCTTTCCTCATAGGTCAGGTTTTCTAAACCTGTTGTTGCTCTCCTCCAGACTCTCTCTAATTTGTACGTCTTTCTTGAAGAGTGGATCCCAGAAACATCTGAGACTCACCAGTACTAAGTAGAGCAAGATAATTACCTCCATGTCTTACATACAACACTCCTATTAATACACCCCAGAATATTAGCCTTTTTCGCAGCTGCATCACATTGTTGGTTCATATTCAATTTGTGGTCCAATATGACCCCCCCCCCCGATCCCTTTCAGCAGTACTATGGCCTAGCCAGTTGTTCCCCATTTCATATTTGTGCATTTTATTTTTCCTTTTTAAGTGTATACTTTGCACTTTTCTTCATTGAATTTCATCTTACTGACTTCAGACAAATTCTCCAATTCATCAAGGCCCTTTTGAGTTCTAATTGTGTCCTCCAAAATGCTTGCAACCCCTCCCAGGTTGGTGTCATCACTAATTTTATGAGCATACACTCCACTATCCAAGTCACTGCTGAAAATATTGAATAGTACTGGATCCAGGACAGACCCCTAGGTATATCCTCTCAGTTTGACAGCAACCTATGAATAGCTACTCTTTAAGTACTGTTTTTAAACCAGTTGTACACCAACCTTATAGTTATTTCATCTAGACCACATTTCCTTAGTTTGCTTATGAGAAAGTCATGTGGGACTGTATCAGGAGCTTTACTAAAATCAAGATATAGCACCTCTACTGTTTCCCCCATCCGTTAGGCCAGTAACCCTGTCAAAGAAGGAAATGAAATTGGTTTGACATGAAAAATTGCTCTTGATGAATCCATGTTGGCTATCACTTATCACTCTATTATCCTCTAGGTGCTTATGAACTGATTATTAAATGATATGTTTCAGTATCATTCCATGTAGGGATATCTTTCCAAAATGGGAGGGGTTGCTTGGAAAATTAGATGAAAATGGGCATGGGGCAATAGTTTTAGTTGAAATCTTCCATGGAATCTTCAGTGAAAAATTGAAAACCAAAGAATTTCAACTCGGAAAAGCCACAGTGGTGTCTCATAAAAGTTGTTGTTCTGGTGCCTCCATTCTCTCCTTTGGGTTGGGTTCTTTGGCCAGACTATGTCTCCCATGATGTCCCACAGTCTCTTCTCTTGCTGAGCCACAGTGATGCATCTTTGGGGTCTCTAGCCATGGTGCCTCATGGACATGTAATTTGGCTGGGGAAGCCTGGTCCACAGTGGAGAATGGGGGCACTAGGCATCAGAACTACAACTCCCATGAAGCACCGTGACAGCATTTCTAACTTACATTTTTTTTTGTTTTGCAGTGTTTTTTTGACGAAAAGCTGAAATTTTCCATCCGTTCTACTCAATATTTTGTTGATGGTCACTTGCATTAACTGTCTCATCCACTAAAAAAACATCACTCTCTTGCACTGCTCTGGGGAGAACACGCTGTTCTTCTACTGGCCTTATAAGAGGGTGTTTATCTGCCAGTAGCTTAGCTACAAAGAGGCTGCATTTTTTGAGTTTGCAACTAGCGAGGACCCATGTGTATGGTTTGGGAGCAATGAGAGGCCTTATTTAGAGGCTGGGAAAGAATCCCTTCATTCCTTGAATTCTTTCACAAGGCCTGTGAGTTACTGCAACCTGTGGAGGGGCTGGTAGAGACTCACTCTTCCTTCCCTAGCCCCCTGATTAGGACCAAGGAACAATGGAAGAGAGCCTGTCTGTTGGCATGTAGACAGGTGGCCTCCTCTTTAATTTCCAGATACCTGCATTGTCCCAAGGAAGCAATAAGATCCTTGAGGGGTGGATGAGCCCTTTTCTGAATGAACCCCAATATGAAGGGCTGAGGAGCTAAAACCTGGGAGACATTCTTTCTTCCCTCCTGAATCCCCTGAAGAAGTCCAAGGAGCAAAGGGAGACTGGTAGGGGTGCAGCTCGGGGCAGACCCTTCTTTACTCCCTAGATCAGTGTATGGGGCCAGGGAACAATGGCAGTTAGGGAAATATGGCTACTTCCTTGCTCCCCAATACCCTCCAGTAAGTCCCTTGCAGGAGTTTTGATGATGGTATTTTCAGGCCCACTCTCTTTCCCCGGCCAAAAAGACCCTTATATAGAGCAACAGGGAAGCATTCATTTTAAATGGATGTTTTGTTTTTAATTTTGGGATGTACCACTTAAATGGTGTGCTATCCTAAACTCTATTTAAAAATATAGACAGTTTTTCAGTGTCCCTTGAGGAAATGGCCCCCCTTAAAACATTTGGTCAGCTGAGTTGACTTTCTGAAACAAAGTAAATAAACCATGTGAAAGATGACTTTCTAAATATCCCAAAACACACGATAAAACTTAGTATCAGAATTGAAGTGTGTTTGTCATAGAGGCATTGAGTGGATGTACTCATAGGTTGCCAGTTTTTGCGAAGAGAAACACCCTTTCCTTTTTTCCTCTTATTATAAAAAAACCTAGAGATAATGAGTGCAAATGATTTAAACTAAGTTGCAGTCTGTATTAAAGAAGCAAGGAGCAAGGCCTGTAAAATCCCTAGGATGGTGTTTGGCATGAAATGTCATGAGGACAGTGGCCTAAGTGGGAACAAATGACTTCCTAAACAAATCAATTGCAGAATTTCAGCAGCTGAAGGTAATGCAAGTACAGTATGCTGCATAAGAGTGTAAGTTCTAGCTCCTGATACCACCAGGATCCAGTAGTTTTTAGAAGGACAAAGAACATGCTCAACCTTGTACCAGTCAGGTACCTTCTGCCAGATGGGAATTAGTAGCAATGTTACACTAGGGAGTTAAGCCCATGTTGCTGACTCAGTATTTGTTAGTGCCGTAGGTCATTCCGGCACAGAAGCCAGCAATGACCATGCTTTGCAGAATTGGAAGCAAGACAGAGGAAGAATGAGGGTCATTAAAACACTTGCAGCTGAAAAAATAATATTTTTCAGACTGGCAAGCGTTGAAACTACTGTAGTCAGTAGAAATTCATAAAATAAATCTTACCATAAAATGTATCTTCCAAGAGTTTCCTTTTTATAGCAGGCTTTATTTTTTTTAAAAGTGATATTCAATTTTGGAAGATATTTACAGCTCTTAGGAGCACAGTGATTCCTGCCTTTCTTACTGTTTTGATGTTATAGCTTGAACACCGTTTGACATGCTGATCTTTATTATCAACCCAAGGTGGATTATAAAATCAAAGGAAAAAGACATTGGCTTGCCTGGTTCTTAGGGCCACTCATTACAAAATGTGCATAAGTGCTGAGCACCCAAATCTACAGATGCAGTAAATATGAAGCTGTGGGTGCTCAGCATCTCTGAAAATCAGGCTCCTAATATTTTGTATTAATTAATCACACCTGAGACATTGCTAGGGGTCTGTTCACAGAAATTTAACTCTGTACCCATGAAGCCTAGTCACAATTCAAGATATAATTAGCCACTATTTGTTGCATGCACTACTCAAACCTTCCACAATAGGCATTGCCCTTATGAATCCTTTAAATCCTTCCCTCCAGAGCTAAAAATGGATGTTGGCTACATGAAGAGATGTTCTCTTGAGTAACTGACAGTGACTCTCATTGTGACTAAACAGCTTTGCTTATGGATGCTACAGAAATACTATAAATAGATCATTCTCAAATAGTCCAAAGTTTATCAAGGAAATTAGTTCTATAGTGACCTATCAGATGAGGGGAAATATTTTTCCATTTCCCCTTTCTCTTATCATGGCAGTAACCCAAAGTTTACAAAATAAGATTGTTCCATTCTACTAATAACACTATTAAACCCAGGTATCTAGTGCAAGACATTCTATGGAATTTAAGTTGCAAAGGGGAAATCTAAAAAGATAAACCTGGGTTTAGGAGGAAAATATCTTAGTATAACAGTACCGTCGGGGTATTAAATGAAATGCAAACTGGGACCACAACTATAGAAAGATTTAGGCTAAGAAGACTTGCATGACTGATACCTAACAAATGAAAACTTATTTCTGTCTACCACAGGGAAGAAATTTCAATCAAAACAGATTGTATATAAAACATATTAAAATAAATGAAGTTTTTTTTAATAAGAAAAAGAAGATTGGTGAAGGGACTATGGGAACCTAGCAAGCATGTATTATCATTCATTATGTAATGTAGCACATCAGGAAAAATAAATCAAAGAATTGGGGTGAAGGCCAGAAACATTATTAGCACCCAAAACAACAGCTAATAAGGGTGAGCCATAGTACTCTGGGAAGGATGAAATCCAGGTGTTCAGCTTCTTAATTTTCATTATCTCACAACATGACCACATATTGATGTAAAAGAAGGGTCCACTTGCTGAGGCTGAGGAGACAGACTACAGATGGAAACATAACTGTGGAAGAAAATTAGAAAGGCAGATATAGTAGCAGCATCCTGCAGAGGCCAAAGACCACTGTTGCATCGGGTTTCAACAGTTTTTCTGACCTGTAACAAAATTGCCACATGGAGAGGTTGGGGAAACAGAGTTGAAAAGTTATGCCCTTCCCAGTCACTGACAAATGTGAAATTTATCCAGTGATAGCTGAACTAATTCTCACCTGTCACTCTTATTAATGCAAGTGAAGTGTAGTCAGGAACACAAGAAAAGAGACATGAATTTTGCTTATTCTGAATTAAGTGTAGCGGCACTCAGCCTGTCTTCCTTCCCTACCAAAGATTATCACACTGTTACAGTCAGTGCCACTGACGACGTGTGTGAAATTCACAAAGCCACGAAATATAACAAGCTGAATGGATATTTTCTCCCTCTGCCCCCAACTTTGTGATGCGAATCAGGGTCTCCTGGTTAAAAAACACTTTTTAAGGTTTTATTTCTGCATCTGAGTGCAGTTGGTGCTGGTTTGAGAGCCTTGAAGACTGAAACTCTTTATATCCACAGAATGAAAGAGTAGGGGCAGCAGCAATGAAAGCTTCCCTGCTTGACCCTGTCAGTGTACTTCAACCCAGACCTGAGGATGCAGTGAGAGGATATTTCCTTTTGATTGCTTATTGTCCTTGTTTGTTTCCCTCAGGCTGTCAGCAAAGGGAGAGAAAAGGCTGCCAACTGTGATTTGATGAGGAATCATGCCGATTTAGGAAATTAACTGAGATCACATACTTACTACACATGTCACTGGACAGGGCCGGGGAGAGGGGGAACCCATTTGGTTTTGCTCATTGGCAATGCAGTAAAGTTGTTCCCGGGGGGCAGGAGGGGATTGATTTTTGTGTGTGTCTCTGTGTCTTGTCATAAACTTGTCAAAAAGCAAATGTCACCAGCTATCTGGTGTACATGAACGTTCTGTTAGTGCCTATTCACTAGGGATAGAAAGCCTCGGCACTTCCCAAAACATATTTAACATGACGAGAGTTAAGCCATCTTGAAACCTTTTAAAAACATCACATGAAACTGACTCAAAGCTCCAAACCCAGAGCCTTGCTGAGGATAATGGGGAAGTTAAATCAACTTTACTCTGGGATTACCTTGCCCTTCCAGGTGTCCCCTTGGTCAGGAGTAATTTATTAGAAGATTACTTCTATTAAAAAGAGCTCTCTATCCTCCTTGGAAGCATTTTCTTCCAAAGACTAAAGAGCTTATGTTAGTCTTTAAAAAGCTGGTTAATCAAAAGGACGTCTAAGTTAATTTCCCTTCCATTCTTTGAAAAGAGCTGGCATTGTAGGTGCATGACCAGCTAACCACTCCATCCATTCACCTCCATTTCTTTCCTAAACAAATATACAAATTCAGTCTGTTCAGAAGCTTTTTGCACGTTGTATTACATTTGTATAATTTCAGTCAAATTTGAGCAATGGGTCAGCTGTCTAACACCAGCCAATTTCAATTTGCATATTAAAGTTATTAATTGCATTGGCTGAATATCTCTTTTGCATAGCTGCATAGTAAATAATACAACACAGAAAGGTTTTAAGATATTCCCAAAGTATCCTAGCAGACAGGGACAATGGCATATTTATTAACTTAAAAAATAGATCAATCTGTCCTTTTAGGAGCAGAATAAAAGGTGATTCTGTCAGTAAGAAAGTATTAAATCTCCACCTGTTAACTCAGAATACAGAGTAAGCAGAGGGAGTTTAAATATCAAATCACGTAAGCATTGATTTGTTGTTCACATCTGTTCCTCTGAAGTCTATATAACTATGTTCCTTAAATGGGTGAAGATACTTATATCTGTTTCTTAAGTAAGGACAATAAAATATTAAAATAATGTGAAGATCCTGGTTTGAGGGGAGAAAAAGCAACAAAAGGAAGAAAAAAATCTCACTTTCTTTCTATATTAATAATAGTATTTGGCACTTATATAGAGCTTTTCATTAGTAAAACTCAAAGCACTTTGCAAAGCTTGGTAAGCATTATTGTCCTCACTGTGCAGAAGGGGAAACAGACACACTGAGATGTTCATGTGATTGACGCAGTCACAAAGTGGTGGATTCGAGGAATGCATCCTAGGCATTCAAACTGAGGTCAAAAAGCTGTCAGGGTGTCAGTGGGAGTTTCAGATGCACAAGGAATCCTTGCACTATAACGTGCTCAAGTTATTGTTTTGCAAGTTTGGGTTCATAGTTTACTGCTTCTCTTCCCAGGCTATAAGGGGCAACACAACCTGGTAAATACACAGAATTCAGGAAGAGTGGTCCACTGGATAGAGTATCACTTACCTAATACTCCCTGACAGCTTTTTGACTTCAGCAAAAATTTCAAGTGCATTAAGAACTCAGGATCAGTCCCTATAAAAATAAAGGATGACAGAGTAAAACAGTTAACTCAATGTGTTTCTGGGCCTTTTCAGATGCATGATGTACCCTAAAAAATGTTTGGTAATTTAAAAAAAAAAAAAAGCATTTTTGTTCAGAAAGCTCTCCCTGCCACCAAGATATGCCTTCTACTTGCAGCATGCAAATGCCAACTACATCTTATGGGGCCTATATATGCAATCCTCTTGCACAAAGAACTGCAGTTAATATCCAGAGGAGTTACTGGCTCACAAGGAGTCATTAATAATACTTGCATATGCTGAATATTCATATCCTTTTAGCTTATGACACCAACCCCAGTTTTGAGCCCTGTCATCACATCAAAAGGGTCTAAGTTTAAAATTATGCATTAGCAGTTTCTTAAAAGTTGCATGAAAAAGTACTAAACCATGTTACGTAGGCAGATATAAATATTGAAAGTATTAACTATTATAATTTATCATTCTTATGTCCTTTACATGAATGTCACAACCTATTTCTTTATATATAGCATACTTTAAAGCAGGGGTGGGCAAACTTTTTGGCCCAAGGGCCACATCTGGATGTGGAAATTGTATGGCGGGACATGAATGCTCATGAAATTGGGAGTTGGGGTGCTGGAGGGGGTGAGGGCTCTGCGGTGTGGCCAGAAATTAGGAGTTCATGGTGTGGGAGGGGGCTCCGGACTGGGGCAGGGGGTTGGGGTGCGGCGGAGGGGTGTGGGCTCTGGGGTGGGGATGAGGATAAGGGGTTGGGGTGCAGGAGGGTGTTCTGGGCTGGGACCAAGGAGCTGAGAGGGCAGGAGGTGGATCAGGGCTAGGGCAGGGTGTTGGGGTGCAGGAGGGGGTCAGAGATGCAGGCTCCAGGCGGCGCTTATCTGAAGCAGCTCCCAGAAGCAGGTTTCTGGCCAATGGGAACTGCGGGAGCAGCACTGGGGTGGGGGCAGCGTTCGGAGCCCCCTGGCTGCCTCTACGTCTAGGAGCCAGAGAGGGGACATGCTGCTGCTTCCAGGAGCTGCACAGAGCCACGGAATGGAGCCAGGCAAGCCCCAGCCCACAGAATACAAAGTGTACAGTGCTCATTTTGTATTATTTTTATTACAAATATTTGCACTGTAAAAATGATAAACAAAAGAAAGTGTTTTTCAATTCACCTCATACAAGTACCGCAATGCAATCTCTTTGTGAAAGTGCAACTTACAAATGTAGATTTTTTTTTTGTTATATAACTTCACTCAAAAACAAAACAGTGTAAAACTTTAGAGCCCACAAGTCCACTCAGTCCTACTTCTTGTTCAACCAATCGCTAAGAGAAATAAGTTTGTTTACATTTACGGGAGATAATGCTGCCCACTTCTTAATTATAATGTCACCTGAAAGTGAGAACAGGAATTCGCATGGCACTGTTGTAGCTGGTGTTGCAAGATATTTACATGCCAGATGCTCAAAAGATTCATATGCCTCTTCATGCTTCGGCCATCCTTCCAGAGGACATGCTTCCATGATGAGGATACTTGTTAAAAATAATGCGTTAATTAAATTTATGACTGAACTTCTTGGGGGAGAATTGTCTGTCTCTTGCTGTTTTACCCACATTCTGCCATATATTTCATGTTATAGCAGTCTTGGATGATGACCCAGCACATGTTCGTTTTAAGAATACTTCCACTGCAAATCTGACAAAATGCAAAGAAGATACCAATGTGAAATTTCTAAAGAGAGCTATAGCACTCGACCCAAAATTTAAGAATCTGAAGTGTCTTCCAAAATCTGAGAGGGATGAGGTATGGAGCATACTTTCAGAAGTCTTAAAAGAGCAACACTCTGATGCAGAAACTACAGAACCTAAACCACCAGAAAAAGAAAATCAACCTTCTGCTGGTGGCATCTGACTCAGATGATGAAAATGAACATGCATTGGTCTGCATTGCTTTGGATCATTATCGAGCAGAACCCGTCATCAGCATGGACGCATGTCCTCTGGAATGGTGGTGGAAACCTCAAGAGACACATGAATCTTTAGTAAAAAGAAAAGGAGTACTTGTGGCACCTTAGAGACTAACCAGTTTATTTGAGCATGAGCTTTCGTGAGCTACAGCTCACTTCATCGGATGCATAGCATATCGTGGAAACTGCAGAAGACATTATATACACACAGAGACCATGAAACAAAACTTCCTCCATGGTCTCTGTGTGTATATAATGTCTTCTGCAGTTTCCACGATATGCTATGCATCCGATGAAGTGAGCTGTAGCTCACGAAAGCTCATGCTCAAATAAACTGATTAGTCTCTAAGGTGCCACAAGTACTCCTTTTCTTTTTACGAATACAGACTAACACGGCTGTTACTCTGAAATGAATCTTTAGCGCATCTGGCATGCAAATATCTTGCAACACCAGCTACAACAGTGCCATGCAAACTCCTGTTCTCACTTTCAAGTGACATTGTAAACAAGAAGCAGTCAGCATTATCTTCTGCAACTGTAACCAAACTTCTTTGTCTGAGCAATTGGCTGAAGAAGAAGTAGGACTGATTGGACTTGTAGGCTCTAAAGTTTTACATTGTTTTATTTTTGAATGAAGGGATTTTTTGTACATAATTCTACATTTGTAAGTTCAACTTTCATGATAAAGAGATTGCACTACAGTACTTGTATTAGGTGAATTGAAAAATAGTATTTCTTTTGTTTTCTACAGTGCAAATATTTGTAATAGAAATAATAATATAAAGTAAGCACTGTACACTTTGTATTCTGTGTTGTAATTGAAATCAATATATTTGAAAATGTAAAAAACATCCAAAAATATTTAAATAAATGGTATTCTATTGTTTAACAGCGAGATTAATCGCGATTAATTTTTTTAATCTCTTGTCATCCCTAATAATAAGTATCATTATGTTATCATTGGGTCTTATCATTCACAGCTCTCAAAGTGCATTGCAAAGGAGGTTAGTATCATTATCCTCGTTTTACAGATGGGGAAACTGAGAAACAGAGAAGTGAAGTGACTTGCTAAAGGTCACCCAGCAGATTAGTAGCAGACTGGGAATAGAATACAGATCTCCTGATTCCTAGTCCAGTGCTCTAACCACTAGTCACAGTGCTCTAGTTCTGTCTCAGTTTAATCCCACCGTACACACATCATTTAAAAAAGAAAATATGAAACTTATCTATACATATTTTATACTGTGGCTCACACTCTGTACACTTCAGTGCTCTTGCTAGTCCATGTAAAATTGCCATTATAATAATGAACAATTTACTGTATATTTTAAGATACAGTGGACACTGTACAGCTGTCACCTGTACAGAAACACTGGTTTTTTTTCTCCTTTTTTGGGTAGAGAGAGCTTTTCAGTCCGTTCAGTAGTATAATTGTAAACACCTTCCCTGGATGTTTGTTCTCCTGTAATTTAAGCAACCTGATTTCTCTCCTTTTGGGGGCGGGGGGGTGGGGAGAGGGAAGATGATGCAGCTCCTTTTCCAATCTTCTGGCAGTTGAACAGTTTCCCAAACTTTTAAGACAACTCTATGAAGCCAGTGAACTAACTCCAGATCTCCACTCTTTAGAAGTTCTGATGAAATACTGTCAAGACCAGGTGCTTTAATATTTCATAACTGTGTGTGACTGCAAGCATCACTTCCTCTAATGTCACCAGCTTGTTTTTCATGGGGTTCATTTTTTATTTAAGTTGTATTTTGCTTATATTTTGGTGGGAATCAATTTGTTCATTCACAAAAATGCTCATGCCAACACATAAATTGTGTATCAATATCCTGCAAGTATTTTCCATTTTAGTCCTTAACTGGTGAAAGCCATGAGAATGGATATCCAGTTAGTATCTTCAAAGTCTCAAATATACATTTCTGGTCATGTCGTTCAGAGGCTTCCTCAATGCACTATGCCATACTCTTCCACCATTGATTATGATCATTGTGACAGGCCCTCCTGACTGCTCGTTCAAGACATTTCTTTTGTTCTATAGCCCATTTCCTTCCCTCTTCACTCTCAACTCTGACCTTCCTGTGCATCCATTCTGCACAGTCATTTTTTCTCTCCCACAATTTGATGGTAGTATCTGTAATCCAATGTTGCTTTTTCATTCTCCTCACCTCCATTTATTCTTCAACAATGTCTGTGATAGAGCAAACAATAATAAAATCTGCTCTTCCTCTAACATGGTATAAAAAGCATCTTTTTCAGCATCCAGACTTGGATCATGTTGAGCATATGCACTGATAACTACTATGCATCCTACCTTCAGATTGAAAATGGTGGCTATCAGGCATGGAGAATAAGCCTGCCAAGTCTCTAGTGCAGATTTCTACCCACCCCCCGCCCCCCCCCAGAGACAGAACCAGAATAACCCCAGTGTGCCCATCAGATTATAGCAGGCATGGAACATTTGAAAGATCTCCACAGAAGCCTTCAATTAAGGGGGCATACTAGAGAGAGGCAAAGATGGAGCAAGAGACCTGGCAGGAATGAGCCAAACCCCAGGGGTGAGATTCATAGATTCCAAGGCCAGAGGGACCATTGTGATCTAGTCTGACCTCTTGCATAATCCAAGCCATAGGTTGTTCCTAGAGCAGATCTTTTAGAAAAACATCCGATCGTGATTTTAAAATTGCCAGTATTGAAGAATCCATCCTGACCTTTGCTAAGTTGTTCCCCTTGTTAATTACTCTCACTGTGAAAAATTTACACCTTATTTCCAGTCTGAATTTGTCTTTCTTTAGCTTCCAGCCATCGGATTGTATTATACATTTCTCTGCTAGATTGACGAGCCCATTATCACATATTTGTTCCTGTGACAGAGGGCTGGGCAACAGCAGCTGAGCCGACACTCTGATCACTGGAACTCCAATTAGTTGCCCTGGAGCATACCTGACTATGGGAATTCTGCCCACTTGATAGATTGGGATGGGCTGGAGAGAGTTAAAAAAAAAATTAACTCATTAGCCCAGAGGGTACAAAAGGCATAGAAAGGAAGTGAAAAAGGAGAAGATGAGAGTTGTGGTGAGAGAGAGGAATGGGAGGGCGCAGGATGGCTGGTTTATTTGTAGCATCAGAGCCATGAGATCTCTCTCCCTTCCTTGCCTCAGGAGCTGAGAGCACCATGTTACTCTTGGTATGAGGCAGCATAGTCTGTACAGGTGGTGGAAAAGAACACTGTAAATAAACCACACAAGCTGTTTTACCCAAAGGTCTAAGGGGTTAGAAAGTAGGTAGGAGCAAGTCTGCCCTCCCACCATTCCCATTTAGGTACTCACAGAATGTAATCAAGTCGCCCCTTAACCTTCTCCAGTTAAGCTAACTGGATTGAGCTTCTTTAGTCTAATGCTGTAAGGCAGGGTTTCTAATTCTTGAATCATTCTCCTGGCTCTTCTCTGAACCCTCTCCAATTTATCAGCATGGCCAGGGCTGATCTGAGCCCCTCTGATTCTGTGCCCCTATAGCAGCCCCCATTGGTGAATCTATCACAGTGTCAGGTTAAAAATCACGTCAGCAGGAGAGAGAACAAATTTCTTTAGCTGTGTTACAAACAACAACTTAGTTTCCTAACACTGAAAGAACATTTTACAAATCTATTTTACTCATTATCCATTAGCACTTTTGTTTGCTGCTTATGTCTTCTTGGAGAGCCCTTTGCTCACTTTAAAGCAATGGAAGATGCCGAGTACCCATGAGTAGGGATAGAAGGCTTCAATCTGATCTAAGTAGGTGGACCCCTGCACCTGCCTGAAGTCCCATTGACTTTCGTGTGATTCTTCACAGATGTAAGGACATGGCTCTGCTCATTAGCTTGTAGGAGAGGCCTTCAGCTTGGACAATGAAAATAGACAACTTGGTTTTATTTTTATTTATAGTCCATTTCAGATCCTGGTTTTTATGTACTAGTGCTGTGCTGCAATATTTGGGCTCCAAATATGGCAGAGGAATTGAATATTTAAAAAAATATTGTTAAAAAATTCGTGAAACCCCTCTGTCTGAATATTAAGTTTTGTAAAAATTCTTTCCCTGAATAACTATATGTTGAGCTTGCACTGGCGGTACCCTTTTAAATCTCCTCATTTAATAGATCGCTGTAAGCTTATGATTCAAAATATACAGTATGTCAGGGTTTGTTTTGGTCAGCCATTCATCTAAGATTAGTATAAATGTATATTTTCCCCTTCATTATCAGTTTACTTTGTGCATTTGACAGCACTTTGTATATAATTGGTTCCATTATGATCAGTATCTCTTGTTGGAGGGCATACGAGCTTGCTTTCATATAACTTTGTTGAAAGAAAAACATTTAAAAATGTGGTTGGAACACCCCCAGAAATTCTGAGGGGGACTTAAGAGGATGAATAGTATTTGAAAGTGTTTTAAGTTATTTTTTTTAAAATGACTCCATTTTAAGTACAGAGTTCCCCTTTAAAAATATTTTGTTGAGATGCTCCAATGACTAAATTTGTCAAAAGTTTAAATTATTGTAAATAAATTGTCCTATCTAGATTTTAACACAAAATAATATGAAATAATTTGTTCTTAATGTGTTAGAGATGATGTCCATGATGCAAAATATAAATACAGAATTTACTTTATCTCCATAATCCTTACCACCCATTTTTATTCCTCTTTCCTGTACACACATCCAAATCAAAATGACATTGCAGGGCTATGCAGAAGTTAGGAAATCTAGAAATCAAAGCCCCAGCAACTCAGGATCAGGCTTCAGAGCTGCAGTGTAGTACCTCCTATGGTACTTGATCACTACAGCCTGTGCACTATACCAGTGGCCACTGCACTCAGTTTGGTGGCTCCCAACCACTGAATCCACATATGCATGGATCCAGCATCCCTTCCCAGTGCCCATCCTCAATACTCCCTTCCTGCCAGCCTGTTCACAGGTAGGTGGGGACATAAGAATATAGACAGAATAGAATGGAATGGAACCCACCTCCTCATCAATAACTTGAGTCTTATGCATGGCCTCTGCCAGGGGGTGAATTTCACCTTAAGGTGAACAAAGTAGCAGTTCTAGTATTTATTAAGTGCCCTATTTAACACTTCATACACAGGCCAAACTCCTACCAGAAAGGAGTGTTGCTGAAAGCATTTTCCCTGTGTGAAAACTCCTATTTTGTATTTCTGTTCCCAAGGCCAGAAAATCTGTACATCCACTGGAAAACTAGAATTGGAAATTAAAGCTGGTGTAGAAATTAAATTGGAAATTAAAGCTCTCCCTTCTGTGCTATGGGTAGCTATATAACAACATTTAATGAGGATTTTAGTCTATTATTTACTGTAGATTTCAATAAAAGCAATTGCTCTGGAAACCGTTGTGCTGGTTGATAAGTGTGTTACCAATACAATATGTACTGTAGCGCTTCTTTTTAAAAAAAAAAAAAAAAAAAAAAAAAAGGCCACACCAGACAGTGATGTGATGAAATATTGGATCAACAACTATTTTCGTACAATTATACATTTTATTTAGCAAGAGAAAACCTAGTGGATCAAATTCTGCTCACAGTTACAATGGTGCAATCCTACAGACCTCCTTGGGATTGTGTAGATGTAAATCAGAGCAGAATTTGGCACAGTATCCTGTGGGGGGAAAAAGTCTCAACATTTATTGAAGAAGAAAGGAAACGATCCATGTTGTCATTCCATCACTAACCCATCAAGCAAAACAGATTCTTCAGATACTAGCGATGACAACATCTTTCATAGTTAGTCCCCAGACTAACTTAGACTTAGCACTCTAGACACCTGCTTCCTTCCCTCCTTTGTGCTGTTGCCTCAAACACAGTAGTCTCTCTTCTCAGTTTTTAGGAGTCCTGATAATTCTCAGGAAGAAAATTACACACCACAAACATCTCAGTGTTTGGTAATTATCTTAAGAGCCAGAAGAACATGGGGAATCACCATGAAACATTAGATCAGCATTGGGAATGTAATCCAGATGAGAGATGAAACTGCATGTGGTATATGTAAAATTATATATCTCAGGCAGAAAAGCAAACAATGCAAGAGCTAAGTGGAAAATGGCTGATCTTGAAAGCAGCAAATCTGATAGCAAATATGAGCACTTAGTGTTACACTGTTGCTAAATAAGTCGAAACCATTGCCAGTTCTCAGATGTGTATCTTGTACATAGAGGAAAATCACACATATAAAATTAGGGAGGTTCTAGGACTACTCACATAGCATATTTTACTGTATCCCTTAGGCTTGGTTATCAGGACTTCCCTGGCATTATTCTAGGTTCAAATTCTAACAGGTTTGGTTCTGCCCTTCATCTTCCAAGGTAAATAACTCAAGTACCACGTAGTTTACCATGTGGGAGGCAGTTTGGGAATGATTTCTCAAAAATCAAAGTGCTGTCTGCTCTACATGGACATTAGAGGTTTCCTAGCATTTCTCTTAAGAATATGGATTTACCATGTTGTCCTTGGCCAAAATTCTTTCTTCTCTAGTGTCACAAAATGTGGTGTTCACTGTTCCTACTGCCACCTCCAGAGTGGAAGTATTGTGTGGAAATAGTTTGTGAAGCGCTTTGGTTGAAACACACCATATCAGTACAGAGTATTAATATTACAGGAAAAGAATCTTGCTCATCCTGACAGGTTCGTCACAAAATGTAGTATTCTGATACCATCATGCCTTGAACTATAGTAAAATTAATGTGCTGCAGTTATAACATTTCCAGATGCCTCTGTAATCAACATAGCAATGTGATTAGAATGGTAGAAATGAAAATCCTCTTAATGTTTACTGAAATATTGTTTTCATGTTTCCAAATATTTAGAAAATTGTTTTATACTGTAAATTATTATTCTGTGCTGTCATTTTTCTGAATTGTATACTGTCAGGGAAGTCTGCATTTATATAAGGCTTGGTCCCCTCTGTTCTCAGTAGGGGATATACAGTACAACTGCATTTATCCAAAATATTTTGGGGACAACAAACCTATTTGGATAACAGGATATATGATTGAGAGATGTAATATTACTTGGCACTTTACCGTTTCAAGGTGCTGTACAAACATTTAACTAATATATACATTTTCTAACTGGGGGTATAACCTAGATTTGAATAGGAGAAAGTTTTGAATTAAAGGGGTTTTGCTTAAACAGGCTTATTTTGTGCATATTATGTTTTCTTAAAAAAGCTTCCCTACAGAACAGAAAGGTGAACCTCTTATCAAGATTGTCCATTTCCAGAATTGGTGCATATGGTGTTTCTGAGTTTTAGTATAAGCATTTCCTTCTTAGTATGAGCTGTCTGCTAGTTTAGTCCTAATGTGAACTGATTGGAACCATAGCTATTTTAAACCAACATTATCACAACATATTTACAGGAACTACAAATGCTAAAAACAACTGGCAGTAAGATACATTGACAAATAGTTATTGACAGGCCTTATCCAGGCATGAATTTCTAAAAATGGCCAGTCCACTTTTACAACAGGCATTCTATGTGGGGTGGGGGAGGAGAGAAAAAAAATGTGTAAATTATGGTGCATATACAGTCAAAGAAAAGTATGGATCCTAAATTTGTAAAGTCTGTAGCAATTTTCACAGATAACATCTGGAAAATGAGAGCTACATTTTAACAAAAAACTAGAGAAAGAGAGAATGAAACAATTCAAGCAAATGTACTGCACTGCTGGCTATAGTAGATTTACAGCATTTTAAACAATTGCCCTTCTCATCTCTCACCCCATTTCCCAAACACACACAGAGAGCAGGGACCACCTGCAGATCTGTGTTCAGTAGCATGAAAAGGGTGGAGTCTCCTGAATAGCCTCTCTGAATGTTGCACCCATGTCACAGCGAAACTGTGTTGGTTCCATTGCATTTAGGTCTGTTCGTGCAATTGGGGATGAAAAAGAGTAGGATTTGTCCTTAGAAGTTTTAGATTCTGAAGAAGTTGCGTTGAAGATGAAAAGAATCGGTCGCATAAAAAATAAAAAGCTTTTTGTAATGTTTGGATTTATATGGCAATCTGTAGGGGGAAAATGCAATGCTATAATCACATATGGTGTCTATTTAAGTCAAGTGAAAGACTCAGTGGAAAGATTGCTGTTGACTGCAATGGGCATTGGATTGGGCCCTTACTTGCTGTATTGCAGAATCACTGACTATAAAATTAAAATACATGAAAAATTACAGTCATGCTCTACACATGAAAAGGCTAAATGCTGCCTCAAATGCTTGCAGTCAAAATCTCTATTACCTACATAAGTTCTGGGGTTTTTTTTAAGCTGAAGCCACACCAAAAAGAGGATTCAGACCCTTGGTGCTTTTCATCAACCTAGGGACAACGTTTAAGAACAAAATGTGGTGTCACTAGTGTTTACAAAGTACTCCCATGTGTTTGCCTTTTGAATATAAAAGGATCAGATCCTCAGCTGTTGTAAATTGATGGAGCTATGCTGACTTGGTCCAAATTTTTTGTTGTTTAAGTTATAGTCTCCTCTCAATACATAAGCATAGGCGTAAATGTGACTTCTGCATTTTGAGGGGGCAACTCTGGCCATACGGGGGTGGAGGGATGGAGAAGATGGGAGGCAAATTCCATTCCTGCCCAAGGCTTGCAATGTTATGGCCATTGTTCAAGAAAGTAATCACAGTAGAATGGTAACTGGAACAGGCATTTAAAATGTAAAAAAAATTAATGAAGTTGCAGCCATTCAGAGAGGGGCTGGTTCAAAGCTCATTGAAGTTGATGAAGAGATTCTCCTCAATTTGAATGAGCTTTGGAGAAGGACTTTAAACTGTGACCAGGTGTGGAGTTTTTATTCACTGATGGCAACACCAATGAGCTTGTACATCTGAGTGGTGGGATTTTAAAAACACCCAGCATTGGCCCAATTCTGCTCCCATTGACGTCAATAGTAAAACTTTTCATTGATTTCAATGAGGGCAAGCTTCGGCCAGGGGATGAGCACTTTTGAAAATACCCCCCTCTGTCTTTTGTGTCATTCTGTTATGTCTCCCTTCACTCTATAACTCAATGAGCTAACAATGAAGCAGTAGTCTCCTCAGTATCACTGGCTTCTTTTGGTGTTTGTTAATCACATTCAATGGGAGTTGGGTACCTAACATTCCTTTTTGCCTTAGAAAATCTCCCCAATTAGAAATGTTTAATCGTATTCGACCAAATCCATCCATGGTGTCACCCTATTGCCTCCAAAGTGCTCAGATATGATGGTGATGGGCACAATATAAGAACCTGGATTGAGAACTAAGATAAAAGGGATGCATTTTGGCCCTGTCTTGTTTTTGTATTTAGTAAATGTATTTTGCCCAGACTCTTAAGTGGCTCTGAGTAGAACAAAGTAAATCCTGAAATCATCTGTCCTTTATGAGTTTATATTCTGACTATGTAAGAAAGAGTGTGAAACTTTCATCTGAAAAAGGAGTATCTCTACATCTTATTATTCTCTCATTGGTATATAGTAATTGAGCCTTTATAACAACAATACAATTGGGAAATAAAGATAATTAAGAAACATAAAATATGTCACTCTTCTTGAACCCAGTTGGAATCTAAGTTGTGTGTGTATGTCTCCAAGTGAAAACATGAGCTTTAGTTTTGTCTGTATTCTCATAATTTTATATAATTGACCATTTGCAATCCTCCATAATCTAAAATTTCTAATAACTATGCTCAGAAAGTGAGCCCTTTCCATAATATTTATAAATATTTCATATGAGCTGGAGCTAATACAATTTATCTATCATGCATGGGAGCCTGCAATGGGTTTATAAAAAATAATGGGTGCTAACATGCAGTAGTGATTTAATAATCAGAGTGATTTCAGAAAATTAATTAATAAATAATGGTGATTAGCTGGCTTAGGTTAGGGGATAATAGGACGTAGAGGTTCGGCTCTGGAGAGATGTCTGAGGTTTACTTGGCACAGCAATGGCTTAGAGTCACAAATGCGCACCCCCAACATCCTGAAGCCATCTGAGTGTTAGCTCAGTACTCAGTGAAAATTAAAGTAACTGCCACAAAAGCCATTCTGCTGGCCAGGGATCACCAGGATACACGGTCACCCATGTATGCTGTCCTTTTCCTGACCATACCCCCTCTTCCAGAATATTGGAGGTGAGGATGATGGCATTGGGATTGCTATCGTGGTGCTTTACCACCTGAGGGTTCCCCGTGTGTTGGGCCAAGTCCCTTCTGTCATGGAAATACTAAAGAGCTATCCTTATACATGTGGTTTTATATCTCTGTTGACTAATTCACAAATATGAGGGAAAGTTCTTTCCGATCCACTGTGAGGATCTTTCTCGCGCTCCCCACTGCAGGTGGGAGAGGAGAATCTGGCCTGCAAAATCCTACAGATGGGGATATCAGATGGATTATGATTTAAGATTTGGGATCCATAAATCAATAAATGGATTCCAGTACTGCATAAATTATGACTATTTGTATTGTTATAGCACAATGAGGGCCCAGTTGCTAGGCTCTGTATAAACACACAACACAGACAGTCCTTGCCCCAAAGATCTTACTTATTATTTTCATCAGTTAGAGGTATCTTGATTTCCCTATAATATTAAGTTCAAGACCTTGTGTGCATGAGAATGCACAATAGAAATGGCTTATACTGTGCAGGTATTCATTCTGGCACTATTGTTTTGGATATTAACTGTCATAATTACCATATGAGATCACACTTTCTGGTCATATATATGCTTAGATCATACAGTTTCAGCTACAGATTGTTTATTATTCATTACCAGACTCTAATCACAATTTCAAAGATGGTCCAGTGATGAAATGGCACTTACTTGCATTTTCTCACAATTTCTGCACTGCTCAGCACGAATAAGCTGTGAAATGTATTGGGAAACAATGTTTTTAATGACTTTATTTTAAAACACATTTCAGGTTATTCATGCTGAGAAATGCTTATCTTTTGAACTCTCAGACTGCTGGGCTGAGCAAAATGGGGCCAGTTTTCTTTTAACTATTTCAGATCCCAAAGCTTCAATGGGAATTTCTTATACAAAATGGGAGAGGGATAGGCAGCCATTTCAGAGTATGTGGGTCAAGTTTCTCAAAAGTAAAAGGAACCTTAGACGTTGATTTGTGATATGACTTGACTCAAAAAGCTGCAATTCCCATTGCCAAAGGTCTGATTTTAAGTATCTTGTACATTCAATTCCATTTAAATATGATTATAAAAACCACTAACATTAATTTACTGTAATAAGTTACCCACAAGCATAAGTGCTTTCAGGATCATGGCTACAATATATACTATGCCACCCAAACAATCCCTTAAGCTTATTCTGGGTAGTCTCTTCTCCTGCACTATATTTTCTCCTTTCCCCCCCCCCTCACCCCCCACCACAATTACCTATTATTTCCCATAGTGTTTTGTCTTGATGTGATCCCTTTAGATTCTAAACAGGTCAGGAACTGTGTATCTACTGGATATGTAAAGCACCATTCGCATCCATGGTGCTAAATAGATACAAATGTTTAATAAAAAAGTATATTTATGGTGCTGTATAAATAATGCATAGAATAATGTTGTAATATATATAAGTCAACCACATGGTATTACTGTTCTGGATGCAATTTGTGGTTTGAATAATAAGATATAGACTATGAAAAATGGGGAACAATATTTTAGTTAATGTTCCCACATATGTTGGCTAAGCTCTTTGGGCTCTGCAGTTTCAGCTAGCAACTGTTTGTTCCTCACATAATTTAATCACTATTGTTATTTTTTTTGGGGGGGGGGGGGATGACTAAGACGGTCATTATGGACTGGACAACCAGAAAGATACACATGATCAACACTAAAAAATTACTGCGAACACTCATGTGTTGAATCTGGTATGAATTGACCATTTTTGTAACAAAGGAGATATGGAAACTAAAGGCCATATTCTCACTTGGTGTAAATGGTATTAATGTAAATACCATTGTCCAGTTTACACTAGGTGAAGATCTGGCCCCAGATCTGAAAACAAAGCTTCAAATATTAAATAAAATGTGACAGTAGATCCACTGAAATGTGGAAGTTGGGTCTCAAAAGAGACAAATACGGGGTCTGCATGTATTGAAATTATTGGTAGTTTTGGCATTGACTTCAATGAATGCTGGATGTAGCCCTGCCCTTGGCATTTAGTTCTTTCTCTTATTTTCCAAAAATCCTGTTTCAAAACCTTTCTCTTTAAATGTTTATGTATAATGCACGATTCTAAGCAAAATTAAATTCTGATTGGTCATTTCTCTTCTACAGGTCCTTTCACTTTTCTCTTTTATTAATTATGGCTAACCCATAAACCTCTACAGTTAATGATGCCTTTGTTATAACCTGGTCCAATACCCCCCTGTACAATCAGTAGTCTGCTACAGGTGGACCCAGTCACTGGCCCCATATGCTTCCATACCAATTATGCCTAGATGGAATTGAGTCACATTTCTAGTTCTGGGTTTACATGGCACACTCTAGGGCTCAGGCTTCCTGTCTGACATTCCTCTTTGGAAGGTGGGGTGCTGCCACCAAGCCATCCTAGGCCCTGAAATTGGTGTCTGAGGCCTCCCAAGCCCCCTGGTTGCTTACACACACTTCCTCAGAGCTGTGGGCAATCTGAGCTTCAAGTTTAACCCTTGTGGTGACATTGTGGCAGGAAAGCAAAGAACTCAGGCTTGGCAAAGTAAGTCCTCAACCACAGAAACTACTCTTGAAAGCACTTTAGAGTTGCATATCTAGAAAACGGAGCTCTCAGGACTCCTTGTTGTTTCTAAGTCTGTCACAGTCCTGGCAAAGAAGATAGCAATTTTAAATTCTAGTCTCTTGGGACCCAATCCATCACTCATGGTCAGTGGAAGTGAAACCAAGCTCTTAGAAAACAGAAAGTTCCCTAGGAGATTTGAACCATTTGGGTAATGGGAGTTCAGATTGCCTTTTCAGCTATGTATTCAGGTAGTGTACCACACTGTTAATGTAATGGAAATAAATAATAATGATATAACATAACAATAATAGATCTCTGCATATTACTGATCAAACTTCAGGCTAATATCTTTCCTGTGAGAGTATAAATATGAAACTTAAATACCAGTCTGGACCTTCAGTTCAGTTCCATTTATTGTCTCTGTTGGTTTACTCGTTCTAGAATTTTTGACATGGTCTCTCTGGCTTGGGAATCTGAAAATACTCCCTTCACAGACCATAATCTGTCCATCAGTGGGTCAGAAAATGTCACCATTTTAATTTAATATCAGAAGTCTTGGGGAAATTCTATAGGAACTTCTTTTAAACCTTCCAAAGAACTACTACCGCTTTACTTCCTCCAAGGATGAGTTTCATGATCTAATATGTGTTAAGAACTGAACTGTAGTTTAGAATGTAAATGAAGTTTGAACACATGATTAAATTCAAATAATTTGTTGCAAGAAGAACTTTTACCATGGTTCACATTTGAAACTGAGCACTTTGCTCTCTTTGTAACTGACTGTGGCACTAGCATGGAATTGACACGGTCACTGAAGGCCCTTCACACCATTAAAACTATGTAGTACTCTCGCATTAGGTGAGAGGGACTGGCAAAGAAGCAACATGCAGGTCCTTCCAAGCCATCTGTACCCTCTTATGGGGGTGATCACTCTTGCACTAAGACAGTGGTCAGGGATTCCTGTGAAGGGATTATGTTGGGGAAACTCCTAGGCTGGAACAGAACCCAACATGAGGCTGGAGTGAAATCCCATAGTTTATCCATGCTTTTTGGGAGTTGATGCTTCCCCATGTTAATCCTCACTATATTTCCCTTTTTAATATGGCTTTATATGGAGAGGGATACATTTCACCCTTTAAAGCAAACTTCTCCTCTCCTCCATACTGCATGGCAGATTTCTGTTGTAGATTTTGCTGGTATTCTGTATAGAGAAGATGCCTGCGGACTTGAGAGAAAAGTTTCACATGAGCCACTTAAGAAAGAATTTGTTTTATACTGTGACCTGAAAATTTCTAGTATCATTCAAATGAGTGAATACTGTAATGAGGCAGTCTGCTGGTTGCATTTCCTTGCCATTTCTGCCTGAGAAAATCTAACCTCTGTTAGTGTCATTCCAGGTGTCCATTCATCGCTCCACTATTGACAGATTATACACAACTCATTAAATATTTTTATTACAACATCATTTTAGCTTCTTTTTTAATATCTTTTATTCCCGGTCTGTTATATTGAATTTACAAACTAAAGCAAGCTAGAAATCCTGATGTTTTTGGCTAGTAAATGCATGGCCCTGTGTGTGTATTTTTTAAAAAAAAAAAGGGGGGGGGAAAGAAAATAATAAAGGGCCAGATCAACCATTCTCATGGGAAAACCCAAATCAGCACCATTCCTCTCAGCTTGTCCCATAATCTTCTTCTGAGGTGGGGGGTTGGCTTTCCATATAAATTAAGGCGAGGAGGGGCCTGCCTACAGACCTTGTGGATCTTCCCTCCCCCGACCCCCCATGGTGTAGAGTTCATGTGCCTGAGCCACTTTTTGGGACTCTGCTCATACTCCAAGACTGAGGAATGCAACTCCATTAGACCCATACTGCCAGGCATACTCCACTGGCAGCTGCCCCTACAGCCTCATGTTAAGGCTATATAACTTTAATATGGATTTTCCAGGGACTCGGATGGGTTAATGCATTTCCCTCTGACCTGTGCTCCCTGGATCCACAGTTTCTTCCTGGAAATCCAGGTGCCCTTCA